>NW_026639478.1:1200000-1885000 GCF_028554395.1 Pezoporus wallicus | reverse complement strand
TTACACACATACCACACACGTACACATACACAGACTCATAGACATCTGAAAATTCCTGTGTTGATCTCTTAGCGTTTATGGGGTAAGAGACTCAGCTGTATTGTTTCTAGCCAAAACAAGGAGACTGTGTTTTCAAGTCACTAAAGATCTTGCTCTATTCACTAAATACAGCAAATAATTCAATTATTTGGAAAAGAAGGCTGAGAAATTATATAAGCAATTGCTGATTGATGTTACTTTTTTACAGTACCCAAGTACCCAAACTCCCTGTAAATTAACTGCAGCCACTTCTAAGGGGAAGACACTGTATGACATTCACATGGCTGATGATGTCTCTTTCAAATAGCTCGGCTAAAATTTGCCGAATGGTCTCTTCCCTGTAAAAAACGCACCGCCACCATCTCATTAGTCAGTGCTGAAATCCTTTACCCACAGTACGAGATGCCACCAATATGTCACCAGAGGCAGGGGATGTTATAGTCTTAAAACGAACAGTTCATTCTAAGTACTGATAGAAGGAAAATGAATGTACTGTACCATGCTTTCCTTTATTTCTCTGAGTTTCTGTCCTAACCAGACGCAGCTGCACTTTAATAATCTTTGAAATATATTGGAAAAACTTTTCTAGATAAGAGTGTGTGTACCTAATTGTGTGTGTGTGCACCTAATTGTGTACGTGTGCATGCGCGTGTGCATGTGGGGTGTGTGTGTGAGAGGGAGAGAGAAGAGGCTTCAGGCTCTAGTGCTTCCTTCCAGGTGTCTTCGTCTGCATGATTTCATCTGTGAACCATAATCAACTTCCTTAATGAAATACGTAATTAACATATTATAATTGTGGTAAAGATGATTTTGACAGAAATCATTTTCCATATCTAATACTATGCTAATTTAATCTGTTCCTCACTCCCCGACATGACCTTTAGTGATTAAGTTTCATGGCAGAATTGTTTTTTTTTTTTTGTGATGGATTGATTTATCCACAGCAGTTGATACCCCTCTGCCTCCATGGCTGTCATTTTTCTCTGTGTGTCTGCTATGAAAGGAGAACACAGTGATGAGTGGACAGACGGGGAAAAGAAGTGAGGACCTGCTATGGGGTTTTGTTCTGTGCGGGGTCCTGAAAGACGATTGTAGGGAGTTGCAAGGCAGGAGGTGATTACATCGGATACTGATGCAACAAACTTCGTCTGGTAAAAATGCCTGTAACATACAAATACAGCTTGGTAGAGGGAACCAAGAAAGATACATTAGATGGTGTTTATATATAACTACGATGTTTATAGATGTTTAAATGTTAACTCTCTTTTCACCTCCAGGGGCTTTAAGGTGTAACCTCTAGGAACTCTTTTAAAATGAAAGGCATGTCAGTGGCACTGTAGAGAAGACTTTGGTAGCACATTGCTGCCTCATGTCAAAGAGGCAATTTCCTAGTTAACTCGAGAGCTGACACTGAGTGGATGCTGAAAGAGTGAGCAAGTTTGTCAGGCCAAGGTAGAAAGCTGATTCTAGACAGAATATTAGACTCTCAGTTTGCTTCCCTACTGAGATGATTTACTTCGGATGACAACGACCAGAAAATAAAGAGGACCTCAGTTCGTCATGGGCACCCTCCAATTCTTTTTTCCATAGAAGGGAAAAGAGAGCTTTTCAGTGAACTACCTCAATCCTTGTGAAAAATCTGGGATCCATTTGTTTTGAGATATGGGGGCTATTTATTTTTTATGGGAAGGAGGCAGACTGTAGATAATAATACAGAAGGTAAAGCTGGAATATGTATTTTTATGCCTCTGCAGCATTGTTCCTGAGCATACATTTGCTGGTGTTTGGGCCACTCTGCTTCATAACTACCACAGGTGATTTGCCTTATGAAATACACTGCAACAGAATGGATACTATTACCAAGAAGTCTGTACCATTCTAAATTATTCTTTTTCTTCTGGGTGATAATATTGCCTTCATCAATTGCAGATGAAGTAGATGGTTGTCATGCTAACCTCCCGTCCATCTCCACTTACTCATGTCTTAGCCAAACTTTTTTTCGTTTGCTGTTATATTTCTCTAGCTGACTTCCCTTCATGATCCAGGATCATGGACAAAGTTGAGTAAACTGCTTTAAGTAAGGTTTGCATTTGTGCACACAAAGAAGGACTTTTGTCTCCCTACATCAGAGGTATAACACCCTGTATAGAAGTTGGCCAAAATCACACTCACTTTTTCACTGCTGTATGACACCATAGAAATTTGTCCATCATTGGCCAGGTATATACATTTTAGCATTATCACTTGAAGCTTTTTAAATGCCTTCTACTTGGATATCTCTTCCGTTCTTTAGGTTATCATTTTCTGTACTTCACCTAGCATTATTTGGACATGATTTTCAAATTGATCTCACTTGCCAAATCCCACAGGTTTGGCTTTTGGTTTGTTGGCCTTTTTTTTTTTGGTGGGTTTTTTATTTGTTCGGGGGGTTTTTTTTATATTTTTTTAATCCAATCCTAACTTTTAATACTTGTCCAGCTACATTAAAAATTATAGCATGATCTGTGCATGATCAGTATTCTGAAACCTAATTAGATCTTTTCAATTATACAGAATGAAAAAGAAATAGAACAGTTGATTAATATTATAATGTTTATCTTATTGCAGCATTATTTGAGCAACAAATTCCTAGTGAGGTTTTGGAAAATATCCTATAAAGTACAATTTATTATATAAATACATTCATTTAAGTTTTAGTGGAGCTTGGAGTAGTTAGCATTCAGTAGAGCAAGGAAGAGTGTAAAGGGAAGAATGACAAGGGAAATCAAAGACTTCTTTATCTGGAAAGATAGACAAGGACTGTTAAACCCATAAAAGAGGTGAGCCAGAGCCCTGTAAAATCATGGGTAGCATGTGAAAGGCGCAAAGAAAACAATTTGTCACTTCTGGCAATACGGAAACTAGACAACAGCAAATAAAAGGAGTAGGTATGGGATTTAAAGTATGCATATGGTGAATAAACTGAAAAGCACAAGTCATTCTGCTTGTTGGTGGCATTTAGGTAAATTCAAAATATGACTAGTAAAAAAAAAAACAACAAAAGAAATATCAGGACTATTTGATGTAATGACACAGCTTCTGGTTAAAGTGGACTAATTTCAGAAAAGTAGACTAGAGAAAGTATTATTATGTCTTTTTCTTCTTCTTTTTATAATTTACCTATGGATAAGAGATTTTCTTGATTTTCAATATCATGATTTTATTCCAGATCTTGTACTCTGATGATAGTAAAACCAGGTTTGAAAATATGGTCCTAATATCATAATGACTACAAAAAAAATTAAGATAAATGCAGGAGTTACTGATTTCCTTCATAATCTGAGATTTGAGGAAGTGTAATTGCTAATTCTGGAGTCCATAGAGTTAATAATGCACATTTTAAAATTAAGAATGACACGTAGATTAACAACTCTCATTGCTTATGGACTGCTTATGGATTGTGGTCCTTACAATTTTCCTGTGATCTGGGTCTGGGGTTTGTGAGGTGAAGGTTTGGGTGTTTGTTACTACAGTGTCTCATTTCTGCTCACCTTGCAGAGCACCGATACAGCAAGAACCTGAGTGTGGCAGATCAAGTGCGAGCTACATTTCTTAGATCTTCGTAGAGGATCTTGTATGTCAGCTACATGTGCAATAGTCCCTGCTGCAATTGGTGTATTTAAGTCTCTTTCATTAGCATCAAAGTCCTATATATATTTTGGTGAGGAAACACACAATTTCCATTAACCTAGACTAAAAGCATGGTATTAAACTAAATACCTTAACATAAATATTTCCCCTGAATTAGTTTACAGAAAAATCGTGGCACTGAAAAATAACATATGATCTTCGTTTGCATTTGGCAGTTCAGTATTAACACATCAAAGAAGCTGAGAATCGCAGTTTTGGGCCCAGTTCTCAACTGGTACACATTAACATTTGATTTTGCTCTGGTTTACACAAACAGATGACCAGTCTCAGGCTAACAGGACAAACCAAAGTGCCTTCAATCTAATTTTATAGACTACATTCAAGAGTATAAAATAAAAAGAAAAATCTATTTGAAATTATTGCTGATGTGATTCAACATTGTGAACCTAAAAGACTCTGTTCACCTTTGCAAATAAAAATTTCACTTTTTAAATAGTGATGTTTCTTGGAGTTTATTTTAATATAAATTTGTAAAGCTAGCAAAACTTATCTCCATTGAAGAGGAAGGTTTGCATGGGAAATTGTGGTAGAAGTACGGTGCCTTTTCTGTTTTTAACTAGCTCACTTTTAGCTGGATTATCTACGTTCTGATCTTTTTTATACATACACTCTGCTTTATCAGGTGAACCCATTTTCCTTAATCCCAGAGTAACATTTTTAGCAGGGAAGAAAAATTTCATTTTGTTGGAGACTACAATACAGTTAACTTAGCTCACAGCAGCTAAAAACCTGAAGGGCAAGGGAAAGAGAGTCTACTGGTAGCCTGCAAATATACATATCTTGTACCATTTCCAGCTCTGGTTTCCCTGGGGAGGGTGCTGTGTGTGTTTTGCCCCCTTTCTGTACTAACAATTCTTCCCACCGTGCAATTTTCAACATATTCTTATATCGCCTTGAACATCTTTGAATCACGTGGCAGGTCCCCAAATGTTCACGTGGGCTGAGAAAGTCGTAGGCACTTCAGTCAGGATTCTTCACAGACTCTCAAGCTGCAAGGCAATTTGTACATTTGCCATCCCATGGTGTCCATCCAATAACTCAGCTCTAGCCAAGAAAATTAAATCTAAAATCAGTAATATGGAACTGTGTTATATATATGAGCAGTGTGTCATGATTTTTCTGCCTTGAAAAGGCACTGTGGTGAGTCACTAGGGTTACATGATGTCTCTAAGTGGTCTTTATGAAACAAGTAAGCAGGTTCTGAGGGAGTCATGGTTGCTATAAAATGAATTTGAAAAAGAAATACAATAGTGGGAGTTATGGATCAGATTTTAAAAGGTTAGGTATCTAACATTTTTTGAAATCTGGCCCTGCACGTCTGTGTTTTTTCTGCATTTGTTAGGAAAAGGACAGGAATGAGGGGATAGTTAAAAATGTCAGCACAGGAAAGCTGCCAAGTTGGTCTGGATTCGTAATGGGCTTCTTCATACCTCTTCCACCTTAGGGATTTTTTAATTTTTATTTTTTTTTTAGTTATAATTCACTGCTCTATTTCTTGCTCTCATCAACTCGTGTAACATAACTTGCTATAGCATAATATAATGTTCAGCAATGACATATTAAACAAATACATCAAAGTTTTATACCACTCCACTCCCTTCCCACCAACAGAACCCAATATAGTTAAGAGGCAGGTAGAAGATGCTAATCTGGAAGTAAATAGGTATCTCTGTGATGATGTAATGCAAAATAGAGTTTTACTATTACTCTAGACCATCATTAAAATTGATCTGACAGAATGGAGAATTGACTACAATTCCTTTCAGACCTTACAGAGAGGAGAAACAGTTTGTGTTGTAACACTTTCTCTTCAAATTCTTCACCATATTCAGAGATATGAATTCTGTAGCCACTGTGTGTGCTGGATTGAAGGGTAACATTTAAATATTAGTTCCATGTGACTAAAGATGTGTCAATAATTCAAAAGATAGAGGTGTGTCAAGAAGTAGTTGGCTGAATCAGCTAACTGCAATATTTGCTGACTCTTACAGCCACATACAGTCCCTGAGCCACTTCCATTCAACACTTCAATTTTGTTGGTGTACCAATAAATTGACAACACATATGGTACTGCATCTAATTTGGAGATGAATTGTACTCATTTTCATTCCAGCTCAAGCTCCATGCAGTATAACAATATAGTGCTTAAGCAAAGCAGCAGTTACGTCCAGGAACAAATACTTCTATTCAGCGTGCTTCTCAATTTGCCGAGTGATATTTCCACTGGCAGCTGCACCAATACACCTCCAGAACCAACTTCTTTTAAATTAAAAATCCTGGAATTAAACCAGATTTAGTTGGGGGTAAGATTAGAACCACACTGTGTTTATCTGGGGTATTCACATATAGTTTAAAGGGATGCTATCAGGAAAAAAAAAACCCACAACTATCCACAGAGTCTGATTTGGACTTCTCATACCTTCAGTTATTAAGGTCAGGATAATTTTAAAGGGTTCATTTACTTTTCCATTGCTATGGAACCATCTGGGATCCTGAAAGATGGCCCAGATTCACTGCGATCAGTTTTAGTTCCTGAATTTCGTTCATGATCACTCTGGCTTCATAAGGTGTTGAAGAAGAAAGCATAATAAAAATAAAGGATTTCTAGAAGTGTTTGAAAAACATCATACTATTCCTGTTTCTTGTGTCCACAGATGCTTCTTGTGATGACAATAAGGCTGGGTGGAGGTGGTCTGGGAACCAGGCCATGGAAGTACATGCACAACTGTTTTTCTTACTTCTGGCTTGAGGACTCCTCATGGGTTTCACCACACCTTCACTCTTATACTTCTGTAGGTCCTCCAGGTCTTGCATGGCCACAGATGATTTGGCAGAAAGGCAACATGACTGTCATCAGTCATCTCTACAAAGTTTAGAAGTTTGGGCATTTGCTGAAGAATCTGATGCAATTCACTTTATTCTCATCAAAAAGCTGCTTCCTTGCTGCATCTTGAGGTCCTTCTTAATCAGAAGACAATTTCCATTGTCTTTGTTTCTTTTCAGCTTGCCACCTTTGACTGACCAATTTACAAATTTAGGTACTACTAGTCAATAAAATCATGAGCAGCTTTATCAACATAATTTTAAACCCAGATGCAAAAAATACAAATGGGATTTATCATTATGTTAAAAGACTCAGGCAAGACTTCAATGAAATTGTGATGATAGACAAAGCTAAACCTGAACCTTTTCTGTCAGCATAAAATGTGGAGTCATGTTTCATTTTACATACAATAACTTTTCTAACTTCATAGTGAAGAATAGCATCAGAAAGCTTTTAGCACATTAGACATCTGTACAATTAATAATTAATTCTTTTTTTTTACAAGGGATGCTTACTGGAAAGACTTGCAAACAAAGCCATGACACAGCTCCATAGTCTCCATTAGTCTCAGATAAACGAGAGAGAAGTCCTCAGAAGGGTTTTAATTAAAATGGGAGAATAAGTCTCCTCAAAAAACAAAACCAAAAAAAAACCAAAATCAAACCCCAAATAAAAAAAAAAAAAACAAACAAAAACACCCCTCTCAAAAAAAATCTGAAAAGTGGTATCCTTAAATCTGCACATTAAAAATTGTCAAAAAATTGAAATCACCCTGTTAGATTTCCACTAAAGTGCCCTCCTCTTTCCCGGGTGCCCTAATGTGGACTAGTGTTTATAGAAGTTCAGATGCTTTTGTATCATTTATGTAAGGAGGGGTGATTCCCATAGCTTGGGGCTTAGCACAAAGACAATCAGCATTTTACTTTGCAAAATACAACAGTCTGAGATGCTCAAAATGTTTTCCCAGTGAGATATATTTCTGTCTGAGGAAAACCATTTCATCAGAAGTGAACCTTCCCGAAGGAAAATGACAAAATATAAGTCACAAAGCTCAGAATAAAATACCTCACTGATAGTTTGCTTTTGCATTTGAGAAAGTAAAATGATTGCAAGATACCCTTACCTTTCCCAGTCATTCTTTCTGCCTAATCGCCTGCCTGCATTGGTGGCCTCACACAGGTACATGACTCCTCTTCTGTTTTAATGAACAAGGCTCCTATCTGAGTGAAGAGCCTCCTAAAAAACAGACCTTCTGCTGGAAGTTTTCACCACTTCATCTCAAATCTCAGACTTGAGGAAAAATCTTTCGAAGAAATGCTTAGGAACAGCAGTAACAGCCCTGCAGCAGCTTTGAAGGCCTTTTTCTGAGGTTGAAGATGTGCACTTTTTAAAACAATACCACAGTCTACTTGCAGACTTCAAGTTAGAAAGATATCTTTTAATTTCTGGTTTATTGTGTATCAAAGCTGAGACTTGTGTGCAAGTCATATGCTCAGCATAGAGTAGATTTTACATATAGACCACCTTAAGTATGTATTTTTTAGCACTTTCCTTTTTAAAAATAAAATCAAATAATAATAACAGGGTCTTTTCTTTCATCATGTTCAAAAGTTTATGTATTCTTATCCCCTCCTCCACAAGTCCTTCAGGGATTATTTAATTATGGTCTTGTAGAAAGCTCTGCTGTATGGGATTTGGGTTTATGGGAAGTTCAGTTTTGCCTTTTCTTTTCTTTTATTTCTGCTGAGGGTCTCTTATGCAACATTTGACTGTTTTATTTTTATGATTTAAAGCAATAAATTGTGTTTTAGAGAAAGAAAAGGAGACAAGGCTTTTTTGAATTTGCCTTTGTATTTCCTAGAGTACAGAACGCAAGCAATAATTTCTGGCTGTAACTTATATATATTTTTTGAGAAGGTGGAGGAAGGAAATTACTACCTACTTTTTATATACATATATATTTTTTAACAAAGCAATAGGGATTTATATGGACACAATTGTTTAGAAAGTCCCAGAAGAATAATTCTGAGATGATGTGAAGTTACACATATATACAAGTCTTTCAGAAGTCCACATGGCCTGCAGTCTTCAGATTTTAAACAGCTTCTGACTGTTGCATATACACACAAAAAAAATGTTTAGAAAAATGGCGTATTCTTATTACTTTTATTTGATAATCTAATTGAGTCCCAGACCATGCATATATCAAAAAGCTGTTATCAGCATTGGCTTAATGCAAGGAAAGGGCCCCATCCTTCCCCATCTCTTTTGCTTAGCCCCAGGGCTTGGCTTCTTCATGTGGAAGGTGTCTAAAGACAGAGAGGAATCTTTACCACACTGAATATAGTGAGAAAACAAATCTCTTTCCACCCACCACCATCTCAAAAATATTCTCTGCTATTCAGCGAAACAGTCTAGAATTATGAGTTGCCTTTGACAAATACAGCCCATAAGGGCTTTGTCACATAAATCACACACTGTGTGACCCTAAAACATTTTACTATTATTCAATATTTAACAAAGGATTTGCACAATGGTGACACCATGCCAATCTTAAACCCATTTAAATCTTTAACTAGCAAGTTTTTAATTATGGGGTGAGTAGGTGAAATAGGCTCTGCAGAACAATGCTTATTTTTCACCAAACAGACGCAATTTGAATGCTTCTGTTCTCCATAAGAGTTGTTGACCATCTAAGTGTGATAGCAGTAGGTAATTTACATACCAAGCACAACCAAATTATTGCAAGCCAAATAGATGAAGTTTTTTTTCTACTTCAAGAACTAGAGTATAATTCATATTAACGGTTGAATGGGTGCAGATAAAATAAGAGCCCAACTGAGCCTCTGAACTGAAATTGAACACTGTTAAAGCAAACCTTTTTACATGCAGACTAGTTGCTCTCATAGCAGGGAAGTTCATTTTTGGGTCACATATTGCCCTTAAACAACTGGGTTACTTAAGGTCAGTCAGTCTATGGTCACTGACTGATAAAAGCATCCTGATAACCAAGGTAAGGAATATTTCTAGCACCATACATCATGTCAAGAGTACCCAGAACAATTTGGATGAATCCCCAACTCTATGTATTCTCCAAAAGCAGGAAAGGTCAAAAGTTTTCTTCTTGCTACAGGATACTCTGCTACTATACGTACATCAAATTAGATTGCACATGGGACAAGATATGGGGGTGACTTGTGAACTCCTTTTATTTGACACATATTAAGCAGCATGCAACATGCAGAGAGCTGATAGATCCTGGGGCCAAAAATGGAGTTTAGATTCAGTTTTCTATTATAACTACAGATAAACTTGGGTGGGGGGTTGTTGTTTGCTTTGTTTTGTTTCGTTTTTTTTTGCAACGCAGCAGCAGTTCCATAACTTCAAGGAAAAGATCACTGCTGCATTTGGAAACAAATCTTTTAGTATACAGACTGGGTAAAAAAAAAAAATCAAGTTGAACAAAGTAATTTGCTTTTACAAAATTGAAAGTTTCCAGTGTTTTGGTTGTTTGTGTTTTTTTTTAAGATTTAATACATGCAAAATACAATTTAAATTTTAAAAAATACTGAAGAAAAAATTTGCTGAAAAATGATTTTGTCAAAATAAAAAATGGTTCAATTATCAAAACACGAACATAATAATACATCATTTTTCTTTCAAAAATATTTTCAATAATTCCTTAAGGAATAAATCGATAAAATTGCTAGAATCTGCAAAATATGCATAAATAAAAATGTGTATTTTTATTGAGATGTCTTCCATGTAGTGTTATTTTAGAAGATACAGTGGCTCCGTAAGGGCAACATCTTTGGTGATCTTTCTAAGCAAGAGTCACAGTAGCCCATAGATAAGGCTATATTTGGAGGAGCTACAAACTAGCTAGATTTAACAAATAAAAAAGTCTTTCTATGGAAGTGCTAATGACAGGCTTTGGGGTTTTGGTGGGGATTTTTGGTTGGTTTTGGTTTTGTTGTTTGTTTTTTTTGGTTTTTTTTTAATTGACACCATTGTAGTAGTTATTAGAGGTTTGGATTTGATTCTGGTTGGCTGACTGTATTTATATCAAGCAATACCTTAAACCTGAATAGTCTTGTTATTTTCAGTGGGACTTTAAGTTGCCATAAAGCTTAAGTAATGAAGAAAAATCCTTAATAAACAGTTTTCCATAGTTTTTAAAATAGCTGTTCAATCCTGATCCAGCTGGTTTATGTTGATACTACATAATAAAACAACTAAAAAGCTGGATTAACCTGCTTCTTATAGATTCTCTGAACATTGAGGTGTCAAAACTGGCATAAAGCCACTTACAAAGCTTTCTTTCCTGCCCATTGACAGAGAAGCTGAAGGCATATTTTTTTTATTAAAAGCTAAACCCCAAAATGTTGTGTTCAAAATCGAAAAAGATCTGAATCATATCCTCAGTTTGTATTTGGGGATTATTAGTTTATCTGGATATGCTATGTGTTTCATTACTGACAATATTGCCGCCTTTGGACGATAAATTGCTCAGCTAGATCTTAATCAAATCCCTTTTGGTTTCATTCAAGATGAAGTTTTGCTGCCAGTGACATCAAAGGCAAAACCTCCCTAACTTCAACCAGATTAGGATTTTTAACATCTCAGCTTCTGAATCAAGAAAATGTAAACATTCATAAAGTGGTGAAACAAGCTTTGCAGACAGGTCGCTAGTCTGTTGTTTTTTGTTTGTTTACAATTTCAAGTCCAAATTCTAAAATGTATCATAATTTTTTTTGCCTTTTTTATAATTTTTAATACAGTTTTATTATAAAGGATCAGAAAAGACAATCTTTTGCCCTCTTTTGGCATGATTTGACAACAAGATTTTTCACATCTCTGTATGTATTTGTGCATATCTATTTATTCCAGTTATAAGTACTATATATGTAAAGATAGTCATTAGGAAAAATACAAACCAATGTCTGTGCCTTTCCCAGTGATCTAGGTTCATACAGGGAACACTAGCCCCTTGTGAATAAGGCTTCTGTAAAGATTGAGTCAATAAGTGTTTAATAGGCATATTGACAAAGTTTTATAAGGTCTTGATTCATAAAAGACTAGCGTTAGCAGTATTGAACACTGTTCAATGATTTGCATTCTAAATCACCTTGCAAATTGATGGCACTTATCTGAAAGGGAAGTTAAAAAGTTAAGTAAGTGTTGAGCATTCACTGCTCAGAAAAGTAACTGGTTAAATACCAAACCAAACAGAATTGTAAAAGGGATTTATGCTACTCAGAACATCTTGTCTAATTGAAAAAAGAAATATTTATACCAAACTGTAGGAATGAATGTGTTTATGCTTTAAATTTATTTTTCAGTGGCATGATTCCTAGCATGCTGTCAGTATCTTGTTGTAGAAGTTAGAGATTCTGCAGGTGATGCCTGTAGACATGCGGATAGTAAGTATGCCTTAGGTAAGTTATCTGCACTGTGTGATGCTTTTCAGGTATTTTGTGTAATTGACTGCAGGACATATTAAGATCACCTACCACTGACATCTTACTTAATCTGAGAATCATTCTACCAAGGGCAGTTCAGATTGCTGAGCATTTGCTGTTACCAAACCACATTCCCTGTCCAGTTAGTGGAGAGATGTTGCATCACCTGCTGGTTAGGCCGTCATGAGACAGGTTAGTTTTACCTTACTGATGATGTGTTGTTGCAATAGTAATCCTGCTCAGTACGAGAGGAACTGAAGTTTCAGAACCCTGGTGCGTGCGCTTGGCTGAGGAGCCACTGGCGAGAGGCTACCATCTGCGGGCTTTTGACTGAATGCCTCTAAGTCAGAATCCCGCCTAGACGTAGTGATACCGCAGTGCCACCAGGGCCCCAGTGGGCTCCCAATAGTAGTTGCGCAAGACTGACGCAGGAAATGACAGTCTTACTCAGAATGTGTGGGTTAAAGCTCTTCCTGAATCCTTGTTGGCGAAGACAGGCCTTCCTCACAGAAGAAGGAAAACTCCTATTTTCAAACCCAGGCTGATGGAGCCCGTCTGGCCTTGCAAGGTCTTCCATCTAAGAGAAGGGCACTCTTACAAAACCTGCTGTCACCATCTTAGCTAACTAGGCCGTGGCAGTTAAACCTCAGGTGTAAAGGGTGGGACCAATTCTGCGCAAGCTGCACTTCACCTAAAAAAATCCGCTGCACAGGCTGGAAGGGCTGACTCTCACTTGTCTGTATGGACAGGCGAGGGTCGAAACGGTAGGTGACAAGGTGCATGGGAAGCTGCAGATCCAACCTTGCATGTGGGTGGACCAGCGCATGGGTAGCTCGAGTTAGCTAGGGAGCTGACAGTCATGGTCGGACACTTCCTGACTGCCCAAGCAGCCTTTTCCAACCAGATTTGCATATCCCACATGCCCTTGGTCATTGTGCTTGTAGTAAGCGTGGTTAAAGCCCTTCCCAAATCTTCGCTCACAAAGGCAAGCCATCAATAGGTATCCTAAAAGTACCCACCAGGAAGGTGATAAGGGTACCCTTTTTGATTGTGAATTGCAGAGTTTGAGTTATAACAATACTGATGTGTTGATATTTTGCATAGGGAAGATGGGACAAACACGACTGTTGATTTTTCAGAAAGTAAAAGTGAGAGGCAATTCAGAGCATGATGACAAAGACATTGCAACAGAAGAAGACTTGCAACTACCTGAACTTAGTTATGGGAATATGTTTATAGAGCTGTTTTTCAGGCCTGCCATAAAGAAAGTTCAACCTATTCCATAGAATCCACTTCCCTCCAGTATGGCCTTTGCTGCATTTATGTTTCTGAACCATCTGGACTAGTTTTAGTTTCTTCGTCTTCATATACGCCTTGTGAACTAAAAATAATTACACAAGGAAATAGAGATTCAATAGTAGAACCCTATTCTAGACTCAGAAGGATTGCAATATTTTTTTCAAGAGGTGCATGGTTTACAACATTTCTAGTGATGTTAAAAGACACCAGCTAATATCCATGTCCTGAAAAACATTGCAATAGAATGGTTAGAGACAAACTGTTTAACTCAGATTTATGGAAGGAATCAAAAGAACAAAATTTGCTTATACTATTTATGTCTCTAGATTTTACCCATGGAAAATTTCCCACATGGTGTACAAACGTATTGCAAAAAGATAACAGTAGACAGGTGGGCCAAAGAACAAAACAAAACTAATGCATCCAGAATAAACCATGACTGCAAACACATTTGGAAATACTGTTATTGATCTTCATGAGATAAGGTTATGAATGCCTGCACATGTACATATGCATTAGCAAACTTTAACCCACCTGCTGACAAGAGACTGCTCTGACAGCTGTTCATCCAGTTGGAGTATGTTTTGTACACGGCTACAAAAGATATGAGCCTGCCAATTTGATAGACGGCCTCTTTATTATTCTTTAGAAGAGGAAGAATACACTATTTTGGTATTTGACCTCTTTCACTCAATAAACTTGAAAGAAGAGTATCAGAAATGCTCAAAGGATGCAGAATTTTGCCATTGCACACGCACACCTACAATTCAAAGCATGCATATTCCAGTAATGCAAACTGAATATGAGCTTTGCAATAAATGGCAAGATATGGGCCCTGGGCAGTATTATATGTGATCAACTAACTACTCACCATTTTAGTTAGCATGGTCAAACAGACGAGAATGGAAAGCTGCTATGTCCATTGCCCAGCCAAGCCTTTGTTCTGATTTTAAATCCTTTGGCAAACAATTCAATCTGTGTCTTTCATCATCTATACCTCTACAGAGGTGTTAGTAATCCTTACTTTCATACGATTTTTTACCTTTCTTACAGCTAAGGTGGGGGACGTGGAGGGATTTGTGGCTGAACTGAACATTGGGGTCAATTTCTATATTGGGATCAAAGTTGTGGTTTTGCCATAAAACTTACAGTAAAGTAAATCTGCTCTTTGATAAGATCAAATACATTAAACAAGGGTGGTAAATAATAATCAATTCTGTTATGAAGAGACTTACATCAGCATCCTTATACTTGCTCCTGTATAGCTTATACCAGGTTCCAAAGATGATTTTGACTGCATAATGTTGTATACTACTCCTTAGACTTATTTTCTTCATCAGGAAAACAATACTTCTTTCCTCCTGCAGTGTCTTTTTCTGCATAATTTGTGGACAGAAACTATTACATGTTTGTATGCAGCAAAATGTTTCAAAACTGTTTGTAGGCTCTATGCATCACAGCAACACAGGAATTAAAGTATATCTCAGCACATTTGATTTGTGGTGTTAGAGTTCTCGTTGTTCGTTTTACTAGTTAAATCCTAGATACTACAAATCTTCAGGCACCCGATTAGTCTTTAGCTATTGAAGCCAGTGAGACTTTCTGTATGGGTAGTCAATTTACATGAATCAAAGATTGTAATATTGGCTTTTTAGTTTTATTTGCTCTTTCAAACATTTACTTCAGTATAGCAACATTTAAACATTTAATTTCAAGATCCTGTATGGATTGAATCAGCTGACAACCCTGTAAAAAGAAGAGATTTCATATATCTTTGATACTGCTCTTCATCTAAACTGAAAAAACCTAGAAAGCTCTAGTTTCCAGATCCAGAAGCTTACATGTTCTGATCCTGTGTAGGGACCAGAACAGGTTGTTCCCAGTCTCCCCTCCTTTTTGACCCTCTCCTTCTTCCCCACTGCATATACACAGCACTTCTTTTCCCTGGCAAGAGAGAAATCCCCAAAACACAGGACAGAAAATAACCAAGAAAACCCAGACCATTTGTCCAGCAAGGACAATTAGGAAGCAGGACCCTTCAACATCTCACTGTCCTCAGCTGCTTGGGAGCATCTTTTCTGTTTTTTAGGTAGCAGGTGCCCAGAATGTCCAGCCTTGCTCTCTGTTCTGAATATGATTGCTATCAATTATGTAGGTGAAGGGGATGCTACCCTCCCATCCACACTGCATACAAAACCAAAAGGCAACACAAGCTGCTCCCCAGAAGATGTGAAGCAATGTGATCCACACTCATGAACCTCAAGGCACCCTGATTCATGTTACACTTTGCTCTCTACAGATTTTTTGAGCTCTCCATATTTGGACAGTATTTGTTTAGTGCTTAGAAAACCTAGAGCACTTGAAGTCTTACCCACCTTCTATCACACTAAACAGGATATTCTCATTTACATTACTAATAGCTGAGCTAACCTCTTAAATGTAGCTAAATGTTATTAGTCATTATACAGAGAAATTTAACTTTGGCCACTTAGAGAAATCTTTATATTTATGGCTTTGAGAACAGAATTACCTGATTTCATCAGTTATTATCCACTAGCATATTCTTCACATTCTATCTAGTGTTGCTGGTTTATTATATTGACCTCATTTCCACTGTCACTGCAATTTAACTTCTGTATTTATATTTCACAGATATTTTCTATAATTTAAAAAATTACAGCTGCAGTATGAAAGCAGTAACAGTCACACAGTAAACTGCATTCAGATGATCGTCAGTGCTCCTAGTTTAAAGACTCAAGAGGAGACAACCTGAATAAAATCTTATTAAAGTGATAAAAATGGTCAGACAGAAAAATGAGGGGGAAGAACAGGGTTTGTAATATTAAAATCCTGGAAGTGCTTTCTCCTGCAACATCAAGCAGATGAATTTCTTGAACTGTGATCCACAGAGCTCGAGGAATACTTTGCAGAATGGGAACTTGCTAAAATGTTGGGTGATCCTCTACTATAAATAAATAAAAAAAAAAAGACACATAATTTTCCTGATATTGTCTTGACCATATTAGCAATTAGTCTGCAACACTGGTAAAGTAAGGTAGAGGAAAAACTTGTACATCTACATGGTTCAGTAAAACAATCTCTCTATTAGATAGTATTGTGGACAGAAAAAAATGTGGAAGATAGAAATGTACTGCTTCTCAGGGTGGTTGAGGCAGGGACAGGGCAAAAACATCAAAACTGTGAATCAGTCAAGATTAAAGTCTCTGCAAGTATGTAGAAGAGTGACTCAGGATGTTGGAAGGAAGCATTAAAACTAAGAATGAGTAACAGGACAGTTCAAATTAAATAAATTTTAGAACTTTAGCAATACAGACCTTGGAAAGATCACATTTATTTGCTGGTGGAAAATTTTTATTACAGCATTTTCAACATTTTAACTTAAGTAAAACTTTATTCAAAAACCCATAATAATGAATTATATTAGGAGCTGTAACTCTTACATTAGTAAGTTATCAGATCAAATGAAACAGAGGACTAAACTGAAGACTAAACTAATTTGAATGTTTCCATTTAAAGTCTGAAAACTCTGATTGGATTTAGCTAAACTGGTAAGGCTTGTCAAAAGACTTCACCAAAGTGAAATGACAGCCACAATTTCTAGTGCCTTTCATGCAATTTCAGCACTTGCTTTAATTAACTACTTCCATCTCAGCAGCTTTGCTCCTCCAGGGATGTAAGATATTCCTAATTTCTACACAATTTGGAATTTTATTGCAAATTATATTCTGAAAAAAACAACCTGTCTTTCTTCAAAATCCATATCAATAGCAATATTAGCTTTTAGAAGTGGCTATTACAAAAAAAACCCCAGACATGTAACAATGGAGATATCCAGGTGTGGAAGAGACTGAAAGAGTCATTTATTTATGTATCCTAAATCCTTCTCTCTTTCCGTTTTGATTTGTATCTCCATTTTGATATGTATTATCAACTGCCTGTTTAATTGCTCTGTTTTGGTCCTGATCCATTAAAGCTCTTTAATATATATGCTTGCCTTAAAATTATTTGGGGACAAAGCCTGACTAGGTACCTTTTACAAAATTCTTACCACAACAGTAAGTGGCTACTGTAGAGATGGCCAGTCAAATTACACGCTTATATTTAAGTAAATTAGGATGAAGATATCATATTCCTTGCAGAGAAGGAAACATAAAGTTTTCTTTCTCACATGGTCCTACTTCTGAATTTTTCTGAGATTCAGTTGACTTCTGTTTCTTGACTGCTCCCAGTTTTCATCAGAATTCAGGGATATTTGGAAGATGTCTTTTCTCTTTCTAAGCTGCAATTACAGAATTAATTTTCTCTTTAAAAAAACATGGAGCAAAATAATTGCTCCACGAGTGGTGTCCCTCAGGGATCGGTGTTGGGACCGGTCTTGTTTAACATCTTCGTTGCTGACATGGACAGTGGGATTGAGTGCACCCTCAGCAAGTTTGCCAATGACACCAAGCTGTGTGGTTCGGTTGATACGCTGGAGGGAAGGAATGCCATCCAGAGGGACCTTGACACACTTGTGAGGTGGCCTGATGCCAACCTCATGAAGTTTAACCATGCCAAGTGCAAGGTGCTACACCTGGGTCGGAGCAATCCCAGGCACAGCTACAGGCTGGGCAGAGAAAAGATTCAGAGCAGCCCTGCAGAGAAGGACTTGGGGGTGTTGGTTGGAGAGAAAATGAACATGAGCCAGCTGCAGTGTGCGCTTGCAGCCCAGAAAGCCAACCATATCCTGGGCTGCATCAAAAGGATCGTGACCAGCAGGTCAAAGGAAGTGATCCTGCCCCTCTACTCTGCTCTTGTGAGACCTCACCTGGAGTAGAATCATAGAATTGTTAGGGTTGGAAAGGACCTTAAGATCGTCTAGTTCCAACCCCCCTGCCATGGGCAGGAACACCTTACGCTAAATCATATCACCCAAGGCCTCGTCCAACCTGGCCTTGAATACTGCCAGGGATGGAGCATTCACAACCTCCCCAGGCAACCTATTCCAGTGCCTCACCACCCTAACAGGAAAGAATTTCCTTCTTATATCCAAACTAAACTTCCCCTGTTTAAGTTTTAACCCGTTATCCCTTGTCCTGTCACTACAATCTCTAATGAAGAGTCCCTCCCCAGCATCCCTATAGGCCCCCTTCAGATACTGGAAGGCTGCTATGAGGTCTCCACGCAGCCTTCTCTTCTCCAGGCTGAACAGCCTCAACTTCCTCAGCCTGTCTTCATATGAGAGGTGCTCCAGTCCCCTGATCATCCTCGTGGCCCTTGTTCCAACAGGTCCATGTCCTTTTTATGTTGAGGACACCAGAACTGCACACAATACTCCAGGTGAGGTCTCACGAGAGCAGAGGAGAGGGGCAGGATCACCTCCTTCGACTTGCTGGTCACGCTCCTTTTGATGCAGCCCAGGATGCAGTGGGCTTTCTGGGCTGCAAGCGCACACTGCAGCTGGCTCATGTTCATTTTCTCACCAACCAACACCCCCAAGTCCTTCTCTGCAGGGCTGCTCTGAATCTTTTCTCTGCCCAACCTGTAGCTGTGCCTGGGATTGCTCCGACCCAGGTGTAGCACCTTGCACTTGGCATGGTTAAACTTCATGAGGTTGGCATCAGGCCACCTCACAAGTGTGTCAAGGTCTCTCTGGATGGCATTCCTTCCCTCCAGCGTATCAACCGAACCACACAGCTTGGTGTCATTGGCAAACTTGCTGAGGGTGCACTCAATCCCACTGTCCATGTCAGCGACGAAGACGTTGAACAAGACCGGTCCCAACACCGGTCCCTGAGGGACACCACTCGTTACTGGTCTCCAGCTGGACATTGAGCCATTGACCACAACTCTTTGCATGCAGCCATCCAGCCAGTTCTTTATCCACTGAGTGGTCCATCCATCAAATTGATGTCGCTCCAATTTAGAGATAACGATGTCATGTGGGACAGTGTCGAATGCTTTGCACAAGTCCAGGTAGATGACATCAACTGCTCTACCCCTGTCCACCAGTTCTGTAGCCCCATCATAGAAGGCCACCAAATTGGTCAGGCAGGATTTCCCTTTAGTGAAGCCAGCTGGCTGTCACCAAGCACCTTGTTGATTTTCATGTGCCTTAGCATGCCTTCCAGGAGAATCTGCTCCAAGATTTTGCCAGGCACAGAGGTGACACTGACTGGTCTGTAATTCCCTGGGTCATCCATTTTCCCCTTCTTGAAAATGGGGGTTATATTTCCCTTTTTCCAGTCATTGGGAACTTCACCTGACTGCCATGATTTCTCAAATATGATGGCCAGCGGCTTCACAACTTCATTTGCCAGCTCCTTCAGGACCCGCGGATGGATCTCGTCAGGACCCATGGACTTGTGCACTTTCAGATTTTTAAGACGGTCTTGAATCAGTTCCTCTCCTACAGTGGGCGCAAGGTCTTCATTCTCATAGTCCCTGCATCTGCCTTCCAAGACTTGGGTGGTTTGGCCAGAACCTTTGCCAGTGAAGACCGAGGCAAAGAAGTCATTCAGAACCTCAACCTTCTCCAAATCCTGTGTAGCCAGTTCTCCTGAGAGCTTCCTGAGGGGCCTACATTCTCCCTAGTCTGTTTTTTATTTGCTATGTACCTGTAGAATCCCTTCCTGTTATCTTTAATACCTCTAGCTAAGTTTAATTCTAACTGAGCCTTAGCTTTCCTAACCTGGTCCCTAGCTTCTCCGGCAACATCCCTGTATTCTTCCCATGCCACCTGTCCTTGCTTCCGCTTATTATAAGCCTCTTTTTTCAATTGAATTTTCCTCAGGAACTCCTTATCCATCCAAGGAGGTCTCCTGGCCCTCCTGCTGCACTTCCTTCTGGTTGGGATGCAACACTCCTGAGCTTGCAAGCAGGTGATACTTGAATATCAACCAACAGTCTTGGGCCCCTCTGCCCTCTAGGGCTGTATCCCATGGAACCTTCCTAAGAAGGTTCCTGAAGAGGCCAAAGTCTGCTCTTTTGAAGTTCAGGGCTTGCTGCAGGCTCTTCTCACTGTCCTGAGGATCTCAAATTCAACCATCTCATGATCGCTGCATCCAAGGCTGCCCTGGAGAGTCACATTTCCAACGAGCCCTTCCCTGTTGGTGAGCACAAGGTCAAGCATGGCACCTCTCCTTGTCGGCTCCTCTATTACTTGCAGAAGGAAGTTGTCTTCAACACAATCGAGGAACCTCCTGGATTGCTTGTGCCGGGCCATACCGTCCTTCCAACAAATGTCAGGGTGATTGAAGTCACCCATGAGAACAAGGGCCTGCGAGTGTGAGGCTTTTCCTATCTGTCTATAGAGTGCTTCATCCACAGGTTCTCCTTGCTCAGGCGGTCTGTAACAGATCCCCACAGTAATGTCTCCCATAGCTATATTCCCTTTAACCCTGACCCACAAACTCTCTGTGAACTGCTCACCTGTCCCCAGACAGAGTTCCATACTCTCCAGCCTATCCTTAACATAAAGGGCAACTCCCCCTCCCCGCCTGCCAGGCCTGTCTTTCCTTAAGAGCCTGTAACCTTCCATTCCAACACTCCAGTCATAGGAGCCATCCCACCATGTTTCTGTGATGCCTATTATATCATACCCCCCTAGACGTGCCCACATCTCTAATTCCTCTTGTTTGTTCCCCAGGCTATGGGCACTTGTATAGAAGCATCTGAGCCGAGCTCCAGCTGAAGCCGGCTTATTGGCTGGAGAGGCTGGGGTAACTCTACATTGCTCCAAGCATTTATTATAGGTTCTGGCAACTGACTGGGTGTGCTGGAATGGAATGATGCCCCCCCCCCCCAACACATCTAGTTTAAAGCCTCCTTGACCAGTCTGGCAAGCCTCCTATCAAAACTGTTCTTTCCCTATCAGACCAGCTCCACCAGCCCCCACTAGACCTGGCCTACAAGCTTGGGTCCTGTGTTCAAGACACCCAAATCCCTGACTATGACACCACCCTTTTAACCAGTTATTAACCTGGCTAATCCTCCTAGCTTTTTTTAGGTCCTCCCCCGTACCCTGGAGAATTGATGAAAAGACAATCTGAGCTCCAGAGCCCCTAACCACCTCCCCCAGGGCTCTGTAGTCCTTCTCTATGCTCCCCAGGCTACTCCTATCTATATCCCTAGCACCCACATGTATCACCAGGAGTGGGTAATAGTCCGTGGGACTTACTAGAGCAGGCAGCCTCTCTGCCACATCCCTGATCCGTGCCCCCGGTAGGCAACACACCTCCCTTGAGACGGGGTCTGGACGGCAGACAAGTGCTTCTGTCCCTTTCAGTGTAGAGTCCCCTACTACTATGACCCGCCGCTTTTTCCTAGCAGCACCAGTAGAGATCTTCTTTACCAAGGCATCAGCCGGCTGTTTCTGGCTCGAGTGCGTTTCCTCATTAGCCCCCTGCAGGACAGCAAAGCGGTTCTGTGTGGGGACAGGGGATTTAGGGGGAAGCCCCTTGCTTTTGGTTGTCCTTTTCCTTTTTTTTTTTTCTTTTGTTGCTTTATTTGTCACTAATTCCCAGGTTCCCAGGTTAACGGCCTCCTTCTTTCCTCCATGAGGTAGAGGTGAAGCTCGAGGCCCCTGCACAGTTTGGGCCTGGAGCAAGTATTCCTGCTTCCTCTCAGCTTCCCTGACATCTCGCAGCCTATTAACAGCATCCCGCAGCTCAGCCCCCGCTGCAGGAGGACCTGCACCAGGGAGCACCGAGTGCAGCCCTGCCCATTGTGCACCCTCCCCTCACCAGACCAGTGCAGGCACTCTCTACACCCCGAGCTCTGCACTGCAGCCTCCCCTCTCGTCGGCTCTCTCTGGGTGCCTACGCTGGCCACCGCCGGGGCAGCCAGAGCAGAGCTCCCGGACCGGGCCCTCACCATAAGACGAGCGCTCACCATCCCGCTCGCCTGCCCGCTCAAACTGCCTCGACCCGCTCTGTTCGCCGCGCTCCCTGGGGCAGGTTTTTAACCAGCCAGGGCTGGTGCCGCTGCTTCAGGCTCCGCCCCCTGTGAGTATTGTGTGCAGTTCTGGTGTCCTCAACATAAAAAGGACATGGACCTGTTGGAGCAAGTCCAGAGAAGGGCCACGAGGATGATCAGGGACTGGAGCATCTCCTGTATGAAGACAGGCTGAGGAAGTTGGGGCTGTTCAGCCTGGAGAAGAGAAGGCCGCGTGGAGACCTCATAGCAGCCTTCCAGTATCTGAAGGGGGGCTATAGGGATGGTGGGGAGGGGCTCATCATTAGGGGCTGTAGTGACAGGACAAGGGGTAACAGGTTAAAACTTAAACAAGGGAAGGTTAGGTTGGATATAAGGAGGAAATTCTTTCCTGTTAGGGTGGTGAGGCACTGGAATGGGTTGCCCAGGGAAGTTGTGAATGCTGCATTCCTGGCAGTGTTCAAGGCCAGGTAGGACAAAGCCTTGGGTGATATGATTTAGCGTGAGGTGTCCCTGCCTATGGCAGAGGGGATGGAACTAGACGATCTTAAGGTCCTTTCCAACCCTAACTATTCTATGATTCTAAAATAAAAATACAATTTCAAAAGAAAATAAAAATGCATAATCCGTGAAGAATTAGTCTGTACCTGACTATTCCACCAAGGTATAGGAAATAAGGAAGAAAGATTTTAAAAAATCCTAGAGATTTCACAAGTATTAAGAAATAACTCTATAATCTACACCTCAAATCCCAAATCTTTCAAAAGCAAATGAATCTAGCACTTTATACAGAGTTCAGAAGCTTTCTGCAAGGCTGATGTCTGGTTTATTTCTTTTTTAGTTTTTCCAAGGCTTATTTTTCTTTCTTTTGCTGATTATCAAACAACATATAAAAATAATATAAAAATTGCAGAATATCAAAGTTTTTGATTTAAATTTTCCTCATGATACGATAGCAACTACTTCTGACATTGGTTTTAAGCTTCTAAAAAATAGGTTGATAACTGTGGTTTGACAAAACTGCTTCACCTGACTAAAAACTTGAGGGTTTTTTGGTTGGTATTCAAATAGAAGTGGTTTGAGGCAATGGCACCATTCAAAAAATGAAATATACCTTTTCCCTCAAGAGCAACCAATAGTTTAAGTCCTTGATTCAGCAGGGTTTTTCTCCCAGGCTTAGTCCTACTTTTCTCTGTGGTGGAGAAAACCAAAATCTCACAAACTCCTTCTGTTGGCCACTGCTCCTTGATTGTCTACAGTTCTTTTCTACTTGCATTCCTTAATACTATATCAGATTTGATTTCTCCCAAAAGTTGGTTTATACTCAGAAATAAGACTCTTCTCTCTATACAGACCTATCACTCACACATAGCCATGACCCACTTGTTTTCCCCTCATCCCATACCCATTCTGGGAATTTCCAGTCCTTAGTCATCTTAAACACAGCAGCAAGCTGGTCTAAGCACTTGAAAGCCAGCTTGTCTTTGAATAACTCAGATGAAAAGCTTTGAAACCATGATTCAGAATAGATGCCATCAAGGAAAGAAAGACATGATTGAAACAAGAAATAATTCTAGATTCAATGTGAGAATCTGGCAGATCTTTACTTTCTGCATACATACGCACTCTGCCAAAATGCAGTGCTTGAGCAGTAAAGATATCTCATTGCAGCTGCTGAGGCATGAATCCAAGCCATACTCTGGTTTTGTACCCAAAGACGCTCCCAGTCAGCTCAGCTGAGAGCATTTGGCCTTTAAGCCTAGAAATGAACACTGTCCACAAGACCCATTTCTATGGCCTCATTTATGGGACACTGTTGGACAACCTCTTCTGGTGACCTATCTACAAAGATGAGTCATCAGAGACCAGCACATCTACAATGGGCACAATTACTTAGAATAGAGTCTTTGCTGAGAACATGAAACCAAACAATGAAAATTAAGTTGCAAAAGATACCTGAAATGGGCCTATAATTATTAAAAATTAAATCAACTACATTAAATAGTGACCTTGCTGGGGGCAGAAGATAAGGATATTGAGCTTCAGTGCTGTGCCATTGACTCACTTCCCATGTGTCCTGCAATCATGACATGACAGACAGAAGAGGAATAGTCTTCCCTCAGCTGTAAGTACACTCAAACTTGAGTCTAGTCTAAAGTAAAACTGTACCCACTAATTACAGTGTGTACCTTTTGTATTTAATGTGTAAAAGCCTGGTGTTGTCGTTTTGTTTGATTTATCCTTCTGTAAAGACTGCTCTTGAGTGTCTTTCTGCCTTGTGGCAGAGATTCAGGAGGAAAGATGATGACTCACAACAGAGTACAGTCTGTTAAAATGTGAATAACATAGGTAAATACTTTCTGAAGCTGAGGAAGGAATTGAAAGTAGGTCTTCTGCATCTGCAGTGAGTGCCCTAATTACAATTACATTGCAGGAATGGGGAACATGTATGATCTTTCAATAATGTTGTATTTTTTTATTGAACTTTGCTAGATAGTTGCCAAGAAAAGCTCAAAAAAATCTCCTATACCAGATCCATTGGAGATTTCATCATAGTATTTGGATCCCAGCTAGACCCAGACATCAAAGAAATATCAAACCACTTTATTCTTAACTTCTACTAAAATGATGGCATTTCTGTTTATGCACAGAAGTAGAATTATGAAATTCAGGAGAATTTTACAGGTGAAAATTTTGGCATCTACAAACCTCTAAATTGGTTTTGACTCAGGAATCAAATTCCACCAAGGTGCACCACCAGCAAAAACCTTCCATGAATAGGGTCTAAATTACTTGAACAACGTATCACAAGAAGCCCTTGTTGGAGTGTGAGATAGGACCAAATAATTAATTAGTATTATTGGATTATATATATACATATATTGGATTATATTATATATACATATATTGGATTGTATATAATGTATATTATATATACATATATTGGATTATATATATACATTATATATTATATATATAATATATATAATATATATTATATATATTATATATATTATATATTATATATATTATATATACATATATATATATTATATATATAACTGGATTCCTTTTCCTCCATGCAACAAGAGGAAGCATTAGGAGACGTCTCAAGAGTTCTTTGCAGTCATCAAGCTGCTCATTTATGCAGCACTGAAAGGTATGCAATAGAATGAAGCAGATTCTCAACTACAAATGCATGTATTAATGCAAGCAGTGGGTGTTGGCTAATCAGAAAAGTAGTTAGGACTTCAATGCCCCCTGTCTTTTTACATGCTAAACCAGGTCAAAATGGCCGAAGGGTTTCTGAATGTATATCTTCTGACCACAATTTGTAGACATCTATTTTGAAGTTTCTGAGCACAGTGAAATCCAACCATGTCCTTGAGATGGTCCTTTGCTTTATGCTGAAAGAACACAGGAATGAGTAGAGGATTTGGCTATTTCTGCAACAAATGCATCGTGGATTCCACATAGCTCTTCCAAAGGATAACCGAGAATCTGGTGTTTTCTATCATTCACAAATAGACACTGTCAAAAATCTGAAGTAATTTATCTCAGTAGACTCATCTCCATCTCATCTTCCCTCCCATGATTAATCTTTCATTCCGCCCAAACTAATTGCTTGATTTTGGATGCAAATTTATCATAATTCCATTGCTCATAGCAAATCTGAAGATAAGTAAACCTTGTCTATTTCTATTTCAATATCTCTGTCATGGTAAAGGCAGAAAGGATAAGACAAGACAGTTCTAGATGGGAAGTCCAAAAATATGTTGGGGAAAACATACAACTGAAGAATTTTGAGTTCTTTTTTAAAATAAAAAAAATAAACAAAAAAAAAAAAAAAACCAAAAACAAAAAACCTCATGGTGTTTATATTGGATCTGATCTTTTACTTAAAATAAATGACACAATCCAGAGTTCATCAGCAGACCTGGATTTAAATAGTCAAAAGCAATCTGTGTTGTTCTGCTCTGTGGTTTTGGTTCAGGTTCAGTACCAGTTCTGAGAACTAATCTCAAGATGAGTGTAGCAGCTTATTCTACCAAAGATTTACCCAAAACAAAGTAAGCAAAGTAAATCCTAGGTATGGATTATTTGTCAGAACCACAGAGAAGGGGTTGTCTGAGCTTGCAGTCATGGATTCCTTAGGAAGAAGGACATGGCACTATTTAATCACAGGTAGCCAGATTCATTTTTCTTCCTGCTGGAACTCAAATATTATCCATAGGGTGTGGTTTCCCCCAGAGAAACCTTGATGCTGACAGATTCCAGTGTGGTATCTTTTGTTCTGAACATACCCCTGCAACAGATGAATGCTTAGGTAGATTCATTCTTTCTTTCATCCCCCCATCAGTCTCTGAAGACTAGTCCATAACATAAAGGACATTATAATGTACACTATAGATAAAAGTTGAATTAAACAATTAATTCACACTTGTCTTATATGCATACTGTTATAAAGCACTGCATTCCTGAAACATAAAATATACTTAACCCTTGCCAGCAAAATTTGAACACAGTTTTATTCACCAACATCATATTCTCAGGTCAGCAGCAATCCCTGTATTTCTGCATTCTTAGGAACAAAGGAGAGCCTACTTTGAAGTGCTAAGGCATGATAAATATTATCATATACTGAAAAACTGTATTTTCCCCACAGAATTCATGATTTTAATATATTGCAAAGGGGAAAAGCTGGAAAATATGAATGCACATGATGAGGAAATGGTGACACAGTAGGAACTGGAAGAGAAAGCACCATCCTCAGCACACTGAATTTCCAGCTGGTATTGGTTTCTTCACAACAGAATGGGATTGATGAGAAGACATGATGTGCAGTTGAGCACGGCACAGAGGAGAGCACAGGGGGCTGACAGAAAAGCTTATCTTGCAGGTAGTGAAGGCCTGCTGAGGTTAACTAACCAGTTGTTGTACAAATCTGGTGAAGGTGCCTACTGCTCAAGAGTTCAGTCACTGTGGAAGGACCAGTCTATGCACTACAAAACTGATTCCTCAGTTTAATGGCATGAAAAAGGCAAACTATCTGCTGCACATGTTTTGCATTTTTACACACTGCTCCTCTCTACACCTTCTCTGCAGTGTCATTTCAACTGGATAGGATAGGTCTACTTTAAAATCAGCCCAGGGATTAAATGAAGCGTTGTTTGTAAAGTAAAGGTACCCAGGAAATATACTATCTCAGCTCTGTGTAATTCCCTGCAGTTCAAAGTGCTGGTGACTTTGGAGTTTTTTAATGTGAATCTTGCATTGTTGCAATGCAATCAATATGAAATACGTTAGAAAGTTTCATTTTGTGAAAATTCTGAGATTTGGACTTGTTTCAATTTGGAGTGAATCCATATGTTAAGTTCTTGGAATTTCCTGTAGGAAATACCAATTTTCAACCAGGTCTACTCTAGAGGGTAAAATGAGGCTCACTGGCAGCAGAGCATGAAGGAGCCTCTGTGTCACCATCTTTGTTTTAGTTATTCTTTCAATGAACTGAAGTTTTCCAGGACTGTAAGTAAGAAGACCCATTTATTTCATACAATTGCAGACTTCCAGGTGGAGTGGCTTTCAGTCAATCCCAACCTTTCAATTTGCAAAAGCAAGAGGCAATTTCTAGTCTACTTTAATCTATCTTACATACAGGTCCACAAAATTCAGAGATAAACCAGAAATGGCTATATTTTCTGTGTTTCTTTATTCCTTAGAAGCAAAGTAGTTTTTCATTTTGGTCAAATCCTAAAGCATCTTCACAGGTAAGTTGGAATTGTTCCAAGAATGCCAAGTAATCACAAAGGTAATTTGATAGATTCATGAGCAGTTTCTAAAGCAAGTGAGGAAGTCTTTATTTAGAATTAACCTTTCCCAGGCTGATGCTGGTGATATGTCGCATTCTTGAAGTCCTTTGGGATGAAGGCACGAAGCAACTGGAACAATTATATGCAGTATGGAAAGATCTGCTTTACACATAGATTGAAAGATATTGTACTCTCATGTATGAATATATTTCTCCATACTGGTTCAGCTTATAACTTATTATGAACATTTTTTATTTGTTCTTGTTAGCATATGTCTGTTTTTATCTCATCCATTACTGGCACATGTATACTCACAACATAATACCATAGCGGCCATTTTAGTATAACAGATGGGCAAGAGGATTATTTGTCTTGATACTTCATTCAGAAACCATTCTTTGTTTATATTTTGTATTGACATTAAAAAGCTTTTCAACCAATGGGGTTTTTCTTCTGAGTTAGTTCTGTTTTATTTTATTTCTTAGTGATCCAAAAAGGCATAGACTCCTTTTCTAGTTCTTCAAAAACAAAATGATAGCGCTGCCTGGGTATTACTCACAGCAGTATGCTAACTTCTAACTCAAATCAAACACAGAGGCTGATGAAGAAGAGATGTAAAATTGCTACTGTACCATTAGAAATAAAACTTGAACATGAAACTCAGAGTCTGCATTTCCGATAATAAAAAATAAAAAATAAAAAAAAATCCAAAACCAAAATCACACACACAAAAAAAAGTTAAGAAAAAAAAAAAAGAAAAAAAGCTATCAAAAAAAATCAAAACCAGGGGAAAAAAAAAGGCATCATATTCCTCACAAATCAAAATGGATTTTGATATCTCTCATTTTGGGGGTAATTTTTATAATAACATCCAACAGGCATGCATAGAAAGGAGCAGTTAACTGATTTAAGGAGGAAGGTATAGCATAGGTTATGGGGCATCTGACCGCATACAATTATATGTGGTTTCTCTCTTTTTCTTCCTTTGGAGTACTGAAAGTTTATGCTTCAGGTGCGGATAACCTGATAAACATGTAACTTCTTTTCCTGGTTAATAGAATTCTTTTCCCTCTGAATTGAAGCTAGGACCTACCTTGGATGTGCCTTGCTCAGGATTTCAAACTTTTAGGCATCACTGTATGATAACAAATTTAGATTACAGGTCTTAACTTGTACCTGTAAAAAGTGATTATTAATCCTAGATCTTGCAATCCTCACTAATACATAAATGAAAGGAAAGTTTTACTGTTCAAGTAATAGTATGGTTGGAATGTACCACTCGGGGATTGATATCCCTTAGGTTAAAGAACTGACTAATTGACTAATTTGAAAGAGCAAAATCTGTATTGAGATAGATACACAAATTTAAAGTCAATATGTTGCAGAAACCTCCAAATTCAGGGTTTAGATTGGCCAGATTTTCTGCATAAATCAGAAATTTAATTAGTTCTGATCCTAGGTGGTCATTTATAGCAATTTCTATGCCACTACAACTAAAACCCATTTTTGAGTTCATTCAGTTCATGAAAATATTGAGACTGCATTGCTTAGCTAATGATCAGTGAGAAGTACACTATAAAATCTTTGATGACTGGTATCAGTGACCATTAACAGTGAAATGGTAAATTTGGGTTCAGATGCTCATCAGAATTTTAGGAACATGTAGAAAAGCTTAAAACATCTCCACAGACAATTTAATACTGCATCTACAGTTCCACAGAGAGTTTCTGCATAAACTGATATGAATTAAACTGAAAACATATATAACATTGAAAACATAGAAATTAAAACTAACCAATACTTTATATAACACCATTCCTTTCTATTACTTACAAGAGAGAAACGATATGTTTGATTTTGAACTGTTTTCTTGTACAAAAAAGGGCTGAACCATATGGTAGGAAAAGCAAAGCACCTGCATTTATAAATTATACAGAGATCTTCCTTTGTGGAGAATTTCCAACATTCAGCTTACCGAGCTCTACTATTGAGTATCTGGAATACATAGAAATCTGCTAGCAAAATATGAAACAGCAGTTAACTAAGTTGCAATTTCATTTTCTTGATGATATCACTGTAACAGATAATAAAAATCCTCAACATTTTTACATTTTCTTTCTCTTTTTTTTTTTTTTTGTCTAGTTTTAGGCCTTTAGTGGGTACTGAAACAAACATTAGTGAACCTAAGTATCAGAGTTGCTAAACTTTTGACTGTTGCTATTCTCCTGACATGCCAATTACTTTAGAAAGTTTGGGTTATCTAAAAATGTTTCTGTTTGATTCATCTTCTCCCCCAACCCTTTCTGATTTTCTGGTTTTCCTGGTTATTCAACTGAGCACAAATTGCTGTTCATACAGATGCACTGCCATGATTTCTGATTTGCAGGCTGTCACTCCCATTAATAACCTACTAGGCTGTCATGTTGTCATTCCTTGTTGCTGCAACGATTTGTTTCAAACATAGGGGCTGATTCATGAAGAATAAAAAAAGCAGTTGTCCTGTTTTACAGGAACCTCAAAATATTTATGCAGAAAATGTGCGAAAAGCACAAACACCACTTTTATCCTGAAGAATGTGATTGCCAAATACCCAACTTGTTTTCCTGAGAGGAAAGAGATAGAATATAGCCTGGATTCTCCACTCAATTTTTTCATATGATAACATAATGTTTTTAACAAAATCTTCCTCTTGTAAAATAACCCGAGTTCAGTTCCAGAGCTATGACATGATAACTCCCCAGTATGATACAATGCCTTAAGAAATGATATCAAAGCTGATTTTAGGTATTTTTTTTTTATTTCTCATCCTGTCTTTCCCAGAAGTACTAATGGTAGCTATCTTAGCAACAAAATATATCAGTGCCCTTCAGCCTTTTTTTTTTCTTTCCTGAGTCAGAAATACTTGGCCAGATTTCACTCTTGGTGATATTGGTGCAGCTTCATTGCCCCTTACAGACTTGTGCTTTTGGAAAAGAGAAAACAATGTGGTCTACTGGATTCATTGTTCAACATCCCTCTATACTTCTGGGCTACTGCGTGACCAGGATAGGTCAGATGATAGATAAATTTCAGGATAGGCACAACATCCCTGGATGAATAAACCAGCAGGTGCATCAACACAATTGCAAAATGAAACTGGACTGAACCAAAACCTGCAGGGGTTTTGACCCATCTGCAGGTGTCCAGGGACTCCCCTTGCCCTGCAGACTGGAGGCAGACAGCTCTTGCGATAGGTGATGCTGGTAACTGTGGGAGAGGAAGGCAGATCCCCTCTGCTGTGTCTGCTTCCATGAGTGCTTCCCAGTGCATTATGGGCATCACACTGGGATGTCTGGCTCAGTGGTGGCAGGGCTGGCCAGCCGGCCCCCTCTTAAAACACCTCATCCCCCATTCACCATTCAGCTCACATACCCAGAGTGTTTCGAGGACCTGGAGCTGCCAGGAGCTGCTTTCCTGCACTTTTTCCATTGCCAAGGTCTGACGGTTGGCACATCTCCCAAAGAAACAGGCAGAAGAAGGTTTCTGAAGAAGGAAAAGAAATAAGAGACCAACACAGGATGCTACTGTAAATCAAAACTGAGAAGACGAATGCAGGGACTGTTTGGATCCAAGCTGCAGTGCTGGCTTCTGGTTTCCCATTTTTCCCCCGTCATTCCTAAGCTGCTTCTCCCCAGCCCAGACCTGCACTATTGGAGTAATGCGAAAATTTCGGCTTCACTTTGCCTCCTCTTGCTGCGCTGCTCTCTGCCTCTTCTGAGCACTGCCTACAGATGGCTTCTAACAAGCGAACTACTTTAAAATACCTACTTAAAAATACTTAAATCATTATGCTGACTTTGTGCACTGTAACTTATATCAGTATTTTAAAGAGGCAGCCCCCCAATTACAGCGTTATTGTTATCTTCCTTAAGGTTTACACATTAACCCACTTGAAAATTTGTCCCTGACAAAGTGTATCAGCAGCCAGTCCCAAACCTATCAATGCCATAGTATTTTATAAATTGATGTTTAATTAATGAAGTACTATAGCAACAGGTTCTCTCTCTCCTTTTTTAATTTGATCTCCATGGCATTATAGCAACCTAAAGCTTCCACTAGGCATATATTCCTACAGTTTCCTTGTCAGAGGAAATGTATATTCATTTTCGACTTGCGGAGGCAATTAGAGTAGCCACCAGTTGCCTACAGCAGCTAATCAAAGTGATAACCTGCAAGTTCTCAGCTCCCCATGAGACAGCCCACTTGCCTCCAGCTGATGAATGCCAAAAGAACAGCTTGGGCCCACCAGTAATAACACCATCATTGGAGAAAAGTTTTTAACTAACCCGTGGTTTTGTAAAGACTCTATTAACATCTCATAAAAAGAGGTCCAGATAAAACATTTTAATAAGAAACCTTATTAAAAAGGTTGGTTTTTTTTTTAGGGAAATAACAGCATTGATATAAATGACTGTTGTATAATATTAAGCTGATATTTGCCTACTTGTAACCTTTGCACCTCTCATGTTGTGAAAAGTGATGAAGTCTTTCATGAGTGTTTTCAAGTATGTGACTAACCTTGGACTAATATGCTATCATGCCCTTGCGCGTGTCCAGCCACACAGTCAAGCATGTGCTTCATCTTAAACAAATGCACAATTCCACTGATTTCAAAAGGATTCAGGGGCTTAAAGTTAAATGCATAGAAGTACTGTAGAAAAGTGGGCTATTATGCCGCTGGAAAGTTAGCAGGTTGTTAGTTTATATATAAGTGTTGCCTACAACTGCAATACCCAAAGCAAACTTTAGAAGTAGAAGAAAACAGCATTATAAATAGCTCACAATTATTTGCTAGCAGAAGGGATTCACCACACTGGTAGGCAACCTTTAGGTTCTTCTGCATGGCCAGTCCCTTGCTTTTGCTGGAATTTTATGTTTTATACCTAGGCATACCTGGCAACAGTACAACCTTCTCCACAATCTGCCATGGTATTAGGGACAAAAGCAGCATGAAAGATGTACACTGTGTTTTTCTTTATTCCATCAGCATATTTCAGAGTATAAAAATATAAATTAAAGAGAATTAGGAGATTTGAAGGCTGCTTCTCAGACTTTTACTTGATTCAATATCACTGTGTAACCAAACAAAACCACAGCTTCATGGTTTCATTAAGATTCTCTGACAAAAAAAAAAACAAAACACCATCACCACAGAATCCCCTTCCCCCGAAATGTAAAACCTACCCACATGAAGAATTTCTCTGTGGCTGTGCTGCTGTTACTCTAGTCTAGTTATTAAATCTGAGGTTTCTCTTTAAGGCTTCTGGCCAGGTTTTGACATTGGATTTTGGGATATTCTAATTAGCTGCAGTCCCAAAGGAGGCGTTCCTGGCTTCATCCCTGCATAGTTGGGAGTCCTGGAGGACTCCAGGCTGTAGGCTGCAAAGAGAGTAGGTGAGGTTAGTACATTTCCTACCCATGTCTCTCTCACCGTCCAGGGAACAGGCTTCTGCTCTACCATTTCCTAGTCTCATTAAAAAGTTGGTAAGCTTTTAGAGTTTGCAGTTTCCATTTTTTAGGAGTGTCACCACCTGCAGCAGCCATTTCGTGCTTTGAAAGACACACGTCGTCATAATTTTATAACTACTTGCTTGTGCTAGCACTCAAAGGACCTGAACGAGGCCAGCCCAGAATCTCAGAGTACTTCTCCGCAGCAGACAAAGAGGTGATTGCCACCTTGGGAGCTTAGGTAATACCAAGATCACACCAACTTAGTTATGTAAGCAAAACCAGTTTTTCCCCATAGTAAATGTGAGGACAGTTTATCTTAATTTGAAAATCAAGATTAAAATTTCTTTCAGCACCTTTCTCTCCGAATAACACCAAGACAGAGGGTACTCTCAGCTGCAGCAATCTCCAGCTGGGGCCGGCCTATAAGCCCAGCCCTTCTCCAGCACCAGGGAGGCAAAACCAGTGGCAAGGGGGCAAGCAATGGTCTCAGGCTCTTCATATGAGGCATGTGCTTATCTTCCACAAAGAGCTGCCCAGGTGGGCTTCTTCCTGGTGCCTGGGCTGTTCTGCTAACTAAAATACCCCTGAGGATGGTCTGTTTAAGACAAAAGGGGCATATAACCTCAATATTTAACACTGGCTAATTTAATATTTTAAGGGATTACGACAGACTGAAAAAATATGGGAATAATGGGCAGAAGGCAGGTACGGTAGATGAAATGACAAACCCTTCAATAGATAGCAGTCATCTTCTTCTTACAGGAGCGTATACATACTACACATGTAGGCATCTTTTCAGCAGTGTCCCCCCAGTACACTCACAGTATCTGAAGAAACTTTTTGCCTGGCATACTTTCATGAGTTTTGACTTTGTCTGGGGGCTCATGATAGGCCTGGCTGCAAATTCATGTTTAATAAGAGAAGTGTCTTGTGAATGACCCCCACCTGCTGGGATGATATGCTGAAACTCTAGCAATCTTTTAATTTCAATAGGAGCCACACATGGCTGTGCCAAGGCTTTCCTCAGTTTTTGTCTCCAAATCTTCCTGACAGCTCGAGGAGATAACTAGTGGGAAGGAAGATTCAACCTAACTTTTTTCCTATTATCCCAGTTTCTACCAGTGTTGAGTAAAATTACATTGCAGTGGGAAAATAACGTAGAAAGACACTTTTTACTCAACAGTCTCATTTCATCTTCATGACCATAGCCAGCACCAAGGAATTTCTGCAGATTTTGAAAGCAAAAATACATTTCTAAAATTTTTCATCCCCTCAAACATAACATGCTGTAACTCACATTTCAGGAGGGCAGTCTGGCTAATTTGGGAGCAGAAGTTTAGAATTGCCTGGAAAGTGGAATAATATTTCTGTGAAGATCTTGATATTTCTTTTTTGCCTTTCAAACTTCAGTAACACAAATATACAAACACTCAGAGAAGCAAACTTCAAAATATTTTGATTTACGTTTCAAGGTAGAGATTTGCTGAATTTTAACTGCAGGACCAAGCCCTCTTCTTATAAACATTCTGCATGAAATATAAGAAGGTTGTATTTTTTGAGCTGTGAGACAAATCTGAAGACAATTCAAAAGTAACAGAAGCAGAATTTGCCCTGTATACTCTTTGTTATAAATAACAACCCCGAGTAACTAATGGTCTTCCTTTCTAAGTTGACAGGGACACCTTTCGCAAACTGCATGCATTTGATCTGAAACACTGAGAGACAATAACCAAAGTGATTCCCACACTTACATTTCTACAGGCACTTTTCAAAGTCAAGTTCAAATTTTCTCATTTTTGCAGTATGGAGTAAGATATTCACTCTCTGTATTTTAGGTATCTATTGAAATAAGATGGTGCTCTTAAAATCTGATTTCATTTTCTTCCTATAGCATACAGAGATGACACCTAACAGATAATACTAGCTGTCAACTTTACACAACCGTATCTGTAGACTTCAGACAATTATCTGTAATCAATAGCTGTAGCATCAGGGTAATAAAATTATAGTACTTACAGATAATTACACTTACGTTCAAATATATCCAGTTCCATGCAGAGCATATATCAATGGAGTAAATCTTGGTAAGTCAGTGATTCTCAACAGAGAGGAGGGAAGGTCAGATCTATGTTTTCCAAGAAATATAGTTCAGAAAAACCTTCCTTTTCAGCTAGTCTCCATCCTTTTTTATTTTAGAAGGAACTGTTCTGATTAAAGCCTTTACGGAAGACCCCCTGCTAATCCTAGACACATAACTCTTTACTTTTCTACTAAAATAAAATTCTTGCAATTGTATGTATGTGAATGAGCAGAACGGTTTATCACATGCTGATTCTGTTACTTAAGGTCAGAAATTAGTGGGCACTCCAGGATTCACAATTGCTTGCAAAGCCACCAAAATGAAGTTTTCATGTTAGTATAAAAATAGACCTGTATTATATTTTTCATTTTGTGTTTTTCCCCTTCAGTTTCAATAAGCTGTCTTTCCCTGCTCCTTTTCTGTTCTCCTATTCTTTCATTTCCTGGTCCTCTATTCACTCCAGCTTTCTCCTTTATTTGCTCTCCTACTACTACTTTTTGGTTCTTAGTATCGATGTTGAAGATGATAGTATTCTGCGCTGAAAAGGTGTTTGCATTGGTGTAAAAAGACTTCTGCTCCATTACCTTTCTTCCACTATATAAAGACACTGTAATACCATGGCTATATTACAGACCCTGCTTTCAGTAGTTACAGGACTTTTCCCTACATAATGAAATCCTGAGTCCTAGTCACCCTGCTATTAGGAAGGGGAAAATAAAAGATCTTAACAAATCTTAATATGCAGGTATCTGGGCAAGTTTCCCAAAGGCCACCACTGCTATTTGAGTACATTAGAAAGCAGACATGTGTAAGCAGCAACAGGTAGGAAATGAAAGGCATTATTAAAGGACTGACAGGATCAGTCCTTTTTCCTTTACAATTTACATGTGCAGGCTCTTGGCAAGAGTTCCTCCTACTTCTACAAGAAGAAGCTTTTTCAAAAAGTGCAGTGTTTATGGTGAAAGTTCCAAATTTTTCTGGTTTTCATTTCATGGAATACTTTTAAATCATCAATTTTACACAGATATATGCCTTTTTTTTCCCTAGCCACCACTGCCTGCAGCTGAGAAAGTTGAAGTGGTGAGCATTAGTGGAGAAGCTGTTTTGGGTATGCCCATGAAAAAGCCAGATCTGTTGTTCTTATAGGTATTTTCGAGTCAGTTTTTGCAACCCACCCAGGATTTGATGCTGCAAATGTGACAGTACAAGCAGGATATGTGGCAACAGGCTGCATCCAGACAGCACTGTGTGTGTGCATCCTGTGGGTCCCACTAGGCTTAGAGAGAGGATGTTCTCATTCTGGAAATTACCAGGAGAGATGACAAGGGAAGGCAGCTTACCCATAGTATGCTTCCAAATGCCAGAGAGAGTAGAGGCTTCTCTTGTAAATTGTCCTGATTCTCACTAAGAAAACTGACCTGGCCCTGGGAGTGAGGCTTACTGATATACCCGTGTCAGATCTCAGTTGAGCATCAACAAATCTGCAACATTCTTTCCTGAAGCTGCGACACAGTGCCATTATCAAAGTGGGTTTAGGCATTTAACGCCTACAAAATTTACAATTTTGGAAAAAAAAAAATTATTTTGGGAAAATAGGTTGTGTCCTGAAAGCCAAGGGTAGTCACGAGATGGTCAGTGTCTCTTCGGAAATGGCCATTATAATTCCTTAAGTGCTATCTAAAGAAATAATGTACAGCAAGAGAAAAAAGTAGAGCTGTTGACCTCAAAAATCTGACTTATGAGAGAATTCATTTTCTTTTTTTTCCTCTCTTTTTTTTTTGCTAACTAGAGTTAAAAACAAGGTAATCACACCATAATTATAGCTTTGATCAGTTCTCTGCTGAAAACAAAGATGATTCTATGTAGGTCACTTGCTGATGCCTAAGTTTGTCAGTACAGACTTATATCATGATAGTATCATTTTAAAATCATCTGTGGGATGCACACATAAAACCTGCAACTATTTCAGGTATCATCACTAATCGCTTATTATATATTTCACTAGATACTGTTTATAAATTATGTTTATTGTCTTATAATTAGTAATATTAAGAGTGCATAATTGCAGTCAGGCCATTAAATATCTAAACAATAAATAATAATAATATTAATGCCACCAAGCAGCAATGCTTGACAGCATCATGTATATTCAGTCAGCCTGCAACTGTATTTCTCTGCACTTCAATGGCCAGACATGGAACAATGCCAGTCACCAGTTAATGAACATCAAGAGTGCAGAAGCAGGAAAGTTAGTTAGCAGTTTGTTTAAAAGAAAATAAAGAAGAGCTAACAAAATTACAGAAGACAATATAGACTTTTTGCATCCTTTTGCCACTGCAGTTCTATATGCCATCCATTCCCTTTTCCTGGACAAGCAGTTAGAGCTTCCTCATGGTAATACACAAACTGGTGGACCTAGCTAGTTTGCTGTGAGAGCTGGAGAGGTAAATTTGACCTCTTCATTGTATAAGGATAAATTGAAGACCAAAAAATAAGCACTGAAAGGTAAGCAGATGGTCCCCTGACTGTTACTACTCCTTTTTTCATGTTTTTTTTTAGTTATTTTTCAAAGCTGTGATGTAGAGGTGCAAGTTGGGGTTTTGGTTTGGTTTTCTAATGGGGGTTCTACACACTGCACTGATTTGCCATCTGCTGAATTTGGCTGGCTCTATTGGAGAGGCCAGTTATGGACTGAAGGAAAACAAATTACTTTCAAACCAAAGGAAACCTTGTAGAAGCATTGCATTACTTACTATATTGACTTTGTCTCTTCAGGTAGAGAGGGTGTATAAAGATGCCTTTATACTTATGGATCAATATAAAGTGTTTCAATTTCCTTGTCTCTCCACCTTAGCAGACTATAAATTTATTATGAAATAAAAATGGAAACTATTTGGTGAAGAAAAGTCAACACCACCTTTTTGCTATGACCAGGATAGTCATGGCACATTGAGAGGGACTATGCACTCATTAACATTTGGCATGTGATTCTGATGTAAACTGGCTCTTTTAAAAATGCCTGGATTTGTCCATTTATCCCACTTTCACTTGACAATTTATCCCACTTGTGACACTTTGGTGGAAACAGCTAAACTCAGTATAGCAACATTAATTGCATCCTAGAAAGTCTTCTATGTCATTCTGCTCTTCTTAAAGCAATAACGAGTATATAAATTCTCATCCATGATGATAGCAACAATGTCATATCTGATGGGTTCAGCTAAGGTTTTGTTCAGCTCTGTTACTATCTTGGGCAAAATAATTTATGTTACCTTGTCCTACAAAAAGTACATGACCAACACAGCATAAAAACTGCCACTCCTAGTGTGCCACCCCAAAACTGCCACCACAGGCTTACTGCTGTCATGACCAGACCGTATAGTTTGAGATTCACCATGATGAAATGAATGGAAAACCCAGTGGACAAGAAGCTGGCCATGAGCCAGCAATGCACCCTTGCAACAAAGAAAGTGAACAGCATCTTGGGATGCATGAGGTTGTGTGTTGCCAGCAGGTCAAGGGTTGTGAACCTTCTCCTCTACTCAGCACTGGAAAGACATATCTGGAGTGCTAGTGTCTAGTTCCAGGATCCCTAACACAAGTGAGGACAGACTTATTGGAGCCAGTCTAGTGAAGGGCCAATAACTGATTAAGGGACTGGAGCATCCCTTATATGAGGAAAGGCTGAGAGTGATGGGACTCAGCATGATTTCATCAATCTGTAAAAGTACCTGACGGAAAAGAATGAAGAAGACAGAGCCAGGCTGTTCTCAGTGATTCCCAGTGACAGGAAAAAGGCAATGGGCACAAATTAAAATGTTGGAAATTCAATTTGAATACAAGGAAACACTTTTTATACTGTGAGGATGGTAAAACTTTTGAAGAGTTTTCCTAGAGAGATTATGGAGTATCCATTCTTGAAGATATTCAAAACGCTACAGGACATGGTTCTGGGTAACTTTTACAATAAAGAATACTGTTACAAGATCCAATGACTCCAGTGACTACGTAGAATCCTACAACTAAACTGTTTAGGATCATATGTCAGTTCTTCTCAATGGTGTATATCAAGGTGGTACAATGCAAGCAAAAAAGAGTTCCCAGATGCAGTCCAAATGTTGCCAAATCCTGTCTGAAGATTTGACTTTATCTCTCTCATCCTTGAGACCAGATGTTCACTTCACACTTTTCTTTAAGAGTGCTTGTTCCTAGATAAGAGCTATTTAACCAATACTGTTTATCAACCCATCCCAGGACACCTTTGTTTCCATTTAAGGATCCTTGTGTTACAACAGTTGAGCTCCAAGCTCTGTTTCATCCATTCTTTAATCCTGAACTATAAACTTTGTCAGAGTTCAGAAACAGTTTTAGGTCCACAGAAAAGGTCATTTAATTTATTTTAGATTACATTTTTCAAGCACAGTCTTTCTGTTTTCCTGTTCTAGCAAGATTTTCTGTATGAAACAGACATGAAACAACCTTCATTCTTTTCCTTTCTCTTATTTTGCTATTTCATCATTTTGCCCATATTCTGTTTCTCTGCCTGCAGACAGTCTCATCTTTTCTGGCCTTTTCTGCCTGTCAGCCTCTCAATGCAGAGACCTCCTCCATTCTCTCACTAGAAATATGAAGCTAGATGTTTAACATACGGATCTTTGAAAGTGCTGGGAACCCTGTAGCAGACAGTGATAGATCTTCCTTAGTTTTTACTGGAGTTGAATTTCCTTGGCACCTTCTACTATCATGCCTGTATACTTAGGGCTTTTCCATTTTGGAGCTCAGCCTTCACTACCTTTCAACACCTCTTCTGTTTCTGAGGCCTGTCTTTCATGCAGTTCCCATTGCTCTCTTTCAGTCTGCTTAAAATGCTATCTTTAGCTGTCTTCAATTTTAGCAGTCTCCAATTTTGTTTGAAAAACTAAATCAGACTTCAGTGGTCAAGCTATACATGAGCATAAACTTCAGAAAGGACAGTGGCACTTGATATTCTGGGCTGCATTGGATTTCAGTTGCTGAGTGTGATGATTGCCTCCCCCTAACCAGTGGTAAAACAAAGAACAGAGCTGTATGAATAGGAAGCAGATTCTGCCTTGTAGTGCACCAAAATCCCAATAATGCTGATTAGAACAGCATAGCTACATTGCTTGCTTTTTCTTTCTAAATTCCTGGTTTGAAACCCCAAATGTTCTGATTTTGAATTCCATGCTCATTTCTAGAGTAGTATCAGTATGAGAGAAAGGCCATGGAAATTTTTCATTTTAAGCTTTTTTTCCTTACAGCTGATCAATAGTAGGCATAATTAAGGACTGTAGACCAAATCCTAACCCAAGATAATTCATGGTGATCTACTCCACCTGCAAATCTGGCTAACGACATGGATTTGCTGTTGCTAAAATGTTAAATCATTTCCAACCAAGACAGAAAAACTGTATTCTGTGCTTACTTTTCTATTTATGCTTCTTTGAATTTACCTTGATTTGAACACCTATCCTTCAGGCAAACATTTCTTGAAAGAAAGCAAAAGTTAATTTTAACACAGGGTCTGCTTGATCCCTCAAAACAGGTCAAAGTTGGGATAATTGTGGGTAGCTAACTGATGTTCAGATGCTTGCATTCCCTGATGAATCTGTAGCTAGCTCTATGCGATAGAAATATCTCACATTATTCCCGTGTTTGCCAGCTTGCAGTGTCATTCCAGATGGTAAAACCAAAAATAGCACAAAAAAATTCTTTCTGAAATTCAGGCTCTAAAAGGATTTGTTAATCCTACAATAGATTTTCCAGGATTTTCAAACTGTCCATTCCTTACTAAAATAAAACATCCCAACAGGAGTATCTTGTAAAATTGTTGTAACCATAAATTTCAGATAATTAATAATTTCATTACTGGCTACTTATTAAAAGTATCTTTATTTCTTCAGCACTCCTCTAAGAAATCTACCTCTACTACATTTTATTCTTTGCTCGATGCGACTTTCATTAGAGTAGGAGTATCTTCAAAGCAATAGAATTGTAAAGGTCTCAGTTGTTAGCATGAAAGTGGGACTGCTTAAATTTGATTACTGTGTTTAATGAAGTGTCACATTTATTTACAAGATGACATGATGAATCACATTACAGTTATTATACATCAGCTTATAAGAATGGACAAATGGTTCAATAAAGCAATGGATTTACAAATTTAAGATGAGCGCATTTGGGTTCTTTGTCATATTTCCCTTTCAAAAAAAAAAAAAAATGGCATTGCACTACTTACTTTAGCCCAGGAGCTAAATTGGCAATTTGCTTAAAAAAGAGAGAGAAAGAGAAAAAAGAGGGTTCACATTACATTTTGTACTGTACTTTCTGTCTCACTGACCAAAAATGTCAGATCATTCACATGGGCAAATCCAGTCCACCTCAATGTGTTTTTTAACCTTAGAGCCATATATCTAAATTATTTCCTTCCTCTTCTAATGCAGTCGTGTCCCACTCCTAACAGAAGACCTGTCCCACATCTGTATCAGACACAATATCTCCTGACAAAAGTTGTTTTGCCTGTCTCCTTCATTTAACTGTGTGCTGGGTCTTAAACTGTGGTTCAAGTTAGCCCCAAGAGCATCAGTCCTAAGATTAAAATAAAAATCTATCTGCTTGACTTTTAACACTTTCATCACCTTGCTTTGTGTGACAACAGTGACGTGAGTTGTCCAAAGCCTGAAGAAAATCAAAAAGTAAATAAACATCCATGCACCCCCCCTGTCCCTCCCCAGCCTTAGAGTCTTCATTAAAAAGGCCTTCCTTCCATATGAAGGAAACTGGATCATTTGTGTGCTTTACTCTCTCTCCCTCTCTCTCTCTGCCTGACTTGCAAAGGAATTTGTTTGAAACATTTTTTTTTCAGTGCATTTCTGTTTATTTGTGTTTGCCCTGCAGAAATGCTAATGCAGGTTCATTGCATTAAACAGGCCTGATAACGTCTGAGTGCACTCACATATGTGTAGGCTGAAAAACAGCCACATCCTGGGGAGGAGGGGGGGCTGAGGATGACATGTGAGTATTTTCGGGTGTGTATGAGCATTGAAGGGGGAAGACTTCCAACTAGTTGAGCTCAGGCTTTTGTGCCACATCTGCATTTTGCCCTGTTTGAGTGACAGGTGTACATGGATGCCACATCGGCTGCCAATATGTTATGAGACCACGGTAACAATCGCTCATCTCTAGGGAGCTATGCTGCCTCGTTTCTCACTATCAGACATGAAAGAAATAATTTCAGGTGCCAGAAAAGGAACTGTGATAAAAGAAAACATTTCGGCTTTCATGGCACTGGAGTTTGCCCTTAGGCAACAGCTTTGATAAAAAAAAAGTGTCTCTTTCTTTACATTCACAATTAATCCATGATTATCTACAAGCAATCCTTTGGCCTATAACATACTGATAGAAAAGATGTTTTTCTTCTTTTTTTTTTAATTCCTTGTACACTTCACCTGTGTTTTTTTCTGATACATGCGTCTATTATATCACAAAAATCTTCAATACTTGCTAACACTAGAGATAGCTTCCCACTGCCACTTTGGGAAGTTATGTAGATATCAGACATATCTGTGTAGAATAGCTATTGTTAGCTATTTAATGTTTCTTCAGCTGTACATTTAAGAAAGTTATGAAAGAGGACCATCATACAACAAAGAAATATGAACAGATCCCTCTTTTCCACAATGCTCTGTGTCATCAGACAAAAGAAAATTTTGGTAAATTTTTGAAAGCAAAACAATGAGCTTCATTCAAGAAGCAATATTATTCCTCTCTGCATGAGCTCACTTTCACTTGATATTGGTTGGATCCACCATTCATCATGCCCATCTGATATTGATAAGACCATGCCTCACTGTTGGGGTCAGGTCCTTCCCAAGGGACATGCAGGGTCACAGGGTAAAACAAATAGCACTAGAATTTTTACCCAGGCAACCTCAATTTTAACTCAGGTCTCCATGAGTACTGGGGGCACACAGCCTCCTCCACAAGGAAGTCTCCACTGACCAGCCTGGTAATGGAGACTTACTGTTCCATCACCTGGCAGTCATTCCCCACCTGCTAGTTTGGAAACCCTGCACCCACAAAGGGCTAGAGGGTTTCTGGAGTGCCCAAGGTACAGATGCCTCTGTGCAAGTACATATATACATGAATACATATATGTATACCTGTATGTGTAGCTAGGCTGAGCACGACTCCTCTGCTTGCAGATGCTCCTGACATTAAATGGTACATCAGCTGGTACATGATCCCACAATGACTATGAACAGTTGTGCATTGTCCAAGCTCTGGTCTGCCTAGTCAGCAAGAACACATTGGAAGTACAGTCTTAAGTGGCAAGACAGTCCCTCCTTGGAAGCATGGAGAAAATGCACGTATATGGAGCTGACTCAGGTGGCAAAAGGCCTGCAGACCTATGGCGTGACACAGTGCTGTTCTCCTTTGGTGGAGAAACCTCCATACTGTCTGAATTTTGTCTAGCAAATCTGCCAGTCATCTTACATACCAATCTAAGAAGTTATATATTCAAAAAATGTCCCCTTAATATGTCCTCAGAAGAAATCCTTTTGTGTACCAGACTATATTAGCATAGCAAATATAAGTAACATAGAAAAACATGGTTCAATGGGCAGGATTATCCAAGAAGTTGAGTGGCCTGGGACAAAACTGTCCATACTGAAAATGTTTTTGTCCCTAGGGTTCTTTTATTTTAACAATTTTTCTTCAGCTCAGCAGATTCTTGTTCTTACTGCATGGACAGCTTTAAAAACCAGTCCATGGACTTAGAAGTTTTCATAATTCACAGATTTCAGGTGCTTAAGTTTTCAGATTAGTAGCTGGAAATGCTGAGCATCAAAATATCAGACTGATCAAACCACATTTGTAGGGATATTTAGATGCCTAATCAGTTATTCACCTTGGCTAGGTACACACTGTAGATCTAGCTTTATGCATTTTTGCGTGGACTTCCCAAAGGAATGGAAATTTTACATGTATACACCTTCACACCTCTTTGCGTCAGTTTCTTTTTCAGAAACAACACGTTTTGCCTTATCCAAGGATCTTTACAATAAGTACCAGGAACTGATTTAGAGAGAATGCTTAACATGACATAACCATCGCTAATAACGAGAGTTCATATTTCTCCTCTCATTCATCTCAGTAATGGTTGACTTCTTGAGCCCCTCCCAACAGTCAGATTTTATGCTGGTGACTGTTAGATTGTAACAAGGTGTGTTTGCTTCATGCTAGTTATCTCAGATCTTTTAAATGGATACAATGATATAGTGTTTTCTCCTAGAGCACATCAACTTCGGCAAAAACTGTCCACCTAGCAGGTGCAGTAATTAAGCAGTTTGAGACAGAAAATGGAACAAAAAAATGGAGCAATTACATGGGTCTGAACTCTTCAGATACCACAGTTGCAGAAATTCTGTATTTCTGTTTCCCATTTTTCTCCATTTAGATCTGTCTCTTTTTAGCACTTTCTCTTTTTGATTTTTCTTTTTTTTTTTTCCGCATCATTGTCCTCCCCGTGAAGAGTTACTGTCTTCCGACTAACCAAACCAGCACTATTCTCAACAATAGGCTGATTATTAGAAAGGAATAAAAACAATCTGAGGGATAATAATAAACAGACTGGAGAAATGAAGGAATTACCAGAGAGCAAAGCCCTAACATGGTATTGCTAAGTTACGCACTCATTGCTCCCCTGCTTTAACAAGCAGCTGCATAAAGCTAGGTGGCTTTTCCTCTCAAACAAAGCTAAGGGGAGGCGTGGGGGGGGGGGGAAACAAAGCAAGGCTTCTGTGTGTATGTTGGTACGTGTTTCAGGGGGAAAAAATTCAGGACATTGTGAGCAAACTGGCTCTGCAACGGATCGACAAGGGTTTATTATTCTGAGCAGCACTCAATCAAATGTGGCCCCTATGAACAGAGAGTAATGTTGGCGAATCATCCTGGGGGCTTTTTTTCTGTGTGTGAGTGGTATCCATCTGTCAGCTGTCAGTGCCAGTGAGAGATATACAGAGCTGTCACTTCTTGTCAGCCAGCATTTGTGAGGCCTTTTGCAGCTGCTACACAGCACATACTGTCCTTATTGAAGGCCAGCAAGGAGTCTTGGAGAAGATTCTGCTGGGCAGGGTGAAAAGGGGAAGAGAGATGTCAGGACCACTCTAGGAGAACAGCCTTGACCCATCAAAGATTTTTAACTTCACTCTCAAAATCCTATTCTTTTCTGAATATTAATGATAATAAAAGGCAGATGGAGAGCTGAGGTAGTAGCACAACTATATGCTCTGCATTTTGAGATTCAAACCAAGTCTTGCACTCCCTTTGGTACCTTTGGAACCTGTAATAATAAACATGGTGGGATGCGCATGGTGATGCATTCCAGAGTCCAGTGCTGTATCCTGAATGAAATGAGGAAAGGGACAAACAGTTATTCCTCCAAGGAAAAGACATCTCCATCCATCACTCCCCAGGTATATATATATCTATCTCTCTATATATATATAGAGATATATATATATATATATATACACACAGACAGGATAGATGTGTGTGTGAAAAACTTAGATGCGTACCCACACATTTCAGAAGTGTTGGAGCTGTGCTGGGCTTATGCTGAATTTAGGACTAAACCAAAACTCAGGTTCCAAGGCACTGAAATCTTGCCAACTGTTTTCTGAAAATGTTGGCTCTGAATGTTGAAAATCTCATGAGATCAGCTGCTCTTCTGAGTTTTCCTCCACCACAGGCTTTATCAGAACCACCTCAAGCAAATAAGAGGCCTTTTTTGGTCTGTGAACTGCTGCAGATTTATAACACTGGTAAGGACCAAAAGTTTTGCATCCAGCGGGTTTTATCTCACACATTATCAATCATAGATGGAACTGAAATACTGCTGTTAAGTAAATGAACCTGATTTCAGAATATTATTATAGAATATATTATTATAGAATTGTAAAATACTATTACAAATGTGGAGGTATTCCAAAATCTTTTTGCATTTAAAAAAAAAAAGAGTGTTTCAACCCATAGCAAATATTTTGTTTTGCTTTATTTGTTTACAGCCGCTTTTATAACAAAGCTACACTAGCATGTCCAAAGTGCAAGGCAGCAGGATTAGGAGAAATGAGTTGGAGCTGGGAAATGTTAAATTCTACTCTTTGCTTTTCCACTCTCTCTCCAAGTTGCCTCAAGCCAGCCATGTCAATTCTGTACCCATTTCCAATTTGGTGATAGCACTTGATTACCACTCTCACAAGGGGACGGAGCTGATGAATATTTCAACCAACCTTTGAGCATCTAAAGATCTCTACAGGTGAAGAGCTTTTTTGATTATATCACCAAACCAGGTTGCATGATTCTAGTTATGCATTCATAGTGAAAAACTAGAAACTTAACCTTAGTTCTGTACCAATAATTTTGCAAGAGTGGCAGATCAAGTGATGTTAACAACTCTCTGAGTTCAGTGCAGCTTTGGACAAGAAGAAGCCATCATTTAAGCATAAAGTCTCATACTAAAGAATTTTTTTAGAAGTCTCTTGTTCTTCTGATGAGATCTTTTTGTGAAATTTAGAAATTCAGGGTTAAAAAATGTAACCAAGGGTATCGTAACAAGTTTGTATAGTACTTAAATCAGTGAGGTCCTGTTGAATGACCAGAGTTGATACATACTACGTAACACTGAGAACATAATAACAATATCTATAATATAATAATCAGATAATAGTATTAAATGGAAAATAGAAACAATTAATTTAAATTATTTTCTATGCTTCTATTACATTACATACAAATGAAATTTAAAATCCTGTAGAATCCTAAAAAACAGTCAGGCTGGATAATTATATTGCTTAGTATTTTTTATTAGCGTGCCTAGGTTTCTCAGGCAGACTGCTATTGTTAAGTCCAAGCAGCAAGTACTTCACTGATTCATTTTGTGCCTGTAGAATTCCTTTTCTGTTTTTTTTATTTAAAAGATGCAAAAAAGATTTATAATTTAGCTTAGGGTTGCTTGAAAGCCTGCTCTGTTTGGTTACCAGTTTCAAACACATATGGTATAACTCATTTTGCTGCAAGTAAAACAAGACTGACTGTTGAATGAGCATAACACTGTAATAGCAGAATGTCTGCATTTAGCCCTTTTAACTCAGATCTGCTCACAAGCCAAAATAAAATGGGAAACAATTAGTGCCTGTCAGAAAATTATTTCCCCCTTCCCCCTGAGAAAATCCAAAAATGCAAAAGAAAAAGAAGACATTTTCGGCTGAAAATCATTAATTTTATTCTGGAGATGCTGTTCCAATGGCTCATGGGAATTGTAGTTCATATGCTTCATACCCCAATTCCTTTTCAATGACTTTATCCCTTATTAGACTGTCTCTTAGTCTCCCCTGTGCCTTTCCATGAAGAGTTTTGTTATATCATGGAGGATCCCATTTGTGTCATAGAAGATACAGGAAACTCCATAAAAGGAACCACATCCATAAATGACAGGGGGAGTCTGTAGCTCTGAACAAATTCTGTCAAGCCTTGTGGCACTGCAGAGTACTTTAAAAGTATTATTCTTTCCTGGGGGAGAACAAAAGAAGTGCATTGTTTCAGATAGGGGTGGTGAAGAGAACATGGTAGGCTCTGTGATTAGAAAATCATAATCTTTTTATCTTTATAAAGATCTTCATAAAGTTATGTTACTCTTAGTTTTGGAAATGGCAAGCCTGAAGTAAATTGGGATTAAGACAGAAAAGCTCGCTTACAGCAACTTGCTTTCTAACATCTATTCTGGAAATTCTGGTGGACACAGAGACACTCTGGTTTTCTTTATGTTGCAATCAAACCGGTATGGTGGTCTCAGTCAAATATGACTACTATCTGTTTAATCTTAGTGATATATTCACATATCCCATATCTCTTTAAACCAGACTGGAAGGACACTGTATGCTTTTCAGTCCACAAGTGTTCTTTTAAATATCAGATGTTATGACTCTGCTCCCTCAATATTTCGTGTAGTTGTTAATTTGCTATTGGGCATTTCCCCAGCCTGCCTACACCATCTACATTCAAAAAACTGATTTTATTTACTCCCCAGACTCTCCCTGCTTCTCAGGCTTGTTTGCTGTCTCTGCTAATCCTGACTCTGTTTTCCCTCTTATATATAGTTGGACTTCTCGCCTGGCTTCCTAATGTATGGGCCAGCAGAAGGCATGGAACAAAAAAAGATAATTGTGTAGGGCAGTAGACAGACATGGTAGAGTCAAAACACAGTCCCAGACAGGAGGCACTTCAGGAGAGTGGCCATAGCAATACGTTTAGACCACAGAGGCTCAGTTGCTGGGGTACCAAGCCACCAGGGCCTACCAACCTTTGTAGATCCATGTTCCGGACATGAAGAAAGGGTGGAAGCAGGTCTGCAGTTTGGACACATTCTTGCACATCTCCTCATTTTCTGACTGGCTGAGCTGTACATGTTCAGCAAAAACAGGCAAAAGGCTTAGCACAGCCAAGGACTAAAGAGCGTCTGTTCCCCCTCAGTTCACCACTAAGCACCTTCAGATATCCTTGGTGAAGACTGAATCAGGCAACTTGCAAGAAACCAGAGTAATACAACAATTTCAACATGTATAGAAGACAACAAATAGGTCACTGAGAACACAGGTAAAACCAGTAAGTCTGGGTATGAACAGGATCCCAACAGAGGAAATAAACAAAACTATTTCGTCAGGCAATTGGGACCATCAGCACTAGCTTTTCATCACCCACAGTAGCAGTCTGGGTTTCCAGCCTCATCCATGTAACACATGTGGAGAAAGAACCACTGTGGGAGCTTAGTAAGGAATAAGCCTTCTGAGAAGCTGTGGAGACACCAGGTGACAATTACAGGACATAGACACAGAACCAACATACATGTATGATTGACAGTGCCAGCAGCTAAAAGAACTGCTGCCTCTGGCAGCATTTTCCTGAAAGCAGCACCTTCTAGTGAGAACTCACAGATTTCCTCATCACCTGATGATAACCTTGGAAAAGATGAGGAGAGATGTACCTTGTGGCTTTCAGATGCCTTCATAAAAGAATATGTGATCAGAATTTTTCTCTAAGATGCGTCTGATGTGTGCCAAGTTACACAACTACACGCACTATAATGGGATTAATCCCAAGAGTTGGGAGAATGGGCAGAGTCCACAAACAGTAAATAAGCACATCTACTTCCGACTTCTCAAAACAGAAACAATCAGGACCATTCAGATTGTATAATGCCACCTATTATTCAGTGTTGCTTAACTCTCAACCTTGTAGGAAAGCTTCCAGTTGCTCAAAACATTAATAAACTTTACTCACTGTGGCTGACATTTTCCATTCCTCAGGCTAAGTGCCTGTGGAGTACTGCAGCAAAATGTGGCTCAACTAATTCTAAATATTAGGCAGTCATGCTTATTGCTTGAGAATTGCCCAGCTTCATCTTTCGCATTGTGGTCAAAATGGTTGATGAGGCCCAGACACGTGTGTGTCCATCAGCTTAAGACTTTGATATGCATTTGTGCCATCTAGAATGTGATATTGATATAATGCTTAATATTATGTGGCAGTTTAAAAGATTTCTTTGGCTTGAGTTTGAGAGTGACAAAGTCATTAATATTCCATGAAAGCCACACCAGGTTAGCCACAGGTCAACGCCTCATCAAAATTTTGTTGACGCAACATTAAATAGAAAAGCCTAAAAAACAGATGAAGGATTTTTTTAATATACTGCCATACTTATAGTCTTAGATTTCTTTGTTTTTAAAGCCAAATTGAATCACTGGCTATGTTCAGATAGCTGTTGAAGGGGAAAAAAATACTAGCATAAATTTTAAAATCCCCTCTAAATCATTTAAGATAACTCTTCTATGCAATTTCATGAAGATCAGTAACTGAAAGGTTAAATTTATTATAATATGTTGCAGCTATCAAGAACCAACTATTAAAACTCAAGAAATTCACACTTAAGGTGAAACTTAAAAGGAACTTGAGACAGATGTTAGGCCATGACTTCAAGGAATAAGTGTTAATAAGATTTATTGGGCCAAATTCATCTTATTCAAAACTAGTGAAAACCAATGGAGTTTTCAAAATTAGTGATAAAAAAACACTGCTATGTAGGATAGATAAGAGACTCTGACTTTTGTTTTTCTCAGATTGTTTAAATAGATTGATTTAAGGTGGCTTGGATATCTTAATCAGTATCTTTTATCTCTGTAGAAATTTAGATTCCTTACTTCCCTTATTTTTCCATCCATTTAAAAAGGTGGCATTTGTCTTTCTTGATCCTAAGCTGGGCACAGCTTCATTTTATCAATTTTTCTTTTTTTTCCCTTATTTACTTTTCCCGATTTATATACTTCTTCCTTCACTCACTCCAGATCCTCTCCAATTTGGAGACCAATGCAGTTATTCAGTTCTAGTGAGAATCCCATAGTAGTTACTACCACCTTTTGAGGTTGCAATCCATAATCTGAAGTGCTCCTACTGGTGACTAGGAAATAGTGAACAGGTGAATGCAGACTGACCAAAGGCAAGAAAAATCCTCTATTACTGAAGCAAGAGGGCCATCTGAAGAGTCACACTGCGCCTTTTATAACATTTTTGACATGTCTTTTTTTTTGTGTTTCAAAGTCTGTAGACAACTGCAGACAAAAGGAAAAAAAAAGGAGAAAGAAAAAAAGGGGAATAATGTATACATATCAACTTAACTTCACTTGAAGCATATCTGAACAGCTGTCTCCCACATGAAGTGTTATTCTTCTTAGTGATTGCCAAAAAGGGAAAGAAAAGCCAGTGGTATTAATGTATATAGCATTCTAGATTTCCCTGGCACTGTAGCAGAACAAAGAAATAAAGAAGTGGTGCAGAAAGAGAAAAAAAGTTACCCCAAAGCAAGTTGCCTACTTGCTAACAGAAGTGGCAGCAATTTTTCCTGACATAGTCACTTTGAAGAGCAGAGAAGTAAAACTCTTGGAACACAGGACAAGAAAGATCAAAATGTGTCTATGTCACCAGGATCATCCTTCTTTTCCTTAAACCAACAACCACAGGATATGAATCACGTGCACCAGGGCCACCAAGCCCTAACAGTTGATCTCTGCTCTGCTTTCCTGGGAAAGGAAACACTTTTTTCAACTTTCTCTGTCAGCATGTCACAAGGGTAAGGAAAGCCATGCAAAAACCAAGTCAGTACTTTCCCAGTGACAAAGCTTTTTTACAAAAAGCAAATGTCTTCCTTTGAATTATTAGCATCTGAGTTATTTCCATGTTGCAGCTGAAGGCCAGTAGTTTGCAAGTGCAGATACTTTGGGAGAGGCACAGGGGGAAGAGGGATCCTTTCCATTTTTGCCAGTGCGTAAATCTTGTTTTCTGCTGGCTGCAGTCACCCTGATGGACTTGGACTCACTGAAGGCTTCACTGTTTCATGACATGAATATGATTTTGGAGTCAGTAATGTAAATGCTTTCTTATATTCAACACAAGCAAGGCACAACAGCAAATAGTCTCACTTACTGTTAAGGTGACATTTAAAATAGCCATTAGATGTGCATCTATACACAGCTCCAAACCCCAAAAAGTCCGCAGATGTGTATCTACTGCCTAGGTCTTTTCACTGAGAACATATGTAAGTCTCCCTGGACTCATCAACTGTAATGCTTTTGGCACAGCTCTTCATCACCCCATCCTTTTCTGCCTATTTGTATTTTCCATTGTCTGCCCATATTATCTGATCCTGTAAATACAGGTAACTAACTACATTCTGTGATTAAAACCAGGAATACTTTCTCTTGCAGTAAGGTTAATCATGCTCAGAAAAGGGCTTTTAATGCAGCATCCCAAATATCTTCCTTGAAAATGTCCTATGGGCCCTAATTATCTCTCTCCAAATAAAAAGGGTTGAGTCCAGAGTTTTATATATCTGCTTGGTTTTCGACTGGATTTTGCTGGTGGTTTAAATAAGCATGCTCATTAACATCTGTCAGCTGCCCAGACTTATTATTTCATTCCTATGTGTTGATTTGACTTTATTAAGACCTACAAGCCTTGATCCTGCCTGAAAGATGGACTCCAGAGCAGATATGCCGCAGCAGTTACAGTCATTTGAACAGGCTACATTAATGCTCACAGTCATGTGAAGTCTGCTGCCCTGCCCTGCAGAAGGTTTTCACCTGCAGATTCTTTTCTTTCTTCTGTCAACTGAGTCCACAGCTTCTGACTGTTAGAGCACTGTGCCATAACATTCTCTTTTCTCCAGCTTTTGATGGTAGTTGCCTATTTATTTCTTTAGTTTAAGAGGAAGAATGGATTCCTGGAATCTGGAAGAGAAGATTAATACATGTAACAATAAAACAAATTAACCAAATGAACATCATACTGATCTTTTTTCCTGTCTTCTTTTGTCTTTCTTCCTCAACTCTTCCTCCCTCCATCCCCTGTGAGAAATACTAACATGCTGTGTAATGTAGGAAGAGTTTTTGGTATGTTCTTTGTCTGTCCTGGAGCTGCTTGTTTGGAACTATGGTAGAATTGCTTCCGGAGCTGCTCTCAGCACAGTGGTTTCAGCTTTGCAGACATTGTTGTGGGAAAACAGGGAGAAAATATTCCTGTGGCAGCCCACCTTTTTTTTTTTTTTTTTTTTACAGTAATTTACAAATATCTACAAATAGTTTTTTGTCATGGTTTTATAATTCTTACGTTTATAAAAGATTGCTCCTGTTAAAGGGTGACAGACTAGTGAGTGAAAGATCCACGCTTGGCCCTCCAGGTGAATGTTCAAGGCTGGCAGAGTATGGGATATTTCCTTTCAGATTCTTGTAAAACATCATCAACTCAAACGGTATCAGAGTGCCTTCCATGGACATGAAGTGATACAACCAATATCTAGTTTATTCAGTTCTTTCTTTTCCGGTATTTCTGCCCTCCTTGCTTTCTGTGCTCCAGAGGGAGCCTTTTGACAGAGGTCCTGTCAAACGTTGTTATGATGCTTTTCAGTGCAGCTGTTGTCTCCCAAAGCTTTGGGGTCTGCTCATATTGTGAAGAAAGATCATCCCAGACTGCCACTAGCTGACAGAGGCCTGAGACAAAGTGTGAGGGCTACCTGCAAGGACACTATCCAAAGGAGCATGCAGGGACCATGGTGCTTCTGGGCAGCCAGAGGTACCTGATGCCTTGCCTTGCCTGCAGCCTGCTCAGAGTTACCTGCGATTGCAACAGAGATAAACTCTGACAGGCTGCAAAAAGGTTCAGACCATGTCTTGTGCAAAAGAAGGGACAAAAAGGTAAATGCTGCTTCCTCACAAGAAGTAAAAGCAACTTCCTATCCTCTGCAAAGGGTTACCTGCAATTTAACCACTCATCTTTCCCCAAGTGACAAATACTCCCCAGGACTGAAGAGCTAATTCCAGCCTCAGAAGAATTAGCATCCATATACTTAAGAAAGAAATGCTGAAGCAACAACCTGCTATGCCACTTGGCCTGGGACAATAAGACATCAATAATTTTGTATTTTAAGTCTTTTCACCTAGCAATGTTTGCAAGCACTGTCCATTAGCCCTCCTCCAGTCCCCCAGTGCCACCTCTAGAAATGATGAAGTAAAATTCAGTTTGAGATCACACTTATTCCTGCATCCAAATCCATCACATATTATAGCCTCTCATGTTAGCACAAACATCCTTTAGAATGAAACTTTCCTATTACCATTTCCATTACAGAATCATTTCATCTGTAATAATTTTCCATCAGAGGCTGGAGAGGAGTCTGCTGCAGCTTTACCTGCTGTTCATACCAGGCACGATTGAGAGATACCATTTTTCTTTGTGCTTGTAACCAACAGGAGGAGGAAAAGGGTCTATAAATACAGACGATCAAGAGTATTTTACATCTAGCAGTATGCTGTGAAGCCCACCTGTAACAAAATAGGAGAGCAGAAGGAAAGGGGGGGGGGGGATGCATGAGATTTAGGAAAAATCAGAAGAACTAATCCTTCAGGCTGAACTGCCTCTGAGGAGCACAGCTATACAGTCCTGCTGACTCGAAGGGCCATTATTCAAGGGTTAAATGTCACTCAAATCAACCTCATTATGAACTGAGGGATGAGGAGGGGCTCGGGGGAGACACTGTTTTCTTATGCATTTCCAATTGAGCTGCTCTGGCCTGGCGATGACCCGCCGCACAATTTTTAAATTATCTCTGTGCGCTCTGCTTGTTTTGGAAATGCTCTAAATAAAAATAATGGACTGTCTTTTAATAAGTCTCATTGTGAAGATTCCACATATCAAACAACGTAGCGCAGCTTGGAGGCAAGCGACGGGCATGTGTGATCTAGCTGGAAGAGAGACAAATGGTGATGGGAGCAACTCCATCTAGGGACCGCTGACAAGAAAATGGCATTCGCAAACTGACACATCTGTCAGGGTGGAGAATATTGGCACCTGTCACGCAATTTCAGTCATGACTTTTAATAAAGCTGCTTTCCCTTAGGTAAAATTGGAACTTGACTGTAATATTAGCTGCAAGAACGTCTTGTTTTCCCCTTCAGAGCTCTTTTGTACGTGAGACGTTTCAAATGAATCTTAAAGCTGAAGTAATGATGTTTACTACTTCTTTCCTCCCCCACCCCCTTCCCTTTCCAAGTCTGGATTTGAAAGAGATGTTGTGCTGAGGTTTTTTTTCCTTTTGCAAAATGTCTCCCCTTCATCTACCAATACCAGATTTTTTTTGTATGTGAGCGTGTATGCGTGCGCGTATGTGTGTGCAGCGCTTTTTCTCTATCACTCTCTTCTTTGCCCCCCCACCCCCCCTTTCCTCCTCCTTTTCAGCTGGGCTGTTGTTTGAGTGAATTTAGCCTGGGGAAGCATGTATATCATAAAAACTGGGTTGGGATTTGTTGGCTGTCAGTCAATAAATCAGTCAGAGTTTAATTACCAGGCATGTGATGGGAAGCGGTGACAGGCACCAGGTCTGTTGGATAGCATTTCTTATGGGGCAGCCGCTACTAAAAACAAAAAGTTAGAGAGTATGTGTGCGTGAGTAGACGCCGGATGGGAAGGAGGGGGAGAGATGGAGGGGAGGAGGGGGAGAAATGGAGAAGGAGGAAGGGAGAAAGCAAAAAGTCCTGCAGCTGGAATCTACTATTATGAGGGGCAAAAAAAAAAAAGTTTTGCATCCTTGAAACAAAGCCTATGAATGTCTGTTGTTTCAGGCCAAAAAAAAATAAGGTTTTAAACTGAAGCAATCACATGTTTTCCTTGAAATATGTCAGCATGTTCTGAGTGTCGCCTGACGCCTGAATTAACTTGTGCTGCACTAAAGTGCACCCCTTTGTTTAACACTTGCAAACATTTTATCACAAATATTTTTCTAAAAGCAAAGAAAATAACTACAGTTGAGAGAAGACATCGGGGAGATGAGGCTGGAACGAGCTGAAGAACTATTGTATTACAAAATGACATAATGTGTTAAAGGACCTTTCACAAAGTGAGAGTACAGTTTTTAATAAAATATGAAGGTTATATAACATTCCCAATGAGGAAATCAATAACATTCTTTTTTTTTTTTCTTCTCTCTTTTTTTTTTCTTCTTCTTTTTTCCCCCTCCTTCTTCTCTGTTTTTTGGAGGTTTTCCAGGATGTCTGACCATGGAAATCATGTACAGCTTTTTTTTTCTTTTTCAAAGGCAATTCATACTTGACATGGTTTTTATTTTTTACTAGTGATGAGAGATGTCATCTTCTTCCTGTCATATGCCATGATGCATTATGTGGAGATACCGCAGGATGTTTTGACTGAAAAGATGCTCTATTTTCTTTTAACTATTCTCCTGTGGTGTGTCTCAGTGTGTGTTTCAGAAATCTTTTGTCCACTTTAAGGCACTATGGGTAATGGACACAAAAGTCTCTGGCTTGAGGTAGTGTAGCTGCTCCTCTCCTGGCAAAACATTTGTCCATGAACAAGAGGGAGCTCAAGGGGTTTTGAGAGGAGGAAAATGTTCGGCAGAAGAAGAGCTAGTTACAAGTAGACTTCAGCTGGTGAAAATTCAGCTGAAAAAAGTAATGACTCAAATTCCATAGCAATGTCTCCACACAAAAAAAAAGTCAGATTGATTAGGGAACTCTGCTTTATTTAGACATCCAATTTAAACAGTGCCTTTATTCAAAAATAAAATCAATCTGTTTTGCTCAGTTAGGTGGACTCCCATGCCGACAACCTGCTTATCTCCTTGTCAGGTTGCTCCACAGCTGCCTCTGTGACTTCATCTATGTGACTCCAGATGCCCAGCAGGACCTCTGGAGTTCACCTGCAGGACCTCTTCCCATCTAGTCTTTAAATTGCTCCTGTCATGTCCAGCTGACTATATGTAAACTGCCTATCATTTCTCCCGTACCCTCTGTCAACTTTTGTCACTGCTTTTAGATGGCAAATGCCTTGGAGCAGAAATCTTCCTTCTTGAGTGCTTGGCAAGTACCTAGTGTACAGTGGGGACTACTATAAATGTGTAACAGTAACTCTAGACCTTCTGGTGTGTACATATTTAAAACATATGGGGTGTAATATCCAGACTTGGGTTGCGGAAGCCATCTCTCAATCGTGTTCATAGAGGGCTGGAGGGGAAGAAAGTAAGTTGCAGGTGAGAGGGGATACATTCACGTGAAGGTTTGTGTTCAATTAATTTGTGATTATTCACCTTTTAATGAGCTTTCCTCCCACTTTCTTTCCTTTTCCTCTGATTGTGGTCTGAAGATTTTGCTCCACATTTTGCAGAGAAAAGCAGTTCTGAAGTTCATGCCTTTTTCTTACTAACACGAATCACCAGCAGCACAGGGTTAATCAGTATTAAAAGGCCTTAGTCTTAAATTTCTTGTGGATCTAAAGAAAAATAAATACACATATTTAAATGTTTTTTCTCAGGGATACTCACTCTATTCCCTAACCCTGTCCCAGCTATTCTGCAAGTTCCAGATCAGATTTATTGCAGACTACTGGAAGTTTCCATGGTGTCCTCCCAAGGTTTGTTCAACATCAGCAAAATTTGCACAAACAATGCAATGGTTAAACACTTGTTAAACAGACTTCATAGCAGCAGCAGTACCTTGTGGTTGGTAAGAATTCAACTGGGCCCCAAGAGGGATCCCAGCAGCTCCTGGCATCAGAACTCCTGAGTTTGCCCATCATCAGACAGCTTCCCTATACCTCAATGTCATATTCAGGCCTGAAGAAAAAGTCAAAAGGACTCCAGTGCCCAATGACATATAAGGCTGACATCCATTTCAAATGTTCCCAAGCAGTGCACAATATCTGCTTGATACCACTGATGGCTGGGAAACAGAAAATAAGGAGACAATTTCATAACTGGTTTAATCTCCTGCTACACACCAAAGCTACATGGAAACCCACTGGGGCTCACCTTAATACAGAAATAATAATGGGACACAGAGCAGATAATCTCTGAAGTTGTAAGTCAGAATCCGCATCCCAAATGAGTCACTCTAGCTACTAATGCAATGTAAGAATGTCAAAGTATTGTAATCTTTGTCAGAGGTCAGCCTACAGTAGAACAGCAGCTCAACAGACAAAGGATAAATACCTTTTAATAATTTAGAAAAGCTTCTTTTTTTTTGCTGCCAATAATTAATTTTACCCTCCAAACACTTGCCTCTGCCCTGCTGCTCTCCTCCTTGGGTAGGAGTGAGGATTGGACTCTCCAGTGTGGACTTCAGCTTCATCACAGACCCATGCGTAAGCACTGGCAGCATCTCTGCAGGCTTTGTAGGATCACTGTCTCTTTTGTACGTAAAGTCAAGATTTATACATCCCATCTTCAGCTTTGAAGAACTGTTTACTATCAGGAGCTTGCCTGGATTTCCACAGGAAAATTTTACTGCCCTACGCTACTTAAGGTTCGTTTGTCAGAAAATCACCCGTGCATCTAAATCTCAGAAGATGTTTACTCATGCCAAGTAAGTCCTTATCTGCCCAGACCCACTACAGCTAAGTCTGTGGTGCAAACTATTATAGTTTGTCACACGCAGTGGGGAGGTTTGGATGCAGCAATCCAGTCTGTGCCTGCCCCTGCAAGACTGAAGAAACTTGCCAAAAGCAGAACTGAACAAGACACCAACTTAGAAGTGAGTAAACTTTCCCTATTGCCCCATTTAACTGAAAATGTTGTTCTCTGTTCTTTTTGACAGCTTGAGGAAAATACACTCCTGGCCTGCTTTCTTCCACTTTCTTTTGATACTTACTTGTCATATTCAAAGGAAAAGGAATGTCTGATACATCCTGTGTGTGGGCCAAAGGCTTCCACCTTTAAACAGCTTCCTTTCCTTAAAAGAGCTTAATCTTGAGAACATATCTTGCCAGATTTGTGAGCTGAGGGACTTGACCGCTGAACTGAAGTACTGTTGCTGAGAGAGTAGATTAAGGGGCCCAGGTCCTATCTCCCAAATTTTCCTGTAACCAAGTGTGTTAATTGATATTTATTTAGGGAAGTGTGTGATGGCCTCTAGTGGTGCACACTGTCAGTAAACAGAGAAGCATCACAGCTTCTCTGATTTTTTGAGTGACACTGGAAGAAAAGTGTTCTGGATGTACTGACACCGGTGTATTGTTGCCATATGAATAACAAGACAGCCCAGTGGCAGACAGGCCTGCTCTGTTTATAGCATTCTCCTTCCCCTCCCATCCAGACTCTGAGGAGGAGGTCGCACAGTGTACGCTGGGAGCAAGTGCAGAAATTAATATTTAGCAATGACATGTTATGTACTACAGATTTCCTGTGAACACACCACCATGTTCCTGTGTCCAGCATCCATCAGGGAACAGCAACATACTGACTTCATCATGGTTTTCTTTTTTTGCTACCCAGCAGACACACATCCTCCTCAGATACAAAAATCTTGATTTGGTTCTTTTCTGCTGTGGGTTTTCCCCCCTTTTTATCACAACACATTGACTGAGTGGTCAGATCAATACAACGACAAGAGAACCAAGACTATGGGACGTTTCCTGCTAGAGAGGAGATGGACTGAACCTCCACAGCGCAAACACACTGAGGCATCTTGCTGTGAGTGCAGCCTCTACCATTACTACAGTGAATGTGATAGCCATTAACTAATCGTCATCAGAAAAAATATAGCACTCTCTCCCTCCTCCACTGCACACCGAGGCACATACCGTATAAACATCATAAAGGACACAGCGAGAGAGAAAAAACACACTAGAGGCCATACTAAACCACATATAACCCTGATCTGAGAAGAGACTGTTATTCAAACCAGTGAAAGCTTTCATATACTGTATGGCCAGAGAGTCGGATGTTTTCTCAACAGTTTCCTAAGCAATAACACATAGATAAAGAGGCTGGAATCTGCCATCCCCTTTATAACATATGCACGTCTATTTATGAAGACACTTAAGCATGGATTTAGTAAGTCCGAGACAAAGCTCTAGAGGCGGCTGTCTCTTTAAATCCGTCTCCTACCAAGTGAAATTTGTGGCCCTGATGAATGGCAGAGCAGAGTCATCCATAAAAGGGCAGAGGAAAATCACACTCATTTGCATACAGTAATTATTCTCTGAATCAGGCCACCTTTATTGCTGCCAGAAAATCTACTGTCAGCATCGCTCTATAGATCATGTTGGAAAAGCCAGCAGCTGAGTTCCTGGGTGATGGCTTGGGACCTGTCGGTCAGAGCCCCAGCCCCAGCTACCCTCACCGCTGGGGCAGGCTGTACTTCGCCTTGCTTCCCACCCTGGGTACTACAGGTCCATCTTGGGTCCTGTCCTGAGTGTCTTTAGCAACATAACCGGAGGGTTAGTGTTTGCACCCAGATAATACTGAAGTACTGGGAGCTGTGAAGGGTGACAGGGGAGGTTTCCAGCTGCACTCAGATAGAATGGATACTTCTTTCACTTATTTTCCTTCCCATGTGACATCTTTAAAGAAAGAAAAGGAAAGAAAGGAGTAACAGTGTTACAGGCATGGTAGTGCAACATCACCTTACCAGCATGCTACCTATGCTTATGCTCCTGTTGAGCATAAGTGAGCACTGGTGGACTAAAAAAAGCAATAGTTGTCTGGTATTTCAGCCTGCTGGCAGGAGAAGTAACAGGGGAAAGGGCACAGCCAGTGGCTGCACAGGCAAAAAACAGTGGGAACCCTGAATCAGCAAATGAGCAAGGGGACGGGTTCTCATCACAACACAGGTGAACCTGGTGCCAGTCTGGGAGTCCTCTCTCAGGTCTTCTCCTGATGTGATCTAAGCAGGATGGCCACGACACAGCACAGAAATGGAACTTATTAGGGTGCCCTTGGGTAGCTTTAGGAGCAGCACTTTCCCATACATGCATGTCTGTCTGGTTGCAGTGCTATCAAGGAACTGAAGTCTGTTAGAAACTCAATAGCAAGTATATCCTTGGCATGAATCCAGTTGTGATCACACTTCTTGTAATACCAAAACCTGACATGCAGAAAATACACACTCCAAGTAATGAATCGTGAAGATGAAAGGAGTTTGGAGCTGGAAGCGATAACAGCAGCTTTGGTGCCAGTGCTGCAATTTGCAACACTCTGGAGAAGGGCTCCCAGCTACCACCCGACACAAATGCTCTCCACCATGGAGACAGCCGGGAACAGGAGATCAATTGTCCTCATTTTGCAGGACCTGTCAACAGTTTTGGGAGTGTTTGCACAGCAGTTTGAGCATAAGCCCGAATTCACAATCTCATCTAAATTCACGTCTCCTATTCAGGGTGACTGCAAGTGGTCTTAGGGAGTCAGTGTGGGTATGGGCTTCCCAAAATGGTGGATGCGAGTACTTCAAAGGTGTCATCAGTTAGCCAATATTTGGTGGAATATTGAATTCTTCCTTGAAGGAATGCAATTTTGTAAGCCACAAGGAAAGCAACAATATGTGACTGAATTAGAAATCTAGGAGTCCTGAGTTCAAACACCACAGCCTGCATCTTCTATTCTGTCCTAAGAGGTCTAGGCCTAGAGGCAAAAGATCTGGGGTGACTTCTCAAATGCCATAGTAAGGTTGCTTCATCTTATGTTAGTGACAAGTTTTGTTCATTATCATCAAGGGGTACTGCTAACACTTGGTTTGAGAAAATGGAGTAAGAAGTAAATTAGGAACTCCAGGGGTGAAAAGTGTTTTAAAACACAACCCAGACAAATCTGATCTGAATTCTGCTATAGACAGAGAATTAGCTGATCAAAACTCTGTCCTGACCGCACTAATCATTATTTTTTCTTGGTTAACTGCAAGCATTCTGCAGCTACAGTTTTTCTCTATAGTCCTCCCCAGAATGAAAAGACAAAATCAGTACCTTTAATCTTAGTTTGCTTTGTGATCTAACCAAACACTTTGGGCTTTTAAAAAGCCACAAACAGACAAAAAGCACTCTTGCACCATTTTTTTAGTTAAGCCAAAATGAAAACTTCATGATACAACACAATGGCTTTTCAATATTTCTGGCAGGTGTATTCAGCATCATCATAGTCATGGAGCTACCAAAGGGCTGCTTAAGTAAGGATGTTTTATAAGCAACCAAACCTACTGAGCTTTTACGTATTTTGTTAACAATCTGGTTTATGTTCCAGATCTATAGCAAAAGTTTCAGTCAAAACAGGACTCCCAATAAGTAAGAGGGGATACAAAGCTATTTTAAATAAGACAGTATTTGCTGCTCTCAGGTATAGAAAAATTATCATTAAAATGTCTTAACTTACCATGGCTTCATGCATCTTCCCTGGACTATTTAAACAGACTGTACTTCACAGTCCAGTTTCCAGAGCAGACATCTGTCCTCATCAAGTCCACAATCACTATCAGCACCAATGTGATCCTTTGGCCCTTCTCTGATTCCCCAGCGAGGGAGTACAGCATGCCAGAGTGACAGACCTCATGTAAAGAAAATTTCTGCTCAGCAGAACATGTCCTGCCATGTGCACAAGATAACTTTTTCCCTCTATGAAGCTGGCAATAGGGTATTTTGAAAATATTAAATAAACTTAAAGAAGAAACAGCAAAAATAGAAAGAAAAGGAAGAGTAGGGAAGTAGCATTGCTGAACAGTGATACTTAGCCTTGCCTAAAGCTCTGTCAAAGTACCTGACCCCTGAGAAATCTACAGTAAAGTCACTTAAATGATGTAAGGGATATAAATTTTTTTAAGCAAGTGGCACTAGTTCGTGGCTTTGCTTTTTATTAGAAGACGAAGCTGCCAATATTGGCTTGCTCAGATGAGCACGTATAAAACCATACAGATATATACGTTTGCATTCCTCTTCGGGTAAAAATTTGTCAGAGAAGAAAGGCATTAAACCTGCCACCTCAGATAAAAATCAGATGCTTGATTTCAAACAGAAGAAAGAAAACACTTCACTACAGGCTCTGTTAACCCCTTGAGTACCCCACAGAAACTGTGGGACAGGGCAGGCAGCCAGTGTTGCCTGCACTGCCTGTGACACCACTGACTCGCAGTCACCAAGTTTCCTCGGGGATCATGACAGCTCTATGCTATTTCTTCTCCTCCCTTAACAACCTGCAGCAATATACTTTGCAATTAGTTACAGGACATTTCTTTCCTTGTCATTTAGTGTTTTCTGGTAATAACCACAGAGGTAAATGTAGAAGTAGCATTTTCTATAACATTCCCTGTTACAAATATCTTTATTTAACAGAATAGGAGATATTTTGAAAATATCTACCATATTCATGCTCCTTGCCCCTTCCTTTTCTGTGCCTGCTTTGTATCTTGTCTCTCTGGCATTTGCAAAGCAGAGTGCATCAGCTGCCTGCAGAAAGTGGTGCTGTTCAAAACAGAAACTAGGTTAGGTATTTGTTTATGGTCCTGGTGCCAATACTTTTTTTAAAACATACTTTCAGGGCATCTGAAGGGGAAACAGTGCCCGGTCCTCTCCACTAAAGTGAGCAACCTAAGGTATTTTGGAAATCTCCCTCTGTTATTTCTCTTCTTGTCTATACTCCTTTCCCCCTTAGACATACGTCCATGATACAGCTGTTGAAAACATCCGCTGGAGAGACACTGCACCCTGAATTAAAAGTCTGTGGCAAATCTGCCTATTTTAATACCTGAAAGCAAGCTGAAACCTCCCCATAGCTAACTGGCTTAGAGTGAAATGAATAAACTTTACTGAAGAAAAAAGCGATAAGAAGAAAGAGCAGAAATCAACCTCCTGTTTTTAAACACCTTCATGCATAAGTCAGGGGTTGAATCATACAAAAGAGGGGTGCAAAAAGAAGTGATAACAAATATTTTCCTCTGGAAAATCTGATCCATGAAAGACTGGGAATGTAACTATGAGGCAAACTTTTATGGTCTCCAGTTCGAGGCAGATCGTGTGGAACATTTGGAAGCATGTGAGATCATGCCACACAAGTGTTTGCTATATTAATCAAGCAGCACAATAGTTGCCTGGATACCCACATCATTTCATCAGCTGTGGTGGCCTGTTACCAGTTTTCAGAAAATGAAATGTGACCCCTGAGGACTGTAATTGGGTGAGTATAGTAATTTAGGAATGTTCAGGGGATCTGGAAAATCTGTCCAGCCAATTCGCTTATAGCCAGCCATGACAGAAGGGCATTTCAGCACCGAAGAATCACGTACAGTGCCTGTTATCAGTGCTGATACCCAGAACCTTCCCTTTGCCTGTTTGCTGCTCGGTGCCAGTTACGATGAACTCCAGAGTCCTAATGAGCCTAGAGATAATTTTGTTTAATGAAGGATTAAGGCTGCGCCTTAGAATACTTGAAAAAAAGGGCAAAAAAATATATAATCCAGCTCAGTGCTGGCAGAAGCTAAGGTACATTTGCAATATAAACTGCTGTATCCTCTTACACAGAATGTTTGTTGTGATACAACTTGAAACATAAAGGGCAGTGATCTCATATTTTAGCACAGGAGGAAAAAGCCCTTTGGGATTCATCCATGCTTGTGGCGCTTAGTTTAACCCAGTGTAACCTGATGCAGTTTTGAGGCAGGTAAACTGTGTGTGTGCTTTAATTACATCTGGGCTATGTAACCAGTCCAAAGTTTGGGTCAATAGAGTGATGAATTCTCTAGCCACACAGTCTTTAATACCAGCTGGGCTTATTATTAATTTTATTTATTTGTACTGTTAAAGACCTATATAATTTGTAGCTTTCATAATTTGTTTTTTAAAAGCTCTGAAATGTTAACACATTTTAATCAATTCATGTTCTTGGGGTAATAAACTTATTGTGAGCTGTTTCATAATTTATACAGGGTGCAATTGTTTACAAATCTCTTACTTTGTTTATAACAGGTTATCAGGCTTCCTGTTTCTGTGGCAGCAGATTGTATCAGATGCATGATGAAGGAATACTAAAGGGCAGAAGAAGACTATATGCTCTATCATAAACTGCCTTTTAATCCCTGAAACACCAAATCATCAGCTTAATCCTTCCAGTCTACTCAAGAGTGGTCTGTTATAACCATGGAACTGAGACAGAGGACGAAAGAAGGTACAGAGCCAGAACTTGTGCTAATGTACATCACTGCACTTCCACTGACTTCAGAGATAACATCTTTGACGTCAGCTGAGGTTATATCCCAGACTGTTCAGTTCAATATTATCAAAAAAAAAAAAGATGGGCTTCTTAGAGATTATTGTGCAGGTCAAACACCAGCAGGACATCATTCAGGGGTAAACCAAAACATCTGAACTGTTCTGAACACTGTAAGATGTTGTAATAAGGTTATAAAAATTTAATATGCTTTTCTTTGGAAACCTCCTCTGAGGTTGTTTTCTTAACTCTCCCAAGCAGAATGCATCCTCCGTATTGTATGAAGACAGCAAACGTGGCTATATTCCATGTTTTAATTAGTACTCATCTAAGAAGCTTGCTTCAAGATGGTTTTGGGCTGCTACTGTTCAGATTGTTAGGAGGATTTCAATTGTTCCTTTGAGTCTTGCCACTCAGCTAGCAAATACTCCAGCAAGCATGGCTGGACATTCTAATTCTGCTGCCAGAAATTACATCCTTCTATGATAATTCCAGCTGCAGTTGATGTCCTATTGCCTTTCCCTTGGCAAGTCACCCAGGAAATTTGTAGTTGGTTATCTTAAGGGTAGATGTCTTCAAAAGAGTTAGTATCAGGCTGTGGAGATGCTACAAGTGCAACTTTTCACTTTGAAAAGTTGCTTCTTTTCATTCAAGGCTCACAGATAGCATTCAAGTGGGAATTAAGCAGTACACTGATACTGTACATGATTAGCAGCATGGCTGTGGGATGAGAGTGGTTATATATCGGAAGAATTTGAGATGACAAATTTGCATGTAAAACAAACAGCTCTTGTCAAAAGAAAGAAATCCATGAAGAAGCGTCCACCTGACGACAGGTTGTCTAGCCTGTCAATGGCAGCTAACACAACTTTAAATCATCTGTGACAAATTATTTTATATCTTTGGAACATATTAATAAAAATTACTGAAGATTTTGTATGAAACATCTTGTGGGTGAGCCTCCTGAGAAACAGCTGCGGAATAGAAAACCTGCCTCTTTAACTGGTTTTGTAAATATTCTCTGCTTCCATACTGTGCGCTATTTTATTGATATACCCTCACTCTGGAAGGCAGATTTCACTGCAACAAGCTTTCTTACCCCTAAGAAAAAAAAAGAAAAAAATGAAAAAAGAGTATGGGTGCATAATACATGGCTCCTCTGAGGCAGGCATTCCTACATTTATTCAGAAGCTTCTGCAAAACACTATTTAGAATTCTCTGTACTGGAGAAGAAACAGACTAAACTTGAAACATCTCTCTCCTCACTTCTATGCACCAAGAACACTCCTGCCTTGAAGTATGGCACTCCAAAAGCAAAGAAAATATTATAGAGGCAACAACAATAACAAAATTCTAGAAGCTACAAAAACTTATGTTGATAAATAAATACTTCTATTAACATAGTACCCAAAATAAAAAAAGCTCATAGAAATATGATACTGGATGGGTGGGGAGGGAAGAGAAGACATGCTACATTGCATTAGGAGTCAGGTAAAAAAAAAAATCCTAATGATTTTGTGATTTTACTTTTTGTCTTCTTCAGGTAAATTTGCAATGAAGAGGCTGTGGTCTTGAAAATTTTGCTTTCATAACAATGCTCTGAACCTCTGTATTTGTTTTAGCCAATGAATTACTTATGAACTATTTGCTGAATGTGCTGGATATTTGTGAGTCAATATTTGCACAGATTATTTGATCCCCCCCAAGTCATATGGTATCATATTAGCAGCTTTATGCAAGACCTCCATGGACCAACATAAATTAGAAATGGTTTCCTAAAAACACTTTTAGGCAGAAAAAAATCACCATCTTGAATGTTTGCAAGAAAAAATGGACACGGAGTCATGAATCTTAAAAATTTTTGCAGTGACCTTTTGTGGCATATTTTCTTCTATTTAGACATATATAGGTTGTCATCACAGTAGTTAAAAGTAGCAGTTCTTGTTAAGTTGTGAAATTTCTAAATCATAAAACTATGCAACCCAAAGCAAATTAAAGTTTCTTCCCATTTATAGTATAAATTAATATATCTTTTAAATGCTAATTGAAAACTAGATTTTTGGATGCTCACTTTAAGGTTTTTATTAGGTCTGATTTTCAAAAATCATTGCACTCTTAAAGTCAGATCCTTTGTAAAAGCTCTAAACGAAATGTCAAAGTGTAACTACATAGAAACATATTATTCAGTTCTGTAAATATTACATAAATATTCAATCTTCTGGTGATTCATTACTAGCAGCCTGTGTTTTCCATTTGTTTATGTATGTATAAATATGCATTTGTATGTATGATTGTGTATGTATGTGCATATTTGTGTGTCGGGAATATATATAAAATTAATTTTGTGATTGACAGAAGTTGGTTATCAGAAAAAGATGCTCAAGTGGTCACAGAGAAGTTTGATGTGGTGAGACTTTCTCACAAGACCCTGTCAATACAAGAACAACATTAAATATACAAAACATAGAAAGGACCAAAAAAGCTTCCTAAGTGGAGCCATCCAGGTCCTTGTTATTCTTGACCAATATATATTGGAATTCTGTTCATAAACGCATTGACTTTCATCTTAAACCCAGTTACATTTCTGATTAGTGTCTGTTCAGAGCCTCATCTCTCTGATGACTAGAAATCTTCTGAAAATATCTGGGCTATGTTTATTTATGTGTAGATTTATATTAATTTGTTCTTGTCTCAACAGCTTTAACATACATATCTTGATCCTCTTTGAAGCATGCATAAAAAATCCATACAGAAAGGATTGGATTCCCCATACATTGCAGGGAAACTCTGAGCAATACAATGCAATGGTATCCTGCCACCCATGGACAATGCAGAAATATCTAAATTAATAAGAAAGCTATAATCACTAATGGACTAACCTGGTGATTTTGCTTAAATGGGTTTGCCCTGCTTGAGAGCAAATAATCCCTTTGCTGTCCCCCACAAACTCCCTTTGTATGGAGATGATGCCAGCAGACAGTAAGAAATGATTGCCCACCTTGTTTGCTCCATAAGGCTATGTGAACTTCAGCCAAGAAAGAGAGATGAAACCTCCATCCTTGCTACATTCCATCTGGCTCTCATTTCTGCAACACACTGATCCTCTGATGGGTTCCTCAAAGCTCTCGCTTCATCTCTCCATCTTAGTCACTTTGGTCTGTTCTAATAATATTTTGCTCAGAATTTCCTTACCAGCCTGCCAGACTGCAGGATCCCATACTTAAGAGCATTCCCTTTCTGTGCCTTGACAAATGTCCTTCCAATTTGCCTGGAGCTACAGCAATACGCTTACCCAGGGGCCAGCCGATCCTGTCCCTATTCTCTGTTCCAGCCCATCCAGGAGTTTGGGTAGCTCACTATATTATATTGACTTTCATTTCTTCACAGAAATCCACTGAGTGTAAAGACAGGCCTATTTCCCTGTCATTCAGATGCATTCAGACCAAGCTAAAATGCTCTCTGGCTCTCTTACTGCATCTCCTTCCAATATCTACTTTCACCAAGGCCTGGATTACCAACAGATTCTGCAGGATTAACAACAAATAATTAACAAAAACAGTACTTAAAATGTTATGGTAGCTACAATTCTAGATATCAGAATCTCACACTTCTGACATTTCAGAATTTAAGGAAATATAAGTTGAGGAAGGAAGCGGTAAACAAGAAGCACTTTGGTTGTCTAAACTCGTAACACTGGAGAGATTTTAGTGTGATTCTTTGGCCAGGCTAACATCATTCATGGTGATCTTCTGCTTCAGCTCCTGCTGAAGTTGTTTGGCCATAACTGGGAGGGGAAGTTTCCTCTTTTCCAGATGTGGACAAATTACCAGAGAAGTGAATTCACTACAGACCATAAAGTATTCCCCTCCCTTCTTTAGTGTCACCTCTGATATGATCGGGCTAACTAATTCACACTGAACATCCATTATTACACTGATGAGGTCTGACTGGCTGCCCTTACTGATTGACAAGAAAAAATGAGCTTTCTGAATATGGTTCTAATCTATATTCCAGACAATGACACACTCAAACACACACACACACACACAAAAAATAAAGCAAGAGGAAAAAATTAATCCTGTCTCTTTAAATTTTAGAAATTACAACAAGTATGCCTCCAGATTTTTAATTTTCAATTTACAGATGTGGTGAAGTACACTGAGTCAATTGACCTCTCTAAGAAGCAGTCTTGTCCTAGCATCCTCATAGGTATCTGTGTCCATCTGGCAGAGATATTGTAATTCAAATCTCAAACTACGACCGACTGCTGAGCTGTGAGCTGTGCTGCTTTCATGCGCCCTGTCATTTCCCCCTCCCGAACTTCAAAAGGCTTAGAAAAATGCAAAGGGAACAGTATCATATGGTGAATTCTGTTTATGTGGCATGGCTTAGTCATCCTTACTTACATCACCCTGCCACCTAAACAGACCTATTCACAATGCATAGCTGTCACTCAGGCTGAACCTTAGATTACTGTTAATGTTTGCAAAGGGATGGTTATGCAACACTACACAGCAGTACATCAAATGCGGAGCCCAAGACCAATAAAACTCTGTCCAAACTGACCTAAGGACTCTCAGACTTCTGCCATGCATACTGACACATCCGATTACACTAGATACAAGAATATAACTAACATCTTATTAAAAAAAAGGCCAACTTATTTTCACCCAGGCTGTCATTTTTCCCTCCTGTTGTCACATTCACCATGTGCCCAACCTCTATGGAAAGCAGTCAGGCTGGGTTTGCTTGCAATTAGAAGAATGTATCTTTTCTAATTTCTGTCTGAAGTCACCATAGCAATTTTATAGACAGGGAAGCTTTGGAGCAGTGGAGTGAAGGACAGGAGATTTAATGAGCAAAGAAGCATCAATAGATCAGCTTACCCTACAGATAGGAGACAAAAATGCAAAGTTTTAAATCCAATTTATCATAATTTACCCAAAACCCTGGTCTGATTTTTTTATCACAGTGCCATTCAGTCCCATTTCCTCATGCCCCTCCCAGCAAGCACAGCCATCAATAAGTTGATACAACGAATGGCCTGGAGCAAGCTGAGGTAGTTCCTGGACTGAAAAACCCAAAGCTGACACAGGCAGCAAAGCACGCCAGAAGGGGAGGCATATCCAAAGTTAAATTGTCCCTTCATAGTGCCCAGAACTGTCCCTGGAGGCTGCTGGCAGCAAGGAGCAGCCAGGGGACAGCTCCATTACATGGATCAGGACTTGACTGGTACACCTCCATCCTCCAAAACTGTGTGAGAAACAAAAGTACAGTGTTTATTGATGGCCACGGGAGAGGATTAGGAGCTGGGTTTTGCCTGTTCCTTTACAAATACCCAGGCAAACTGTCTAAACTACTGATTCACTCAGTCCTGTGATACTCATTGCAACAAAATCATCTGGTCTACTGAATCCAGAATTCAAAAGGGAGTCTTCTTTCTTCACGCCTATCCTCAGCAGCAATAAAGGACAGGTGGTGACATCAGGCAAAGCTCTACAGCCTGACTGCTTTCTAAGGGCCCTTCCCAAATACCATCTGGGACTTCATAGAATCATAGAATATTTAGGGTTGGAAAGGACCTTAAGATCATCTAGTTCCACCCCCCCTGCCATGGACAGGGACACCTCACACTAAACCATGTCACCCGAGGCCTCGTCCAACCTGGTCTTGAACACTGCCAGGGATGGAGCATTCACAACCTCACTGGGCAACCCATTCCAGTGCCTCACCACCCTAACAGGAAAGAATTTCCTCCTTATATCCATTCTAAACTTCCCCTGTTTAAGTTTTAACCCGTTACCCCTTGTCCTATCACTACAGTCCCTAATGAAGAGTCTCTCCCCAGCATCCCTATAGGCCCTCTTCAGATACTGGAAGGCTGCTATGGCTTATGAAATTAAGTCTTGCTGTTGATGCTTAAGAAGAAAGAATCTATGGAGAGGGTTACAGCCAGAGTGTTGTGCATTAGCCAATACACTTTATTTCAGTTTTGAATGAAAATTTAAACTTGGTGTGGCTAAGGCAAAAAACTCTTTAGAAAACTCTTAACCAGTCCTAGCTTAGCTAATCTGTTCTTTCTACTTCAGACTGAGGCCTACACTCAAAGAAGCCATTGCTACATTTACACAAGATGGTTTCTGAATGCGCAGAAGTTACGAGGCTCACAGCTGTGTATTCTGAGTACACAAAAAGGCTACACTGGTGACGGTAGGTTGGTGAGCTAAAGCAGGATAATAATAAAAATGCTCACAAACAAGACCTGCTCTAGCCTATTACATGTTAAAATGTAGGCAGGGCATACATCTATAATCCAGCCTATATTTGTGCAAAATCAGTCTGGCAAAGGGGGATTAGAAGATACATAAAGGGTCAGATCCTCAGGTGTCATAAACCCCAGCTGTGGCAGTCTACCCTAAATGTGGAGTTGGCCCCAAGCAAACCCTCTGGAGAGCAACATGACTGATTTCGAGAAACACAAGCCCAGTGTAAAACCAGAAGTGCATTTCAGAAATGGAGAAGGAAGAAGTGGCTGCATGGAATAAGAGCACAGGGCTACAAAGCAGAGCAGAGGATAGCAGAACAAGCAGCAGGAAACTCTCAATAATTTTAACAGTCACCACAAAGAGCTTTCTAGGTGATTATTTATCAGCCACTCAGAACTGCATTGTTGTTAATAAGTTATTACTTACATCTCAATAAACTGAGACAACCAGGTAATTACTTAAATAGGTGATTCCCTCCCCCCCCTTACTCCTTTCTTCAAAGAGATTTTAATGTGAAAGACACCTTCTATGTCTCTGTGCAGTAATATACACTTGAGCTTTCAAGCCCATGTGTCATAGAATATAAGAAAAAAGCAACCAAATAATAGAGAGCTGTAATTCCACTGATGGTTTCTGGTGATAAGAAAAGCTGCAGTGGCACGGCTCGGAAGGGTTTGTCACCATAACTCCAGGATCAAATTTCCTCATATTACAGAAAGATGGCAGAAAGGGTCTGCAAAGGAGACTCAAGGAGACATGTAATAAATGCCATGAAAAGAGCAATTCTTTCTGGTAGAAAAGCTTTAACACTGTCACAAAGTGCGCAATCGTGGAAGTGCTGAGTGACTTCACCCCCCCTTGAACTTCAGCAGGACGCGTGATGCTCAGCACCCACTCAGGAGAGGCTCAGCACTTCAGGGAATCAGGTCCAGAAGCAGGAGGAAAAATCATTTTCAGAACTACTTGTGGCAAGACATAAATTCCTACCTAATAAGATAAATCAGGTTTTATTTAAGCATTGGCATACAGAAGAAAGAGATCCCAGACAGGGCGATATATTTAAAACAATCCATTCATTTTTTATCTCCAGAGTGGAATCCAATGTAAGAGCCATTTTGAGAGTTTGATTGGGATTTAACTGGCTATAGCTTGTACTAGCCTTCTGCATGGAGTGAATCACACCCTGTACTAGCCTTCTGCATGAGGTGAATCACACCCTTCACAAAATACTTCATTCATGTGAAGGGCCACAGCTCAGGCAAATTGAAAGCAAATAGCATCAGAGCATACAAGATCAAAATCAGCCTAACACAAAGATCACATCCGAAAGAATAGCCTGTAGAGGTGAAGGAAGTAGCGCATGGAGGAAATGGTTCTAAGAGTCAAATTCCTTTTGGGTCTTCCCACAAACAGCATACAAAATATATGCAAATTCCTTTACAGTGAAGCAAGATGCTCCAGGGGAGTCCAGCCTGAGCAAAGCTTATCTTTTTCCCTGCTGTCTTTGGAGTGCTGGAACAAGCAATCTTTGTGCTGCCTTCAGATTTGTATTTGCTTTTCTCATTGGTCTTTAGATAGCTGGTAAGTACATCCACTTATGACTTAGCAGCTGCATCAGGAAATTCAAGGCAACATCCATGAGTGAAAAGTCAAGGCAACAAACTCAGAGGAGGTGCATACATGGGTTTTACCCTCAAACTGCCATGGTATTCAAGATATCTATGAACATTTCACAGTACATTCGCTATGCTCTACTGCTTCAAGAAGCCACAATTGCAAGGCATCCTAATAAACAAATGCAAACCCAAAAAAGGTTTGAAAAAGGAAAAATAAAGAAAAATCACAATTTTTGTCACATTGCAATTCTGGTTACAGAATCAAAGTCAGTGAGTATGTGTAAATTGTTTTTGAAGAGCAGTGTTAGAAGCAGCCATAAAAATTGAGATATTCCAGGTCTCTGGGCCTCTCATGAGTCCCCCATAGGCAGCCATCACAATTAGAGCAAGCTGATACTCATTACAGTTTCCTGAGTATGCCAACAAATGATGTGATAGGGTTTTGACACAAACTTGAATAATCTAAACTCACTCAAAACATGTCCTAGTGAAGCTATGACTAAACTAGGGAATATCTGTTTCTTGGTTATAAGCTGTGTTGTAACACCACTGCGAAGTAAGAGCCGGGCAAACAGTCTGTGCCACCTCCATTTTCTGCTTCCCGAAAACACAACTCTGAAGTGAGTTTGGAGTATGAGCTAGACAGCCAGAGGGGTGTAGGCTCTAAGGTCACAAAACAACATGTGCAAGGCCAACAAAAGATCAACAATAGAAAAGCTGCATAAATGAATCTTGATGAGCTTGATTGGAAAGACCTAATAAATACAGAATCCTGTTTAATCCCATAGGAAACTACATCATTCTTTCTGCTAGACTCTGACTTGGGCAGGCATGGGGAACTGTCTGAAGTTGGGATCACAGCGTTCATCCAAACACCTTTAGTTTCTTGGCCATTCAAACCACATGAGTGTTCCTAGTCTTTATTATGAGAACTGGAGTATTCCTGTTTTTTCCCTTCCTCTTTATGAAAGCTCCTTTGTTTCATTCCCCCCTCCCCCTCATATTCTGAGTATTTCTCTGACTCGTAGCAGCTCTGCATCATAGCCATGTTACTCATCAGTAGAGGGCTGTACGTCAAGCTAAGCAAAATAGGCTGTATGTCCTCCTCTATCTTGAAATGCTAGTGTGACTTACAGATACTGGAAATCCATCTTCAGGAGTCACACCTCATTTTCTAGTAATGAGCTGTAGGGTCCGTGCACTGAACTGCCTCTCACTGATTGCTAAGGTGCTAAAGTTAAAAAATCCAGTACGCCCTATAAAATCACACAGTTGTAAATAGAGAACCTTTCCCACTGAGTTATCTTCGTAAATGAAGTTGCTGCCGCAAGCTTTTCCAAGAACTCGTGGTCCCGCATGCTGCAGTTAAAATGGGATAATGATTTACAGTGTCTGAAGTAACCTCCTAAAGCTGAACTTTTGGGATTGCACAGGGGACTGTTCATCCACATTCCAGGTTTGATTGCTCAGAATTTATCTTAATTAGAAGGAGTTCAATTAGAGTGAAGAGGGGGGAACTGAGAGAGTGAGAGTGAGCAATATTAGAACTCTACACTGAATGACTGACAGTGACATAATGCCATCAAGCAACTAGCATGTTGCGGCACAGCATTTAAGTAGACCCCATTCTTCAGGCAGATCTGAAAGGTTTGCTTGGTTCTGCTGTCTCTTGCAGGTAGCACAATGGGTAAAGAGGCAGAGATATGCTCTGCAGACACACAGCTTTATTGTTGCTTGAGTAACTACAGCTATTTAAGCAACAAGACTCCACAAGGTAAGAGTGACAATGCGCAATAAAAGCATGCCTGTGGTGCACTGTGACTGAGGGTTAGAAAAATAAAAACTCCTTAACTACCCAGCTCGAGCAGGGATAAAACACATCATACCATTTTTTTCTCAAGTCAGAAAGCTCCCCAAGAAAAGGTCTAATGATGACATGGTCCCATCCAGATTCTCCATTGACTTACTGTCTCAATAGTTCTTTCTTTTGACGTTATTCATTTAAAAATATGTGACTCACCTGACGCTACAGACACAAAGTTCAAATACCGAAGAGCCTACAAACATCCTGGACATAGAGCAGTGAAATCACAGAGCAGTAGGTAGAGAACAAGAGGAAAAGACACAGATGTAACGGTGAGATCATTCAGTTACTCATCACAGACACACACTCATGATGTCAGAATGTTTTCTACAAAATGTAACTGGGTGAAGCAGGAGAGAAGCTGTTCTACATTGCTGTGTGATCTTCAAACATATTTTGAGGCTTTCTTCTGCAGCATGAGCACACAGCACTTATACCTCACTGGCAGCATCACCTGAGCAGTGTGTACCAGCTGGCTTTTAACAGTACCGTCAAAGTGTGTGGGACAGACTGGGAACAGCTGGTGATGTCCTCATTATTTCCATGGCAGCTGAGGATTCTCTTGCACTCCAAGAATCCTCAGCTGCTGCTTTTACCCTCCCTCCCCTTTTTTTTCAGGAGGGTATATATTTCCTTTGAAGAAGCAATGGGGGCTCATAAATTAGACTGACTTCTGCCTGCAACTGTTTCTCCTCCATTTTTCTGCATTCATTTACTCTTGACATATCTTTCAGTAGCAACTCATGAGAACAGCACTGCTAACTAGGGATGTATTTGTTCATCTACACAAAAAGAAAACTTCCCTTCTCACTGCAGTTCTGAGTAGGATACCACAGCAGATTTGCCATGGCCATAAACGTGGGCCAGGGCTACATGCAAAGACAGGGAACCTTGATGGGAGTCCACCCTTGTGTCTAAAAACAAGCCAGTGCAAAAGAATATGACCGTGGTGAAGTAGAGGGGAACATGGGCTGGGACAGAGATTCTCTTCTCACACTAGCAAATAAGTCTTCAAAACACCAAAATATGGTACACTGTCCATGGCTTTGTGGGGGAGGCTGTGCATTTGATTCAAGTCCCTCCAGCTAACAAAATGCACAGGCTCACAGAGAAATTTTCTAATATCTGAAATTAAAGCTCCATTGCTGACAGCAAAATTACAATTTACAGTTTAAAGACGCATTCAATTACAGTTACCCAGAGACAAAGAAGACAAGAAAAAGAAAATAAATCTGGAAAGAAGAGGAAGGACTTCAAATTTGCGTCAAATCTTAATCCAATAATCTGCCCTTACTTACCCTCTGCAGACTCCCTCCTAAAGTGATCAGTTTTGCCTCAGATCTCCAAATCTTTTGGCCCAAAGCCAAAAGGATAAGTGCTTTATCACTTGAGGCTGGAAGCCCATCCATGTCTGCAGGCTCAGTGAGAACATTTATAGCTGGTATGCTTGGCTGCCATTGTGGATTTGGTTTAATCCACTGAGAGTCCTTTTACATCTATGACTGTGTTTCATGCTTTGAACCAGTGGTAAGATTTTACTGGATTACTCCACTTCTCAGGACAGAAAGAGTATTGTTCTTTAGCCAACTTCTGAAAGTTCACACTTTAGCCTCTCTGCATTTTTCTTCTATTTGTGTACCCTTTGTTTGATATTGGAAAGCTCCCCAGTGTTAAAAATTTAGTAGAGGCAAAGGAGAAACTTGGATGCCTACTTTGGGCATTTATAAGTTTTTTGTGTCCTAGCCACCTGATATATTAGTATTGATTAAAGATTTGGCAGAAGAGAAGCAAGCTTTCTTAAAGGTAGTCCCTTCATTGTCTTCTCTTTCATAGTAACACAGGTAGTGTCATTTTGTCTTGGCTCTCCTCCCTACCCTGGCTGCTCTCCCTATTCTGCCTGCACTTCTCCACTTTATCTCCTTTACTCAACATCTCAAAATGTGAAATTTTTCACCCCAGTTGAAGCTTTCTTCTCAGTCTCAGTGGCTACTAGTGGTTGTCTTGAACCAACAGGAACTTACACTTTAAACGACTCTTCTAGGCTGGCCAAGGAGAAAAAGGCTCTGCCATACTTCAGACCAAGGTGACTGGACTCAAACCCCACAGAGGAGGAATCCAGAGCCATTTCCTAGCATGGTTCTGGTGGTATGAAGACAGCTCTGAAAAGCATCATGTATGGATAGGAAAGCAAGGACCTTGTTACTCCTGGCGAGGAAATCTGTCCTTCCCATATCAATATATATACTGTGGGAACAGCAGCTTCAGAAGCCAGAAAAGCCACCAGAGCATAGAATCATAAAATCATAGAATGGTTAGGGTTGGAAAGGACCTTAAGATCATCTAGTTCCAACACCCCTGCCACAGGCAGGAACATCGCACACTAGACCATGTTGCCCTAGGCTCTGTCCAACCTGGCCTTGAATACTGCCAGGAATGGAGCATTCACAACTTCCTTGGACAACCTGTTACGGTGCCTCACCACCCTCACAGTAAAGAACTTCTTCCTTATAACTGATCTAAACCTCCCCTGTTTATGTTTAAATCTATTACCCCTTGTCCTGTCACTACAGTCCCTGATCTTCATCTGGTTCCTCTCTGGTGTCCTTGTAGGCCCCCTTCAGATACTGGCAGGCTGCTATGAGGTCTCCACGCAGCCTTCTCTTCTTCGGGCTGAACAGCCCCGATTTTTCTCAGCCTGTCAAATATAAGGGAGCTATGGAGACTTTCCTTTTAGGGAAAAAATCTGAAAACAGTAACACTACTTCGTGCTGGGAATCCTTGCAAGACACGCTCAAACAGCAGTCTGTTGTAAAAGCGTCACTCACAAAGGTGCCAGAAACCTACGTTTATTGGATCAAATCACATATGTCTGAATAACAATTCCGACAATTATAGTCCTGTCCTGTCTCTCTGTGTTGACACCAGCAGTTAATGCCATAGGCTGCTTTCTCCCCTTCTGTTGATAAATCAAGGAAACATAAAAACTGCTGTCGTCAAAATGTTACTGGTACACAAAACACAAAGTTAAGATGGGAATTAACCAAACCCTAGGGCAGACTGGGGCAGAGGGGCATTGGAACTTAAGGTCCTTTCCAATCCTAGCTATTCTATGATTCTATTATCTCAGAATGGTCAATACCTGTTTCTCCACACACCAATTTCTACAGCCTCAGAACAAATGCTGGCAACAAGTAATTAATTGTAGTTGAAACAAGAATTGGTAGGACTGGAGGAAAGTAGTTTCTGCTCTCTATTGTGCTACCATCTTCTGCATTGCCTCTGTTCAAGAGTTTGCTTTGTACAAAGGGCAGTGATAACATTTACCCATTTAACACAGGTAAACGTGACAAGTCTGATTTGCATGTACATATGTATACTTTTTTTAGTGTGTCCTTTTCCTTTCTTACCACATATAGAACCTTTAGCGCCGGCAGAAACCAGAATCAGTATTTGTGAAGTACTGAGATCCCAAACTCAGAAGATGTTGTACAGAAAACTCACAAACTGTATTTGCACTGCTATGTGGATACTGATGACACAATGATTCAATTAATCTTTCACATTTAAAAATATTTATAAATTAACTGCATAGTTCTTGAGGTTTTCCATCTATAAATCACAGAACAAGTGCTAACAAAGGTAGTTTGTTAACAGAAGATTTGCTAGCATATCAAGTAAATTCAGAGCAAAAGTTGTCCTTTCCTAACTGGGTTTCCTCTGACAAAGGACATCTTCATCCTTACTTCAGCAAATATGCTGGCCAAGAAAAAGAGTCACTGATTGTAAACTGTTGCTTATTGTTAAATTTCTTCCCACTAGTAAAAGACTTTCTACCAGTAATCTGTGATGAAACAGTGTATACTCTAATTAAATCAAGGCAACACCAAGCCTTTCAATTGAACTGACTTTCACCTGCTGTTTTTTCCTCTCCTTTGACTGTTATTGTGCCTGCAGTGTTTTCCACATCCAAATCTGAAGCACCTCCTATCTATGTTCTTTCATCAAGTTTCCCAGTTATCTGTCTTCTTTTCACTTCCTTTTTCCAGTGCATCTGTGCACTACCAAATGCATTTGGCATTCGAGTCCAAATATTATTGCATTTTCAAGGTTATTATTATATTGGAGGTAAAGCATATGTTCATATCAAGAGTACTGAATGTCACACCAATACTCAAAAAGCATCATGAGTTTGTCTGACCAGGGATGAGATGCAGGAAACATTCTGAAGGAATTAATCATCACAGAAGATATTTGTGACTCAATTCTAATACAAATCAGTAGTAACATTTTTCTTAGTCAACAGATGCACACTGAAATAAGATTAACAGAGATGAGATCACAACTGAATCGTGGTAATACACATGCAAGTTATAGCACAATTTCTTAAACCTAGTGTTATTTGTCTCCCAGTGTGGAGCAGATGTGTTTTCCCAGTATCCTGACTTGAGGGATGTTTCTAAGAAAGGACATGGGTTATATTGTGAGTGCTGTAAAAAGAACTATAGTGCAAAGCACTGTAGCATGCAGAGGGTAGTACTAGAACATACTGTTATGGTTCGCTGTACCTGTAAAATTCATGAAATTACTGGCTTCTTTCAGCTGCAGTACAGTACTTTTACAGTAATTTGTCACTCTGTTTTCAGCAGGGATAATGGACCATGTCTTTTTCTAGGAGCACATATTTGGCCACTGGCAGCTCTTTATATTTGCCATGAGTTCCCCAGTAGCTACATGTTCTCCCTCGCCCTCCCTCCGCAGGACACTGCAGGCAATAATAGATCTGTGGGATTAACGTTTCTTTACCAGAAGTTAATGGCATCTGTGATGATTAGTGTTAATTGGCCTGGCTACGTCAAGTGTGCCCATACCGTTCCTTTCAGTATGCTATTCCTCCACTTCTGCCTGCACACTATAATGTGACATCACTGTGGCCAAAATCAGCTACAGAAATACTGTAGCCATCGCTCCTCCCTATCTTACCTGACACTACTTAATATCGTCATTTTTATATGGCCAGCATCTAGGAGCCCAGTAATAACCTTTTCTATGGCTGGAGATAAATGTGATGTAAAAATGAAAGAAAAGGAAGATCACGGAAAAAGCCCCTTCTGACCTGAGGGCTGATATTTTTCAGCTTTAATGTTCTCTTCTACCTACACCATAAAATCAGTGATGAAACTACTCTTTTCCATCTTATTTGAAAACCCTAACATGCTATTGGCATTATTTTCCATGAGAAATGGTAAGTCATTAGAATTAGGAAGGAAATTGTTTTCCTGTCTAGTGACACATTGTGAGATTTTAAAATTTTTCTCTGTTCTGCAGTGCAACAAACCCAAAACATTTCCACACTCCTCATGAGAAAAAGCAGGGTGAGTTTTACTCCAGAAGAGCCAATGATGTGGAGTCCTGGCATCCTTTTAACATAATGTGGGCAGCAGGGACCAAACCTCTTCCCCTCACAGCCCCTGTTAAAGGTATATTCTCCACATGACAAAGTCTTTCACTCACTTTTCCATCTGGATTTTGACCACGTGTGGTCATCCTGATGTTAAATATGAAGCGGTCCTCCCTCTCCCCAGCAGGAATTTTTCGCAAAGCATTTTAAATTTGCCTAACCATCACTTTTTTATAAGAATTCTTCTGTGAAGTATGATGCAATGCAGCACTCCAGAGCCAGAAAGTACATGGTTGTTCTGGAAAAGATATTTGATTTCAAGGCCAAGTCCTTTTCTCCCAAGGAAGGTATAATTTGCACACTCTCCAGAACCAATGGAGTCAAGCACATGTTTCAGAAAGGAAAGGGCAAATTTTATTTAAAGTAACAATGTAACAATGAGGAATATTCCTAAATGCAAATAACACCTTTATTTTAACTGTTTGATGTTTAAAAAAAAAAATAAATAAAAATACAAATAACAACAAAAAACCCAACCCCAAATAGTCATCATGTTTAAGCTTACAAGATGGAATAACTTTCCCCACTTGTTTTTACCACTGTTTTTAAATACACATAGTGTCTTTCAACCTGCCCTGGGTTATTCAGATGTTTAAAAATGAATGTGTCAGAAGATATATATTCCAAAGCACTTTCCTGAAGTAGGATTTATTTTACTGGTTCAGGAAAGGGTGAGGATTCAGATCAGTCAGGAGTTGAAGCTGCCAAGCTTAGGTGCTATATACAGCCATGGGAGAGAGACAGGCTCTCTTAGAGCTCCCAACTTCACCTTCTATACTGGAGGCATCTCTCTTCTTCCATGAATGAAAGTGGGAGCCATGGGAAAGCAGTTCCTAGGTGTGGTACCTGGATTACTCATCTAGGGTTGTGTTATGCATAATCTTCTTGGTCTTGTTTTAAAAATACCATTTGTCTCTTATTTCTGCTAATTCCAGTAAAACAGAATGCGCTCACCTTTTGTACCTAATTAGGTAACTCTGCTTGCATTTTCAGGAATAATGCTTGTTACCTGTTGTTGCAAAACATTCAAGAACAGACAAAATTAGTAAAAGTCTTGCCTATCTGCAAGCACCAGGACATCCACCATCATGTTCAACAGTTTGCATGTTCTAAACATCCTTTTTTAAGCATAACACAGGCCAAAATCTTCAACCATCACCTGCTGAACTCAGCAAATACATCCCCATCGTCAGCAAAAGACTTCTGCTATACAGGTGTTTGCTCAACACAGTTCAATCATCAGATGCACCCTCCCAATCCTAATATTTCACATGGAAAAGAAGCCCACTTGATACAGGGAAATGTCAAGAAAAGTAGAAGTAGGCATTGTAGATATCATATTCGTGAATGTTTCCTGTGTTTAATTCTTCTCATTTATCTAAATTCAAGTTGAAATTTTCAAGACTTAGACTTTGAGCCCTAGTCACTGTCAAAGTGGTCACTGTCTGGAAGTAAAGCTCCATTTATATCTATCTGAGCTCTAAAGTAATACATTTCAACAAAATCCTGAAGGAACAAAATTGGTAATATTGCTGCAAAACTTTCTGGACCAGCCTTGAATCCATGAAATCTGAAGGAGGAAAGTTGAAATGGATCAAAGGAATGAACTCCTCTGGGAAGCGTGTGAGAATACCTTGGTAGCCCTGAGGGTGGCAAATACCATCCCTTACAGCTCATTCACAGCCTACAATCTTCAGATTTCCTCTCTTTTTCTCATTAAAAATTTGGCATGCAAGCAAAGTTGCCCTATTCAGGTACATGTTGTTAGGCTGTATTTGCAATGAAAAGGAACTGAGGCAAAGGGCACCAAATCATGCAGTCATATTTACCCTGCAATGCCTGTAGTGAAGAGATACCCCACATCACCAGAAATGAGTCTTTCAGGTGCCAGCTGCTGTGTAACCATAGCAGAGAGCTATGTCTGGGGACATTTTCCTGTGACAGGACTGCATCAACACCACCAGCATCAAGCTTCCAGGTGGCACTGGATTTTGTCTCACTTGCTCCTTACCAACTCTGAATTTCTTTGTCTTCTGTTAACAGGACTATGCTATAAAATCTTGCAGCTCTTGTAACTTGGCAGTGATAAACCTATATACTTTGACTTTGCTCAAAGCCCTCAAGTCACCCTGTGACTACATAAGATCATGGGCAAGTTCTCATTTTAATTATTAAGTGAAAGGACTATAGTGACTATAGTGTGTTTTGTGGGGTTTATAGCATTTCCATAGCAGTAGTCTGTAACACTGAACACTACAACTTGTCTACAGGCATTTTACCTTCTCATGGATATATACAAATACTTACCTCATTATCAAAGATGTTTTCGTATAATGTTCTCTTGTATGTGGCACGTCTCATACCATCCCCCATCTAAAAGAACTACTGGTGGCCCTGCTATAAGCTGTGCAGATGTTTCTACCACATTATTGCAGCTTTATATTTGCAAAAGCCTTCTTAGAACAGATGTTCTTTCTCTGTATATACACCATACTTCCCACTGCAAACACTTTTACAACACAAACAGCAGATTGCCTTGCTTCTGTCGTTCAGATGAAGAGAGAGTAAATGCCTCATCCTGATGATGCTGGGTTTTTTTCCAAGGTGTTTAATGTCTTCCCTTCCCTTATCACTTGTCCCGATTTCTTCAGGTACTCCTCAGGCTTTCTATCTCTTAACTTCAGTCTGAATGGTCTCCCTAAAAATATCCTCTTCCTGAATTTCCTTTACTGCTTTCACCCTCTTTGAACCCTTTCCACTGTATCCACCTCCTTTTATAAAAGCTGTTCTGCCTTCTTTAGCTCTGCTCAAAGAGGACTTAATTTAAATGACAATATCTTTTCTTGGGTAAGACTCAGTATAAATTGGTGAATATAATTCCTGCAAATTGTGGAATAGAAGTCAATAATCCAACAATGACAGCTCAATGATTGTAGTTCTTCGAGGAGCCAAAGGCATCTCATGACTTTATCAAGACAAAAGGATTTTTGAAAGGTTTGTGTTGGCTGAATATTGCAAAAACATGATCTGAACACACCGATCCCCCTGATTTTTAATCAAACACCTGATTTTAAGTGTTATCATTTGTACAGGGTCTTGTAAAATTATGACAACATTGCATGGATCTTTGGCCCCTTTCACAATGATTTTGACTACTTTCAGAGGACACTTTGTCTATGACTATTTCTGATTAAAAATTATCTGTTCCTGTGCTTTTAACATCTCTCTGTTATAAGACATTTGTCAGTATTATAAACGTCAACAAGAAGATATGTTTCACAGCAATTGCAAAAAGTAAGTATTGCCATTGACTTGTATATCATGAAGAGGTAGTGCTGTGGAGATCTTGGCTGCCACAGCCAGTTTGCTTTGGATGTTTGATCTGGACTGTTTAGAGGTACCTGAAGTATCTTTGTGGTAATTTGCACAATACAGATGTGACAGCATTCTGAGAGCAGCTTCTTTGAATCTCTCCCAGCTGCAAATTCATGGAAGATGTCTCTCTTGTGCTCTGTAATCTCCTGAAACACAAACTCCATCAGACTCCTAATACCTATCATAAAAATCCCACCCTTTGGTCCTTTACCATAATTACCGTTAAATCCTTTAAAATCACCCTATATCTAGCTTTTCAGTTGACCATATTGCTCCGTTTTACTCACATTGTTTTTCTCTGCATCCTTTCTGCTGTAGCTCTCTTCCATTTAAACACCACTGAAAAATACTCTGCCACCGCATGTTATTTCTTTCAGCTCTCATATTACAACTTCTCTCTTACTCCTTACACAGATGGACTAAACAGCCATTTGGCCTGCTCAGTTCCAGCTTCATGGATACAACATTAGATGGCTGGCACCTACTATGCCGGCAGTATTTGCAGGTTTTGAAGCTAAAAGCTGTACTTACAAATGGTGGTCATACAGTTTGAAAATTATCTTAGGCTCCACTGACAGTAAAATAAGATTATAGTAATTTTGAATAAAGAATGAAATTACAATAGGTTGAAACCACTACTAAGGCTTTCATGAAAAGCTCAGTAATTCCCTTTTTTGCCCTTCTTTAACCACTGTAAAATTCATAATCAATTTCTATTTGTGTGGAAATTGCTGATTTTTACATCTGGTAGTCTATGAAACTTTGATTAGAATTACTTTGGAAACAGTAATCTTGACACAAATAATGTTTTATAATTTTCAGGTTTTTTCTTGTTCACAGGTGAAATCTAGCCATTCTTTAAAAGCAGCTATATATCAGTGAAACAGCAATAAAGTCTAGCTGTAAAATTTTCTCTCCCAGAAATTTTTATAAACCAGTTCTATTACCTCTTATTAATGCATTACAAATACAGTCCACACTACGCCCATCTACTTTAAGATTATGACCTTGTAAAATGTGGATGGCCTTTTAAAAGACCTTGTGTTTCAAAAGGCTGGCCTACAGGCTGGTCAGTTCTTGGACCTTTACTATGAATGTTGCTGTTCATTTGATGCTTTTCCTCAAAATCCTGAATACAATCAAAAAGGAAGAATTTCTATGCCTACTTCAAAGGTAAATATTTGTAAGGAGGAATCAGAAGGCATGCATACAAAGCTCAAAAACCTGTAAATGGGTTATTGCTTTTCCTTTTTTACAATCACATGATTTGTAACTTAATTGAGTTTTGCAGACAACATCAACTAATGAGGTTTTTTTGGGGAGGGGGGGTTGGATTTTGTTTGCTTTGTTTTGAAACTGCTGAGGCTGACAACAGTGGCTTATCTAACATTATTACTGCCTTATTATTAGGCCCTGAAACTTCATGCAACTTATTCGAAAGGCAGAATGAATCTGCGAAATAGCTCAGAGGAGCTCCCAACACCATTTAACCTAGCACTCCTCAGAGCTAAGTATTAATACTAGTTAAAATTCTTTTCAGTAACAGCAGTTGGGAAAAAGGTGTGTGAAAATTGAGGAAAAATATATTTCTCTTTCCACAATGGCCATACAGCTCATTAGCACCCACCATGGTGAACTGAACACCTGCTCAGTTCCCTCCCAAGATGTCCTGTGTGGCCTGCTGCATTGAGGAGCAACACATGAGTGCAGGTCTGCAATTACTGCTCAGCTGGATCATGGCTTGAGATGATTCTCCACACTGATATTACCAACATAACTATGGGTTCCCCTACTGTGTAAGGCAGTTCTACTGAGCTAGACCCATAATAGGGACTTTTAAATGTGAAAATTAGTGTTTGGCAAACAAGAAATAGTTGCTAGATTCAGGAAAATGCAGTGACGTCCCACAACAGGGTCATCATAATACTGTTAGCATTTAACTACTATTTCTGAAGACTCAGGTAGATGTTGGCACTTGCTAGCATTTAAGAGCAAAGATGTACCTGTCTTTAACCTTTTTCTCCCAAAAATAATCAGATGGCACAAGTCTGGTAGTTCACAGGATTTGTATTAAAACAGTAGTTATATTTCACTGACGATAAAGAAAGCCCCATCTAACTCATAACTTGGAGTTTCTAAGGTGTTGCTAATGTCACCAATATTACAGAGGTTTCTACCACTTCTTCAGAAAAATATGCTTTTATGGAACTATGTGAAGGAAAGTGACAAAATCTCACATTTTCTTAGCTAGAGTGCCTTCTGAGCGATATTCATCAACCATCTCAGTTTTGTCAACCAGAAGGGACTGAGCCTCATCTCCTCCGTATAGTTCTTCATTTCTTACCCCAGATTTCCCACATCCCATTTCACTAAGAGGTGCATGTTCTTGTATTTTTCAGAAGGAAGACAATAGATTATATCCCATTTGCTGTCTACAATGTCCACGTAAAACTGGAGAAAACCATTTACTTATATGGAATAAAATTGTATTTACCAAAAAAAACCCAACAAACTAAGCACAGGACCTACTACATATCAAGAGCTTCAACTTGCTGAAATACAGTAATGGGATTAATGAATTGGAAATATTTCTTCCTTATGGCCAACATGTAGGGCACCAATATTAAGAAATTAAAGTTCTGAAGTGACAACATGGGCTATATGAAATACACAACTTAGTCTCCAGATTTTTTATTATTATTATTTATTAATAATTATTATTATTTTGAACATAATACGTGAAGACAATAAATATATATTGAAATACTAGTGCAAGAAAATGTAGTGAACTTCCAGTATCACTGTGCTTGATTTTCTTACTAATTTAGGAGAATTTAAGCTTCAGGGATAGAACAGATATTACATGGAACTACCCAACCTATGAAACTGTTTATCTGGATACAGCTTTTTTGTTTCTTTGGGTGTTTGTGGTTTGGGTTTGTTGTGTTTTTTTTTTTTTTTTGTTTGGCTGGTTTTTATTGTTCTTTGTTTTTTTTAAGCTAGAAGGATACAGAGCATCTGCCTAAAGCAGAAATGCTACAAAACTCATTAGCCATAGTAAAATTAAATTAGTGCTCTCCAGATAATCCTAAATTATTATCCATGAATCTTTGTACAACAGTGCTCCACATCTATTTTCCCCTCACACATATTATTTCTGCCTTTGGACTGCTGTATGGTGCTTTTTAGAAAATCCATGGCCAAATCACTGAATAAGCATGACCCCTGCGAGAAAAGATTGAGATAATTTTTATTCCCCAACCCCACCTGCATGAAGTGTTTCTTTTTCAGTCCTATGCTAAAACAGTGGACCAATGTCTCCCGTGTCTCCTATTCCAGACAGTTATTTACACCTGCACGGAAAGGCTTCAGTCCTTGTCCGCAGTCAAGGAATTCAGAGTACAGCTAAAGAGGGAAACTGCTGAGATGGCATATTTTTGAGCAACCCAATTACAGTGGGTGCTAATTGCAGGGGTCCAACTGGCCCACAGAGCAGAAATGGCAACCACAGCTCAGCAGAGCCCTAGGAAGTTTTGCCTGTGCTCCTTTTTCTAATATGGCAGAGGTTGGGAGAAATTTAAAGGTCTTTTTAGGAGGCCAGAACAATGATCTAGTTGCCCTTGATGTCTTCCAGTTCTCTGAGACCTCTGGCATCTCCACTGCTTTCAGAGTTCTGCTCTGCAGAACTGAAGCTTCAAGGACTTTCCCTAAGAAACTGCAGGAGGATCTTTACATCCTTCTCGAAACATGAGAGAACTGTGAGAAGATAATGGAGGATTTACATAATTTCATGCTTTGGCTTCATTCTTTCCTGCAGAGTGGGCCAGCTACAACACCACACAAAGGCAACATCTGAAGCCTAGTCTATAACCAAGAGTGAGGCAGATTGCTCAGTCAGAAGCACTGCAACACTTCCAAGATAGATGCTTCATATGTGATCAGAGAGACAACTAGAGACAACACTTGTGGTAGAACTTGCAGTTAACTTTGCTGTACTGATGAGCTCTCAAATTCTTCCACTCACCTTCACCACTTTCTTAACCAAACATGTGTAGATAGCCAAAAAATATTTTCTCAAAATGTTTTTATTTTAATTTGAAAATGGCTTATCATAAAAACGTTCTTTGTATTCATTTTCTTTTGCTTGAACAAAAAGCTAAGAGGAATATTTGGTTTTCATGAAACTGAGTTGGGAAAAACAGTCAAACTCAAGACCAGCAACAGCTGAGCACCTAAAGGCAGTCTCACAACACACCATCTGATTAATTTGGAACCAATCCGGATAGCTTTCAGAGAGTATACACTGAACTATCTTCAGCCATGAGAACAGAAAAGTGAAGGGAAAGGAAGCTTTCAAAGAAAATAATAAGTGAAAAGAACTGATTAGAAAATCTTATTTTGCTCTGTAAAATGTGATTAATCAAACCAAAACTAACCTAAGGAGAAAAAGTTAATATTAACAAATCTCAGTAATTATCACTTTAAAATATTTTCAAATTTCCTTTTTATTATTTTAGCTGGGATCGGGTCAGGAAAGACTTCTCAGAACTCTTGTTTGTCATTGCTATCTCAGGGCTGTGTGGCCCTGAGTAAGGTGCAGATGGAATAACCACATAAATCTACAAGTGTCTCTGAAGACGACTTTTACATTTCTTTCACTACACTTCTCTGTGACACCATGCAGAGTAAAATATCAGAAATTTACATTAGTTGACTGGTAGAGACCACTTGCATCCACAAAGATGGTACCAAATGAGGTAATGGCAGCAGAAGGTTTCAGACACCTGCTCAAAGATCTGCTGCTCACCACTGTTAGCAACAAAATCCTAGGTTAGATAAACGCCTCCATGAAGTAGAGACACTAAAACAAATATTTGACAGAAGTGTTTCCTTGAGACATTCCTGTGGAAGATCTTGCAGTGTTTCTTTTTGAAGTTTCTGCAAAAAATGAAGACATCAGTCCATCTCTACTTCTCACTGAGAATCGTTGCTTCTGAAGTGGCGCTAAGCCATCTGTGCCAGGTGGCATCCCTGGAGTTTATTGTCATAATGCTAGAGAACATATTTTAGTCCATATTGCACCAAACCAAGATGGCAGATTGTTTTTTAGTGTCTCACAAAATGGCCTCTGTACATAATCCCTGCTTTTTTACCACTTTCTGTCTGCAAAAGCTGTGCTGTATGTCATAACATCAATAAACTTGGTACATCACCAGAAAGCCATAGTTCCCAATCTTTGTTTCACGTGCAACATGTTGCCCACAAGACTTTCTGATATTGTTTGTGAATACAGTAAATTAAAAACTTAGAACCAAGGCCAACAGAGAGAGTAAACCTGTCCTCAAAATGTAAGTTGCTCAGTATTGTTCCTCCTGGGACCGCTGTTCCAGAGTAATGTGCAAATATTCTCAGCAAATCATAGCTTAAATATCAATTTGTTTGCCAAGTAATTCTCCCAACTCCCTGCTTACAACCATGAGAAAACATTTTATTTATTAATTATTATTTGTAATTTGGGAAAACAAATGGCTATATTCCCAGTCAGTCAACTCTCCCATCCACATATGTGCATTCTAGGAACACAAGCTTTACCACTGGCTTAGAGAGGCTTTTTTTTTTTTTTCCCTGGGATCCTTCATTAAAACATTAGGAGCACATTACTGCTTAGCAGGTGCACATGTCCCATAGCCAAATGTTACTTGTTAACCGTGGTGAGACATTATATGGCTATAAATGTCTAGGTATTAATCATATGTTTTGATTTGTATCCAAAATGTGATTTATACACCTGATTTCTAAGACTGTATGTTAAGCTAATAAGGAAGACTGAAGGAATTTAGTTCACACAAGCAGCTAAATCACTCTCTGCCAGGTAGTGGGTGTAGCTGCGAGAAGACAGGGGAATCCTGGAAGAGCTACTAGAATCAACCACATCAACAATAGGGGAGGGAAGGGAAACATAAGTCATCTTTGAGAGATTCAACCAAATTCTTTCCCTTACTGAGGGAAAAAATACGACAGTTCACAACAGGGTCCTGAGGGTGAGAAAAAATAAAAGCAAACAACCATCCAGACCCAATCTCCTTTTAAGTAAAAGGATAGAGGTGTTCTTATTAGAAGCAAAGGTCTACGATTCTGTTCAAAGCCAGGCATGTCAATAATATAGCTGTCTGTTGGTACTTGTACAGTAATTTATACATGATCCCAAGAGGGGACATAGAAAAGGCTGGCAGAAGGTCTGCTGTTCAGTTTCACTAATTCTTTCTGCAGTGTTATTTATTCTACTAACCCCTTCTTGTCCTGCTGTGGGGGTCAACACTAGAAATTTTGTTGTCATTGCCATACCACCTGATAGAGTGGTGACCCCTTGAAGCTTCCAAGTTGCTTAGCTATGTTGACAAAAACACGTATTATAGATCACATCATCTCACATGGGAAGAGCACTAAACAAAGCTGCAGACAAGGAAAGGGAGAAAGCCCGTAGAATGATGTTGGTTTTCCAAGCATCTGTGATTTGGTTGTTTAACTTCAGAAGGAAGTCCCACATGATCTAGCCTGTAGATAAGCTTAGGAACAGATGAGGGTACCTAGATGGATTTTTGTAAAATCCTCCCTTCTTCAGGCTTCTTTTGAACTTCCTAAAGGAGAGGAAAGAAGCATAAGATTCCATCCCAAAAGAAATAGCTGAGACAATGCACTTTGAAACATCTGAAACAGAACGAAGCCCAGTTTCTTGCAGAGATATCCAAAGACTTAACTCCATCACACTCCATGAAGTCCCCTAAATTTCCAAAGGAGTCGCTGTGTCACTGTATTCCTTACCTTCCCCTGGCATGCAGAATCCTCTCTGCTGCTACTGATTTTATGTTCACCTTACATTCTCAATGACATGCCTAGCTTTCTTATACAAGGCAGGAACACTGTCACTGGCTTGAGAGATTATCCAGGAGAAGGCATAACATACATAAGATATGCCCTTCAACCTTGACTTTTACCTTCCTCACTCTGACATTCACTTTCTTCTGTAGTTTTCAAATCCAGTTAAGCAAATCACAATAATCAATTATAGTCTATGAAATTTTTTGTCTTTGACCTCCCCTTTGTGTATGTGCTGCTTCCTATTAGCTAATGCCACACGATTAATTTCTTCTTAATATTCCTTTTGTGCTCAACAAGTGGTCATAGCTGTGGCCAACCCATCTTTTCAATGTAAACCTTCTTGCTCTAACATGGGAATGAAATCACTACAGATCTATTATTTCTCGGAACAGGATATTTCATTTGCATAAAATATTCTGCACTTGACACAGTGCCAGGAAGAAACACCTAATGTCCATTCTTCATTGCTCTCTTGCTGTGGCCTTAGGAACAGAAAGAATCACCATGTTAGACTCACACCTATCACTCCCAAGTTCCTCACTTCTTAGTCCCATCTCTGATTTACACTCCCATGACTCTTTGAGAGCCCTGTCAAGGCAGTGACCAAGATAATGGACAAAAGGGAATTTCTTACATGATGTAATTTCACATTAAACAGGATGGTTCACAGGTTGTAATAGAAGGTCAACAGCAGATATTATAACCCCTAAATTGGTTGGGAAAAAAATGGCTATTTGAATCAAAACTTAAATAAAGCTCCATATGAGCCAAAGTAGCAGAAGGGGAGTGTCTCCCTGTGTGTCAGTGATGTGCCTGGTCTAATAACCTCAAAGAAAGGCAGATCCCATCCTTGTTCATTTTCATAGCATTAGGATTTACTGGCAAGGAATGGCACTAACACTGTCTTCAATTGTACAGTATCTCTTTTTACTTTTAAGTTGGATGGCTATATTCCAAAGTAAAAAAAAAAAAAAAATTATCTAAATGTCATTAGTCCAATGGGAATGCAGAAAATGTACATTTTGGAGACAGATCAACCTGTTAAGCAAGAAAAGGAGACCAAAAAGAAATTCATTAATTGAATGGACTAGTGAGTCCCTCATTTGCTATTAATAAAGCACTGAAGAAGAAAGTGTTCATGAGACACAATCATTCACCTTGGATCAGTATGCAAAAGGAAGATTCACCCCACTGAAGACAGCTATCAAGACCTTTTGCACAGCTTTATATATTGAGTTATGGATGTTATAAAAACGGCAAACTCAATGTTGTCTATGTACACTTTGCCTCAGGATTAATTTAATTAAAAAAAAAAAAACAACAAAACAAAGAGGTACATTTAAGAGAAGAGAGCTGATTTAATACAATGTATAGCATTTAGTTACTAATGGACTTAGTTATTTCAAAGATAACCAAGACCATAAAGGGTTTTAAGTCATTCTTAACATTATTTTCATGTACTTAAAAGGCAATCAGTCTTTTGAAGTTATTTGTACATTTCTCTATATTACAGAGCTGTATGCATTTTAGAATGTTACACAATTGCATACTCATACTACCTTCTGCTTTCACAGGCAATAGTGCCCTGTGGTAGTGACAACCACAGTGTTAGCCTTTTCCTGTTCAGAAATTAAATGTCTTCTGATTCAGCTCTTCTTTTTATGTTCTTTGTGGTTTATAGGTATATTCTGTTACTTCTAGTACTCTGGTTGTTTTTTTACCTATTACCAAATATTACCAAAATAAATTAGATTTTAGCCATTGAATGGTGTAGTCAAAGCCTGTTTCTATATGATGGTGTCCATCTGCAAGACCTGCTGAAGTCCGCTCTCTGAAAAATACAGAAGTTATAATTTTTCAGTTTGCTTAAAAGTACTGCAGTTACTTGAAACTGCTAGGGGATGAAATCTACTCTTGAACATGAGGTCAGCACAAGGCCTAAGAAGTGCTTAAGCTCATTTTCAGGATATTAGTGTGATTGAAGTGGTTGCACAGGACTGGTGCTAGTACTCTGCACAGGAGGGAAGCTGACCCTGTGTGAGCACTTCAGGAAATCATGCCAGGTTCTGATTTTCCCCAACTTTCAGCAACTACACTTATAATTCCATCGAGCCCTTGCAGTCATAATACAGCCTAGGACTGTTTCACTTCATCTAAGCAATCGCAAAAGAGTAAAAACACTCTAGATTATGGTAGAAGCTCAAGTCACCAGAAATACCTCCTAATAATTTTAGGGTCATGATTATTTAAAAGGAGATAAACCCTCAAGGCAAGGAAAGAAGGGGTAGATTCATATAATCCACTTCTACTAAAGCTTTAAAGACAACTATGCATTTGGCCTTTGCTTGAAACCAGATCTCCTAAATATCCCCACATTGACATGTGCTGAGACTGGTTAGGACCAAGCCTGATAGTCTAGAAAAGTACTTTTTTGTCAGTGAGTAAGCCCTGGCAGTATTAGGTTGAAAAAGGTAGAAAGAGAAGGGGGGAAGAGGTTTTCTTCCAGCACGGAAAAATCTGAGAAGCTTCATTGCATCTGTTTACTGCCTTATTCCTGAATTTCTAAAACATTGGCAGATTTAAAGAAGGTCCAGATAGCATTGGAAGAGATCCTGAATAGTCAGTACTAGTTTAGTGAGATCAGTCAGGCCACAAAGCCTTGCCAGAGTTGCTCCTCCCTCAGAAATTTTTGAATCTATATTTAAACATCCTTGATCTGGCCACAAGAGACATGATAGGGCTAACAGCAGTGGAAGAGGGGCAAGGAGGAAATTAGGGCTTCCAACAGAAGGGGGGGTGGGACAGTACTTCTAGAAAATCTGGGCTTTTTGGACATAATTGCCTGGCAGTGTGTAGGTATTACTAAAACCCAGGATTATTTCCAACACTACATCATCATATCCACTCCTGCTGCCTGCCAGCGTGTTAGTAGTAAATCTGAAGAGCCAGGAAAATAAGTGTAGCCTGTCTGCCGGCAATGAGGGTCTGGCCTCCACTCTGTAGCAGTCAATGCCTTTCTCAGAGAATTAAATTATCTGCTAAATATCTAAAATATTCCTGGGAGAATAAACGATCTTTGCTTAATTTCTGGGGGTTGAAGGTGGGAGAAGACCGGGATTTGAAGAGGAGAACAGCTAGAGGTATAAATGGAAGGTAGAGCACTCCTGGAAATGGAAGGCCTGATTGGCATCACTATGCTGGCTTCACCAGAAGCCAGTCTTAACCTGGCAGTTATGCACACTTTGTGGTGTTCTTTCTCCTCTGGCATAATAAAACTGCTCTAGGACTTGGGAGAAAGCCTTTTTACTTTTTTCTCTCTGAGGCAACCACACACTGCATTGAGACCTCAGGGGTGGGAAAACCATCTCTCTTCACCCAGCCCTAGAGAGAATTGCCTGTAGGAAGAATGCTCAGGAAGAGAAGGAAGCAACACACAGATATAACCTCTGGTGTTTTTTTTGTAAAGAAGAGCTTTGCAGAAAGAGAAAACCAAGCTCAGACAGAAGGCAAGTCCAGAGGCTTGTCAGTTCAAACAGGTGATCCACTACTTTCTGAAGTCTGGCTTTTGAGCACAGTTTTCTGACATTTAACAAGAGGCATTTTGCCATCTGACCATGAGCTCTCTGTTGCATAGGAGCATCATAGGTGGAAAGATGGACTGGGAGAAACTTACCCAAAAGAGAGCCTACTCTTGGCCTTTCAGCAGACTTTTCATGATAAACTGCTAATCTGGTGCTGTGAAAAAGTTAAACCCCCTGATTTTTATGTTTTTTTTTTTTTTTTTTTTTAAGCAATCTCTGCACTTCTGTTTTCTGGCTAAGGCTAAAATTTTGAGTCCTTAAATACAAAACCTAATAAAATAATACATGCGGGCTTTTTTTACCTCAGTAAAAATCATAGCACTGGAAAAATCAGTTCTTTCACATTTCTTCTTCTTAGTATGGCTGATTTTTTTCTATGTGAATGATGGCAGGCATAAGAAAAAAAGTAAATGACTAAAACCTGGAACTACCAGGGAGGTTTTTAATAAGTATTTTGCTTGGTGTAATTGCAGTGGATATTAACTAACAGTTATCCTTCCTCATAGAAAAAAAAATGTTTTGAATAAGCTTAAAAGAGAACTTTCCACTGAGAACATGTTATTCAGAGAACAGAGCAGGATTCTTAGGAATTTTGTTAGTCATCAGAGAAGAGACTCCCAAGAAAATTATGAGATAAATGGCTTGTGGAGATAATATGGCTTGTGGAGAACAAAAACTTCATGCGAGTTCCCTGCAATTGAAGCCTTTTTGAGGGGTCTCTATCAACAGACCTAAAGATAAGTCCCATTTTCAGAGAAAAGCACTGGCACATCCCATAGATGTGTGGACGCTTATTCAGCCCCTTAGCACATCATATTATCAGTTATTAGTATGCAACCATATGACATGAATAGGAAAATTTTTGCCTCTCTTACAAAACCTCAGATTTGCAAAACGTTTCAACCTCACAGTCTACACCCACCCCACGTCTCCCAGCTGAAGCATTCATCCAAGAGGTGGCTGAGCTGGTTCTAGACTGCAAGAGAAAGGAAGCAAGGAACCAAGGAACCACTTGCCTACCTTCTCCAGGGAGGCCTCATAGCACCTTCTCAGCAACCATGTCCCTCCCAGAACAGAGCATTGCGGCCTGAGGTTGTCTTCTAACTCAGAGAAGGTGATTAAAATCCTGATTTCATTCAGCCACAGCAGTGGCTCAAGTAAGGTCTCTCACTTCAGCCTATGAACACTAGACCAAGAGGGTCCTGGGATTGTTGCTCCCTCTAAAATGAAGCTCTGAAGCCAGGAAACTGCCTAACACCATGTTCTTGAAGTGGCTAAGCTTCCTGCCTCCAAAGTGTGTTTTCAGTGAAACAGCATTATTGAAATGGCTCCTAGTCAGCTTTGGTAAGCATGTTGAGCCATGGACAGTGTCTCCCACTTGGAAGAAGCTGAAGGACCAACACATTTCATGCTTACAAACCGAAAGGAAGTTTCCAGCTGCATTTTATTGTCAGGAACTCTTTCATTCCTTGCTGGCCTTCTCCAGCAGATCCACAAAAATCATTGTCTTTAGCAGAAGCCAGGGAAACTTACTGTTCTCACTGCCAGATTTCACTACCTTAAAAACTGACAGACTCTTGCTCTAGACAAAGTCCTGTTTCTTTTACAAGCTGGGCTCCCTCTGCTACCCCTCTTCATTAGGGACGGCCCTGGATCTCCTCCAGCTGGCCACTTTTCCTGTCTGGTTAATGCAAGAGGAGAGACTATGGCTTTGCCTCCACCTTTTCACATTCAAGGCTCTTTTCTTCCTGTGAACAATTCTGCCTGATTGTCGCATGAGCCGTATAAGGTTGCAGTTGCCCTGGGAAGCCCTGGTCACCACAACTGTCTTTATTTTCTATTTATAGCTTTTGTTGCAACTGTTATTCCTAAATCCTCATTTATTTCTGCAGCCCACAAACTTGATGACAGCATTAGCACTGGCGTTCTTTCCAGTTTAATACCTTTTCAGCCTGAACAGTTTCTCTGTAGAAAAAGACTCTCTCAATCTTTTGAGGATGTGCTTGATGCCTACTACTAATGCTTAGGGGTTAAGACTTCGTGGCAAACACCTGCCAAGTCAGCTCCCAGTGCTACTTACATAAATATGCTTTTGTTCTTAGAATATGTTACACCAGGTTTCATAAAAGCACCCGTGTACAGCTATAAAAGATTTAAAAGATATAAATAATAAGCTAGGAGTCATTTAAAGTTAGGATCAGCAAATTTCAAGGAAGGGATCAACCAACTTTGGTAATTTAACAACTGTTTAAAATACATTAGCAATATCTGGTTTAATCTTATTGTAATTTATAAGATATGAGGTTTTGTAAGAAAAAAGTCACAGTAATATAGGAACATAAGAAATTAAGTAAAAGCCTACAAGTGAATTTTTTAAAGAGAAAGCCTATCATTTTACAGGATTGGTAAAGGCACACAAACATAAACAAATGAACATGCTAAAATATGTCTAAAAGCATTTCAAATAACCGCAGAGGGGTGGTTTGAAAAGGAGCAGATATATTCAATTTGCCCTTTTCTATTCTGTGCAACAGTATTAACAAAGAGCAGGTACTCAGAATTAGCACATAGACATTTTTCATCCTCAAAAATAAAAAGGATCAAGTAAGCCCATAGTATCCCCAGTCAAGGAAGACATGTAAGGAAGTGATTCATTGTGTGCATACCTAATGTCTCCTTGCATGTGTACCTCATTATGTTGTGTCTGGGGGGTCAGCACTTTTTTCAGTTTTCCTCATATACTTTATTGCTGCTAAGAGTTTGGTGTACAATACTGCGTCTCTGCAAGAAGCTGAAGTGAGAGCTGTTCAGCCTCCTATCTGTACTTGAGCAGAACCGATTGTTTAGTGAGACCAAAGCTGTTTATCATAGAAAATACAGTGTAAGGAAGCTTCTGGCAACAAAACAAGGAGGCCACACACCAGGTGCTCCCCACTGAGGTTAATTTCAAATCCACCTGGGTCTCTTGAAAGTTAAAGCCCTCATCAGGAAAGTGAGGGTAATGGAGAGGAGAGCTGGTCTTTTCCTTTAGGAAGGACTCACCTGAATCAGAAAAGCCACATGAGAAGGGGCTGGTACCAGAGAGGAAGACTTGGGTAGCCCTGACAGGTGTCATGCTTTCATGTGCTGCTGGGTGCCATGGGGTTAGGTGTGTCCAACAGAACCTGAGCAAGACCCTGTGCCCTGTGTCTGCTACACGGCACAGCCTTTTCTTAGCAGTGACAGCCAACATGACATGGACCTGCCAGCATGCCTCCTGCTTTGAGAAGTGGTTTCATAGGTGGGCATACATTTTCATTGCTACTTTTCAAAAGCTGTCAGTTTAAAGTAAAGAACAGCCTCTTTGCACTGGAACCAAGCTAGGCTAAACCAGTTTAAGGAGGACTGTTATGCACTGGAAATGTTTCATTAATGTCTTTCTCTTGCTTCTTCCCCTACCTCAGAGCAAGAAAACTAACTGAAATCTCAAGTATATAAGATACTCATGGTAAAAATTATGCTTTTCAGTTTCAAACTGTTTTAAAATCACTTTCTATTCTTGAAGGGCTTTATTTTACAAAATATGCCAAAATTAAATCTATTATTTTAATACTCTGTTTCGCATTTAGGTAATCAAAGAGCATATTTAGCATCAGGAACCATGAAATTTAGAGCTGTTTCTCTTGTGTGACTTTGAATAAATATTTTTTTGTACTCTCTGATTTCTTTTCCTATTTTACCCTTCATCTATTAAGACAAAGTTCCCTAAGGTAGGAGGCATTCTGCACCCCATTGACCCAGTCATGGTTATAGTTGCCAAGTCTTACTACAACACAAGAGGTTAATTTGTATTCTGTGGATAATAAAACCAGCAAGTTAATACAGAACTGCCATTATACAAATGGATTTGAGGCTGCACAAGAGAAATATTGATATTAAAGGAAAGACTTGCCTTGTATTATATGTTTCTCATGAAAAAAAAAAATCTTCATAGAATTCTGCTGAGTTCTAGTGCTGCAGCAATATAAAATATCCTCCTTTCACTTAAAAAGAAACCAAAAACCAAAGACGCAGCAGTGAAACTATGTTATTAACAGTCATGCAATGTCAATAAGAACAGAAGACAGTAAAGAAAGTAATACAGAGTGCAAAACCAGCAGTGCACATTTCACATTTTTTAAACGTACAGATTTGCTGGGGAATAAAACATTCGTGAAAGAAGGCTGCTAATAACTTTGGGTTTTGTGGGACTCGGACTGCTGAGAACATCTCAGGATTGGCTCATGGAGCTCAGGAAGGCACAGAACAAGTTGCCTAACAGACCTTTGCAGTGTACTTCAAACATGACCTGGAAAAACCCTTGCAGTTTTTGTCCTGAATCTCTCTGGAGCAGAGTCTGCCAACTGTACCAGACTGCAAGGTAGTTTAATGATGTGGACAAACTGACATTTTATTTCTCCTGTGCCCGTCTGGGAAGATTTGGAAATCATACATTGCAGTACCTTTCAGTGGTTCTTCAAACTGAATAGGGAGCTTTCCAAGGTGTACAGCAAGTTGCCAGAGGTTCAGCAACAAGACAAACCTTGAAGCCTGTTATTGACAGTTCACCTGCACATATAAGAGATATGATCCTTTATAAATACATTTGAAAATTCAGGAAAATTGTTCTTCTTTTTTTTTTTTTATATTTAGAATGTCATTACAGAAATACTGTCTTCACATGATGTATGCATAGCCTAACAAGACTACAAGCATAAGAACGGACTTACTTCAGCTCATAGATACTGAAGTTTCTCGAATAGAATATAAAGGAGATGTTTCAAATAGAAACTGAAATCTATACTCCTGCTCCTGCATCCACTGTTTTCTACTCTGGCCTATACATCACTTTATTAGCCTTACAATTCCCAGAGACTACAATGTATCCTTTCCCAAACACACACACACACACACACACACACACACACACACACACACACACACACACACACGTCTTCTCAGGCTCCTGTTTTTGCTCCATTTTTCCTCCTCTCTAGACCATAGTTCCTTATCACTGGAGCAGCAAAATTTTTGCTTCTCTAAGAAGATTAGACTGGCTTCTACACAAAACCTTTTGTTTTGCAATATCAAGTACAAACCTCATTTTATCATTAGTTCTGTTGCTTTAGTAGAGCACCACTACACAGGACTTGGAAATGTGTGGAGGGATTCATATATGATAATGCTGACATTCAAGTCTATGGCTGAACTGTCTAAAGACAATGTCCAAACACTACACCAATGATTAATAAGCTGTACATTCACACAGAAGTATTAGATGTACTGCTCTACTCACCAAAATCTTTTATTGTATAGTCAAAGGTTATTTGGAATTTATCCATCCCCATCAGGCAAGAGCTCACTATTATTAAACAAACTTCAACCTGGAGGTCAGTAAGTCTATGCAATGAACATGGAGTGTTTCGGTTCAAAAAAAGTACTGGAAAGTAAGTTTGGAACATAGATTTAGGGAAGATTGTATCAGTCTTTTAAACTAGTATCCCACAGTCACAAGCATCCAGTACGTGTATAGTCCAGAAGGGTCACAAGAACATCTATTCCTCCTGCCCCTGTATATCACACATCTTACTGTGTTCTAAAACATCTGAAAAAGGTCAGAAGTCAAAGCTATAAATTGCTGTGGGAATGATGCCATTATGATGGATCCCTGTGATGGCACAAAATTTTCTCTTCTACTCTTTCTTCAGATAGTTGCTTTAAAACTTAAGCATATATCTACACCGCATAGGAAGGGAAGAAATGGAAGTCAGACAAATACTAGGATTACACTGAAAAGGCAGACTCAAGTAAAGCCATCTTCCATGAAAACTGTCAACTGGAAGAACTGTCACCTTTTCTCAGTATTAGTTAAATATGTCTTACATGAAACAAAATATGTACTCAGTGAAAAATGTGCATTTCCAAAATATAAAAATTAACTCCCCTTATTGACTGATCATAGAATCATAGAATAGTTAGGGTTGGAAAGGACCTTAAGATCATCTAGTTCTAGCCCCCCTGCCAATGGCAGGGGCATCTCACAACCGATCTCTGAAAGGAAGTTATAAGTACATCTGGTCTTATGATTATGCATGTCATTATCTCGAAAGACTTCTGAATTTTCGTAACGCACAAAGGCTGTTTATTCACTGAAGGGCAGGAGTATTTCACAGTCCAAGCTCCCTCAGCACCCAGAGCTCTTACAATGCTCATGCTGCTGTGTTTCTTTCCCAAAGTAGCTGGGAAATGCATACATGGTACTAGTAGTCTAGTCCAGTGCTGAGTGTGCTGTCCCACAAGTTACATGCAGCCAAATGCAGGGAAACCCATGAAAGTGTTGATTTTTGAAGCCTCACACAGTGTCTGAAGCTACTTGTTTGTACTTCTCGCTTCTTTAGGCTTGTGTAGCATTGAAACCCACAGCTATGCAAGGCAACAGTTTTAATGAGACAAGAGAATGTCACTGCCATATAATGAGAGCCTTTAACAACATTGTGTTTCATTCTTGCCACAAATGAGAACAGAAACTGATAGGACACAAATGTTTCAGTGATTGCATAAATAGCTGGTTACCTAAATGGTAAAACTTATCCAGGCTTTAAAAAGCTCTGTAGTTACCACCAGTCTTCTTTGTTTTCCACAGCCTTGATATTCAAATGCACTCCAAGGCAGATAATTTGGGAACACCAGGAAATTAATCTTCAAGCCACCAGTTCAAACCTTGTTGACAATGATGAGCTCAAAAACACTAAATGAAATGAGATGCTGGTCTTGTTCATTTTCCTATTTGTGAAGTATTTTGCATCGTAAAACCATTAGGAAAATCCATATTAAGTTAACACACTAATGACACTGTAAGAATAAATGCTGAAGATTTAGGGATTAAGGAAATAGGTACTTCTACCTTAACACTTAATGTGTTAATTCTGAGGCTCATAGAATATTATTTTAGCAATAACATTTTTGTAGTGCTTCACGTTAGCTAAAAAATAAAACAATTCAATATGCTCAGTTTTGAAATGCCAGAGGTGTTTGAATAGCTTGCCTCTAAGTTCTTGCAGTTTCTCTTCTCTGTGTATTGTAGTTGGTCATCCACACATTCCCAAGCTTCAAAAATACTTCAGGAAACACATATAGGGTCATAGAATCAAAACAGCTCAACTCTCGTTAGCAACATTTTACCCGTTTTACCTTCCCCACAGGGGAAGCCATGGTACTAAAAGCTAATGACACAGAGGCTGTTTACATGGACATCATGCTGGAAACAAGAAAATTGCACATACATGAAAAGTTTGTTTTTTCATAAGGTCTATAATTAAAGCTCAGTTCTTTCTATTTTTTTTTTTTCCCTCCTCTTTCCTTAAAGCCCAGTGGAAAACAGGCTTTTACTGTGAAAGTAGTCCAACCAGAGATCTTCAAAATCTTAATAGGCAAAGTGGATTGACCTCAGTTCATCTTCGTGGAGCTTAGGACAAGTTGATCAATTTAATTCCTAAATAATTACCATTAGAATGTTGATTTTACCTTCCTAAGATTAATACATTAAAAAGCCTGTATTCAGGAATGCAAATGCAATGCAGTTCTGCACACACACACAGACTTACAGGAAACCCAAAATATTCCTTATATAGACAAGCTTCAACTGATTCTGGGTAATGAGGATTCACTTATTCATGTTTTGAAGAATGAAAAGTTTAAAAAAAAAAAAAGGAAGAACAGAAATAAACCAGAAATAAATATGGTTAGTGCTCTGGAGGGAAAGACTTTATTTAGCATTTAGATTTTTGAGGTTAGGCATTTAGATTCTATGGATGCAACAACATCAATCTAAACTTTACTTATTTGAAACAAGCCCGTAGAATAAAGAAAGCAAGAAAAGATTCAGATGTCAGAAGAGGCATCTCAAATGGGAAAATTAGAAAATTAGACCACCACCTAATCATTTCATACAGGTTGTAAGCTGCCTAGTAAGACTGCAATGGAATATATTGATCAAGCAACACTTCGCAAGTGTACTTGTCATAAATGGCACTTCTCCATTCTCCAAATGAGTCAAGCATTCAGGCAGGGTATACTTTTGGTATGTATCTGTTCAATTTAGTGAATGTTATGATTGATTGAATGTTATTGACTGATATGATTGGAGTTTCCCAGGTGGGTGAAGACTCAGCAGTCCAGATACCTAGCCATACCTAGGTAGGCGCCATTCCCATAATCACCCTCCCTGGGAGCCATTTTCTTCATTGGGAAAATCTCTCTCTGCTGCAGTGGATTCTGGCAGATCTCCCTCAGCATCTTAAATGAAGAGGAGCAGAAGAATTTGCTCTTGTTTGGCATCAGCTAGAGCATCTGCCCCTCTGACTGTTCGGCAAATGAGGAAAGTTAAAAATTATGTCTCTCAGTTTACTGAGGAAATTCTTTATTCCCTTCTGCGTCCCTTTCTTGGTTTCTCCCCTTTCTTTTGGTATTAATTTTTTTCCATTCTTCATTGCAACATTTTGCATTCTGACTTCTCTGGATGTATGTTACTAACGTGAATGCTGTTTATACCTTCCCAGTCGTCATCTCTTGGCATCTGTCTCTCCTGGAAATTAACCATAACAGCTTTAATATCAGCTGCTTTTCTGCACTGCTTTTATAAGAAAGCTGAATTCTTCCACATTTCTTTTTAGAAGTTTGTGGTTCTGATTCCAATGCATCACCCATAAGCCTGTTTTCCTCTGTCTGAAACAAATATAAGACCTGAGGAAACCCTCAAAATCAGTACAGTCTGATGAATTCTGTTTAGACCAGTCACTCCAAGATGGGTTTGTAACTGGCCTTTACCCTGATTTATTTTAGACTTCCCACAGACAGATCACAGAGATGATGGCTAAGTTTGTCATAAAACTCACAAATTAGTTATAACCTATCTAGGGTCACTTGTCTTCTCTTGTTTATTAAAAAAAAAAAAGATTTTTTTTTTTTTTTCTGCATCAAATCAAGCTCATAGCAACAGTGTCTGAAAGTTTCCAGCAGTTTGATGGTGTGTGTTAAATCAGTTTGTGGTGTCAGTCTAGGCTTTGGGAAACAAAAGAGCACCCACATTACATAAAGCAGCTAAATATAACATTAATGGATGTTTAATGAGATTAAAGTTTGAATGGACACGGAGATTGAAATAGCTTGTAAAGTTATCCTTCCAGGCTAGACACATAAGGACAAGGCATGGAAAAGCTGAGGGTGTAATTAGCCTTGCGAAAGTTATCGGTTGCATTACAGGACTTCAGAGGACTTCAGTCTTTGGTGCTTTTGGCCTAAGTACCTTTCACAATTAATTTTACTGTGAAAATTTCTCTGAAGAAAGGTACACTAATCACTTATAGTTTGATGTTTTGCTATGAGCACTGTTGCATTCTGTGCACATGCACATTTATATTGCGTAAGTGTTCTTTTTTTTCCCGTTACCAAGGGCATATTCCTTGTCTGGGGTGCCTTCCCTCTTTTATTTTTTCAGTGCTATTAGTATTTTATATAACTTAATAAACTTTTTATTACTTGAAAATACGTATCGTGTATTAAAAATGAAGAAAAATGAAGAGGTTAACATTAAAGAACCTGTCAGTTAACCAAAATGCTTTGCATCTGGAATTATTCATGGAAAATATAAAGAAAAGTGATTACAATTGAGGCAGGGGTTTAGATTTATTATTTATATCCTAATTAAAGCCTGGAAAAATATTTTTGATATAAACTGGGCTAGTACAGTTTGTATTGTGATTACAATGGCTTAAATCTTTTTTTTCTTATTGCCCATTTTTAAATCCCAAAGTTACTGTCCAAAATGGCTAAGTTTGGCATAGTGCAATTGGCATGTTTCAGTCCAACACTCCAGGGAGTGTGACCTGAAGCTGTTAATGCCTCATCACAGACTAACTTTGATCACCAGGTGAACAACCTATGAAGTGATTTCAAACTTACTCCTTTCTCAGCCCAGTTTTCTCTGAGGATGCTAAGGGAACAGAAAAATTATATTCCAGCCATGCACATAATTCCACCAGTTGGTGTTTGGCAGAGGTGCTGGGGACATCTAACTTTTTCTATCCCTTGGGTCATTCACGGCAGGGAGCTCCCTCGTGAATGCATTTACAAACACAACATTGCTATTATATAGCAACGATACTGCCAGACTTACAGTGATGCAACAAGCAGCTGAATGTATCACACTAAGTTCATTTTAATCTTGCTTCCTTTATACTATCCCAGCGTCTTATCAGATTGTTTTTTATATAGCTAAGTGTGCTATGTGTGTAGAATATGTGTGAAATTTGGAGCAGATAGGTTGGTCTTAGTCCTAAAAAGTAATATAGAGTGAAAAATATTTAGAACCATTGGTTTAGACAAATAGACTCCAAAATGACATTTGTATTTTGCTGTCATTACTATAAATACTTTGTCTTTTTTTAGGAAAAGCTTTTCCTGGATATTCTAAGAGGATCAGTCAGAGTGCTTTTGACCTTTTACTGTACACTACTCCATTAACATCCTGTGGAGAAATTCTCATTATATATGCAGTTGATGCATTTTATGAGACACAAATCAAAATAGTTAGTCAAAAAATAGATAGTATGTAACTCAGGAAGAGCTGCCTGCCTGAGTACCTAGTTGGCATATTGCCTATAGTTGATAGTGTCAACTCAACATATGGCCCTTCAAATGCACTGATGAATCCTCTTCTGGGAATAAAATCAGACTTGTCTGTGAGGTGTTTAAAGTTTCAAAGCAGTCCAACAAATTAAACAAGTTGTAGCTCTAGTGGGTAGGAGACCTTACAGGGTTGTATGCAAACAGTCCAGCTTTCTACCAAAGCTATTTTGTAATGATCTCCACAGGACGGTGTGAGCAGCCCTGCACAAGACCAGAGCATTGTTAAAATAGTTACAACCTGAACACAGCCAAACTATGTCACAAGCTGATTTAGCTGAATGAGTACTAAACTTGAAAAAAGACAGTTGCTAGACTTAAGCTAAAACCATAGCTGTATCTTCAAATTAGGGAGAACTTGAAACAGTGCAGAAAAGAAAGGATGGCAGAATTATGCAGTTAAAATTCTCATCTAACCTCCTGAACAAGATCCAATAACCACAGTGCCTGAAATTATATATTCAGTGTTCATATGTGGCAGAGATAGAGTAAAAGAATTTGTACTAATTTGGCTTTTCACATAGACATGCAAAATAAACACAGTCTCTATGCCAAGAAGTGAAAGGGCTAGAGGCAGAGGACTAGGAAGACAGAGGCAGTCCTACAGCCTGTTCATTTGAATGAAGTAAAGGGATGGGCACCTGACCCAAAGGGTATAGAAATGTCTGAAATAATGACCCAAGCTCCCTCTTTAATGTTGCTAGTATTAAAATGAAGCAAACACTGCTGTAAAAGGGTCTTCTCTCCATTATTTTTGCCACTGCTTATAGTGGTCCTCTCAGGCAATGAATAAAACTTGAAGAAGGGCAGTCTGGTGCACAAACGTTCTTGTTATCTTAAAGGGGTCAACAGTCAAAGGTGAAAAAAATTCATAGAGTAGTTATGATTAAAGGTAGGTTTTTAAATGCTTTTGATAAAGGCTTGTAAAACAGCCAAAAGAGATCCTGCAATTTTAATGTTAAGTGGCTTTTGTATTGGAAAAATGCCCAAGGGCCATGTCTAGCACCATCACTTACAAATGACTGATGGGAGATCAATACAGACAGAGAGGGGATGCAGCTTTGTCACTGGGATATGTAGTTAGTATGTGATTAGCCTTAAGTAGCATTGACTTCGATGTAGATGGGCAGTAAAGTACTTAGTATCCAGTCAGCATGATAGCCGTTTGTATACAAAAGTTAATGAAAGAGGAAAACGACATTATCATTAGACACCCAAAGGAGCTTCCTACACCCATTTGGGGATTTCAGGAGAAGATCAGCCTGACAATAGTCTGTGCAGGGCTGTCAGTCCCAAAAGCATTAACTTTAAATTTGGTTTTCCTCTATCATAGCAACCCCCTAGGACTTGGTAAACCACCTGGTTAAGTTCTATGGGCAATCTTATTATAGGGGGAAAAGGAGGCCACTTTGCCTTTCTCAGAGGCAGAAAATCCTGTAAAAAAAACAAAATAGAAGATAAAAAGCTGAGAGAAGAAATAAGGAGGTACTTTGAGGAAGGTAAAATCTTCTGGCATTGATAACATTTGCACTAAATCTCTATTCTTTAGTGGGGAGGTCATTATACTTTATCATACCCAAAATATCTCACTAGGCATTTCATTTTTCTTCACCTTTTCTTCAGACGCATTATTGGTAAAACACATTTAATTGCTTTCTTGATTAAGCATTTTTATCCAGGGATGTAGTAGAGTTCCTGTGACTGGAGGTTTCCCAGATGTGACTGAACAGGGCGTTAAATGATCTGCTCTATCTCCCTTTCCCATGAAAGGTTGGACCAGATGATCTTTTGAGGTCCCTTCCAACCTGGGCTATTCTATGATTCTGTGATTTTGCTAAGCAAAGAAATAGAACCTTCATATTTCACAAACCCACACACATAGACACTCTCTATTTTCAAAACACAGACTTAGTGGGACCCATATTTTTAACTTACACATCTAAGATGCGCCTCGACTTACCTTTCCGGAAAGGTTTGGGTCTCTTTTCCTTTTTTTTTTTTTTTACAGGGTGCTTTGTATTGTATTTCTGTTAAAGAGCAAAATAGCCCAAATTAGATGTTATGAATCTCCCTTGATGTAGAATTATAAAACTCCCTCATTAGTTGCTCAAAAGAAGATATGATCACTCTACCTAACAGAGCATACCTATGAAATGGAGAACAAGAAGTTAGTAATTTCAAGTATTTTAATTAATATTTGCTCCTTTTTTGCTACATGAAAAAGAATAAATCACGCTCTGAAAAAAACATCACCTACCCTGTCTTCTCTGACCTCATACCTCGCTACTCATAGCATTAAAAAGCTTGCTTCAATTTTAGTCACATGGTGCTAACTAAAATTATTTCATAGCTAACCTGATGCTTCCAGGGCCATGGTGAAGCCAGAAATCCATGGCCTAGGGCCATTGCATGCCTTTCTAATGGACCCTTTGTACACAGTTAATTACAGGGAGAACTTGGGTATCCAGCTGTCAAAAGGCACTGCAGCACAGCACCAGTCAGAAAGGCTCCTCACTCAGCATCTCTGCTCTATTCAAACCTGGACAATTTTGCAGGATTCCCACTAGAAGTGGAGATGACCCAGAAGAGCCCAGAAGGCTTAATGTTGGACAGTGCATGCTTAAAATTTGGGGGCATAATAACAAGATGCATCTAAAATCATTATACCTCTTATTAACAAACGATAGCGTACACATCATCAGCTAATTAAAATTGGACCAGACTACTAATGGAGTCATAGCCTGGGTCACTGATTCCCAAAGCATTTGTTCTTTTACTAAGCTAAAGTAGAAGCTCTGCAATTCAAACAAGGCAAAATCCCTGTTATACTTAGTCCACCTTTTTAAACTGCCTGAACTCACTGCTGACTAAAGGTCTTTTGAAAGCACTGCACTGAGTTAGTAGCTCAGCCTTTAAAATTGTGGTTATTTCTTGTTGTTTGAGTGCTCCTAAGTGAAATGTAAAAACCATATTTATTAATATTTACAAGAATGAGACACAGTTTCTTTTGTATATAAGCATACTTACATATAAGAAGACAAAACAATCTGTTCTTCAAATTACTTTGTATAATTTATCAAAACTGAATAAATTTCCTGGGCAAGGTTTGGCTTCTTATGAAAAGATGCATGGTTGTCCAGTTATTTTACAATAGGAACAGTAACATATTGGTGTCTTCTGCAGTGCTTTGTTAAATGTGCAGTCAGCTAACACTTAAGAGTAAATATACAGCCACAGATGAGGCTTTCAACTAGACATTTCCAGGTTCACAAGTCCCAGACCTGTCACACATTTCCTTTTTGACCCTGGACAAGATATTTAATCTCCCAGTCCCCCACCTATGTAACAGCTAATATATTAGTTGCCTTTATTGCTGTAGACTGCAGAACAAGAACAGTGTCCAATTACAGATATGTTCAGTGCTGGATATGCTGGAGATGTGTTGATAGCTGAGGCCTCAGAAAACTGCTGTAACAAAAGCAATCAGCAATTACTAATGGTGGTTTTGGCATGTTGCTTTCTGACTATGTTTCCATAGTCCCAGACCCTCCTTACATGTAAAATCTGCTAGACCCTGCAAGGGTACGAGGGCAGGTGAGGCTCAACTAAACGTCTGTTTCCTTCTCCAGAGTTCTCTGGATGTATTTGAGAACCATGCTGGTATGACCTTCCAGAAATTCATAGCTTTTGGAATAGTCCTGAAACTTTATACCTTTGACACAATGTAGAAGAATTACTAATTTGGCCCTCAATTTCCATGGAAAGTATTCAATTTGTTTGCATGGTCATATATTTAGCACACCAAGACTTTGTCTCCTAGAATTACAATGCTTGCCAATGAGTTGTTTCTCATGACCTGAGAAGCTAAGCGATGTCTAATATTGATCAGTGGTTCATACATTAATGGAAATGGCTAAATTGAAAAAGATCCTCTTTATATACACTATGGCAAATTGTATCTGTTTGACTGGAAAGGGCAACCTTTTATTGAACTGCATAGTGGTTTGCTTTTAGTTGAGTTTATTTCTTTCTGCAAAGGATTTTCCCCTTTCTGAATTGTTCCACTAAAGAAGTGCTTTTTCTCTTTCTGCTGACCACATTTAGTACATGTCTATCTTAATAGCGACTCTCAATTTACCTTCAATCATCCCCATGGTGTAGGAAAAGCCAATTTGAGTTTCCTATGTCAATGAAGTACAGTGTAATAGGGGACTAATTTATTCCTACCGACAACAGGCAGGACTCTATTACATCCTTTCCTAGTCTTTTTGCCTGAGCTGAGGCTGAAGCAGGTTTAACTCTACCTTTTTTCCATTAGGTGATACCCACTTCTGAAGTAGCATGGCCTTCCTCAGGCCTGGAAGATGTTGCCTTATGTTGTGCCGTAGACATCTCTTCTCTGGAAGAATTGCACAGATTGGAAAATGTTGCACCAAAGACTTAGCTGGCTTCCTTGCAAGTCCAGATCTATCTGTGTCTGTCTATTTTACATCAGCGTGGCTCCATCACCTATGTCCTTCCTCTGCTTCCTTCCATTAGACCATCATGGTTTAACCCCAGACAGCAACTAAGCCCCACATAACCAATTGCTCTCTCCTCCGACAGGATGAGGGAGAGAGTCAGAAAAGTGAAAAAACTCATGGGTTGAGAAAAAGACAGTTTAATAGGTAAAACAAAAGCTGTGTGCACAAACAAAGCAAAACAAGGAATTCATTCACCACTTCCCATGGGCAGGCAGATGTTCAGCCATCCCCAGGAAAGCAGGGCTCCATCACACATAGTGGTTACTTGGGAAGACAAACAATGTAATTCTGAATGTCCCCTCCTTCCTGCTTTTTCCCCCAGGTTTATATGCTGAGCATGACATCATGTAGTATGGAATATCCCCTGGATCAGTTGGGCTAAACTGTCCCAGCTGTGTCCCCTCCCGAATCCTTGTGCACTCCCAGTCCACTTGCTGGTGGGCTGTTGTGAAAAGCAGAAGAGGCCTTGGCTCTGTATAATCACTGCTCAGTGTAACTAAAACATCCCTGTGTTATCGACACTGTTTTCAGCACAAATCCAAACCACAGCCCCATATTAGCTACTTTAAAGAAAAATAACTCTATCCCAGCCAAAACCAGCACTTACTAACCAGTGTCAGTAAGCTAGTTGACAGGAAGATACAAAGCAAACACTATGGGACGGGGCTGAGGATAACCCTTTATTGTGGCTGGGTGAGACGGAGCCGGGTGAGCCTGACATTACGCAATATCAATAGCAGATTTTTCTGTTTAAGAGTCTTGCTTATTAAGGGACACCACAAACAGAATTTGTGAAAATTAAGCTTAAGGTGAGCTGATAGAGCAGTTTTGTTGCTCAGGAAATGACTGCATTCTGTTTGGCATCAGTCATTTCCTCCCAGTCCCATTTTTCAGAGATCCCAACATTTTATATTTATTTACCAACACAGATTACATTTGGCAGCCAGTCACTTTAAGCAATCTGCCTGGTCTGGTATAGCCAAGCATAAAAGGTTTTAACAAAGAAAAATAAAAGATCTGTTCTTCCTATTCAGAGAGTGACAGATATAGCCTAGCACAGCCAGCTTGGCACTGAATTACATCACACTTTAAAAAAAACCAGCTCCTTATTTTATTAATACTTTCAATGGGACTAACTATTACAGAAAACAAATACTGGCAGTGCAGTATCTTTACTTCAGTTGGATGAACCTCTTTCTGCCTCTAACACATTTTTTGACAGAGCACTGAAATGTGATGAACTGAAATGAAGATATGTATCTCTGCTGTGGTCAAGCTGTGTTCTCCTCATTTTGTTTTGATTCTAAATAAAAGCAGCAGTGGAGGAAAGGGCCTATTGTGGATTTGGGCAAGAATAAAGCAGCACAAGGAAGTAGAAGGATGTCCTTTATTCTGCAGGGTCTCTCATTTCCATAAAATTTTCACTTGGTATATTTGGTAAACTCCCATTAACACTCATGTTCTCTGTCCCGTGCAGAATTGCTGCCTAGTCATCCCAAAAAATAAATAAGCAAGAATCATCAAGGTTCATAGTGGAGGTGTATTTAAGAAAACACGTGATTGTGAACTTTCAAGGACACCTGACTTGTAAAAAGGGAAAAGTATTTAGGCACAGCATGGTGCAAGGGTTCCAGCATAAGACAGGGACCCCTTAAGTGAGTTATTTAAAATATTAGCTTTCAAATTCCCCATCAGTAAAATGTGTTACTGATACATACCAAATGAATGCTGTGGGGGTTAGTCAAGGAGCCAACTTCTTGCCTTTGCACTTGCTGAGTGGCCCTGTAGACATCGGCAGAAGTTTTTCCCTTTCTAAGAAATATTTGGCTCATCAAACACAGTGACTCAAATCCACAGAGCACTAAACTTCATGCAGATCAAAATGACAGCCACTTCTTAGTATGAGATGTGAGGTTTGTTGTACATTGTCAAGCAAGGCTCATCTCACAGTCACATCTCATTACTCCCATAGCCTCTTTCTCAAAGCACTTCATCCTTTCCAGCTAGTAGGTACTGGCTCAGTTCAAAAGGTTTAACTGTTGTTTCCAAAGGATCCAGAAGAACAAGTCTTTACAAGGAAGAGAGCTGCAACTCCCTGATAAATCATGCACACCACTTGGTTATGGGACTTGTGAAGTACAAAATTAAATTGTGTTCACATTGGCCTGTGCTGACTCATAGAAATGTAATACAGGAATCATTGTTTTAATCAAGTCACACAGGTTAGGTCTTTTTGTAAAGTAAAAACTAGGGTGGGTTGTACAGACTAGGAATAAATACTAAGGAAAAAAAGAGTGGTCTGTGGAAATCAATCTCTCCTTTATATACTCCCAAATTATACTCATAAAGAAGAGGCCTCCAGCAGGTCTGTCAGTCACGATAAAGCTATCACTCTGAGATTTATTACAGGTTCTCTCCTTGTGTTTTCAATGGAAAACATCCTACAGGTGTGTTTGCATTACTACCAAATATATATGAAGATTAATTACATGTCTGAGTGCTGAAATTCATTGACATACATTCAAAGATTTAACTTGCAATTAAAGCCACGCCTTAAAAAATGGGAACTAGCTGGAAAAGTCAGAATGGGAATAAAACACTTTCAAGGATCAAAGAGTAATCACCCTGTAACTCTTAGACATAGGAATGTAGCCTCAGCTTTTTCCCCAGCGCATTAATGGAGCTCTGTGCTTTCCGTTTGATCTCTTCTGACAAAATCCAAATTCTACTTTTTCACTTTGTCTTCCCCCCAAAAGGATGTGTGTGTATACCAAAAGCCACATTTCCTAAACTATTTGGGGTCCTTACCTGGGACAGTAGCAGTCCCATGCTATTCAGTCTACACAGGGAGGCAGAACTGGGATTTTAGGCAAGGTAACTCAATTGTGACTGTCAGTCTACAGTGCTGATTAGATTATTTTCCTCTGCGAGGAAAAAGTGTATGCTGCTTAATTTCTTAGGATGGGAAATACTGTTCTTTTCCATGCTGTGGTCGCTTTCTCACTGACCCCTCAAAGGCAGGTAGTAACTGGAGTTTACTGCGTTGGGGAAAGGCTAGTAGAGACAAGACCTTACTGCTTCTAAGGGGCCTAAAAGCAACCACACATCTAAGCTGTTCTCGGGAACACAAAGACTGTCACTGTCACAAGCTGCAGAGTAAACTTTCTCGGAAAGGGGAAATGTTTAAAGCCCACTTTTCCGTGGAGCTAGGCACATAAAATTGTAATCAGCTATGCTGTAAAAAAGCTGCTATGTGTTTTAAATTCACCATCTTGACTAACATCATCCAAATAAGTTGCAGCAGTACAAATGTATTGGTCCTGCCATGAGAACTGAAGGTAGACCAAGAAAGGATTTTGATTTACTACTTTTCAAGGTCTTAGATGAGCAAATATAGAGTAGTGCTTTTTATTTATATTCTTGCAATTGATGCTAAAGTAGCACTTAGGCAATGAAGTATATAGGTTGCAACTGAAAAAAGGAAAAACATAATCCCTAAACACTGTATATCTTTGTCCAGGTAAAGAAATGAAAAAATCTAACCATTACAGTCCAAAGTGTCTGGATCTTATTCTGCACAAAATCAAACTTTCTGAGAGCTGACTCAGAGGTATGGTAGGGATGACATTACCCTGGTGAGAGAAACAAAACGGGGTCCACTGCAAAAGCATATGTTTGCTTGTTTGACCACCTCCCTTCCCCTGCCTCCTCTCACCTCCTGCCAGGTTCTGTATGTTCATAAGCACTAAGTCCTCTCAACATTGCATAGTTAAACTCCCTCTCCCCAGTTCAAATAATCAGTAAATTTGTATCAGTAGGGAAAGTTGCTCACAAAGTAAGTCAAAGAGGCAAGAATTCAGGTCTGTGAGTTCTTTGTGAATGATATTTTAAAGCTGGTCGAAAGAAAGAAAATATGAGAGAAATGAAAAATCCTAATAAAATCTCTATAGCTCAGGTGAGAGCTAGAAACTTTCCAGCTCCAATATTAATACATTTTTTTCTTTCATTACCTTCAAAACAGCAAGGTATATCACAGGAAAAAAAAAAAAAAAAAAGGATATTTGACCCTTACATGAGATACTAGAGTAGATTTTCCAACAGTATCAGCAGAAGACATTTTAAGACAGAAAAGTTATGAATGAGCTGAAGGCATTTTCTGGATCATACTACATTCAGGACCTTTATCTCTCTTAAGGTCTTTTCTTCCTGTACAGCCACAGCTTGCTGCATTTTCAGTTTTCTTGCTTCTACTACCACCTGGAACTTGCTCCTTTTACCACTATCCACTCTCTTGCCCAGGGTGCAACAGAAGAGTGACATTCTCTAAAACACAGAATTGTTTAGTTTTTCAACTCAGCCTTTACTAATCTAGGAGTTATCTGGAAACAACCATTGTGGCAAAGTTCTTATGTGGTAGGCTGATGGTTTCTATTAGTGAAGAAAGTTTAAAGTCTTTAGAAACAATGACTAAACCCAACAGGTAAGCAGAAAGGCATTTTGTGGCAGCAGCCAGTAATGACTCCAAAGCCACATCTGTTAGGACAAAAATTGAACATGAAAGTTGCTGATCAAAGCTTATTGTCATGGAACTACTGTCATTATTGACAAAACTCAGAACCAAAACAGACACACAACAGCTTTGCAAGACAAGATGACAGTCATCTGGCAGCTAATCCATGAAGTCAGAAGGTAAATCCAACCGGCTAAATCTCATCATCCTTTTGTGTGTTAAAATGGCATAGGAAAACATATGAACTCTTACTGAATACAATGTGTAGATTTTGATCCTTCAAAATGGATTATGCAAAAAAATCAGATCTTATTCAGTGAATCAGCCCTCTGTGCCTAAATTATAGTGCACATTTTCTTGTCAAAAGCCAAGTTTTTGGAAGTGTGAACCCAGCAAATGCAAGCTTTGTCCATAATATTGCCTGCAATTTTCCCTGCAAGTAATATTCTAGTTGAAGATGTTCCTGATCATCACAGGGGGGTCGGACTATATGAGCTTTGAAGGTCCTTTCCAACCCAAATGTTTCTATGAGTTCTTTGAATATTCCCTGCATTATTCATTGTTATCAAAGGACTAGGCTGGTCCTAGAGGACACAATTGAGTCTTCTGTCTTCAGTGTCTAGAGTTGCTTTCCTGCCAACTATACAAAATGTGCTATGTTCATGCACAGATCTTCTTAAACAAAATAAAATGACACATCCATGTCCAGCTTATTTGCATATTATTTTAAAACCCCACACATACATATAAGTAAAAATTTAAATAAAAATATTTTTTATGTAATGTTTTGCACAATTTTGGACAGTGTTGCACTCAACTTCACTGTTCTGCCAATGTAGTAAAATTCTTTTGTCAGTGTGAGTCCTTCACTTCAGACTGGAAAGCAAATGTTTGTCAAACTGGAAAATCTGATTTTAAAAACTAAACACTAGCAGATCTGCTCCAGGACAGATTGTTGATCTAGAGCTGACAAGTGTACATGTTTATAAATCAAGGCTCTGGCTTAAAATCAGAGTATTTTAAAAGCAATAGATACTGTGATACTTTTCTTGTTGTTTGGGGTTGGAACATTTATGTTTCATGTCACCAAGCTTTTTCACAATAATGGGGTTTCAAATCCTTATATTTTTTAATGAAGACCAAGTTTTATATGTATTTTGATTATTTATTACAAAATGAGTGATCATGTCACAAGTATGGAGAAAACTGAAACTACTACTTTCACTGAAGGTTTAAAAATATGTGATAAAACCTTTGGTGACCTATAAGCACCCTCAGCAAGTCTGCAGATGACGTCAAGTTGGGTGGGGGTGTTGGTTAGCTGGAGGGTAGAAAAAGATCCCTCTATAGAGGGATCTGGACAGACTGAGGCCCCTTGTATGAGGTATAATCAAGCGTTAGAACAGGCTACCCAGGGAAGCGGTGGAGTCACCCTCCCTGAAGATACTTAAAAGAGGGCTAGATATAGCATTTAGAGACATGGTTTAGTGATGGACTTGGTGGCACTAGGCTTATAGTTGGACTCAGTGAACTTAAAGGTTTTTTCTAACCTAAATGAGTCTATGATTCTATGAAAAATCTCATGCTCCATTGATTATAAAGGAAATTGCAACCCAATGTGTTTACTTGATGAACTAAGCAAAAATTTAAGTTAAATTCAGTTTTATTGGAAGGAGAGCAGCGACAATAGCAGGAAAACCCCTAATTCTTTGGAGATTAAGCTAAGAATTCCAGATGTACTTAACATATCATATCAAAAGACATCTAAATACAGCTGGTCAGAAGTTGAAACTAGACATTTTCTGATAACAGAATCTTACTTCCTAGCAAGATAAAGCCAGTTGCCTTTGCTTCCTAGTAATATTGAAATAAAAAAAAATCACTTAATCTCACATATCTTCATCAGATGTTTCCTCTGAATTTTTAATTTCAGTGGAAGCAACATCAAATATCAGGCACTTGCCTCATCTATTTCTTGTAGCAAACAGCTATATCTTGTCTAATACTTAGATTCTAACCCTTACAGAAAAAAGCTGTCAGTCAGTTATTGTAACTCTGCCATGCTTGTAAACTGCCTCCCTAAATATAATTCAGGCCTTAAGATGCTATCACAATAGTTACATCATTTTTTATATATGTATGTTTTCTCTTCCAGTCTTGTTAAAAGCAGAAAATACATTAAAATGTATACCACATTCATATTCATTTGAACTCAAAGTGAATTTTACATTCCATTTAGACCATCACTAATCAATTTTATGTTGTGCATAAAGGAAACACACAAATAAAAAGGTAAGGTATAACCTGCAAAACGTATCTGAGATTCCACTAAAATTCTACTTTGTTACTGGGGAATCAATATTGTTACAAAGAAAATCAACACAAATTATCATCTTAATATTTTAATTGCAATATAGAAGTCAGGGAAATATTTGAAGATATGCTTTGGACAAGCACAGTCTCTGCTTAATCTTGGTTATTTCTTGACCATATAAATCAAGCAGAAAGTATAAAAGCCTTTGCAGCATAGATGTTCTGGAACTCTAGGATTATTTTGTATGCTTAGGGGTCTGCCTTCCTGGCTAATCCAAGACCGTGGCATACTTTTTTTAAAGGATTTAAGCCTAATCACAAACTTTATTATTTGTGTTTCACAAAGTTAGCCTCCTTCTTTCACTTTCATCAGCATAAGAATACAGCGGCATTTGTAAATGTAAATACATTTTAAAAGTCCTTTAGAAAAATAACATCCATCTCAGAATATTTCTTCCCCTCATAAGTCCAAGAGAGTAGGAAGCATCTAAGGTATCTATGATGTCACTTGTTGCAACCATTGTAACACACTTAGAAACTATGACAAGTAGACAATGCAAAAACGCATATCTAGCAGGACACATCACAGCCAGGTAATATTACTGAGTCATTGGAAACTCTTTGTTTCAAGCATCTGAAATACGCCCTCATTGCATACAATGGTATCACAAAGTCACAGACAGATGAAATATCAAAATAATTTAAAGTTTCTGTCTCCTGAAGGAATCATGTCATTAAGGCTGTCGGTAGCTGCAATTCAAGCACTGCTGATGAAGTTCTCAAGTAATGAAAGGTTTATATGTCTATACTAGAAACTGTTAGAACACTTCTTAATACCAATGTGGCCCATCACAAGTAGCCAGAACCTCTCTTAGCTTTTTCCAGGCATAGTTTGCTCTCCAAGGACCTTGTGCCATAGTCCACACGCAAGATCCCAGTTTTGGAGACTCACTAGTAGACAATTCACTAACAGTCACTGAGGCCATGGCAGCCTGCATCCATGCCAAAGAATTTTTTTAAATGAGTCGAATTTACCAAGCAGACATAATGGATTCATTCTAGGCCAGAAAGTAATCTGGTTTTGGTAATATTTCTAATGTTGACCTGAACTCGAGTTTTGGATGATATGGACACAAGCCCAACTCCCTCATGACTTGTGCACACAGCCATAGGCAAATCATGTTCATGAGGAATGGCGCAGCAGACTCTTTGCAGACAGTTGAAAGCAAAAGTACCATGACAACTGTCCCTCTTTTCCACTTTCTTGCTCCACCTATTTCTGTTCTTTGCAAGCATTCAGGCCAGCCCAAGGTTTTAATCACACAGCAGAACCAAAGCAGCTCAAAGACTGCACCAGTCACAGCATGTAACGTTTTGTACTCAGTTGCAGAGTTACTGTAGTTCGTGTGGATCCATTCCAATCCCACAGAATCTTGCAGTTTCAAATCTATGGATTCTTCATCAAAGTAATTTTTCAAAATAATAATAATAAAAAAGCATAATAATAATTTAAAAAATCATTGATTCATTCACATGAAAAGTAGCACTTCTATATCTTTACACAATAGGGCTGGCACTAGTATAGTGTGACTAAAGCTTTGACATATGCCTACACTTTACAGATGAGGGATGCAGGGCAAACTCATGTTATCTGATGATTTTAATGTTTTCATTTGATCTTACATGTTTTCACTGACAATCATTTTAGCTACAAATCTAGACTTGGAGATGTGGAGAAGGAAGGTTTCTGAGCCTGGTGTTAGTCAAGGTTTCAATTGGGTGACAACACTTTATATCAGGTGGGGGTCTTGACTAGAAGTTTAAGAGAATGGTATAAAATATGGAAGAGAAGAAAGCAAAATGATAGTCAAGGTTACATGAACTCTTGCTACTGTTCTTCTGTTGAGGGATCCTGTAGAGAATGCTTTTCTTAATGTTGAGGTAACTTGTGGCTAGCTTGAATTTTGCAGATGAAATCAGTATTACTTCTGGTATGCAATAAGGAAACTTGCTGATAGTAGTGGTATGAAAGGAGAAGCAGCAGGAAAGGAAAAGAAATTGCATCATTTGTAGGGACTCAGAACATTCATCAGGGTTTAATACCAGAAACTGCAGTGCAGATGCAGATGCAGCATTTAAAATTTAAACAAATACTTCAGAGGCATCTAGATATGTTACAGTCTGTAGTTATTTTGAACACATTTCTATATACTCTCAAAGAGTAAAAAAAAGTTATTAAAAAAGTCAAAACTTCACATAAACAGAACACAACTGCTTCATCACTCATCTCTGCACCAGTGGCATATTTCCCTTGAGTGTTCAAAGCTGTAGGAACAAGGTAACTCTACAAGGCAGTAATGTAGACTGTGTATCTACACATCCTTCTTCAGACACAGAGATGAAGGCAGTGACCAGCCCCTAGCTCTGCCACAAGGAAGGTGAGAGATTCTCATTTTCTGCCCTCCCCTGATGTGAAGTACAAATTGTCCACTCTGTTCAAAGCGATAACCATGATTATTTTTTGTAAAATTATTGCAACTGACTAGATGTGTGTGTGCAAATATACATCTACATCAATCAGCATCAATCAAGGAATTAGACTTTGTGATGGAAGTATTTAGAAGACTGATAAACAAACTTAAAAATAAAGTTTTAGTAGATTGGCTTTCATTAAGGACAGTTTGTGCCAATGGTTAGCTCTTACAAATTATCACCACATATCTTTACATACACAAAACTGTCAGTCCACTGTATCCTGAATTAGCTGTGACTGTGCAATACCATGGAGCTGATGCTTGAGAGGCTGCAATACTCCCTGCTTAGTGGTTGACTAAATCAAGGTAATCAGGCTTGAGAGCCCTTGTAGGGGTAAAATTCTTCTGGATGCCTGACGTTTTTGCAGCTTGCTCTTCTCCCAGGAAGGAATCCCACTGCTCCCAGTGCTGCTTATCTTTGGTTTTGGTTTGCCAGGCATCCTTCTTACATACTTGTGTGCTCAGTGGGATATCCTGCCTATTTGCTGTCCCTTGTGTTTATCTTGTTCTTTGTTCTTTATCTTGCAAATTCTGCTACTTGAGTTGCTGTTTATATGTGTTCCCACACTTCTTGCTTGCAACTACACAGGTTTTTGTTTACTCTTTGGTGGACACATTTTTCACATACTTAAATTAAAAACTTACATGCTGTGTTTTGCTATGCTGTGAGTTATGTGTTAAATATATATATATGTATGTGTGTGTGTCATTAGCTATGCTACTGAAGTACGTTTCTAGTTGGTTCAAAGCAAGCAAATATGAATTCTATCCTAACTATGCATATACTATAATGTGCATCCTCACTCTAAATATGACTATAATTTGCAGGTGTCACAACTTCTGGTTTGGCTATAATGCCTGCAATTTCTGGTTGGTATGGTGGTGACCTCAGGTAAAACCGTTCTCTGTGGCAGAAAAAAGCAACCAAAGAGCTGTTCATTAGACAGCTAGAAGAACAGAATAATTAGTACACCTCAGTAATGTGTTTTTAAACAAAATTATTAGACTCGTAACACCACTTTTTAGTCATTATAGTGTCAATGTAGTGGTAGTCTGCACATTTACTGAAATAAAATTTATTTCAGAGCAGCAAAACAGAGATTATGCGAAGATGACATTATACAAGGATTCACTACTCATAAAATGAAACTATTCTCCCTCGTGCTGCACAAGCTGTTAAATTAAAGAACACAGTAGTTAGTATCTTTGATGTAGAAAAGAAGGCAAAAGAGAAGGGTGTTATCATCAGCCTGTCTAAGGGAGAAGCAAAAATTACAGATGCAAGAATAGACTGATTTTGACTTAACCAAACCACTTTTTTCAGCCTTAATGAAATTATTTCTTAGTCCTAATGTGCAGTGGAGCTAACAGCAGAGGCTCTCTGCTTTGATACAGACCAACAAGTGAGAAATGACATGCAAGTATGTTTAGGAAACCTGACATGACAGCTGGTTACCTAGTCTCTCTACTCCACAGATGTACTACTGCACTGGGGGAGCAAAGGCATCACTCATACTCTTCAGCCAGAAGGCAGGGTAGGATCATTTCAGGAAAAGTTTTCACAGCTTCTCTGAAAAAAAAGAAAAAAAGACAGGAAGACATGCCAAGAAAAAATGGATCCTGGGAAAAGCCCAAAAGAGCATTTCTGTGAAGAAAGTTCACCTCCAGGCTTACCAGTGGTGCTTGCTGACAAGAGCCTCTGCAGAAGCTGTGCTGGTGAGCTGGGGCCACCCCAGCTGACGGACCAGGCGGGCCAGGTCATCCACAGTGCCCTTCAGCTAGGGTAGGCAATCAAGGATGCTCAGTAATCTCATTATCATTTCTCTCTTCTCTGGTTAAATAAACTCTCTGTAATCAGCGACACAGACAAAAGATGTGTATCATCACTAGCAGGAAGCCAGGTAGGGTGAGGGGGATATCAGGTGGGGGTGGTGAAGGCATGTGCAGAAGCACAGCAGGGCAGCCATAGCCCTCCATCTGCCTCATGTACTGCAGACAGTCTCACTCTAAGACCTTCATTGCTCTAAAGCCACTGCTGTGGGGACTTGAGGTGCATGCCAGTTTTTGAAGGTCTGAGATTCGTATTACTCACAGGTAGCAAAATGACAGAAGGTAAATTTGTTTCCGGTACTGGCACCTGCCAAAGGATGAATGAACACTGCATGTGTCCTTGGGCTGCCTTAAAAGGCTGCCACTGACAGTGGCAGGAATTACTGACCTACCTCCAATATAAACTTGGCCTTCATGGTAGGAGGGTTGTGTAATGCATGCTTTCTGACTGCTCTGTCAGTGATCTCAGTCCTGACCCAATGGGTCTAGTCTGAAATTAGTGGGCTTCTAATTGCTTTTTAATTTAAAGCAATTACAAAAGGGTGCACTACCAAACGTCATTTGTACTTGTGGGATCACGCATGCCATTTAACTGGGAAGAGCATGTTGGGCAATTTTTTTCATTAGAAATCTTATTATATCCACAACAAATGATGGAATACCTGAAATTCTGAATTTAAATGGAAAGATGAATGGGAATTTGTATTCAAAGATATTTATTTTGTTTAGAATAATGAAGTGAAAACCAACTATTTAGACTGGCCTGAAACTTATGATTCATGCTCTTAGCTTTGTGGCATTGTTCTTTATTGGTTTAGCCACTTAAGAAGAGACCGTTTTTAGAGGTTAACTGAGCCAAAGAGGCATCTACAAAGAAAATAAATTCCTAATGCCCCTTTATCTTCCTTCAAAATTTACAGCCATGTGCAACATGACCTTGAGAAGCTATGTTAACCGACACAATGATGACCATGGGTTTGCGGTCAATTTAGACAGAGAGAAGTTGTGTCCAGCAACAACTTGTGAGCCAGTTCTCACTAGATTAAGGTTTTTCTGTGACTGGAAAATCATTTTTGTCCCTGCCTAGACACAATCTGTAGTCACGGTCATTGTTGCATTAGTTAATGTGACTTCCCAAGGACATGTTTTAACTTGTCATGCTGTTCCAGTGAAGTCAAGCCCACTGAGAGCGACATCAAGAAGGTATTAGCAAAGTCTGAGGCCAGCTCCATCAAAAAGGACAGATTCTCCTGCAGCAGCTCATAATAGAGAAGTGACATCTCTACATTGCCACTTCAAGCCCACAGTGCTATATGAAGTGACATCTTCATGTTGCAGCTTGAAGCCCATAACGTTATGTGGAGTGACAGCTCCACAGAATTTACTGAAGCCCATGCTAATTGCAGGTCAATCTCAGGAAAAGAGTTTTGGAAAAACATTACTGGAAAACCTCTGAGGAGGGCAGGCACCAGTTAGCCATGCTGAGCCAGGTACCAGAAAGTGGTTACTCTTGTTACAAAAAAATAATGTGGCATTTTTCCCCTGAGTTATAAGAACAGATCACCTTTGATAGTAAGAATTCATTGCTCTGTTTATCTGAAAGGAGAAAAGGCACTTCATTTTTCATCTTGCAAATGTGTCACAGAAAAAAGTAAACATCTTCCCTGCACTTACAACAGTTTGACTTGCTTAAACAGAAGTAAACAAAGAGCTTTCTTCTCTGAAGAAAATCCTGAGTCTTACCTGATTTCCACCAGTTCAAGGCTGTGCCTGTATGGCTATGCCTTTAAGCAGTCAATCTTCAGCTCCTGCTGGTCCTGGGATGAAGACTCACAGATTCATGTCTATCCTTTACACCTGAGTAGTCCTCTTTTGTTGAAGACCTCACCAGGGCTGCCTCTCTAATTCTGGCTTTGATATCTTTTATCCCTACCTCCTCCCCAACAAAAGAGCCCAGCAGACTGAGAACAGCCAGAAGTCCAAAAAAGTGCTGGGACAGAGTTTAAGACTTGGGAGTCACTAAAAAATGTACAGCAGGGGTGTGAGAGAGTGGTGATAATGCAATAGCATGTTTCCATCAGCTTGGTTTCCAGCTTTTAGAAGAGAAAGGCAAAGAGGAGATACTCCTTCTCAGGATGTAAGTGCTTTTACTTTTTAGATTTGTTGATTATTACAGGCGAGCCAGGAATCTGATTTTGAGCACTAGCTGGTATTCTGAGATGGCCAAATTTCAAGTGCTTGACTCAAGTTTTACCTTAGTTAATGAACCTTATACTGAAGGTATCATTCTTTGCTGGTTTAAGGCATTTCAGAAGTGAAGAATGAGTTGCCTATGTAGACACTGCCCAAGTCAGACCTCAGCTACCAATAATTTGGTTTCAGACACATTTTCAAGCTTGAAGTGATTTGTTTTTTATCTTACATTAGCCAACTTTCACCTTTACTCACAGGTTCTGCTCCTGGGGCATGTACTTTTAATAATTCTAAGTGTAGAGCAAGGAAACTTTTTGCCCTTTCAGTTCTCTTTCTGAGGCTGTTTTACAGGCCCATACGTACTTCCTTCTGCTATAGCAGTGGAAACTTTCTCTCCAGCTGGGGATATTAAAAATTCTTATATTTACCAGGAACCTAAGTTTTGTTTTTCATATATGGGTCTGGTCCAAATTGGCAGTGACAGAAAAGTTGCCTATTATGCAGTACAGGGGAATTCAAACTTACTGCACCAGTTACTCTCAGCACTGACCTGATGCAATTTAAGGGGCAAGGTGAATACCCATCAGTAGGAAAATGTCATTATTCACTACAAATAAACAGAATTACCTATTCTTAAACAGTAAGGTCATCTGTTTCACATTCTATCCACCTTGGGCTGATTAGAGCAAATTAGATTCTGTGCTAATCAGCTCAAGACATGTGCTAAAAATGTAGAAATCCATTATTTGATTTTCTTGCAGTAATTCTCAGAGAATTTGTATGCCAATGAAAAATGCAAAAGTATTTAACCTTGATAGGGCCAGATTCTGCAACTTTTTGGTACTTATGCTGAATGGTCTCATCAGGTTAAACAGTACCTCTCACACAATTGAAGAATACATAATAGGCATAGTGGGAAGGTGGTTTTACAGTCTGTCATCTTTTTAGCAACTTACTACCAGTCAATACTGTAACTTACCTACCCTAATTTTGCAGAATTTAGTAGGTTTAGTTACATCTTTTGAAACCCATCAGGAATGAAGAGACAAGACCAACACTAGGCAACTAACATTTTATATTAGAAAGAGATTCCATTTAGGCATGAAAGGTCAGGGTACACCTAAGTCGGTCCTTTTTAAATTTAAATTTCATTAGTTTTGCACATTAAATTTGTCATGGCTGTACTAGAATAAGTCCTAATTCAGGTAATTTCTGAAGAATGTGGGAATGAGAGTCTAAGTAGATGGTTTCTATACTTTGTTTTGCTGTTCCACTTCCCCCATGAGCTTGGGCAAATTGTATAAACATCTCTTTCAGAAACTAAGTGACAATGTGCGTAATGTGTTCTGCGAGCTTTACTTCACTCACAAAAAGGAAATGCATTCAGACTCTTATCTATACTCAGTAGACCTCCTATATATATACCAAATAAATGAATTTATTAACAGTGTTTTGTAATTTGTCATCATTTCAATATATTTCCATGTCCCACTACCTCAGGACTGTATCCACTGACTTCCAAAACATTCACATCCCTGCTTCATAGATGACTGCTCTAAAATCAACACAATTTAAAGAAATGATATTAATGCAATTTTTTATTTATTTTTTTCTTTATTTGGAGGGGGAGGGTTCTGGTTAGTTTGGTCAACTTTCCCACCCATATGACTATATTTACTCTTACTATCAATAAAAAGGGACAGAAAAAAAAACTATGAAATTTTGTTCTTTCTCTTCATGTTTAAGAGCAAGAAACAAGCAGGGATGTTCTTATAAAAATGCTGGAATCTGGACAGGAAAAATAATTTCATGTTTACAAAGGTCTTCATGGGATAGTGGACTTTTTTGCACAAATTATTTATAAAATATGGGGGGAAATCCACTTATTCCTCACTCATATTTGGATATCTGTGGTTAACGCTTGTAGGATTTGCAATCTTCAAAACAGAGGTTAAGTTGAAGACTGAAAAAAAAGCATATTACTTAGCTTTCCCCATACTATGAATCTCCTCAGTAAGGCTGCCAAAATTTTAGAAATGGTGATATTTTAGGCTTTGGAAACCTGTGCTTTCAAAGTCTAAATATGTTGAACAAGTTACTTAATTTTTAGGAAAGGCACAGACCCACTCCACCTTCCCATACTTTCTTCCTAAACTGGGGCCTATCATGGAATCATAGGGACTTCCAATCATGGCTTGGAAGTGACCTTCAACTAGATCATGTTGCTCAAAGCCACATCCAGCCTGGCCTTGAATGTTTCCAGGGATGGTGCATCCACCACCTCTCTGAGCAACCTGTGCCAATGTTTTACCACCCTCAATGTAAAAAATGCCTTCCTCACATCCAGCTTGAATCTCCCATCTTTTAGCTTAAAACCATTATCCCTATCAAGAAAAGGGTGCCAGTGACTTGAACTCCCTCTTCCAATATGTCACAGTGGGATTGCAAGGATTTCCCACAGTCACTTGAATGTGTGAGAGGACAGTAACTTGGACTCCATGCTTCTTGCCTGTGGTCATACCAAACCATAAAAGTGCGATCAAATAAGCTTTAAAATTTAAAAACAGCAATGTCATTCTATTACCTTTGTTGCATCAGAGGTGTGGGGAGATGTCTCCATTGCATTTTATTTCACAGTATGTGAATACATCTGTACCCTGCTCCATGCAATAGTATCCCATCAATAATCTGGAAATAATTGTCTCTTTAGTTAAAGGTAAAGATGCACTAGATTTGTGCATCCAGGGATTTCCCTCATTACAGGTGAATTCAGGGCCACTGTGAGGGTCAGTGCCAGGAGACTAGACACTACGTAAATTCCCAAAATGGGAATGAAAAACGAATTAGTGGCACAATGACTTGTTACAGGATGAATTTCCTTCTAAACGGGAACTGCTTCATTAACACATACCCTACCCTTATCGCAAGACTAAAACCAAATAAATCAAACTCTGGCTAGACTTAACCAATATTTTTTGTCATCATAATGTCTCTTTTTCAAAAGAGTTACATGATTCAAGTTCATTTTAATAGCAAGCAATGAAGAAATTACAGTTGTTTCCATTCACACATAGCTCTAATTGACAGTAACTGCTGTTGCAAGAAATCCTTAAGTTTTTCAGGAAGGCACTAGTGTTCCTACATGGGTAATTACATCATGATCCTGAGATTTTCCAGAAGAAAAAAAAAAATGAGACAATATCTTTGTTATTTACATTGAAGAGGACTAACTGGACTTAAAAAAAAAAAGAAGTCTATTCATGTTAAAAACTTTTTTTCAAAAGTAAGTGATTATGATGGAAACAGTAGATTACATCATTCATTTCCATAGCAACAAAACTTGTAAAACAACAAAGCGACTAAACTTGTAAAATAACAATAAAGTTAGCAGAAGTTATTTGAAATAGCTTCCTTGTTAGTTGACATAAAACTCCAGGAAAAGATGAGAGAGATAAATAGAAAGATTTGCTCCTTCTATTAAGGATTGAGCCACTATTTGTCTGTCTTCTTGATTTTTTTCCCCATAATATTTTGAACTTCTTTGGAACAAAGAAGTAAGCCTTTGTCTCTTTGATAGCATAAAAGAAATTCTCTCTTTTTCATTCACTCTTCCTTGGTCTCTTATTCTACCTCCCCCATGCTCTTCTTCTGCTTTCCTCTTTTGTCTGTTTTCAGCTACCTCTATCATTTTCACTATTCGAATATTATTTTTTTAACATAGCTAACAAAAGAACATAAGTAACATTGGAATTAAAAAAGGGTAAATCCCAGAATAAGAACTACAAATGACTGAAATGCTGATTGCAGAGGAAATCTCACTGACAACCTGTATCAGCAAGAACTCCTTCAGTGTTACTTTTCCTCTCAAATACTACCATATTCTTCTTTAATCAAAGCTGGCTATTGAAATCAGAGTCTTCTTGAACCTTCTGCTGTGTAAAAGCCTCTGTTTACTCACAATAAATAGAAATATGTAAAACCAGCAGATTTCAGCATGACTACTCTCATAGTAAGTTGCTACTCCATAGTAAAAAGGATGGTAGGTTAAAACTTTTTGGGAAGTGCTGCACTGAAAGAACTCCTAGAAATGCTATGAACTTTGCTTTACAGCCAACAACATTTTTTACAAGAAATGTGGAAAACATTAGCTAAAATTGTGTTGGTCTGTACAATTTTATTCTGTTAAAGACAGGTTTTATGATACATTTAGCCTTTTAAATGACACTAATAGTCTCTGGAGACACACGGTCTTTCCTGCAGTTCAACAATTAAGTCTATTTCAATGTTATTTGGATAAGTTGAAACAATTCAGTTACTGTATGTCTGCTCAGTGGCACGTACTGTAAGGCTAATGGAAACCACCTACAGTTAACTAAATAATAAGGCTTTAGCCAGCTTTAGACATCTACCTAACTTTTGGAGGGAAGGCTGAAAACTTAGGGGGGTGGAAGGGGTCATTTTATTGGCAGAGAAAGGAGTGTATTTTTCATCTCTCATTCCACACATATGCACCCCTCCTCCCACCCACCACCACCACAAACACACTTCAAAAAAATGCCCCAAAATTTACACAGGTCATAAGTCTGAGTTGATAATGAGCACGATTAATCACAATTGTGTTTCTGTTTTTCCCTTCTCCTTCTGCTTTTGATAAGTGTTACTTGCTAAATTGTACTAGTAAGGTTTTTAGATGTGTATGCAGAAATACACACATCATGGAGTCCTTACACATATATATACATGGATATATATATATGGCATGTTCTGAATTGCTCACACTTTTGTGTAGTAAGCGTATGTTTGTATAAATTATCTTATGTTGCTATGGCTAGACTGCTTCCGCTACCAAACTAGCTCTTTGAGACCTAGCTTAAATATATCGACAGTGAACTACTATGTAGACATACCTATAATCAAATTTTTACCACATGATAAGAAAAAATAAAAGTGAGAGGAAGTAATTAAGAGGACTTCAGATTTAAAATCTTGGCTTTATTTCAAATCCTAAGGCTTGGCCTAATCAGACATAAGAAGGATAAAAGGTACAGGGGGAGCTCAATTAATCACAGTTAAACTGGCTAATAGCTCTCCATCAACCTGTGCTGTGAGTGGGAAGAAGCAGTGGTAGGATACCAGTATAAATCTACTTCCTACAAACCTTAAATTTCCCAAAACTTTTGGATCATGATAATCAAACTGAAATTCTCCTGTTAGGACTGATTCAAAGTATGTTAGTTATTTCTTTATGGTCAGATAAATCTCTGTTAGTTCTGTGAGGCTGCTGCATTACATCACAAATATCGGTGTGTCATAGGACAAATCATGGCCTTACCTGTAAACTAAGTACATGAGAAGACTCATCTGATCATGGCATACCGTTGGAGGTACAGATGAGAGAATAATAGCAATCCAAGGTATGAAAACTACACACATCATGTGGCCATTCTGGCTTAGAGGACTTGTGAAAAGTTTAAAAAAAATCATAGAAACCAGAGAAAACAGAAGTGTTCTCAAAATTATTTGTGCTTCCAAAAAGCTTGACTTTACACACACATGAAACTGAAATGCTGGCAAAAACTATTCCTATTTCTGAAATTACCCAGTCAAAAATCTTAACAGTTATGAATGCAACGTGAGACAATCAGATGTCTGAAAGCCAATTTTGTCTAGGAAATCCTCTCATCCATCATGACCAAAGGTGGAGAGATTTTGGGGTGGAAATTTTGGCAAAGAACAACTCCAGAGGATTCTTCGATATTAACTTACCAAGGATGGACTTAAAACTTACTTTTTGCCAGGAAAAGAACTTCACCTAGGTGGTTGACTGGCTCTGTGTACATCAGTGCCCCACAACAGTGTCAGATGTGGGGCCACAGTCCAGGTTCACCAACACTATCAATTGCAAATGGACCAGGCTCCAGACAAAACAGATTGCATACATCCAGAAAGCCCTAGATCCTATCCAAACCAGCCAATTAGAAGCATATGGTTAAAAATGATGATCCAACACCAAATTCAGTAGGACTGAAAGGTCTCCAATGCCCTTCTCAAGGATTTTGGTTTTTTGCAGAAATTTGTTGTAGTGACAATCCTCCTGTGAGCAGTTAGATCAAGAAGGTTTCCTCAGAAGACTCCTGACAAAACATATATCCAGGAAAAGCCATTAACTACATTGAATGTTGAACTTTGGGGTAGTCAACACTGAATTTGACTGTAATTTTATTGGTATGATAGTATATCATTGCAAACAGACAGACAGCTCCTTTGTCTGGAAGGTATCTTTTTACTACGGTTAAAGGTTGGCACGTTATGAAGACTGGACTCATCCTTCCGGATTTATTCAGAATTTTCAAGGGACAACAGGAATACAAAATAAGGTCTGTAAAAGAGCTTTTCTTTGATCTAATACAAACAGACTACTATTCTGCAAGCTGCAAAGGTACATTTTAATTACCACAGTGAAAGCAGATGTAAAATCAATAAGGTGTTTTATTTCTCTCATTGATGTGTATAAATACTTACTTTACAGCAAGGTTAAGCTGAGTTTTCTGTCATTAAATGTAAGGATTGATGCAGGCCATTCAAACCAGGTTTGTGCAGCAGAGAACAGAGTAGCCCTCCATGTCATGCTATCACCTAAAAATACTCACCCAAAGCTTTAGAAACTATTTTCTGGGCTATTCAGAAATTTCTGCCATCACCCAGTTGGGATTGAAGGCTATAATGGCCAAAACTTTATTACAAATAATTGGGTCAGCCATTCCACTATTTATACAACTGTACTTGCTTGTCTTAATTTATGAAGTAGTTCAATTACTATAGAATTTCTTAGGGATGTCTCATTTTAATAGAACCATTAATTGTATGCTCAGAGGATGCATAGAAATTGATGGTCAGTTCCTGTTCTTCATTTTAAGCAGAGATGGATCCAATTCATAGCCTCCCACTGAAACTCTCTCAGACTTTGAGGAAAATTCAAGCTGCATTCACAGGTTTCACAAGCCGTGGGGTTCTTTTGCATTTCTCAGTCTCTCTCTCTCTCTTTATTTCATTAGGAACAAGAAGGAACAAGAATCACAGTCTCCTATTGCCCTTGACTGACTTCAACCAGGTTATCTCTACCCTCATAATGGTTATCATTTAGGAATAATAAGAGGACCTTTTATCCCCTAAAGTACTTTTGTCAAAATACACTGATAATCATTCCTGCAGATCACTTCTTACTTCATTCTAAATGGAAATAGACTGAAAAAAAGGCTGGCCCAACCACAGCAGTGCCTAACATGAGATGTTAGTGGACTCTGCCTCTACTACAGATGGATCTGAGACAATAGACAGAACCATAAGCCCAAAATTTCAGAAGACTTTAAACACTTAAGCATGGCCTACCTAGGCACTGAAATCAAACAAAAAGCTTTGTATTTTAAATCTTCATAGATCATATACCTCAGTTTTCTTTTTAGAAGTCGTTTCCCTCCTTGACAGCAGTACTGAGAATATGTGCTCAATGCTAACAGGCACACAAGTGTGTTAGTAATTGGTGCCATGCAAGTATTACTGATTCAAAGCCAATTCCACATTATTCTTATAATTTTATGTCTTCATTTAGAAGTTGGTTTAAATGACTGTCTCACTATTTACAAGGCATTGCAACTGCACCATTATGCACATAGTGCCCAGATGACAGTCCAATCTGCTCTACAAAAAACTGTATAATATTTCTCCTGCTTTTTAAAAAGTAGTTTCTGTATTTTAAAATTTCATTTTAGTTTAGTTTACAACCTGTTTTCACATATTCCTCATGTATTCCATTGTGAGAGCTCCTGGAGAAAAGTACAGGAAAGAGATATTTGCAGTGTCTGTACAACGGTGTGCAGAGACCCAAACTACAAAACATCTGGCTATACTGTACAGACAGGGGAACCGTGGAGGCAAGTTTGCCAGTAGCAGAATGTTAGTCTTGAATAAATTAGAAGGGAGAGATCATTCACAAGCTCTTTTCTAGCAAAATTATATGAATATCAGATTAACTTGGGACAACAGCCCAGTGAGAATAGAGCCCTTATGATTCAAAATGCAGAAATATCAGAGGCAACATGTCACAGAAATAAGAAACAGCAAGAATAAGGATGATATTATTTTTATTTTTTTTTTGCCTTTTGTACTGCAGTCACAGAAGATGAAATGCCTTATCAAGGCATATGCTTTAAGGGGCCAATTTTGCATCTAATGAAGTCAAAGGAAAAAAACATAGGGTTCAATGATGCAACATAATGTTCTTAATGAAAAAAGTAATCTCATGTTAGGACCCACTTCTGAACCCATTTAACTTGATGGAAATCTTTCTTTTGATTTCAAAAGCATCAGATTAAAATACCAAGTATTCAAAAAGTAAGACATCTAGAAGCTTTCTTTACATGGAGTGCATCCCATCTATTCAAAGTTTAGATTAAGTCATGGAGAGACCAGTTCATGATCCCACAGATATGGTCAAACTACCCATGTCTCTAAAATAATCTTGGGCTCAGATGCTGGCAGGACAATTGTATCTGAATATCCTTAACTCTTTCTGTTAATAAAATTCTCTCTGACATTTATGGAACCTGTCATTTTGACTTACTGTATGCTTATGCTAAAATTCTGAGGAAAAGGCATAATTTTTTCTCTCCCTGTGTACTCTACCTCAATAAGGAACAATTCATTTTACTCAGACTTTTCTTTTTTAATATCACTGTAGCCCTGAGACCAAGCAGAGAAAATATCAACCCAAATGTTTAAGGCAGGAGAAGTTGGGGTGGGGGGAGGGCGGACATGGAGGGAAGAAGATTATGAAAGGAAGGAAACCACTGTGGCTGGTACTTTTTTAAGCAAGAGCAACTGCAGGGAACATGATTGTTCCTCAGCCCCAATTCAGAAAGAACAATCTGAGAAATAAAGGGGTCAGTACTTCTGCTCTTTGCGTGAAGTTTACCTCAGGAAGAAGAAACCAAACCCACCAAAAAAAAAAAAAAAAACAAAACACAGAAGTTTTGGTATTTTAAGGACAAGGCAAAGCTTGCTTTGGTCCTGAACTAGAGAAACCTTTACATTAAAGAGGCAAATTCATGATAGTAGGCATGAATTTTCTCTTAAGCAAGAGGAATAACAGCATATGCGAGAAAGCCAATAAACTCCAGGTGGTTTTGGCTACTGCTAAGTCCCTCTGCCCAGTGCATAATAGGAAAGTCAGCAATGCAGGACCACTAAGGCTGGGCCTCTGCACCGGTTGTGCGCCAAGTGGTGCACATTGGCCATGACAGGTCCTCAACGCCTACAGGGAAGGTGGTGGCATAGGCATTTCCTGCGGTATTTGTGTAACTTAGAGATGTGTTTCTGTACTATCCTCTCCCTGGTACTAACCATAACCTAATCCCCCTATAATCAGCTAACTACACAGAGGAATAAGATTGTTTAATGACACATCTGGAACTTGGAATGCTGGAAGTCAGGAAATAAGGTTTCTTCCATCACTAGAAAGGAGAAGACCAACTGAACTTCTGTTGCTGAAGACAGCAGAAAGAGGAACAGGGGCACTCATTCCACACAAACCCCCAAGCTGCTGACACTGAAATCAGAATAGGGAACCTGAATTTTAATTGCAAGGCTCTGTTTCCTGGATTAATAAGGAGCAGAGACATCCCACCGCCATTCAGGTCCTTCAGCAGAAAGAGCACAGCCTCTATGGGTATGACGGAACCCTACTTACAACCTTGAGTTACCCTAAGCATGTGTTAAGCTTTATGTGTTTTTCTTTTTAGATGAGAAATTGGGGGGCAGGGACTGTCTTCTTCCACATATTTGTACAACTACACAGCTCTAAAGAGACCCATTTAACATTAGGGCAGAGTGTTCATCCTTTGATGCATATTTAATGCGTCAGTTATACATCAATATTAGATCAGTATATAAACACACATATGCTCTTGGACAAAAGCAACCATGCATCAAAACTCTGCATCCATACTTAAATGTATTTAATTAAGAGAGTAACCCATTATCCCTAATTAAGGTTTATATTTTCATAATACTGTTTTATGGTTATTACCTATTCCCTTCAGTTCTATCTATCTATAAGCTTTACATGCTATGACACTATCTAAAGAGCTCTTTGTTTCATACAAAACCAGAAATTGCTGCCTAGGCCGATCTCAAAACTTTGATATTGCCCATTCTGCACTGTCTGGTCCACAAACTGGTTTAATCTTCTCACACTTCCCCTTGTACATAATGTGATCAGGAATTCCACATATGGTTTCACATCTTTTGAAACATGTGCACATGCGCCCACTCCCCAGGAGGCTTTCCCAGTACTTTTATGGCGCCCTCCATGGCAGCAAACATGCAAGGAGAGGAAAGGTCCAACCAACATTTCGAGCACTGTATTAATTCCTGCTAAGAACACTAAAACAATGCATCAATACAGACAGAATAGCTCAAAAAGAGAGAAATCATATCATCTGTACAGTTGAGTACAAAAATATCAGAAAAAGGAAGTTTTGAAATGGGAGATAAATGTTGGAGAACATTGATTCAAGGTCTTTGTGGATTCTCTGAAAACTTTACATTCAAAGAACTGTCAGTTGATCTTATAAAATGAATCAAAGAGACTTCATCTCTGTTGGTGTGGTCATGATACTGACTGGCACAGCCTGCTGCTTTTGAGGACCAGTGAGCCCAGATCCAATAGTGGAGGTCACCACTTGGTTGGCAATTTGGGTACACAACAGCTCATGGTTTCCCCATCACAGAGCAGTAATGAGATGCATCACAGCCAGCTGTAGGAGAGTCACCTGCATGCAAGCTTTTGATGGGAAAAGAGTCATGTTAGCCCAGCATTTATGAATTGTTTTTGAAGCATACTTTATTTGATTGTAAATATTTTTATTGATTGGAAAGTTGAGGCTGAGAAGAGACTGTCTTTTCATTTATAGCAGGGCTTTCAATAAGAAGTGGTATCACTAAATAACTACAATGTTTTTATAAAGAGGATAGAGTTTTAGGCTAACACCTTATTAAACTATATTTACCAGTGCTTTTTGGAAAGATTTTTCCCTCTCCGTAATTCTAATTCTTCCTACCTTCCAATAACATTTCTTTACATCTGTCTCAGTATCCACTGAGGAAAGCAGCGTGTTTTCACAGTGAAAAAAAAGCACCAAACAACAAACAAAGGAGATTCACTAGTTTTGACCTCATTTTGGGGGAATGCATGCATTTTAAACCTACTACCCTTTGTGGAGACACTCCTGATTTGTAGTGGTTGACACAACACCTGCCTCACATCCTCCCAGCCTTGGGAAACCACTGTGTGAGTCTGCAGGGAGAAGGATCCCCCTTCAGGCACAGGTGTGACTGGCTCCTGGTGTTTGCATTTAGCAATACGAGCGAGCATCCCACACTGGGTCCACATGCAGTCCTGACATGGAACACTACCGGTAGTTGGTTTTCTGGAGTGCTGCTGCTGGTGTGGTGCTGACCACGGAGGTTACAACCATGGCTTTACGTTAGAGCAGCAAGGCACAGGCTGCTGGGGCATGCTGCAAGGAGCAAAGCTGCCTCCATGGAGATCTGCCAGGTCTCGCAGATTTTTGACATATGACACACATCTTTAGCCAGGGTGGTCACTCTGCAAAAATGTTGGTTTTCCCAGTCCATACCACTGCCTTTACTCTTTCACTGGCTGCACCTGACATCAGGCACAGAGGAAACAGCGTAGGATCTCAGCTGTCAGTTCAGTGGTGCAGAAACACCACAGAAAAATAAAATATAGGCCTATAAACTTTTTTGGTTTAGTAGGATTTGAAGCCCCTCTCTCCTGATGAAAAATTGTCATCAAGAACCACTGGAAGATTTTTTAGGTACTCCAACCAACTTAACGCAGACTTCAGCAACAATGGCCAAAATAATTTAGAGACATTAAAGCAAGTCAAATATACCTCAGTACTTAGAAATAATGATGACAATTTTTGAGCCACAAATCAAGCAATTCATGTTAACATATGTATGAAAGTGGGCAGGAAAAAATCTGCATGTAATTCAAGTCATTCTGCTCTAAGGCTGCAATGAAAACAGGGGTAAAGCCAACTCATTTCTCTGCAGCTCAATCTAGCATATGCTTAGCCTGACCCTCGCATCTTCTCACTGGTAAAATAAATATTATAGAAAAAAAAATCAAAGGAATAAAAAAATTTAGGAAAAAATAAAAATAGAAGAGTAAGACAAAGGAACTAAGAAAGAAAAGAACTATTGAAAGCATGTGCAGACAAGTATGAATCAATTATTCTAAAAAGCAGATGTAAAATGAAGCTGCTTAAACATATAAGGCACTTCTACATTGTATTCAAATAATGCTGAAATTATAGAGCTGTCATTTGCAGACCTGTCGAGGGTGCCTTTCTTACCACATTATGATTTAGCATTTCCCTTGGAAGGTTGTAGCAATTTTGACATTAGAGTCATTGGACAGAAAAAATATAAAATGTACATCAAGCATCACCTTTCTTTTTTGTGATCTTCAGAAGATCTCCAAGAACTGACTTTGGCACTCAAAAATAAAAAAGGAAATTAAAAAAAAGAATGACCTGAAAGTATCTGCAAAGATACAGAAATGTGGTCTCAAGAGACGGAGTGTGAACGCCTGTAGAGCAAATGTAACTGTGAAGATTTAAATAATTTGATGGCACATAACCTAATCTGACATGGCAGCAGGTTATTTTACAAATTGTGAAGGGCTCTGCCCACCAGTGTCATAATAAGAGCCTCTTTGAGAGGCAATTCAAAGATACAGATTTTTCCAGAGGCAAACACCCAGGTGATAGAAATGGAGATGGAGAGCGGAAAGTAACTCCTGACAACTCACTTTTTAGGCTGCTCAGTTCCAGGAGAGGCAGCATGTGTAGCATTTATAACCAGTATCCCTGTATAGCTGATAGGCATATCAAACATTATCATTACAGAGGTTCATGCAGCATGGTTTTATAATCATTTAACAGATGGTGCTGGGCATTAGTCAGCAGGGTCCTGTCCCAGATGCAAGTGGATAGGAAAGGGCTGCAGATCTCACCAGGGAGGGCACAGCGCTGCTCTCCTCTGCCTTGTGCTTGCAGGGCTCCTGCCTGGCTACAGCATGCAACTCTGGGAGCTGCCTTACGGGTAAAATTGTCTCTGTCAGGGGGCCTGAATTGCTGAGAGGTAATTGCTGACCCTCGCAGGTCCAATCAGCAGTTATATGCTCCCTGGACCAGTGTTTTTTGCACGTACATATATTGAAACTTTCACTGCACTCAGTAGTGTGTCTAGAGGCTTTGCTGCTGCTTTTCAACTGATTTGAGGAATATTGGGAAGAATGACTGCTGAACCAGCTCGGGATATGAACAGATATATGTATAGATATATGCGTGCCACCAAAAGACATGAACTGCAAAACGGTCATGATCTAGAACAAAATGCAATATATTTCAGGGAGCGTTTTCAATCACTTTCTCTGATTTTTATAATTTGATGAGGTAATCTTAACCATTTAGCTCTAATAAACTCAAAGATCATGAACAATGGCTGCATTAAATCTATTGTCACTAGCAGTAACACAAGACGCAAAGGCTCACTGGCTCTTCTCACAGCATCTGATTTTATTCACTCCATCTCTCATTCCACATCAGCTGCCATCTGGACAAAATTCAGAAACCATGACACCTGCTTGAAGAATAAGATGCTGATCAGATGGAATGGGCTGGGACTTTATCTTGAGAGCAGAAACATGAATTGTTGGTAACACAATCGCTTAAAAGGTTTGCAAATTATGTGCCTTCAGCTAAGCATATGGCTCGTGTGAAATATGGACTTGTGAACTTTTCACAAAACTTGAGCTCAGATGATATAGTGGTGGCTGTTTCATAAACATATGTGATAAATAAGTACAACTTTACACATATAGACACAAGAGAGAGTGTCAATGGCTTTCAGCACCCTTTTAAATAATGATACTACTTTATGTTTGCTTAGCAGCATACAAATATTTATTTTGCCAAAAATATCCATGTAAGCCTCACAGTACTGCTGGAAAAAACAGTCAAGAAAACCTAAGGCCTTCTGGCTATACTGCCCTGGTGTGGAAACCAGCCCCTGTTGCCATTCTACCTAGGCAATGGGTAGGGACTTGAGGCCTCCATCAGCTGGGCACAGCACAGCCCCTCAACCCCTTTGCTCCAGCAGAGATGTAATTTCTGTAAGGATAGTCACAGCACAAAAAGCCTTCTGTCCTGGGAAAGGTGACTCTGTCCCAGAATCAGCATGGAAATGCACCCAAACAACCCTGCCATTTGCAGACCAGGGATCAGAGAAGCTTCTGGCATCTGTTCACTAATGAGTTTGCAGAAGTGTAACTATCAGTTTGCATGGACAAACATGGACACTGCAAGTGTTTCAAGCCCACTTTTGTTGATTCTCTGTATTAGATGTCTGTGCAGGTTTCTCACAACATGAGGGGATTGCTGGGTATTGACAGTCAAGAACTGAATCTGAAGAAACATGGCTTCTAATTACCCTATTTTTTGATTCCAGCTAGTGCTGCTGAGACATTAATGAATTCATTTTCATTTCTTTCCCAATTTTGAAGAAAAAAAAAAAACAAATCCCCCAAAACAAGAAACAAACAAAAAAAAAAAACCCACACGCAAAAAAATCTTTCAGAACTCTTTTTGGGGGGTGATACAGATTTAAAAAAGTGAGTCCCTCATTCTAATGCCAAGTTATGGTGCTTTATAGCAACCAGCTTTTCAGTGTTAAATTGTCTTTTGTAGCCTCATCTTTCTGCCTGCCTACAAGAAATAGTGACAAATTACAGTTGGGGGGAGAAAACTGATGAAAGAAATATTCCATTTTTAATTGCCTTTTCATTTTCTTTTTATAGCCATGCTTAAACTGTGAGTTATCAGAAGCTGTTCAAAGTCTTTCTTTTACCATTTTAAAATATATTTCTCCTAAAGCCAGATGAAAAATACGGTTATTGGGGTTTTGTGACTCCCACAAAGTCCTCTACAAATTAAGGGACTTTGAAAAAATGTCAGCTGCCCAGTTCCCAAGAAAGAAAAATTAAACAATAAAGGCTTATCGACTTGTTCCTGAGAAGATAAAGCACTTATGAATGAGACCCTCTCATACTCTCTGGTTTGTGATCAGAGGCTGCAATTTCCAAGATTCACAGAAAATATTTTGATTAGCAAAAAAACCCATTCTGATGAAATGAGCTTTAAGATTTTATAACTGACTCCCTTCAACCTGTTTTCATACAATGTACTGTCTCTCACTCATGCTGCTATCACTACCGATTATAACCACTGCCATAAAAACATCACATTCATGCAGATCAGCTGATCGTGCCAAGTTCAAGAAAGGACAGCAGGATAGAGATGACAGCAGCTTCTGCTGGCTCTGCTCCAAAGTCCCTTCAGGCTTGTTTTTGTTTTTCTCTTTTGCAGACCCCCAGGATTTCACTTCCTAAGAAGCATTAATTCTATCCTGCTCTCTCTAAGTGGGCCCAACTCCCAGTCTACAGACACGAGTGAGGGTATTTCTATTGACTTCAACAGGTCATCTACAGAGCTCTTCATCTTTCACGTCTTCCTCTTTTATGCTATTTCTGATCTTACTGCTTTGTGTCAGCTAAGCAAAAGCCTTAAACAGCAAACTCCAGCCCCTATCATGTATTCAATGCATACATACCACATACAGATAAACTGCAGGATTATGGCTGCCTTCTTCGCTGTGTGCTACATGGTCTAAAAGACCTTAGAGGAAAGAGGGGGAAAGGCGCCTATGGAAGACTTCAATTTTAAGTTTTCTAACTTGTGAAGTCCTGCCCTATGCCATCTAGAGAAAGTATGATAACACAAAAGGAAAAGGAGGACTCACACTGCCTCTTTCTTCTCCAAGCACAGTAACCAAAGCATCTCTCTAGAATCCTGTTAGATTACTATAGAAAGCCCAGGTGCCTTTCCTGACTTCATTTATTTGGAAATTGAAAATTTTTTCACCTGGAATATAATTATCACCTTAGCTAGCTAGCTAGCTATATTACTCAGAATTGAAAATAGGTTTAAAATGTTTTACATTAATGCTATTAGCAAGAGTAAGCTAAAGAAACCAGCTCTTCTCATACTGAACAAAGGAAAATGAGATTTTAAAAATATCTTTCTTATTCCCTTTCCCTCTGTCACTCCATTTTCCTGACATTAAAAATATGAGGGCAATTTCATCAACAAGATGACAATGGTCAGCCGCAGAGGGGAGGACCATTCACTTCTCCATATAAGCAGCAGCAAAGCCTGGTTTAAAATATCCACTTCAGAGTTTAAAAAAAATCTTATAGTAATTAAAGACAAATAAAGCATTTTTATCTTACTCATTTTAATCTTTAAAAAAAAATAAAAATACAACTAAATCTAACACCAACACAGCTGAACACAGCGTTCAACCTTCCTTCAGGCTCCTAACCTGCCCAGTGTTGTATATTTTTAGCATTCAGTTGATTTGGCTAACTAAGCAGGGACAACACTAATTGCCGTGGGAGGCTAATGTGGAAGAAAATAGTCACATTCTTCTTCTAGCATGGCACAGTCTGCCATGACTCTGCAGAGTGACACAGCGGACTCAGAATAGCAACCGCACCAGCTGAGTCTTCCTAATGCCAAACAGCGATCATAGAAAATGATGGAGTGCCTCTGAATTAAAGAAAAGAAGTAAAAAGTAGGCAAAGTCTGGAAAGCCAGCTCATGCCGAAGGAATATTTGCTTTGATTTAATTGATGATAAAAGAAAACCCAGGAGAAGGGAAAGTTTGGATGACATTCAAGTGTGTGTCCTGCATTAGGAGGAGGGTAGAGATACCATCTGCTTACATTACCCTTCATTGCTAGAACCACAACAAATAAGTGCAACTATGAAAAGAGCTTTTGCTACACAAGAAGAGGCATGGCCAAAAAAGTCAAAGATTTGCTGTTTCATCAGCTGCTGGCCTGTCTGCTAAGGCATCTCCTCCGGAGTGGCTGGCGGAAGGCAGAACAAGTGGCAGGGAGCAGCAGGAGGAAGCTACCCTGCTCCCTTAAGCGTGAATTTCCCCCATACTCATTCTTTTTTATGTAAGAGAAAAACATCAAAGCTGTGCAGTTATGTTTCCTTTGGTCTAGCAAAAGCAACTCTGGACCCTTTGGTCTATTTATTTACATGTTGAATGTGATGCATAGAAATTCTGAAAAATTAAGGTTTGCTTTTGTCAAAGGTGGTATAAACAAATAAAGAATCAGAGAAGACATTTTCTAAGCTTCAGGAAGAGAAAATCCTTTGTCTTGTCAAACAAGACCAGATCTAAAAAACAATCAGGCTTTCCTCATCTCATAAACCACCTGATCACCACATCTCTTTTTCACCAGTATGAGATGCAGGAAACACAATCACTTTCCTGGTCAAATGCTAAAGAGGCATTGTATATAAAATGCACAGACAAGCAGAATAGGTTTACATAATGTTAATATAGACAAATGACATGTACAACATATCTAGCTGCAATTTAATTAGATTAATTAGATCAATATAATTAGCAGTGCTATATTACACTATCAAGACTTAGCCTTGCAAAGAACAGTGCTAAAAATGTTTTACAGTCTTAAAGCATTGTAACAGTGCAGGCAGTATCCATGCTATCACGCATCAATATCACCACTAACACACTATTAATACTGGGAGTTTATAGGACACTCAGGAGACACATAAAACACTACCCTTGCAGAGGAAAATTTTGATAATGGAGCCTGTGAAATTATTTCAACTGTTGAAAAGAGCTCACTCGAACTTAATTCCAAACTACAGCATGGTCATGATTATATAGCAAGTTAATTTAACCCATTGAGGCAGAAGCAGACATAATGAACAAAACAGATTGAGGTAGCATGACTTACCAATGACCATTTTGCTGAGAGTTCTCCATAAGTTTTGTACACATAATAAATCACAGGTGGCTGTTTAACTATTGCATCATCTACTTGGACGTAGACTGGATGTCACACTTAGTGAAATCTCATACAGTTGTGACTGGTTTTAACAGTGATTTTGCATTAAACAGGACTGTGGGGTTGTGCTTGGACATCTAAACCTCCATAGTTGTAAAAAATGTTGATTTACATCTCCTAGTGTTCTTGGGTTCATAACTTACCAAAGAAAGTATGTAAGTGTAACATCTCAAATCAACTACTGCAACTTTCTGTATGCTGGAAATCATAGCCCTCGCAAAGAGAAAAGAAAACAAACAGCAATTCCAGCTCATTCAAAATAAGAACAGTCACTAAAATTTAGTAACATGAAGTGGTAAATCCACCAGAATTCATGTTTATGGATTTCTCCCACTAAGCAGAAAAACTACTCATAACAAGGCCATCTGCACTTTTAATCTGATGTTCGCAACAAATTTTAATAAATAAAAAAAGATGGTATATAAGTTACTTAGACTTTTAAAGGGTGTTTTCTCTTTGCAATTACACACATGTAAAAATACATCTGTTCATGGAAGAGATGTAGTAACAGCCTTGGAGTCTGCTGTCTATGCACAAGACACACAGACAAGGCAAAAATGACAATGCATATTTCCATTCTGTAGACTTTGCTGGTGAGAGATGGCTCAAATTGTATTTCCATTTGTCCAGGGAGTACTAAGGAAATAAAATCAACCCATTTCATAAAGAAGAGCAGATAATTCAGTGCCTACCATGCTCATCTCCCTAGAAGACCAAAGAATCTCAGGACAAAATGGTCTTGTTTCAGCCTGTGAATCTTGGCTGGCCACAAGAGTTAGGTCCCAGACATCCTCAAGCTCATTAGAAGAGCATGTGCAGAAAGTGTAGGTATGGCTCAGATGTTCTTAAGAACAAATGCAATTAAAAGGTATGTATCTCCCTATAAATGCCAAAGGAAGTCATCCCATTTTCTGTAGTTCTCAGGGTTCTACTGTTCATTATAATTGATTCATTACGGTTTACACTAGTTGTACTCCAAGTCATCTGTCCTTGATCATACTTTTTGTTCCAGGAGGAAGTTAAATTCAATGTGAATAGCCTCTCTGTCTTTCTGTTGGGAGTATACCTTAATGCTTAACTGAAAAAAATACCCAGCAGCCTTCTGGCTTTATCTGTCTCCAGTATCGTGTTGGATATGCACTACCCAACTTTGACTTTGGTTAATTTTACATCCTTATTACCTACAATCTAGTCTTCACGAGATTTACACTACTAGATAAATAGAATAAAGCACGGAGGACTGAAATAAAGAATGTCTTGTGTCTGAAAATAATCACCTATGTTGTGGAAATTGTGAAAGCTGAAAATGAACGTTATAGCTTTCCAGCTTTCTTAATGTGAGGCTGATTTTAGCTTCTCTGATAGAAAACTTTGTTCGCTCACTTTCTATGGGATATATTCAGAAGAATGTAGTACTATTTTCATGTGTGAACACAATTAGCAAAAAGCACGTAGGTAGCCCAGCTGATATTAAATTAAAAAACTTGGGGGCAGAAGCCATTTGTGTCAATTCTCCATTTTGTCACTCTCCTTCCTTTTCAAACAGCTAATTTAGGATACTCTGTCACACACTAGTGTTTTATGGTACGTATATTTTATGACAGCTAAATGACAAATTTGTCTGAAATGAAGCTATTCTTTGAAGAGTTAATTATAACGTGTGTAACATATTAAAGAAAATTAATATATATTTGGAATGAGTCACTATTGGATCTTATTCCAAACAGTGCAAACCTATTCTAAAAATTAAAGTTCCATTTTTAACTCTGCTTTTGCTAAAATAATCTAATTTGAGAATTACTTAGTATAAAAGGATACTTTGTCTATATATCTGTGCACCAACCCTTTCTACTGTAACATTATGTAATCTGCTTGTAAGATGTTTGGCTGAAAAATTCACATTTAATTTTGTCTGACAGCAAAACAATGGCCCAGACTGGTCTAATTCCTGAACATCTTGACACACATGATATTTGGACTTTGAAGAACATCACCAAATTTTGGGTATCTGTTCCAACTTTTCAAGCTCTTTCAAATAATTAGACAGAGATCTAAGAATTTACTCTGAGAATTGCTCCAGGAATAAGTAAGGAAAAGTGCATTTTCCAGTCACCTCCACTACTAGGGTTTTTGTCTGAGAAAGCTAGCAGTAATTTCAGTGTACAGGTTTTGTCATTATAATTTCTTACTGTGTATACCACATACTACAGAAATAGTAGTTCTGCAGCTACAGCCATCCAAAGTAGAATAAACTAAAATTTTAGTATGAAATATCTCTAAATGTTTTGAAGTTGACCCACATTCTTCTAGAAATGTCTACAAAGCTTAAGAAACATACCTCAAATATTTCATTTGTACAAAGCAAGGGAAAGGATTAAAATAATAAAGAAAAAAAATAAAGAGAAAGATCCTGAAAAAAAGACACATAAAGACATGGATTATAATATTCATTGGGTTTATAGTTCCAAAAATATTTGGAGAAAAATAAGGACATGCATAAAGTAATTCATACTCTATTCAGAGAAGTGAGGTTTATAGCTATATGTGGATGCTAGTTGCATGGATGTTTATCTCTAGGTATCTAGCAGAATTCTGTCTCATCATCTGATCATACTTTGGTCAGGTAGGCTCTGCAACCACACACTCATTTTAAGAAAACAGGTTTTATTGCTGTAGCTGAAAAGAAGCCAGAAGTAATGTAAAACCAATCCATTGTTTGTAGGAGGTATAGACAGATTATGACCAGGATTACAGGAGCATATCAATATGCCAACTACAGACAATGAACCCAAATTTATGGAGTTTCCACCTGTTATTTCTTGAAACAATTCTTAGTTGCTGAGAAATAAAGCTAAATGTTCAATTACAATTGCAAAAGGAAAAGAGGATAATGGACAGCCTTGTCTAGCTCCCTGGTGTCATTTTAAAAAGGGCGAGTTTAAATTGCTAGTATATACAGACCTGGTCAGGATATTACACAATATTTTTAATCCAATTTTTATGAAGGTCTTTCTAAAGTGAAGAGTGTGAGGGTTTGCTGTTTTTTGGGTTTAGGTTTTTTCCTTTTTTTCTTTTTTTATGAACAGTCAACAAGTACATTCATTTTAATGGGTCTGAAGAGTTTCCCAATCAGTTGAACAGACAAATATATATTATCAAATGTTTGTGGTAAATAAACACAAACAAAATCATCCTCAGTGAAGAACAATATAAATAACCCAGACTGATTTATGTGGAAATCATTGCGATGAGATGAAGTGTCTCAGCAAGCTCCCCTTTAAACCTTCACTTTAAAGCTTACTAGAGATTTGAGTGCCTGCATATGTGCTTTGCATGAAGGAGTGTATTTCAACACCGGTGAATAAATGGAGTCCAGCATTAAATACCAATACTCAGTGCTGCAGATAGATAGGAAAATCAGTTCATTGGGGTTGTCGAGGTGTGTAATAACAGACTTTTTGATTCAAATGTTTGGTTAAACACTTCCAATAACAGTTCAGTTGTGTATATACAGTTTCTTACTGAATGTTTACTGGCAGCTCATCTAAACATGTTAGACTTTAATAGCATTTATTATTTCTTATTAAGTCTAAGGTTACACTTTGATCTGGTGAAAGTTTCAATAAAGTGCTTTTGTTTACAAACTTTATCTCCTGTTTAAAGCAACTTGGAAGATTAGAGTGTCTGACATTGCTCTTTGAAAGCATTATTTATGATTTTTAGATCATATGTCAAAGTTGGAGCCTTAAGTTTTAATAATTGACACAGTTTGGGATACTTCATCTTATTCTTTACACGGAACATGTGCCAGCAGTTTCTCATTTGTATTCCTGCTGGCTTAGTTTATATGAAAGCTTTTCTGCAGCCATGGCGTGTTGCTGCTTGCTCACCTTTTGTCAGCTAATTCCGTTGAGGTTTTTTTACTACACATATTAGTATTCATTGATTTTTGTCATTTTAAAACTATTATTCAAAATTACTATTGTTGTATCTCTCCTTTTTTGAGGTCTGCACCATTGTTAATTGTGGTTTTTAATGAATGCTGTCTTGGATTTTATAGCATATTATTACCACCAGAGAATCAAGTTTCAAATTAATATTTTGCTCTGAAGAAAAGCACTCCTTCTTTTTTTTTTTTTCAAGAAGTATTTGATTTGTTCATTCAGCTTCTTGCTTGTGATGATTGTAAAATGAAAATTTTCTGCTACTTTCACAGTGGGAAAACTGCCCCAAATATCTTTCTTTAGTCTTAAAGTTTGTGAGACAGGCATGAAACAGAAGATTTACTTGGCATTTGGTGGTGGGGATTTTCTATGGAGAAGAGCGCAAACCCACCTCCAAGATACATAGTCTTAAGGTCTATTATCTGCAGCATCCTCACCACAGTGGGCACAGGAGTATCTTTCAAATGCAGCAAATGCGAGGCTGGTTTGGAAGAATGAAGCACCACATGTCTGTAACACTTGTATGACATTTTCACTGTGGCCTTGTTTTTCTACAAGACAGGTTGCAACATATCGATCCACTTTCCTTGTGCTGTTCATGGTTGTCCAAGACAAAACGAAGTTCTGTAAGCTGGGGACACCTAACAGACAGATCACTGAAATTAGTCCATCACTTCAGGCAAATGAGCATCTATATCTTGCTAGTCCAAAAAGACCTTCTTCTCCATTGCCTCCTGTGTACCTATGATTAATGGCACTCCCAGATGAAGCTTGGGTCTGCGCATCATGCTGATGATCAATAGGAAAAAGCCCTCAACAAAAGGTGAGTTCTTAAAGTATTGCCTTTCCCTGCCAACCTCACCTTGTCTTATTTACTAAAAGCTGGATCATGCTTCTTTCAACAATGTGTTTATTTCTCACAGGCACTGCAACATCTGGGCAGTAATACTGGTTACCCCTGCAAAAACAGGCAGGAAGCTGTGTAGGAATGCTCTTGATGATAGATTCAACAAAGATGTTGAAAAAGATAAGAGCAGAAGACTGAAAACCACTTATCCCACAGGGGAGGATCTTCTGTTATCTGTTCAAGAGAAACATGCAGAGCCAGCTCAGAGCTACACATCCTGCCTGCCAGGTCCTGTAAGTGAATCAGCTGCACCTAAGAGACTGGTGATGTCGAAGGCTGTTGATGGATCAAGCAACAATAATGTACATGTCCTCCCTTGCTCAGTGGCCACAGGAAGTCACCCACCAGGATCACTAGAGCTGTCTCCACACTGTGCTCCAGACTGATAGCTGATTGTGAAGAGCATTGTATTTTGGCAGCTGGAGTTGTAGACACTCCTTTTCCAGTAGTTTTGCTTAGACAAAAGAGTTTAGATGTCTTAAGTATTCGTGCTTCACAAACTTGTTGAGGTGAAGACAGCAGAGAGAAGTCTAAGAAGCTTTAAGCATCCTGGCTTTCAATCATTTCTCAGCTTAGCTTTAATATAAAAATCTGTTATTTCAAACTTTAAATCTTCTGTTAGAATTTAAACCTTAGAACTGAGGGCTTCTTTCTCCCAAGAGCTTCAATTTCTTTATGGATTGTTAAATCAAAATACAATTTTCCTGTAGGACTTGTCCCTATTTTAATGATTCTTCCTTAAGTACAGGGTTCTTGATCCTGTACAAGAAACAGAGAGAGAGAAAAAGGAAAAAAATGTACTTGTCTTCTGGTGGTCCCCCAGAAAGAATGTTTCCCAGGAATAGAAAAAAGAAAGGAAAACAGGACAGCAGCTTTATTATGCATTAAAGTTATTGCAAACAGGGAGAAATATTGATGCTGAATTTGCTACAGTGGTGACACATACAGTAGTAATTGCACAGTATCGTGGGAATTATCCAAAACTCTTGTACTAAATTTCAACATATCTTATATATTAACTGTCCAAACAACTTATATTACAACTACACACTGAGAATGAGCGAGTAAATTTACAAAGTTGAGATAAGCCATCCTGCCCAAAATAAGAGAAATTGGTAAGATAGTGAGCACCCTGAAGCTGGTTATCATATATTGATGTCCTAAATTCAAATTTTAAATCAACAGAAGTTCCTACAGAATCTCTAATTAAATACAAAGAAATGCTGAAAGGCTGTAATTTATTTCTGCTGTGCCAAGACACTACATATAGCTATATAGCTGCAGATGCAGTGGTAACCAAGGTACTGATATGCTGTTTATAAATATTAACAGGCAACCATGAGAACACTAGGAGAATGCTAGACGTTCAATTAGCAGAGGACAGGGTCTATACCCTAGTTTTATTAACATTAATATAACCGATTAAGCCAGAGAAATCTGTCTAATAAATAGCTCGTGTTTGGGCAGGATATTAACTGAAGGAAAAATTATATGAAGGCTTAAGGTTAGGATTTGATTGAAGATTTTAGGCTACTGAATCTATTTAGTAATTAGATGAGGACTAAAGGGAACATTTTATCTCAGAGTGAATATGAGTTATTTGTTGGGACAAAGAGCCAAAGTCCCGGGTGTCATGCTTTCATCTACTTACGGCAAATGGAGGAAAGTTGGCTTCTCAGCAGTGGTCAGTAATCAAATGTGAAAATTCAGTCAAGTTAGTATTTTTTCAATTACAAAGCTTTTTAATGAATTGTTTTAAAATAATTGAGAATAAGCATCAGTGGGAATAAAATCCTCATTTTTAAAATGTTTCTGCAGCAGGAATGTCTAAACAAAATACAGCAAATAGCTTCATTCTTAACAGCCTCACTCAGTCTATTGTAAGTGCTGATGTAAATTACACCAGGGTTCAGACCAACATCATTTTCTCTACCGTATTTTTTTGATTTTCATTCCAAGGACAATGTCACACAGGAACAATGAAAAGAACCACCAGGAGGACCAAGTTTGCACAGGATGACGTTTTCTTCACATAAATTTTTCTCTCAGAGTAGATATTCATAGAGAGATTTTTAGAATTTGCTATGTCAAGAGAGGATTTCTTAATTCAAGGTATAATTCTGCTTGATCATTTACATATGTATACTTACATTTAGACATGGAAACTTTGCAGTGGCTGTTTCAGTCAGTATTATTAGGTCCACTATTGCAATGCAACAAAAGAATGGCAGGAAGTGATACTACACACTGGATCTAAAAATGACAAAAAAGCGAAAGACATCCCAGCTTTACACCTACAATACATGTGTCTGGTGACATAATACAGAGAAAGGAAGATACTCTCTTCAGCTGATGATATCAATGGTTTCCTAAACCGTCATATTTCAACTTTAAATTTATTTTCCAGGGTTTCTGTGACTGGTTACCTATTTCTTTCCTTTCAATGTCACTTTAACAGAATGAAGAATCCATGCAAAATCTAATTCTGAATTTGTATTCAGAACTTAAAATACATGAATTTGCATTTGTCTTATCCTAGATCACAATTCTGAAGGATTAAAAGGACTTGGACTTCAGAAGTGTTTATAAACTGTGAATGGAATTAACTTGTCGTCCAACCCTAGTTTCTTGGAATTAGTCTCTTCAGTGAAATATTTAAGAATATGAAGCTTGCACTGGCCCCTTCATGTCCTGTTGATGAAGGAGGAGATATAAAGCGGTATGAACTTCATACTTGCTACTAAAAGCATCTATCCTACTCTTAAGCCACACAAGCACCACTGCCATGGCAAAGCATCAAACACAGGTTTGCGTGGGATTCTTGAAGAACTTTTGGATAAGGAAGACATCCAAGATCCTTAACAGACAAGCCTTACAAATAATGCATTAAGGGTACTAAGAAGAGGTCTGTTGTAATATTTCCAACAAAAACCTGGGAAGCATCTAATGGTGTTATGTAAACTAAGCCAAAAATCCAGAGACAGTCATGAAAATATATTGAGATCTCCAACTGATTTTTATCTCAAGGACCCATATTTTGAACTGAAAGTTCCCGGAGCTTAGATGGGCTGAAAGGTCAGGCACAACCTGACTCCATTTGGACATTTAAAACGGACGCACTCAAGAAGAGGATGAGCTTTATAAATTCAGCTGCTTGGAGAGAAAAAAAAAATAAAAATTCCAACCACCACATTTGTGTATGAAGGTAATCTTAGGCCAAAATAGAAATGAGAGAATCAAGCACAGCATGACTTCTGTCTGCAGAGAAAAGAATTCTCCAGAAGTTTATACAGAGGTTTGATAATTTTTTAAATATTTTAAAGATTTATTTATTAAGAAAGTAAGGAACATCTCCACGATTCACGCATAGAAAATACAATTTAAAAATTATTTTGTAAACACTCTTTTGGATGAGGGGGGATATATGTCTACTGTTACAAACCTTTAACAAGCATACAGCTAAATCAATCAGTGAAAGTTGTGATTAAAGAAAAACAAGCTGTAAGTAAAGTAGACAGAACTGCTAATATCAGGCAATTGGGACAGAAAGTAGCATAATAGATTGATCAATTTAATGACTGACTAAAACTCAGTTCTAAAATAAGCTGCAGGACAAATAGGGGTAAAAATCCTTCCTGACTACACAGTCATTTTGTTATGATCAATTCCTTCATCTGCATTGCACAGTAACACACAAACTGGTTGAGATTAAAATCTTGAGGCTCTGTTTTTTTGGATTTGTCTCAACTGGCAGCTTATTCAAAGTTATTAATCAGATCTGATTCATAATTCTCAAAATGTCATAAAGAGGGCTCACATTAAAGAAAAAAAATCATGTATATCGCTCAAACATCTTCCTGGGGATGAGTCAGTCAGCTGTAGGTTGTGCCACAGCTCTGTTGCAGTGTGTACCGCTGTTTGAGTCACTGATTCTAGCCAGACTTCTTTGAACCTAATTTTCCATGGAAAATACAGATTTTTTTCCTTTCTTCCCCTCCTCAGAAGAGCAAGAAGACACAAATGAACAGATCTCCCATAAATTACTGTGACCCTAACCACATCTTCAACATAACACAGTAATGGAAAGCAGTAACTAAATCTACACAGACTTGTTCTAAACTTAGACATTGATTACAAGCAAAAACAATGACAAAAGAATCAGGAATCTGGGACAGATCATTTTTGTTTTCATCAAGCACGAATCAGTCACCAAAGGATAGCAATGTTCTTCAGGATGAAAAAAAAAAAAAAAAGACCTTTTCTCATGATATTTCAGCTTCTGGACAAAATACTCTCTGAAGGAGATAAAGCAAACGTGAGGAGAAAAAGACAGTGTGAGATGCCATCCATGTTGAAGACTTTTCCAGAATTCTGTGGGTTTGGTTACATACATTAAACCCAGTTGTCAGACTAAATAGGGAAGGTAGACCTGTAAAGTTGAGTCAGTTCAATTAGAACCTCAGGACATTAAGAAACTGAGCTGTAAACTGTAGAGCCTGACCCAGACAGCTGAAATATTCTACAAAGCAGAACATTATTTAAAGACCTTTTCTGAAGGTAACAAAACCCCTCTGGCTAAGCCTGAATAAAGCTCATTTAAAAAGTGCTTCTCTAATCCACATTTTCTAAGAAAATTTAATTGCTCTTTAGTGGTAATTCAAATACCAAAAATTTTCTACCAAAATTCAAAATATGCTGCTGTGGAAATACTCCTATGCTGCTAAAATATATATGTGTGTACATATATATATTTAGAAATTGTCTGCTCTCATTCTCCTCTGTTGGTCCACTTTGAAGACAGCTTTCACCCCAGAAAGTCATTACAACCCTTCCTCTATTGCAATGCAAAGGCAATGTGCTGGTAAACATTACACAAAGACAGTGTATTATTTTTGGCTTCAGTGCATCAGTGAGAGATATTTGGTATATGGGTAGTCTGTCCCTGAAAGAGAATGGAAACAAGAAACAATAACCCCACAACACTCCTGATGTCTTATTTCCAGATCAAAATAGAATCATAGGATAGTTAGGGTTGGAAAGGACATTAAGATCATCTAGTTCCGCGCCCCCTGCCATGGGCATGGACACCTCCCACTAAACCGTATCACCCAAGGCTCTATACAACCTGGCCTTGAACACTGCCAGGGATGGAGAATTCACGACTTCCCTGGGCAACCCATTCCACTGCCTCACCACCCTGACAGTAAAGAACTTCTTCCTTATATCCAATCTAAACTTCCCCTATTTAAGTTTTAACCCATTACCCCTTGTCCGATCACTACAGTCCCTAGTGAAGAGTCCCTCTCCAACATCCTTATGGGCCCCCTTCAGATACTGGAAGGCTGCTATGAGGTCTCCAAGCAGCCTTCTCTTCTCCAGGCTGAACAGCCCCAACTTCCGCAGCCTGTCTTCCTACAGAAGGTGCTCCAGTCCCCTGATCATCCTCGTGGCCCTCCTCTGGACTTGTTCCAACAGTTCCATGTCCTTTTTATGTTGAGGACACCAGAACTGCACACAACACTCCAAGTGAGGTCTCATGTGAGCAGAGCAGAGGGGCAGGATCACCTCCTTCAACCTGCTGGTCACTCTCCTTTTGATTCAGCCCAGGATGTAGTTGGCTTTCTGGGCTGCGAGCACATACTGAAGCCAGCTCATGTTCAATTTCTCATCAACCAACACCCCCAAGTCCTTCTCCGCAGGGCTGTTCTGAATCTTTTCTCTGCCCAGCCTGTAGCTGTGCCTGGGATTGCTCCAACCCTTGTGTAGGACCTTGCACTTAAACTTCATAAGGTTGGCATCAGCCCACCTCACAAGCGTGTCAAGGTCCCTCTGGATGGCATTCCTTCCCTCCAGCATTATCAACCGAACCACACAGCTTGGTGTCATCGGCAAACTTGCTGAGGGAGCACTCAATCCCACTGCCCATGTCACTGACAAAGATGTTGAACAAGACCGGTCCCAACACCGATCCCTGAGGGACACCACTCGTTACTGGTCTCCAGCTGGACATTGAGCCACTGAGCAAAAATACTTTGCTTTTCAGCCAAAACTATGCACAAACTCTGTTACATCCTTAAAACAAATTCATTTTTAAAAAAATTCCTTTCAGGAAATCTGAGGCAAAAAAAAATTTTTGCAAAACTAACCATCTCAGATGGAAATAATGTAATTATTATTACTTTATCTTTTCAGCTTTAAATATTCACAGTTTCTGGTAAATAAATATGGTTAATGCAAGTATTTGTAGAAAAAGTAATAGAGGTTAAACCAAGACTCAGAAAAGTTGATATACTTCTTAAGAAAAAATCCAGAAGTCACAAAGGATATTTCAGAGTTGCCTTACATGAAAAAGTCACAGACATAATTTTATATTGTTTCATTTTCCAGAACAAATTAAACTTCATTAAACATAAAATCCATCTTTTATCTGTCTATTATATAGTGTCATGAAAGGCAAGAAATAAATGTTTTATCACTGTCAACTTGAATATGCAGTTTATACCTTTCTTGCTCTATTTTAAAAATTTTCAAGAAGCAACAAATAAAAAAGAACTAAAAGTACTAAAACTTGACTAACAAACATGCTCTATACTGAAAAGGTTAAAAGGAGATTTTAGGGTCTTCTGGGTAAACATATCTTGAATTTCTATTGTATAATCCTAAAGCATATTTTTACTTTTTTTTGCATACTACAGCTTGTAAGTCATCCAAGTGCTACTATTTCAAAATGCTAACACAATCTGCTTTTAATTATTTTCTAAATAGATGCAAAATCTGAAGGTTTTTTTTCATTCCAATTACAAGTATTTGTCAATCTATTTCAATTTCACAATTCTACTTATGTTGTTTAAAAAGTAACCTTGTATTTCTCCATTTTGGGTAAGTCTAACATATATTCCACAAATTATTTTGAAGTGTTACTTTTTTAACTAGCACATTAAATCACTTTAACGGGATATGTTCCATCTACCCAAGACCTTGCATGTACCCAGTGTCATCAGATTCAAGAGTGGTTTTCTCCATTTTCTCCATTACTTCATACTGTTGTTGTCAAAGAAGACCAGTATGCTCTTCCATTATGGAAATACAGACACAGCAGAGAACTCAACACAGGTCTGTATGAATTTAGAATAAGGCTGATGTGGGTTGTATTGCTCTTAAGAGAGTCACTTGAAAATTGCTTTCTGTTTTTTCCAGCTGAACAATGGAAAGTATACATATATATCTGTACACCATCACAACAGTAAATTCTGTGCACCCTCTTAATATATTATGTTACTCTATGCTATCATTTCTGTCAATATTATTATCTCTAACAGTAACTTTTAAAAAAACAAAGTGTACTTATTTTCCTGAAGATGAGTATGGAGACCTAGCAGTGAAAACCATGAAGACTATTGCATTGGAACTGGCTGGGAATACTTCTGATGGAATAATTTTTCAAAGGGAAATTCAAAAGTGTCCAAAGTAAGATGCTCTGGAAACTTACATGGGGTTTTGCCAAGATTTTGTTTCTGAGAAAAATGAAGACAAAAGTTCCAGCAATGAAGAAAAAATCTACTGCTTGGATATCTTCCAAATGAATCATTTCAGATTTTGCGTGTGTGTTGCAAGTTTATGTTTTTCAATACAGGAGTAGCAAAAGGAAATATTGTAAAAAAAGGATGTGATTTTTCAAAAGTGATGTAATTTGATTGATCAGCAATATTTTGATATAAGTGGAAGATGAAATTTAAATTTTTCATGGCGGAGGATTTTAAAACTTGCATCTATTACATTCTCTGTCCTTCACCTGCATTGCTTCAGGTAGGCAGAAGAATAGCAAAATTCAGGTTGTATATGTGCCACTAAAAGTCTTCCAGCATAAAGTGATCTTCCTTTGGCTGCAAGCTTCACCATGAAAATCTTCTATCAAACAACCTAAAGTGGCCCTTACGATGTTCAATAAATGGCCAAAGAGCTGCATGTGTAGTTTAGTCTGCAAAAACCTCAGTAGATATTATTTCCCAGGGATCCAATTGCAAACCATGGAACATTCTGAGAAAGGTCCTGCACTGGTAAAACACCTCCACAGAGTCTATAAATTTACCCAGTAGCATTTCCAACGGCACAGAGTTTCTCAAATTGGTATAGCTGCAAATTGGAAAAACCCAGGAGCATTCTGGGTACTAATTCAAAATTCATTTCCTCCAGTACATAAAAAGAAACTTGCAAGTGTACATCCAACTTCCTAGAAAGAAAAATAACATTAGGAATAGCTTCTGCACAGATTTTTGGCTAGCATCAGTACTTTTGTCTAAGGACATTTTGTCTAATGCTGGCTTCTTGCTGCTTCATAACACTTGACAAATTCTTGGTTCCTAAAAGCAACCCTAAATGTGTTGTGAATTGCTTCATTTAGCAGGGAGCTCTCAGGACCTCACCCTGGTATTCAGTGTGGTTCTGTCTTCTCTCTTTAGCTTATCTTTATTTTTATATATTTCCAACTCTGATAACTTTTTTTGCCTCCCCCCTTCCCTGTACCACTGGAGAGATTTACCATCTGTAAGATGGAATTTCCCAAGCCATAAGAAGTTCTCCTGGAGGGGGCTTTATTTTGGGAGGTCTAGGGCATACAGGAGCAGCATTTATAAATCCAGTGTTTAGGAGAAAAAGGAGGCAGTAGAGCAACTAGGGATTTTGTGCAAGTACACAACAGTTGTGAATTCCAACCAAAGTCGTAAAAAGGGATTACTGAAATAGCTATTATATAATCTCTCTCCAGAACTACAGTATCATATGTTTTGAATAATAAACATTCAAGAGACCAGAAATGACATGCATTTTAAAAACAGGAAGGAGGAAAGTTAGAAAAGAACTATATGTATGTCACCTAGCAAAAATCACATACTAAGAATCCAGTTGAAGCAGGAAGCTAAATTGACAAACCTTCTCCAAACACTAGCATTCAGAAAGGCAAGATATCAGAACTTGTTTGGAATATTTTGCTGGATAAATTCTATTAAAAATGAGATACGATACTGTAAATATAAGATCATGTGTTCAATCGTTGTGTCAGCACTCAGGGTTTCTGGTTCATTCCCCAAAGTACAATATCCTGGATATTATACCAAGGCTGTACAGTACAGGTTTCCATCACTCAGAAATGTTACCTTTTAAACCAGAGCATGTAAATGAAATATTTTACACTGCAAAACTAACCTTGAGACTAACATAACATAACCCCGATTCACTGCTGTCTGAAGTACTACTGAAGGTAGAAAACTTAACTTGCACTAATTAAAAATACCATGCACGATTTTACTAAGCACCTAGACAGGCACTTAAATAATAATTCCATACTTCTAGCAAGATTAGCAAAAAACACCCAAGTCAAAATGCAAAAACAAAAAATCTGAAATCTCAAGTTGCATTAAATATTTGCCTATGAAAAGCACAGATTTTGCTTTGATTGTATGCTTGAAGTCCATTTTCCAAGAAATCTATAATAATTGCCTGTACAATATTTGTTTTGCATGCAACTAGGGATTAAGGTAAACAATCTATTTTCTCTAGCATCTTTTAGTTGGTAGTCATGGTAATACCCAAAACATTTATTATTTTTGTAGGCTTACTGACTTTTTGAGTTTGGCAATAGCAAAATAACATTAGGACATTAATTCTTAAGCAGCACAAGCAGAGCTAATTTAGCTACACAGGCAATTATTTGTCAGGAAGTACCATGGGAATCCTTGGAGATGCCTCTAGGATCTCTTACTCATTCCTAGGACAGCCCTGGTTAATGTTTCCTTCTTGCGAAATCAAAGAAAGAGATAAAGGCAAAAGGGAGCACTCTCAGAATTCTCTTTTTAATGTGCTATAGTGTACTCTTTCATAAAACAAGAAATTATCCTTGAAGAACTATTGCTTTATTTACATTGAGGGGACAAGTAGGTACCTAAAATTTGGGATTGGCTGGGTACTGAAAGACAAAAAGGCTGATAAGGAAAAGGAACTGTATTCCCTGCACAAGCATGCAAATTATGCTACTTTTAAATAGAAGGTTTCGGGGAGGGTATTTGGAGGTGGTTGTTGGCTTCTTCTTTTACTGCAGCTGTACAAGTCAATATATGTTTATGTGCTCCCCAGCCATGACTGAGCATGAAAATCTGTGCTGGACTAGGCAATATACAAATAGGACAAAAAGAAAACCTTTTTCAGATGGGTCAATGTCTACCATTTCACCACTTTTCCCACAAGACACTTGCAAAAGACTGTTCCTTCTTTTTCCCATCCTTCATTGATTTATAACAGTAAGAGTCTAGGAACATTTCCTACTTTTTTGCGTACTAGTTTGTCTATATGCAGCCAGCACTCTACTTCTACACCTCTGCACCTCTAATGTTTCTAACCCATTTTGCCTGATACATAAACTTAAAAAAAAAAAAAATCTAAAATGTAGAAAATGTGAAATCTGTTTTGAAAAGCTACGTATTGCTAGAGAAAATGTGCCCAAAATTTCACTGAGGTTCATCCCAGTGTAAATCAGCTCTATACACCACCACATTCTCAGTATGCACCTTGAGATGTTTGTGAGCAACAAGGTCACACATATTTTTCAATCTTGTTGTAAGTCTTATGAAGAAAATTTCAGTGTTTCAGCTATAAACATGATAAAACTGCAACTAACACATAGTAGGTGTATGCCAACATATCTTTATGTAAACTTGTTATTCCTCAGCTCTGCATTTGGAGCAGCGGTAAGTACAAATCTGTTACAGGTTTCCAACCCCTCAGACTAGTTGGGTTCCCACGTAGCCTGAGTATATCACAGCAAGGGGACAATGCATGTTAAAGCCCTTTGATCCTGTATCTCTTGGCCTCAGTAAAGGCAAAATTAGGCTTGTTAAAATCATGTGTGTCCTTTCTTCCTCTTGATCCTTCCTGCTGCTTTCCCAGCACACTGTAGCCTAACCCTGGCTACCATGTCCTTTCCTCTCTAATTTACTGATAACTCTACTTCTTTTCTCATTTCCACATACTATTAGGTAGGCCCAAAATGTTTCTGGAAGATCATAGGAGGCCTAGGTAAGATCTACATGCCCCATCTCCTTCTATCTATCAAGACTGTATCACCTTATATGAAAAACCTCCATGGTGTCTTCTGCAGGGTTATGGGGTACTTCCCTGTATGCCCTCAGCCTTTGTATAACAAGAGACATTCCTCAGAGTCAGCAGAGTGCTCTGCAGAGCACTTCTGGTCAGTGCGTCCTATGCCAGCTGATCAAATACATTGTCTTTCCAGTCATTGGTGGCAGGGTTTCAGCTGGAAACCATTATGGTCCTCATTGAAGACAATATAAAAGATCTGGGATTCATGAAGACAGAAGAGACAGTGGTGAGTCAGTGTTTAGGTTAGGTTTTCTATGTTAGGTATACAGGATAGACTAGAGAAGCAGGAGAAATAAATACATACAAAGCCCACTGTTGTGGGGACAGCACATTCTTCTTTTACCATGATCTCTTCAACTAGTCACATTAAGAGCATGGAACAAACAAAGTCAATTTAGAGCCTGTATAGTTCAATTATATGAAACAAATGACTAGCCCTAACCCTTGTTCTAAAGGAAATCAACAAACAAAAAAATATAAAGATTTTCTTCTGGATGAGGGAAAAAAGAAAACAACAAACCAAACCAAAGCAAAGCAAAACAACAAAAAACTGACATAAATGTTTTTGTAGTCATTTCGGAGAAGTCAACTGTTCACATTAACATAACACGCAAATTTTGTGAATAGGTTACCAAGGCAAGCCTGCCTTTTTGGCAAATAAACTATTCTCTCTCCAAATTTTCTTTCTTTCCAACCATAACAAAACAATGCCAGTACTGAAGAACCTCTGAAAGCTCACTGAGTTTGAGTGTAATGCTTACAGAGAAAGAAAAGCTTCCTGACACCCATTATTTTCTCTGCAGACAGAAAAAGATTTCACACCATTTCGCCCCATACATTTTATTGAATTAAACTAAAATACGTTCTATCTTGTAGCTATCTCAAAAGAAGTAAATATCTTGTACATCCTTCTGTCAAAGTCTTCATTCATTGATGCATTTTGGAAAAGCTACTTTGCATTTTATTTTTTATTGATACTGATTATTGGAGTTCTGGACAGGAAAGTAAAAAATCAGTGGATAAAATCTGCATCTGAGCTCCCCTGTAGTTTACTCAAGACTTGACCAAGACATCTGCTTTTCAAGTCAGTGGAAACTCTCTGTAACCTACAAGCAAGTTAAAATGGCAAAGGAGCTTTAAGAATCAAAAACGCAGCACCACAAGCCTTGGCTAGTGCTGGAATGTGAAGCACAGTCCTTGGGAACAGATGGTTTAATACATCACAATAAATCTCTTACCAGCTTTTGCAACATAGTACTTCACATAAAAACAAGTTTAAGTTACAATCTGTGAAAAAAATGTTGTCTTCAGAAGCAGAGAGGAACTGCTTTTGATTTTACTGGGAGTTGCAGCTCCATTTTAGAAAAAAAAAAAATAATTAATTTATGTTTTTGTAGGAGCTGATCAAAAGTTCCTTCTCACCTTATTTCATAATTATGAAATTCAGCCCAAAAGACTACATGACTCAACACTAACAACTCTCACAGCTGAAAATAAAACATTCAGCATTTATCCTCCTCACCCAGGACACTTGGAACAGCAGCTTATGATCCACCTGCTTCACAGACATTAGAGAATACAGGACAATTATCAGACCAAAGTAAGAATGTCATTTGAGCTACAAAGTGCCCACATTACATAGAGCTGACACATCAGAATACCTGCTTTGAGCAACCAGATTTGCATAAATGAAAGAGTTACAGACCATGACTGTCACAAAGGTGTCACATCAATTGGACTGTGCTTCCTTCTTTGTTAGATTTGCATGGAGGGCAGTCCAAGGAAGGTGGAAGAATGAGAAGAAGAAAGAAGGGTTAGATACTTTGGATAACACAGTACAGCTGCAGTTTCCATTTTCAGCAGTTAAAGCTTGTATTTTTAGAATGAAGAACTTAAAGAGGATTGGGTACAAGCCGGTAATTTCTTGACCTCAGGAACATTCACATTCATTTCTAATTCATATAAGTTGGCACGAATCTTCAATTGCATCTGCAATGTTTATTCCATCATTTGCTTCGTTTCACATGAGTTCTTTCATTTAAACAATATTCTTGTACAGTAGGGGTGATGGGTCCTGAGCTCTTTCCAGTGGCATCAGCAGCATCTTATGTCTCCCTTGGAGAAGTTAACAGTGGACAAATTTATCATACTCATTAATGCAGTTCATGAACAAACTGCAGTTTTTACAAGTTCATTTTCTATTTGAAGCTGTCCAATAAATGTTTTGTGCAAACCAATTTCAGCCTACAAATTGCTCATAAAGTGCTCACTGTGAGTAGTGCTCCCAGTATTTGCTACTTGTAATTCAGCAGTCGGCCTTTGGGATTGGTCAGGCTGATCATATGGCTTAGTTTTCCTCCCTGAACATTAAACTAATCCTACCAAATCCTAAGCAGAGGAGCAAATGGGAAGGTGACTAGGTAATAAACCAGGACACAGTAGGTGTAACGCCCAAGGGGACTTGTGAAGATAAGAAGGTCAGTAAGGATAACCTACTACATGTTAAAAAACAATGTTAACTTGGATGTTAGCAGTATGAAAAAATGAACAGCAATTCACAGTGAGGAGCTACAAGTTTATTCTTCTTATTCTTTATTTAAGAGGATGATCCAGACCAAGAGGAAATTCAGGTTTGGTCTGGACAAAATTATGAGGCTTCCTATGATAAAGTCACTTCATTTCATCATTTTAAAAGTTGCATTTTTCACTACTTCACATATAACAAATCTATGCCCTTCCCAGATTATTTATTTCAACCATCAGTTCACAACAACCAGGTAGGAAAGTAGAAAGATTTGTGGAAGAATAGGAATACTGATTTTTCAACACTTCTGAACAAAAAAAAATTAATTCAAAAGTGTTCCCTGACGTATGTGTTGATACTGTCCTCTACTTCAGACTCCATGTTCTAGAAAATATAAAAATACCAAGCCTGCAATATCCCCTCCCACTCCCCAAATAGTTGCCTTAGAATTGAGAGAGAAAATAAAAATGTTATTTCTCCATACTACACGTAAGTTTAATCACAGTGCATTTTTCTTCCATTTGCTTCAAGGCAAAACAGAAATTTTAGAGAGGACTGAACAGTTACCAATAGATCATAGAGGTAGGCAGAAAGGCAAGAAAAGGACATAAAGGTATTATTGCAGAAGCAGAATAAGCAAAGGGGGACTCAGTAGGAGAATTAGCAGAGGTCAGACGTAAGGTCTTCTTGTCAGCAGAGGCTGGCAAAGAAAGATTGAAACTGCAGCAAAGTCACACAGTGGAAGTGTTTCTCACGATGTGATTGTGCATGTGACCACTGGTGCTGAAGAAACTTCAAAGAAATTACTGTACAATTATAACTGTAATTTCTCAAGTGGATAGCACAGAAATTATATTCTAAAACACTCTGGAAAGTTTAATTCTGCACAGACACTGGTATTAAACAACATCCAGAGGACTGTTTTTTTGATAATCTGCAATCATTATTGGAGAAAAAAAGAAACTCAAGGCAAGTGAAAAGAAAGAACTCCAAAAGATCTATGCATTTGCTTAATTTCAAATAGATGAGGGGCTTTGAGACTGGAAGAATGCTTGTTTTCCAAGGCTTCAACAGGTGGCCACGTTGTTTACTGCTTCAAACACAGCAGAAGCCCAGACTTTCCCTGGGTAGGAGGTGCCACCATTCACAATGCAGACCTCTAACCTAGAATATGGCCCCAGGCTCAGATCTTCAAAACATGCTATCCTGCTGATCATGGACAGTTAGTTATCTGCCAGTACATTTTGAAGAGAAAAAATAACCCATGGAAATATTTTTATCTAAAAGGGTAAGATTTGGAGGTATTCATGACAGTTTTCCAGTCATCAGTGATGAAGAGAAAAAAATCAGCTTCAGCAGAGAATTATCATGAAAAACCTTGAAAAGCCAAAGCTGAGAATGGAAGGGAGTGTGAAGCAGAGGCAATGTCAATCGTTGCTCCTCCATCAGTTAGTGGCAATAGCATTAAGAAGCCAAATATTCATCACTTCCCACTGTACAGGTGAATTTTAATTTTGCTGCTTGGAAAAATGTCATCCTTCAATTGTATTTTGCTTTTCAATAGGTAGCAAAATATTGCCATCATGTGTGGGCACATACCACAATGCTTTCAGTGCTTACCTTTCAGGAGAAAATTTCAATCTCTAGCATCCAGAGAAATTAAATGAGGTCATATGTAAAACTCTCAGTGTTATGCAAAGATGAGAAACGCTTAGATTACACCACCACCAGTAAAGCATCATGTGAACAGCAAGAGTAAAATCATTTGTCCAATATTGTTGGATACATACATTTTCAACTCCTGTGGGTGGTAGCTATTGTTCAGAGACTTCTAGAATAATAACACATTGTGCATGTAACACTGTTAGGAAGAATAAAATAGGAATGAGACAGATGATCTTTCCAACTTTCACTCACTGGATTCTTCTCGGCACTTGGTTTCCACAGTCCATCCATTTCATCTGGTCACTTGGGATGTCAGCAAGCAGCGATGATACAAGTATACAGTCGGGTGCTGCTATTTACCAAGCACCATGCTACACCTATTGCTTGAATAAATCTGAACAGCATCTTAAAGCAAAGGAGACACTGCTGCAGTAACATTGACAGAAGACCTAGCTATTAAGCTGTCTACAGAGTCTAGTATCAGTGAAATGTTTGACAGCCGCAGGGACAAATATGTATTAGCAACATTGCTTAATCCATGTTTCAAGGGCAGAATTGAAACCATGCCTTCACCCTATGCAGGCACAGATTGCTGGAAGGATACTGTCATAAATAATAGTGCTGGAGGCCATACCATTATGCGCCTCCTCTTCTCCCTCATCCTTCCACTTAGCTCCCCTAGGCCAAGTATATCTCATAAAGCAGAAGATGCACAAGCTCCTGGAACACCACAGAGTGCAAAAGAAGTAATCACAGCATACCTATAGTTCCTGGGTCTTCCTTTATCAGCTCAGAGTGGGGCAGTACCTCCCAGGAAAAACTCAATTTTTCTGTATCATGGGAAGGATCTGTCCATTATGAAAGGTCTATAGGTGTCATGGGAGACCTTTTCATATGCTGGGAAGTGAGAAGTTGACTTTCGAAAAGATATGCTCTAGTTCAGACAGGAATTAATTCATCAGAGCCTATGGCCTGTGTTAAGCAGGAGGTCAGATATGATGATTGCAATGGTCCCTTCTGGCTTTATAATCTGAAAAGACTAACTACTTTGGGGGGAAGGGGGGGGGGGGGTGGGGTTGGGGTGGAAAGACAAGAAACCAATACCAGTATTTTTAAACCTCCAAATTCACCACTATCCAATACATACTCAGATTTCTTTTTCAGTGTGTCTGGCACTGAAACACGTCGAAGAAGTGGGCTTAATAAACCACAGCATAGAGCACCTCTTTCTTAAGGGAGTAATTTGAAAAGCTTAGCAAGTTATACATGCAACATGCAGGTGACTCTAAATTAGCCTAATGGAGGAGACTGCAGAGGAATCTATCAATCAGTTCAGGAAGGTGAAAAGGCATATTACCAAGTGTTGTGCTTTGTTCCTATTCCCTTTTTCCTCACTTCACAAATATTATATAAAAGATTTTCTCTGCTCTCTGCTTGAATAATTTGGCAGAAGATAAGAATTGCGCAAATCGCTATTCTGTGAGAGCTTTTCATGAAGCTTTGATTCACCTGGGTTCATAAATCTCTGGGTCTTGCTTTGAGGTTTAAGGACATGTGAGCTGCAAAACTGCAAACTGATCTCACATTAATAGCGTGCAAAATTGTGAAATTACAAAGCTATAAATGGATTTACATTTGCAACTTAGGAACAATGGGCTGACTTTCCCGCTCGTAACAAGAATCCAGAGCCAGGCACATTTTACCATACATCCACAGCATACGTGCACACAGATACAGAAACAGCCGATTTACTTGCTTCACGAATCCAAAGAGTGAAAGCTCATAGAAAGTAAACAATTTGAGAATTATTCTCTCTCTTCATCTTAGGCTTCTGGATTATTTCACTTTTTATTTGCTAAATCAAATAAAACCCACACGATGTAAAACAAGAAATCAGTCAAGCTATTGAGACTATAAGGCTTGTGTTTGTACTGGAATATTTAAATATTTAAATAGAGAACAGAAAACCCATATTTAAATGCACACATTCAGGTAAATTCAGCAGGTATGCTAAAATTGAGTAATTTCTTTTTTTCTCTGCACTAATTTCATAACACAGGAAGCTTCTTTCAACAATAAGTCACAAAAGCACAGTTGTACCAGATTCAAAGTATTACATTTACATACTGTCATTAAAAGCAAACTAAGCAAACTGCAATACAAAAATTGCAAATTTATTTTCATTTGAAAGGGAATTTTTTTGAGGATAGTTATGGTGGTCAAAAGGGACTATTTCACTTTGAGAAAAACTATTTCACAGTATCACAGTATGCTAGAGATTGGAAGGGACCTTGAAAGATCATCTAGTCCAATCCCCCTGCCGGAGCAGGAACACCTAGATAATGTTACACAGGAATGTGTCCAGGCGGGTTTTGAATGTCTCCAGGGAAGGAGACTCCACAACCTCCCTGGGCAGCCTGTTCCAGTGTTCCGTCACCCTCACTGAGAAGAAGTTTCTTCTCAAGTTTAAGTGGAACCTCTTGTGTTCCACTTTGTACCCATTACCCCCCAGGAGACAAAGAGGATAAAGTATTTACTTCATGTTTTCCATTCCAATTTCACCTATGTAACAAAAAGGGATGGGTCTATTTCACTTTTGACAAATGTCTGGCTTGTGAGAAATCACCCATACCAATTTCCATCATTATTCCTAACCAGCCATATATTGCAGAGACAAGTGTGTGTCTCTTCACCTATTATCATTATCATTATTGTTTATTCTGGGTGACAAAGAGGGACGCCAAGCTTAAGGTTCATTGTCTTAAGTGTTAGGCTTTCTCCTCATGTCAGGCCCCAAGAAGTCTTATTAAGATGCCTCAAATAGGAAACACTCAGGTTAACTGCAAGTATAAGAAACTACAAAACTACAACAGTTAGAGATACAAAGTAGCAGAAACATGCACATTCAGAAATGAACCCATTTTCAAAGAGACTTAGGAGCATAATTACAAAATCCCACTCTTAAGGACTTTTATCCCCATGAGGTATATGCAAGTTAGGCACATACAGCAAGATCCATGACAAGTCTATGCATTTTTCAAGTTTCTGAGCCATATAAAAGGTTCAGATGAACTGTGCAGGGCCCCTTTCACCCCCTAGCCTCCTTAAAAGACATGCCATAAAGAAGCTCCATTGTTTCTGACTATAGACGTAGGTAGGTCCTCTTTTCTTATGCAGCAGAGCCAAAACAGCTAATATTTCCCTTTAGAGATAGCAGCTTGGAGGTGTGTAGCCTGTTAACCAAAATCCATTACTCTGTGGCTCCCTGTGTTACGCATCTGTCATGTGAGGGTGCAAGGACTACCTGATGCTAACTGTAGGGGAAGAAGGCACTTCGGAGGTAGTGATGGGGGCTGACTGACCAGAAAGCAGCAATTCCTCTCTACAGAGGGGAAAAGGAAAAGTAAACTCTTCTTGCCTGCAAATAAAGCTCGATTTCCCACCTCCAAGCCATAGGCACACTCTCAGCACCCTATTCTCAAGGGTACATACACACAAACTCACAAGCAGACTATTAGGTCCCTTATAAGCAAGTCTGTGGCATGTCTATCACTCTCAAGGCAGGTCAAAAAGAAACTACTTTGAGACTCCTGATGCTGCCAGATAGCTTTATGAACAGGTACCAGATTGCTTTATGAAGACCCATCAGCAGAAACTTAGGTACTTCAGGACAAGGAGTGTATGTTTCAGAAACACTCGTGACTGGGAAACTTTACTGCTCCCAGGTTTTGGCAACAAAGCTGAGGCAATTCTGGGGAGGTCAGTGAGGTTTTATTAGACAGAGGCAGTGAGAGATTTCCAAGGGCCTAAGTCTAGAGCCTTGCCTTCATTACCAACACTAAGAATACTAACGCAAAGGCAATGATCTTTCCTGTTGTCCTCTGAAACACTATTTTATTTATTCCCACCTGGGACAGATCTAGTAAATACAGTATTTAAAAATTACTTTGCCTTCCTGCACAAGATCTCCCAGTGGTTTTGGACCTGTGAAGCAACAGAGAGAGATACCTGCCAAAAAACCTCCTCAAACCAGGAAGCATTAGGAAAAACTCTCAGGAAATCCTAATCCCTCAGTATTTGTAATTCACAACAGTTTGGCTGAGTCTCCAAGCCCCTGGATGTTTATGTGAATCAGAACCACTGATCTTTTTAAAAATTCAGTCCTCCCTCAGAAGCATTTGAAGCATTCTTGTCTCGCTGCTAGTTTGAGCTCAGGTAAAATCAAACAAGCTTTATGTCCACACTGCCACTGAAGTCATGCCTAGAGCACAGTAGGATCCTAGCTGGCATGGGTGACAGCAGGTCTTTTGGCATGGACTTCAGCTAAAGCTATGGGATCCCATCAGGGATCTCAGGTATGTGCTCAAATCACTAGACCCTACTGAAGCTTGTACCAGTGTGCATTCATGCTTCTTGCTAAAACCCAGTAAATTCCACAGTCTCCTGTCCAAGTAACTCAATAAATGTGGACCACCAGCAGTAAACCAGTTTTTCTTATGAAAGGCAAGGAGGACTGGGTCTTGGCAAACCATGTTCTACTCTCACTGGTCAGCTTTGCTTTCCAAGTGTGACAAAGTTCTGGCAAAAATAAATATATAAATAAAAAACTGGAGTGATCAGCATGAGGGAAGCAAGCAGAGTAGAAGGCTTTGCCCAGCAGCAGGCTGAGAGGGGCTGATAATGAATGACTGATGATGATTACATGTAATTTTTTACTTCTTTCAAAACGATAGATACTGGCCAAGTCAGTCCCACAGCACCAGAGCACCACAAAGCCAGGCTGGAAAGCCAGCTCGACAGCAGACCTCTTCTTCTTCTGTGGATGAAGCATCCACAGGCTTCAGGAGCTGCCCTGGGCACCCATGGGGCAACTTGCATGCAGGAGATCCTGGGCCACTGCTGCATGTGGCACAGCCACTTGGAAGGAGTGGTCAAAGGAAAGGAGTGGCTGGGAGATGAATTCAGCAGGGGAAGGGGAGGAGGAGAAACGCACATAACAAAAGTGCGTATGATTAATGGATCAGAGATGAGAGGGAAGTTTACATATGCACTTGGAGAGGAGGAAAGGATGTTCACAAGCTTCCTCCATGACAAATGCAAGCAAGAAACAGAGAGGAAAGAACTATTAATCAGTGGTACAAACAAATTTTTTTCCCCTTAGGAGAAGCTAGTCCAGGTAAACCCCTCGGGGTAGCTGTCTCCAGCTTGCCCTTTACAGAGGGTTGCTCGGCTGGCCCCACTGCTGCCTGTGATGAGTCAGAGACCTTTAAGCTCAGCTCCTCCTTCATCTTCTCACACAAAGCGGAAAAGAATCCTAAAGACAGCATATGAGTAAAAACCTTCATCTTCATGTTTCAGACACTGTTGTTATTCACAGAGCACCTTACAAACATGGCTACCTGCCAGTCAAACAAATACCACTCTACGAGTCCCCTAAACAGCCATCTGATCCTTTTCTAACTGTTGTTTAGAGTTGTTTAGGGGTGCCCATGGAGTGCTGATTAACAGCCCCAGGCGCTGTGCAAGCACTTGGAATATGCATTTCTTACTAGTAGGGACATTTTTTCCTTCATATTTTTATTGGTTGTGTTTTATTAGTCACATTGCTCTTCAGCCTCCCTGCAGCATTGGCAGCAATGCCATTAGCTCGAGATGAAGGTGCATGTCCTCCCTTCATGGCTGAGGTGAGGTACCACAATAAAAGCAATATCAATAAACAGTACATTGCAGAAAATTAATAAGCAGTATACTGATGAATTGTTGGCAGCTAGTAGTGACTACAGAATAGGTGACACACTAAATATCAAGTTATTTCCTATTTTGGTTGCTAAGAAAGTATTTAAGGAGTCTTGATAGAATGTAGTAAAACAGACTGGGAAAGGTATACAAATATGAAGTGAAGTCCAAGCACATTAATTACTTAATAAGTGCTTGTAATTATCTGGAGCACCTTGCTTGATCTGACATATGTAGTGTTACTCCCTTCCACCAGCCACAAGAAACACGGTGGAAACACTGGCTCTGTGTAATAAAATATCCTGCTCTCTTATCCCAGTATCTCAGAGATCTGCACAGCAGGACAAAGCCTCACAGCATCCCAGCAGTCACATAAGCCTTTTTGGAACCCTTTTACAAGTGGGGAAAGAGAAGCAGCAACTCCTGGAAGGTCTTAAAACTATACACTGAGGTGAAAAAGGAAAGCATCACCATGCACCAAGGCTCTCGTACAGGAATAAGGACATCTGTTTTTTAACTCTTAGCTTTGTCCGGAGCCTCATTTTTCCATACGGAAAATAAGGATGATACTACATCTTCTTTGTGTGCACACAGGTCCCACATAATGACAAGTAACATTTCATCCACCTAAAAGGCGCTTCCATGTCACTAATATCATGGTTTAATAGTAAGGCGTGAACATCACTGCCTATAGGAGTGCAGGTGTCAAATTCTTCATGGGACAGGGCACACTTTCCTTACATGCAGGTGCAGGACAGTGCACAAAGTGGGGCTGATTTTGCCTAGTCTTATTGGTTGCTGCTGCAGTCCAGACAACGAGGAGCATGAGGACGCACACAGCATTCTCCCAATATGATGGCTGAGCCACAGGAATTGAGACGATGTTATACACCACCAGCAGCTTTGCAAGGAGAAAGAAATTATGCTACTGCAGTTGGGTTTGGTTTGTTTTAACTTTTTTCCCTGGAACTTTATGGAATGCTTTATGGCTTGCTCCTTTTATTAAGTTGTTTAAAAGCATGAAGGAAGGAAGCTATGTGAAAGAAAGAGAAGAAGATTAACATATTTCCAAATACTTTACTAAGTAAAGAAATTAAATCACCTGATCCCTACCAGAACTTCACATTAAATTGTTAAAAGGGGAGGAAGGGAGAGGGAAATCCTGTAAAACATCCCATCCAGATGGTAGTTCCAGGGCTCTGTGGTCATCCTGTTTATTAATGAACATCTGTTTTTCTTACAAAACAGGGTGGACTTTTTACTACAAATTCTCTTTTCATATATTACTTGGAAAATTACATTAAGAGCTACTCACTGTCACATAGATAAGCCAAATACATTTTTAATTTTAGAAATTGCATATTAATTATGGCATTTCTGTCACTCACTAGATTATTGACAAATGTGTTGCTAAAACATAGAGCTATTTGAGTACTGAAAAAATAAAAATGACTTTGTCTTTGAAGATATTTGGCTCCAGTCGCTTTAATTGTCCTTTCCTTTTATCTTTCTGCACAACTGGATGAATGCTCTTGGTAAAGATGATAATGGACATCAAACTTCAAAGCACTATACACATAGTGCCAGATTTCCCTAAAATAATCAATACATTTGAACATATCACTGTTCAGTCATGGGCGCTTTTTTAACAGAAAAATGGTTTTATTGTAATTGAAGGCAAGCTTCTTTTTAATTGTAATTATATCTTATCATTTACTGAATGTTATACATTTAGTTGCATAGAACGACTGATATTTGGTAATCTAAAAGGCAATTAAAATTTTGAGATAGACCAGTTATAACTACAGCACCGTATGTAAGGCAATATTTTAATTACAAATGAGAACGCGATGGAAGATTTCAGTCCAGTCTCAGGGTCTTGAATCACCGCAATCAAAAGACATTGAAAGGGAATGTTTGGATGCAACCATTTGAAAAGTAAGGTTTAGATACAAACTCAAAGAGATTTAATGATCTATTACTGATATTCACCTTCCAAGACCATAAAGATCTGGAAACTGATCTACAACTGGGGGGGCGGGGGTTACAATCATGGCTTTGTTTCTGTGTTCAGCATGATACCCGAGTTCCATGACTCACCTGCAGTTCAATGGCTATTCCTGTGACACATGGCAGGTCAAAAACCTGTGAATAAATGGCATATTACTTGCCTACTGGAAGCCGTAATAGTGAGGGCAGTGAAACTGTGCTACTTAGAAAACATGGCTCCTTGCTAGTTTCAAACTATGCAGCACAGCTACCATCAAACTCAGCTTTTCACCTCCATCAGAGTTGTAAGCATGAGGAACAAAAGAAACAAAACAAACCCCAAGCAACCAAATTCATGAGACAAAAGCCATACAAAAGCATGTGCTAAATGCTTATATTGTCTGTATTGTCCATGCTGCCATATGCTTTTTCAGAGAAAGCGCGGACATTTCCATAGGAAAGGGGGAAAGCAGAACAGTACTGAACTGAGGGCAGGAGACCTTGGGAACAGAGTTTGGCTTTTAGCAACTAAGGAGGTAACTCCCTTTTTCTGATTGTTTTCTCTCACAGGTAATCAGGATTGTTAACTAACCCCACCCAAGCAGGGAGGGACTGACTCAGGTGTGGCTGTAGCGGGAAGCCCCAGCAGGCTTAGACACTGAGTAAGCTGCAGACACCCCACAGCAGCAGCCAGGCAGCTCAGACCTTCCTTTGCAGTTGCAAAGTTGCTGTTGCCGTCCCCTTCTGCCCACTCTGCTCACTTGGGAGAATTACACCATCCAACAACAAGCTGCTTAGCAGTGGACAAGAGCTCTGCCTCTGGTGCGAAGTTGTTGCCAGAACAGTTTTGGCATCCAATCTGAAGTCTTAAATAAGCGCTTCAAGATCCAAATGCCCCAGCCTACACCCACGGAGACTTCAGGAAGCAAAATTAAGCCTGGGATTGCCTTTATTTACAAACCACAAGCACAAAAGAGGTTTTAAATATCTGGCCTCAAATGCTTCTAAAACTGCAAGTGTAAAACTGCACAGAAACATCCTCCTTGAGGAAGGCTTGCAGCCGAGTCCTGGAGCAGCAACTGCTCTCGAGTCTGTTCCAAGTCCATTACAGATGACACAAGGCATATCATTTTTCTGTGCCTCACTGCCACCTTTGGACTCCTCTGTTCAGGCAATAAACAGTTTCCAGAAGGAATCATCTCTGGCTGTGTCTGTGTTGCTCTTAGTTCAGTGAAGCTCAGCTGAGGCAGTACTGTAACTATCTGTTTCTCTGCTGCAACAGCAAATCTCTAATTATAACCTTAATTGAATGGCCTCAAAAAGGGGCTAGAGCATCATCTCCTGTGCATATACATTTAATAAACATGGGACTGGGAGACAGAGCTGTTACAGCTTGCATCTTTCCGAAAAAATAAAATACCCTAGGCTATTTCAGGAGTTTCATGGTCAGTTTGTGACACCCTTGCACTGCTGTACAAAGGGGAGATGTACCTTTTAAGCCCCAAGGTTCTTTCAGAAATCCTGGCCTCAGTAGTTAAGACTGTTTTATCACCAATTGAATGATCCCTTTCTAACTCTAGGGGAAGTCAGTGTGATCCACTAGGTAACACAGTGCCCTGGAACTGCACAGATTTGCCTACAATCCCAGCTCTGCTATTACTTGACTGAGATGACCTTGAGTACATTATCTGACTCCACAAAGCTTTTATTCCCCATATGAAAATGGACACCCTGACAGTTACTCCATTTTTAAAGAACTTGAAGATCTACTGGTAAAGATGTCTTAGGTAACAGCCACATATTATCATTAATAACTCACGCTCCTTATGCAATATTCTCTGTGCCAAAGATGGAAGTCATTCAATTTGCAGAACTGCCATTAATTGCTTTCTTGCTGTTAAAAAGGAAGAATAAGAGCTTAAAAAACTCTTGCAGTAGGAATAGTGGGGGCAAAATGAAGACCAGCTTTCATGTAAGACTGGTGGAATTTGTTATTGGTGCAATTGCCTACAACAGAAGGAAGGTAGGTCTGCTGATCTGAGGAACTGCTTACTCTTTCAGGGGTGTCCTAAATGCTCTTAAAATGCTCTTTTCAGTTTCTCAATCAACAAGTCTCTAATTAAGCTGAAACATATTTTGATCTTTTGCTCAACTTCAGTATTCTCACAATAGTGTAATGCATTTTAACTAAAAGTAGACTTCAAGATGTGGGTTTTTTTCCTTCTTCGCTGCCACCTTGAAATTACAAGGTACCGGGAAGCTGCAAAATAAAGTAGACTGTTTGCAGTGTTTTTAAATTAAGAAGGTTGAAAAAAAGAAACTCTTGTGTGTGCAAAGCAAATGTTTGGTAAGCAAGTTGTAAGCACTTATCTTTATCCCATAATTATAAGTGAAATGTTTTTTAATGTGCAGTACTAACCTTCAAGCTATGCTACTTTGCAACTAATAATAATATACAACAGCATGGGGCATGATAGCTAGCAAAGTTTTTCTAGCTTAATGTATTGCCCACATCTATCTGCCTTATTTTCCAGTGCCTTGGCTTTTCAATCCAGCCTTTATGCTGGAAATTTGAGACTGAGTGGAGCAGTAGTTACTTACCTTTTTAAGGAAAGAGTTTGAAGCAAGACTGCTGAGTAGCTCAAATCATTCCCATACAGAGCAATGTATAATAGATTTCTTTTTCTTGTTTGTTTGCGTCAAATAGAAAAGCTGGAGATGTGACTGCTTGAATCCTTTAGTCCTGAAAAGCCCTCAGTTCTTTCCAAACTTGCAAGATGTTATGCAAACAGGAGGAAAAACTGACAGAAAAAAAAAGCAGAGGTCATCAAGACCCAGGAGTGTGCATCAATTTTGCTCGCAAATGGAGGAATAAATTTATCATTTCAGAGGCTGCATTAGTTACTGTAGACTTGCACCATTTCCAAGATTTCTCGGGGGGTGAGAATACTGAGTACCAGAGCCAGCTTCTCCATTAGGCTTTTAACCGCAATGCTTCCTTGTTTTTCCTGATGAGGAGTTAGATTTAGAAGCATAGGGAGGGGAAGCAAGCACACACAAAAACACCAACCCTCTAGCTAAATTAAACTAAAACCTAGGTGAAGCCTCAGTGGGAAGCCTGCTGCACAAATTGGATCTCCAAATGCAGAAAAAATTAATTATGTGATGCACAGCAATGAAGTAAGCAACACCTTGAAGTTAACCTGGACAGAGCTATTGATTCAGCAAAAACATAAGCACTTTGCTTCACCTTCTCTGTTGTTCTAATGTTAGTTTGGACTGTTGCCTGACCATTTCCAGCTAATGTTTTGTTCATTTTCAGCTGTTCTAAATGCATTCTTCCCCAGTGGTTCAGACAAAAACTGATCCCACCTTAGTTAATATGTTGGTTTAGGGGAAAATACTGTGTGTGCAAAAAAGTTTGTTGTAAACATAGCTGAGCAGTCCTTGCCACCAGCCTGGAGCTCTGAAGTGGATGGCTCTCAAAGCCCCAGGGAAGCAGACAGAATTGCTCAAGCAGTTTTGCCTACCTACCTCTGCTCCAACAGTGCCAGTAAATCACTCATCAACTGATGAGCTGCCTTCTACCCAGAGAAATCCCATATTGCCCCACCCTGCAAAGCTTTCTGCCATCTCCACTTCTACATGCTGTGTAAATGGGAACCCTGTCTAAAGATGACTTGAGCTGTGCATGAGAAGTGATGGAGGGAGAACACAGCTACCCAGCTGCAGCAGTGTGCTTTAACATTCCACAGTTGCAGTTAGTTCTGCAGCCTGAGAGGGCCTTCTGAGCAGCAGGGCCCACCTCACAGCTTAGAAACTGTTTGAGAGACATAGTTTTTCTGACCAAATGCTTTCTATTCCAGATCTGCTCTGCTGATCACAATCAGCACTTAGCTCTCAGAGCAGCTCTGCACTGAGGACCAGTTCTGTTAGTGTATGGTACTACACATGCATCCGTGGTCATTCTGCCTCTTTGTTCATTCACAGCCATGCTTCTTGCTTGCCCTTTTGTGTCACCTTCCAAGCAGTGGAACTGTTTTAAGTATTGACTTTGATCTTTGTATTCCTAAATAAGTTGGATCCAGGCATCTTTAGCAACCACCTCTTCCTAGAGATATGTCCAGTGGAATTGTGTTGACTGACAGATGCATGAATTACCTGGAGCAAGCTTGTCCCAGGGTCCATGTGAAGGGTTCTTGGTTCCAGTTTTTTTATTTCCTTCCTTGGTTTAGCAGAACCAAGATTTATTGACCTTCAAGCCATGCCACAAAACCTGGCTGTTGCTCTTGGCTCTTCCAGAGGAGGATAAAGAGGCAGACCAAGGCACTATGGAACTTTCTGCTGGAGTACTTTTTCAGATGCTGAGCTATTAAAGTCTCTGTTCTTTATAATGATTGCTGTTGTGCCTGAAGTTTCAGTTGACTTGCCTTTACATAAACTAAAAATTATCAATCAGTATATTGTTCTTTATGGACAATGATAGAATCCCATTATTTGTTGATGGCTCATCTTTTTTACTTCAGCTTCTACTGTTTAACAGGAACACAAAGGAAATTAAGGCACATTTAAAAGAAGAAATTTACCTTTTGCTTCTTATTTGGCAGATTAGACACGGCCAAAACTTTGCACACAGGAGGTTCTAATCAACTTTCTCTTTTCCTGTCCTCTACTCTGCAACAATGAAGACAAAGTAAAATTTTCTACTGTCTTAATAAGGAAAAAAACAACTTTGTCGCAGAATTAAAACAAGGTCCTCCCCAGCACTGTAGAGTCCTTTCAGCTGACTCACACAATAGGCCTGGAAGAGTATGATCTCACTTTGCAGAAGGTCCTAACAGCTGACATCTAGTGGATTGAAGTGTGTCAACACTAAGGAATTATTCTTCAGGGTAAGAAAAAGTTCCAGTTATGAGGCTGGGGTGAGGATACAGAATCATTGGTGTGGAGATGCATTATTTCACTTTAAGAAGACATTGAAATGTAGCCTGATACCCTGAAAATTTTCCTAGGAGCAAAGTCTGTTAGACTGGGAAATTGTTTTAGAACAAAAAGAGTCTGAAACTGAAGAGGGAAAAAAGCAGTTCAAGAAAACTTGAAGCCCATTGCAATTATTTATTATAGGCAAAAAGCAAACTGGGCTGGGTTCAAAAAAGGAGACTCGGCACTGTAAAATTTAGCTTTGCCATTTTTGCCATTAGCCTTTGCACCTAATGCAAATGCCAGCTATGGGTCTGGTGCCAGCAGTCAACTACAGATGGAACTCAAAGAAGATTGAAATTAAAAAAAGAAGGCTAAGACAGTTCAGGTGAATTTTACTCATAAGCAAAACAAGTGATATAAGACTTGCTCTTCAAACAAATTTAAAGGCTTGACTCTAGGCTAAAGCTTAGCATTTCTCTCCCCCCTCCCTTGGATTTTGAGCCATGTAGAATTCCCTTGATGTCCAAGAAGAGAGTAAGAAATCAAGCCTCAAATCCTTCTTCACCAGAGTGGCGTTTGGCTCTCCCACATCCTAGTTGGTTGCTCTAAACAGCTTATATTAATTAAGGTATAAGGAAAATAATTACTTCCACATCACATTTTCTGAGCAACATAATGCATTCAAAGCATGCCTACAACATTAAATCCTAGCTGTAGATACAGTGTGTGACTCCTACGAGGGCTTAAGCACAGGATAAACTCAATGTACCTTCACAGAATAAAACCAGCTGATTTAGCATAGAGCAAAGAAATAACAGTCCAGAATCTACATAACAAATCAGAGGGTGTCTCTAGCATCAAACAGGACCTCTGAGGTTTAACAGAGCAGACATGAGTATCTAAAGAGACTTTTAGTCACACAGCTTCTCCTCTCCCCAAGTTATGGTGGTAGTAAATGAAAGTATAACATCCCTGGCTTGTACTTTTAACTTGAATGTTTTCCTGTACTAGGAAATATTCCTTTGCTAAAAAGCTCTCTATACCCATGAGTAACCCATGATCCTCTGTCCCACTGAACACCAAACCATCTGACCATGCCAAACAACATGACCGCAAGCATGGTTTGAAGTTTGATTTCTCCTGCTCAAAACTTTCAGCTCCAAAGTGGAAGCAAACTACCAGGAACAAAGGAAATAGTGTTCCCAATCCTGAATCACTGATCAATGTAGGGCTTTTCTAAAATACATTGCTTTGTAGAATTGGTTTGAGACCTGGAGCAGAAGTACCTTGCAGAGCATTAAATATGAAGTGGACTAAGAGAACATCAAGCATACATACAGTGAAAACCTTGATGGTCTTAATATATGATACTACATCATTATGGTTTCAGGTAGCCAGTTCAATTAAATGCAGTTAAGTGCTTTAGTGACAAAAAAAAAGAACCCAGAAAAGTTAGTCAAAGTTGTCATTGACTTTGATGTCTATTTTTAATACACTCAGTCCCTTGGTGCCACTAAGTTGTTGCAGGTTAATTAATGACTGCATAAATGTAAAGAGCTTTACATTTCCTTTCATTTAAGGAATACAGACTTCGTTTCAAGCAAAAACAGAAAGCTCATCAACGTGAGTTATCCAAAATGATTCAGAGCAAAATATAGACACCAAGACAAAGCCCTTCATTAATATAGTAGGGCAAGGACATTGAGAATGACTTTGTTAGGAAATGGAGTCATACCATTCCCACTGAATAAAGTTAATCATATAGGCCTTTTTTTTCTCTCCATGAGTTACCTGTTAAGTCCCAGTTGCTTCAAGTTTACTTAACGTAGCCCTTGGTTCCTTCATAAACATATGGCACAAATATTAATGAGTCACTGTTGCCCCAGTGTAATTGGTCATCTAACCAAATGGCTCTGTTTGCATTCCTTGATTGGATTACCTCATTTTCTTTACGGAAGTGTCTAAAAATTGATTGTAGCTTGGTTTCTTTCAGGAGGTTTTTTCATTATGAACCCCACCTTTGCCCAAACTACCTACCCCAACTCTTCATCCTGAAAATGATTTCTTAACCCTTATGTTCCTGTGCAACATGCTCATTCTCTATATCTCCAGTTTTAATTATCAACCTATGGTAATGAATATGGCTATGGTAGATTTAGCCTAAATGACTCTGTCTTGTGAATGTTATTTTCACACTTACGGGTAACACTTTTTCCTTCCATAACTTCGGTTTCTCAGATAAATATTCACAAATAAGAGACTAGAAGAGATTGAATATTCCAGTAAAACAAGTATCTCTCTCTTTTTTTTTTCCTTTTTTTTTTCCATATTCATCCTGCTGGAGGCAAAAGAAACGCCTAACATCTATAAAGATCTGAACCACACATGACAACAACCATTCCTCCTAGAGTTAAATGCTAATACTTTTAGATAAACAGAACTTATTTATGACAACACCATCTGCGGGATTCTGATAATGTTGGGGGAGGAGATTAATTTATCTTGCATTTTAAATAGAGATGGCCGCTGGCATCAAAATCCAGATCTAGCTTTTAGCCACCCTGTTATCAGGGAATTTCACATTCAGGGTGCTGCATCCCTCACCAGAATGTCTCTATAATACCAGTGGACAAGCACTATGAGGTGACATAATGGTAGCACAGATCAGTTCCTCCTTCTCCCCAAAGCAGGCAGTATGCACAATGCAGAATTCCCCCAGTAATGAAAGATCTTAGAGTTAGGACTGAATTTGATTTCTAGGTTTTTAATTAGCGCATCATATGTCATAATAGTCTTGCCAATTTTTGTGATCAATTGGGATTATTACTGTACTTTCTTGTCCCAGGAAGAAACTACACAGCCTCAATTCTGGTCAGAGACTTGCAGACCCAGCAAAATTCCAGTAAAATCCTACATAATACGTACATAATATATCCCACTCAAACCTGTTGCCATGCTCTTTCCTTTTCCTCACTTTATTCATGGTCACTTGTACAGCAGCACAAAAGGAGGCACACTTATTACAGGAGTCTTCATGAGCCACTGTTCTGCAGTATCCCTTGCTCAATATTAAATTGATAAGTTGCAAACTTTTATTATCCAAAGCACTGGCTCTTGTAAACTTGATAGCTACTACAACCATAGCCACTGAAACAAAAGTGGATGAATACTCAGGGAAGTCCTCTATCTTCAAACAAGGCAAGGTGACCTGGGAATTAAGTTTCCCACATAACACTGCGGATAACCTGCAGACTTCACAGAAGCACCCTATGGGGAAAGAAAAATAACTTGCAACTTTATTCTAAGTCCTTCTCGCTTTTGCATACCTACTCTTATACCCACCTGAATATTGACAGTATATGGTGTGTCTGACTAAAGAAATCTGAAATGCCACAAAAAAAAAATTAAACAGATAAAATTAACATTAGAGTCCATTTACAGCTGCTTTTAATTCAAAGTTACATGATCATTTCCTAATGGACATCAATAAAGAAAACACAGGATGATCCCCCACTATGAAAACCAAAATTGGTCTTGCTAAGATAAGACTAAACAAAAGTCAGTTATCATACCAGCATTTCCTTCCCATGACTTTTTAATTCATTCACTGCAACCCTGCTACAGCCCTTTTGATTAAAGAACTCAGATTCCACCTGCAAAGGGAGGGAAAAAATGGCACACTTCAGTAATGAATACAAGTAATGAATACATCAAAGGAACAGAGGCAACAGCAACTCAAATTCTGCCATTTGGTAAATTTTGAGCATTTAAGTAAAGTTGTTAGCCAATATTCTTTTAATGTTTTTTCACTTAATGCCTAGAGTTTGCAGGTGTGAAAAAAATGGATCTATAAATAAGTTGCATATAATTCTTCACATTCATCTCTTTGTTGAACAAGAGGGCTGAAGAGGGAAAGTGGCTGCTGTTCTTGCCAGACAGGACACTGTATACTTGTATATATAATGCACACTTTGAAAACATAGCCAAGCCAATTTATGTACTGGAAGAAACATAACAGTGTTAGTACTGCCACCACCATCAAGATGAAGTTGCTCCCAGATGTCTAAACCTTGTTTGGGTATCTCCCCCACAGCACGGACACGCACACACCTTCTGCAGGATGCTGCAAGGTGTCTGAGGAGCAAAGCCAGTAAATAGATGTGATGCTGCAAGAGGAGAGATTGAAAGACACTTGAGAAAGGCTCCGATAGATGTGAAGCAATATCACGTATGTGAGAGCACTATGTGTGAACCTGATAGGTGTCAGGCAGCATCATGTAAGAAGCAGTAGGTGTGTATGCCTAATGATTTTTCAGTAAATAGTCAAATATATCCACATCTTCTGGCCACCCCATGCCAGATGCCCACGCCAGGTCTCAGAAACAGCAGCAGTTCAAGAGGACAGCACCACTGAAGCTGCTGCAGAGTAAAGGAAAATGATTGGAGAGAGCAGCAGCATTCACAAAGGCAACAAGAACCAGAGGCAAGGGAAGAAGCCTGTATTTGTGCTCGGTTTTCTAAGAGCACAAGAGCTCTTGTTCTGGAGCTACCTCCTTTGAACGTGTGGATTGGAAAAGAATGACCGCCCTCAGCTGATCCTTGCAGGAGAGGGGAGAAAAAAAACATTTCCTTGGGCAGAAATCCACAGGAGGCTTCAGGGAGGTGAGAAATCACCCTGATAACACATTTCACCTGGCAGTCCCACATTGTTTATCAGCGTAATAAAAAGTGCCAATACTTACCACCTGTCTAAAATATGCAGTAATAATAAACACAGTTACAGGGCATATTATGGTCAATGATGAGATATTAATTTATAACCACAGAAGGGAAAGAAGACAGAGGCTGTGGTGTCTTACAGGGGACAAAGCTTGCTGTGGATGAGGCCAAGGCCTTTTCCTCTCTGATGAGAATGAATTGCATTGATTTTTTCTTTTTTTTCTTTTTTTCTTTTTTTTTTTTTTTTTTTTTGATGGGTTTGGTTTTTGGGTTTGTTTTCTTTAAGTTTTAAAATAATATCCCTGTTTATATGATCAAGTTACAGAAACAAACAGCCAGGATGTTAGCTTTCCGTTCCCATGTCAGCTGGTAATATCTGTGTAAGAGCATATGTTGATTTTGTGCAGAATTAAAGAGAAATTAATTCAGATGTGTGTATGGGGGGTGTCCACCAGTGTCAGGGCTCCTTGGGGTCTGGAAGCATTGAGGGTTCCTGGGACAGGGCTGGGCCAGGACAACAATTCCATTTTTTTCTGTATTATGGTACTGGTTAAAAGCAGAGTTGGCTGGGAAATTTTCAACAAAAGAATTATTTTTGGCCATGAAATTTCAATTAGCTCAATCTTAATTTAATGTCATGGCCATCAATGCAGTTCACTATTTTCCAGAAAATTATATAACTCAAAAGCACATCATAGGAAATAACTATAAGCTTAACTGTAATGAAAAAAGTGGATTACTTCCTACCATGTCTATAGCTTTTTACAGATAACCTTTTGCCTGTAACTTTAGACCTACAATGAAGAGTGGAAGGTAGCCCTATACTTAAAAACACAGCTACTGAGTGCTCCCACGCTTATGTGTGGGTCCATATAGGATAAAACTGACGTTTCACTTCACCGGGGTTCCTCTTGCCTTGTCTTGCAGCACAGCTGGGAGGGGAAGGCAGATGAAAGAGTACACCTTGCCCTGACTTTCTGCCCTCTTGATGGAAAGCAAAGATGGAGTCCAAGTGGTCACACTCAGGAAGGCAGAAGAAAACCAGCAAAAGGAAAAGGCCCTGCTGAGTGAAAAGCAGACTTCCTTGGGCCACCTACAGAGTGAGCAGAGGGGCAGCTACAGAATCTGAAAAAGTGGAGTTATACTAATGGCTAGCTCAAGGTCTTTGCCACATGCTCCCAGGGACACACAGATTAGTTCAGGTTTCTAGCTATGTTTTGGCTAACTCTTCCTCAGTCATGCGTAGGTTTTTGCAAAACAACTCTTCATGGTGGTGTTAAATGTGTTCAAATATATGTGGCCAGGACATATAAAAATCTTCCTGCTGTGCCTGATTCAAGGTTGTTAACTGGGACATTAAAACACAACTGAAAGTCCCAGGAGAGAAACCCCTGAGATATTGCTATTTAAATGTAAACTTAAATTTTACTGATGGCCTTGCAGAAAGATTGGGAGCTTTCTGTTTGCCTTCAGCATTTTGGGTTAGAAGTATGTTTACTACAAGGAATACTAGACAACACAGAAGAAGGAAAACAACTGTTTTCCTGTCTGATTATTTGAGGCAGGGATTAGACCCATTCATCGCTTGCATCTACATTTGTACTATTTTTCTGTGGCATAATATGTGGAGTCACCCCTAGAAATGAAATGAAATCTCACAAGTTGGTGAATTTGAGGGCAAATGAGTTCCAGAAATGCCACTAGGAAATCTTCTTGGCATGCCACATGAAGTCAAATGGAAGATTTCCGCATCCTTTAGTTGTCTCAAGATTCATTTAGAACCTGCCTACTAAACATCTATGTTTTTTCTGTCTGCCACACATACACACACCTACCCCCATGCTGCCATGCTGGTGTGTGTATAAGTCTCTCCAGCTGTGTCCTGGAGGTTCCCAGGAGCCTGAAGAGAATGCTCATGAAACATGACTTTCACAGACTCTCCATCCATCTGGAACACTAGGGCAGCATATGGCGGGGCAGCACAGTAACTGTTTGCGGACATATCAGACTGTTTTTGCCTTCTGTATTACCTGCTTAAGGGAAGAGAAGATGTACCAGTATAAACCTCTTTCTCCCACATCAACCCTCTCCAATTTTATTTTTCAATTTAAAACGAAAGGATGTTTTGGCCAGCCCTGCAGGGATAGCATTCCCCAAAAGGTACAAGAATGCCAACATAAACACAACATTGCTGATACAATTATACCAGCTTAGCATAGACAGTGATAAAAAATATAAAGGCGTGCAAGGGAAGAATGTTTTTAATATAAATTGTAGGGTTATCCCTGGGGCTGGAGAAAAAGGTACAGTTAAAAAAAAAAAAAAAAAGATTAGCAAATAATAACTAAGGCTGCATGCTTTATTACTTCAGGTAAAAATATCTTATGAATAATATAATCATTGTCTCTGGTTATTGGGTATGAAAAAGATAAGTGTAATCAGTGTACTGTGATACAGGAACATTAACACTTTCACATTGACTGGATACAGACTTAGAAATGAGTTAAGAATCACTGGGTCATCTAAGTGGAGGATTATTCTACACACAGGCCCCTAGGTCAATTTAAATTATTTAATTTATCTCAGTGACCGCAGGGGCCTAACCATCCCTGAGCCTGCATTTTTATCTTGCAGTCCTGTTAACATAGGTTTAATTCTGGGGGATCTGAAAAGCTAGACTAACAAGGCAGTGTACAAAAATGCAGGCACTGGCTCTTGTAGGGTTAATAATAGAACCACAAAGAGAAATGACTCAAATTATACCAAGGACGTTTTATTACCCACCAGCCTTAATCAGTATTTTTTTTTTTACACATTATTATACCAAGGGTCCTTTCAGTGCTCATTGGCTTGTTACAAGCATTAAAAGAGGGGACAATGCATTACAATTAATTCCATATCTTACCCTGAGTCTCACTATTTTCTTTGAGTAGAGTTGGGAGGAAAGCAGGCAGATGCAGCCTATCTTGCTGCGGAAAGCTGTCCAAAAATTACCAGGAAAGAAGGTGAAAGAAGTTTACAAGCATGCTACAGTTACACTCATTTCTGCCATGGACAGTGGGGACCACTGCAGTCATTTACTGACAGACCATATTTAAAAAAAAAACAAAAACCAGATATTTCCTTCACTGAACATCTTCCTAGGATAATATTCAAGAGTGGAACAAATAATGGAGATCTGACAGCTACCGGACCTCCTTATGTGAAGTATTATGCACCCAGACTGGACCTCAGCAGCAGCTTAGCAAGTGCCATCCGAGGCAATGTTAAACATGCTACAGAAGGTTGCTTGTCAGGTAGAATTCAAACCTTGGTTCACATTGGTTTGCAGCTTCCAAAAGGAAACTGTGCCCACTGAACCAAGGTGGTTCTCTAACATTTTGCTTTACCTTTACCCAACTTGCATTATTTCAGCTCACTTTAAATTCTAAGCATAATAATATCCCAGACCTGAGAGAATTTACCTGAAACAGTCAGTTTTTGCCTGTCTGCTGCCTACATATCTGCACTAGCTCAAGGTTTTGTGTTGAGTGAATTTCAGCCTTGGCTTACGCTGTGCAAATTCACAGTTTCCTCTTGGTAGTTTGTTTTAAGTTTAAGCTAAAATATGATGCAAAGAAAGACTTAAATTTAGGGCATTTTTTCCCCCCCAAAGTAGAACAGAAATTTCAGCACCTCTGCAGTGCTAAAGAAATTCGGATGTGAATAAAGCTTCTGCCACTTTAAGTCATGGTAAGGTTTCAGAACTGGTTACAAATATGTCCTACAAAAAAAAAAGAAACAAAATCACTGACTTTGTTCTGGTGTGAGAGAAGAAATGGGATTTATTTTGTTTTGTTGGGTTTTTTTATAATTAACTACTGAGAGATCAGCCTTGACACTATTCCCAGAGCTAGTACTTCCCCCTCTCGCATTTCAGCCTAAGCTACTCTCAGTGGTTCCATACAGCATGATCTTTTCAGTAAACCAGTCTTTTTCACCAGTGTTAGAAAAAGGACCATTCTAGTCTCCCTTTAAAAACCTATTTACATGCAGATTTATGCAGTCTGTAGGTAATGTTTCAGGGGAAACTCAAGGTGGAAGTTGTTGACTCTATATACTGTTCAATGTGAAACTGTAATGGTTGTTCAATGCTGTTCAATGCAAGTTAATAAGAGCTATTTATTTAGTGCTTATTTTTTTCCCTTTAATTGGAGATTCACAACAGCAATGATATTTTAAAATAAAAATGTTTTCATTTTAAAAGATTACCTTTTCAGAATGCATTTAAACTTAGATGCTCTAAGAAGGGTCCTACAGGACACGATACTTCTGTCAACTCAGTAGAAGACAACAAACAAATACTCCTGAAATGAAATTAGAGTTGATAGATACCAGGAAACAAAAACCAAACCAAGCCAACCAAACAAACAAAACAAATGGAGAAATCTGGAGGAAACAGTAATTTAAATAAAGAGTTGTAAAAGTCTTGGAAATATTTTAGGGCACCTATTGAAAACATTGGTAGGTCAAATATTCTTCTATTGCTTCTCCAAGATGCTCAAGAGAATCAAGGTTTTTTTATTTCCATCTTCTTTGAATGGCCAAGAGGCCTAGATGTTACTAGTGTAAAATTGCCTCTTCCAAAACATTACAGAAGTGCTGATTATTACCCCAACGGAGCAACACTCCTTGTCTCAATCAGTGTTTCTTTTAATTGAGGAAATACTTTGTTTTCCTTCACTGAATAAGTAACATACAACCAACCTCTTCAGTGAAGCTTCAGCTTTGCTCCTCTTATCCCTCAAATTAATGGAGGAAAGTGAAGTTGATAAACACACTGGAGCTTGTAACATTAGAAACACTTGCCTGTGTTTGCAGCTCCCCAAATGCACAGCCTCATTTGCTGCCCAATCAAACTCAGTAGTTGTTAACAGTTACCTATGCAGGTCTTTCTCTAGAGTTTAAAATTCCCCACCTACAATATATATAGTTAGTCTTAATAAATAAATGACTTGGACCATGCATTATATATCATTCAAATCCATAAGGACAGAAATTATGTATAATACATTAGCTGTGTAATTTATTTATTAAGCAAAACGTGAATTTTCCATGGTTGTGTTTTGAGGCACAGTTTGTCACACACAGCTAAATGATGTATTCTTATTAGTCCCACTCAATTACCAAGTCATCCCACTGTGCACTGTATATTTGTTAATGATAGTGCCACAACACTGCATCTACAATACCTGTGATTTTAGTGATTCATAACCACTCACTAAAACTGTGAAAATGATAAATTGACTGCTGTTGATTAAATGCCTCCAACAGTATGTTTCGTATGTGTTTGTCGCAGTTAGGAGTTAAAGAAACAGCATTGCTCCAATCATTTAAATATCTAATTAAGCAGAACCCCAGCTAAATAGGAAGAGCTTGTTGGAATGAAATATCATTAAAGGGGAAAAAAAAGTGTAGCACTGATTTTTGCATGTGCTCACATAAAGACTTTTCATCTCAACCCCAGTGATCGTAAATATGTCATGAACAAAACAAGACCAAAAGATAAAAATTAAAAAGGCTGAGGAAGTTGGAGTGGAGTCCTCCCAGACTCACTGCACAGCTGCACATGGTTGATTTGATGGCTTTAGCTGATATCTGAGATTAGCTTGAAACAACAGTGAACTCCAGTAACATATAAGACAGTCTTTGATGACAGCCCTTAAGACTGGGGCAAATAATGTAGAGAGGAGATAATAAGGGGAAGCTGTATTCCAGTAAAGCAAATGGCACCTCTCAGCCTCCCACTGTAGGGAAAAATGTTTGCACATTTGTAGCAAAGGAATGGCAGAAGAAGAGGAAAATATCTCTTTCAAACTTAGATTAATTATCTTTATTGCTTCACTTAATGCTTTTTTTCTCCCTTCAGATTAATCCTGTATAGAATCCTCAAGCTAATACTGGAAGCAGAGTGGAACAAGACCAATAAAAGTGGATGTTTCTGTGCCAACAATTTGACTCCTATCTGAGGATACTAGAGAAGACAGAGTAATAAAAATAAAGACTTGCCAACTTATGGTCATCTTATTAAGATGAATTGGAAGGGATTTTCTTCCCCTCCCTCATTTTGAATTTGGAGCTAAGTAGATAGACACCAGAGTAGATTAGGGGTTTATGTCTTTTTTTCCTAACCATTCTTCACACAGGCAATGCTTCTATATTTCTGTATCTAAATAGTGAGTTTCACTTCAAGTAACTTTGCACACTCTGTGGTCAGAAAACTGCCTGCTTAACAGGAGAAGCAAAGGAAGAAAATATCTGTTGCACATTCTATGTCTCTTAAAGTCCATTGTACATTTGCTTTTTCAAACACGTGTACTATGCTAAGTCCAAAAATGCTTCACATTTTAAATGTGCAAAGAACACATATGTGCAGTTTATTGCAACTCAGGAGCAGAGGTCTAAGCCAATTCTGCCTAGATTTTAACTTGAGCCCACAAGGACAGTAAATATTTTAGACAAGATGCTTACATCACAGAATCACCTCGTGTAGCAGAGTTATATGTCATGTATGGTCTTTTTCACTTTGTTTTCAGTAGGTATTCTCTCCTTATAGAAAATGTGTCCCCAGCACTGTACATGACTTGCTGCTCCTGTACCCCTGGACTCCTAGGCAGTGTTCTGTAGAAGCCAGGAAATCAGGATAAAAGGAAAGAATTTGCCTTTCCTATGAACTGTGTTCTACAAGGCCAACAAATATCAATTGTGATAAAGAAAGCAGCTTCAGACTATGCAGTGCTGCCATGGAGAAAATATTGTTTGAGGTGGTTAATGCTATGGTTAAAGTGACATGCCTAAATTAACAAAGCAAACAAGGGTAAAAGTTGTGACTTGCACTGAGTACCTCTGAAATTTAGACTTACACCTTATTTCCTTGTTCTCTTTCCTGGGATATTCAAGAGCCATCTTCACACAATCCTGAGCAATGTGCTCTAGGTGACCCTGCTTGAGCAGGGAGGTTGTACTAGATGACCTTCAGTGGTCCCTTCCAGCCTCCACCATTCTGTGATTTCCATATCAACAAACCATCCAATCCTCTTCTAGTTACTGGGGTTTTGTTCACGTATGCTTGTATCTACATACACATCGACCAATCACCCATGGAGGCAGCAGGAAGAAGAGAAAGCCCAAGGGTGCTGGGAAAGTTGCTGCTGGGGTTAACTTGTTCTTCCGAGTGAAGTTTGGCCAAGGAAGTATCTGAAGCACATCCCCAGCTGTACTTCAGCAGTAACTATGAAGTGCATATAGGAAGAAAAGGCAAAGACTTTCACAGGGCCGAGACTAGAAAGATCAGAAATTAATATATTTTCATTGTTTTTTCCCATGTTTACTACAGCCAGACCCTAAATGTGAGTGAACCCTTCATCTTGCCACAATACAAGTAATAAACCTATTAACCACCAGTGGAGAGGATATCTGGAGCATGGTTGTATGTCTAAACTGGGAAGAAAACAGTATCTGGAGCCAAAATAATAAGTGTCCTGATTTTTCATGACAGATTCATCATTCCAGCAATTAAATACTTAAAAAGGCCAAATCTCGTGTTATTTTGCATCTGAAAGCCCGGAGGAAAAGAATAAATAAAAAGCCTTGCATAGAAGTGCCACATGTTAATGCTCAGACACAAAATTCTACACTACAACAGAATCCTATTGAAACTTACCTTTCAGACAAAGTGCCTAACCAGATCTTAACTATAATTGGGGTAGAAGGGAATAAAATAACAATTTTGTCAAAATAAAGACCCAAAGTATTAGGTGTCACGGAAAATGCACATGTCATTCTTCCATAAATAAAGTTGCTAAGCAGATTTACTGTGAAACAATTTATGCTGTGTTATGTAAATGGCAAAATTCTTAAGCCTGCTTGGTTGTAAAGAACAAACCTGTGAAAAGAATCCATTTTTACCATCAGTCACACCATACATTTAGCAGGTGTCTGTTTTACCCACAAGCCTTGCAGATATGCAAATAAATACGTAAAATGCCAAATGTATCAGCTATTCTAATAATGCTTTCCTCCTAATTTTTTTCCTAAAAGAAATGAGCAATTGCTTTATTAGACCTGGATGGATGTCCCTTTCCAATTTCTTTATAATCAACCAGAAACTTGGCAGTGAACCAAAGCATTTACTCTTCGGAGCACACAATGTTTTAGCTACTACTTAGCTACTCCTACTGTAAAAGACTCTTATCAAGGACTCTATCAAGTATACCATGAAGTATACTCATTATAGAGAATAAGCTTCTCAGCTGGCCTTTTATTTACTGACTGCACAAGCAACATTGAAAGGCAGGTTAGACAACCACAGCTGGTTATAATCAAGGAATTAAGATTATAACCAGATTAAATACCAAGAATTTAACAAGGGCAGAAATGTGAGCAAACTAGGAGGTATAAAACAAAAATCTGCACTGAGGAGGTTGGAAGGAACATGGAATATAAAAAGAGGTGACAGGTTGATTGGGAAGGAAGAAGATGATGGGGAGGAGAATAGGATGTAAGCAACCAAAATAAATTCAAAAAAGCAAGAGCAAAAGAAGCAAAATCTGGAAGTAAAAACAAGGAATTGAAAGGATAACACTGAAGCATTAGAAACCAGAAGGTCCATTTACTTTCCACAGAGCATAAGGGAATGAATTGGTGGATGAAAGTTAAAAGACTGCCTGAACTGAACCCTCTTTTGTTTACAAGTATGAAAATGGATAACAAGTGTTAGAAGAGCAGGGTGACTACAAGTAACCCCTTGCATGCATGTCTGTGAGTCACATTATAGCTTTCAGTATCTATGATTAACCATTAGTGCTAAATGGGTGCTTCCCTAATTTTCTGATGTTAGCTCTCTTCCCTCATACAAGAAGGAAAATCTTAATTAAAGCCTTCCACACCCACCCCCCAAAAAAGATTATAACAGGAAAATCTATCCATCTTTCAGTTCATCCTTGCTACAGGCTCAGTGTTTATTTTCTGTGCACATCCACCAGAACAAAAATGTCAAGTGTTCAAAATTCTCTGAAAAGGGTGACTGCAGTCATAACTGGACTTTGGTTTTGAAGCCAATTAAAGCATAGGAAATAATGTTTCCATACTTGTTTGGTCTATTGTCCTGGGTTCAGCAGAAGCAGTCATGTTTTTCCTTTGTGTTAGCTGGTGCAGTGCTGTGTTTTGACTTCCAGCCTGGGAACAGTGTTGGTGAAGCTGATGTTTTCGGTTGTTGCTAAGTGATGTTTACCCTGACCAAGGACTTTGTGAGGCTCATGCTCTGCCAGGGAGGAGGGGAAGCTGTGAGGAAGCAGAGATGGGGCGCCTGACCCGGGCTAGCCAGGGTACCTTCCATACCACAGCACGTCATGGCCGGGGTGGGGGGTAACTGGGAGTTACCCGGAAGGACACGGGCTTCCGGGTGGGACTCGTTTTCTTGGCTGGTGGTATCGTATTCTCTTCCCTTGTTATTTTCCCTTATCATTGTTGTCATTGGTGGTAGCGGTGGTGATTTGTGTTGTACATTGGTTGCTGGACTGTTCTTGTCTCAACCCGTGGAGTTGCACTCTTTCGATCCTCCTCCCCGTTCCTCCGGGAGCGGGGAAGGGGAGAGCCCCGGTGCGGGGAGGGGGGGGGGACGGACCTCGATTGTTGTCAGCTCGGCACCACTCACTGGGAGTGAGTGAACAAGTTACCTGACTGGGTTTAAACCACGACATCTATACAGTGGTGTCAAGAAAAAGAATGGGTTGAAGGTAGGCAGAAGATGCATTGCTGATGCAATGAGAAATATAATGCCTACAGTTTAATTGGTCATGCTGTCATCACACATCTTTGATACTGGCACATATTCTTCTGCCTACCCAGACCATGCAAATGAAGAAACCAGGCAGCACAGAGGCACAGGTATAAAGTGCTCCTCCAGCTGCATTCTGACATCTGACTGGAACATACCTAAGGAGCTACCTGGTTTGCAATTCATCTAGGGAAATCAGCACTCCTGCTAAGCCCAGACAAACAACATCCAAACAGTAAAGGCAATCTGCTTTAGTTTTGCTTTGAAGTTTCATGACTAAACCAGCCAGAAGACATTTCTTTCTACCAGGAGTATTTTTCTTCCATTCTCATGGCTGTCCTTTACCATTCGCCATTACTGTTCAGCTTCTGTGATCTGATCTCTAAATGAAGTTTCCCCTTGCACAAGTGAAGCAAATGATTATGTAAGTTACTGCCACAGAATTCAGCCTTTCAATCAGGACATTTCACAGTTGCTAATGCAAGATTGTTTATTTAAGAGTGTTGTTTTTTTAAGTTAAGGATTTCCTGAAGCTGTTATGGATGTTAGTTTTCTAATCTTTTTTGTTATTTCTCACTGATCACTAAAGATGATTGGCTGGCAGACATTATCAATCAGCCTGAGTGCAAGGATTTGCACAGTACTCTGTTTCAAAAAAATATTTGCAGTGAATATTCAAGGCTCTATCCTGACTGGGTACCCTAATTAGTCTGTCTGATTGGATCTTGTCTTCCATTTTCAAGCTGTTCACTAGCAGCAAAGGTGTCACTCACTCTGAGACTCCCTTCAAGTAAAAGAATAACTTCAACATGTACGAGAAAGAACAATACCAATAGAAAGTGGGACATACAAATTAATAAAAATTCTTAATAAATAAAAATATGCTTCCTGATTTACTTCTATCTTCTGTTTCCCCCATTTACTCTCTGTGTGCAAGTAAAGTTACTGTCTCCACTTTTTCACCAATAATTCATTTACGTTTATAGAGCTGTCATGGTTAAACCCCAGCTGGCAACTAAGTGCCACCCAGGCTATCACTCACTTTTTCCTAATGGGACGGGAGAAAGAACCAGAAAAATAAAAGAAAACTCATGGGTTGAGATAAAGACAGTTAAATAAGTAAAGCAAAAGCTGTGCATGCAAGCAAAGCAAAGCAAGGAATTCATTCACTGCTTCCCATAGGCAGGCAGGTGTTCAGCCGTCCCCTTGAAAGCCAGGCTCCATCACTCATAACACCTACTTGGGAAGGCAAACACCATTACTCTGAATGTCCCCCCTTTCCTTCTTTCCCCAGTTTTATATGCTAACCACAAAGTCATAAGGTATATCCCTTGGGATATCCTTGGGTCAGTTGGGGTCAGCTGTCCCAGCTGTATCCCCTTCCAACCTCTTATGCACCCTGGCCCACTCACTGGTGGGGTGGGGTGAGGAGCAGAAAAGCACTGTTCAGTGACAACAAAAACATCCCTGTGTTATCAACACTGTTTCCAGCACACATCCAAAGCTTTGCCCCATACTAGCTACTATGAAGAAAATTAACTCTATCCCAGTCAAAACCAGTACATTTTCCACCTCTTATTCCATACCATTTTTGTCATGCTCGGGTCCCATGCTATCCAGTGTGTCCTCATTACCTATAGTCACACTTCCCATACTTTGATTTTATTATTATATTTATAATAATATTATTATATATTATATACATCATATATATTATTATATATATAATATATATTATTATAATATATTATTATTTTTCCTTAGTCTATGGACCACCTGTGTGAAATGTCTGTAGAATGTCTGTAAAAAGTCCATATATGTCAATAAATGTCTACAAAATGTCTGTTGAGTTCATTTAGTCCATGACTTTGGGGTCCATCTGTTATGGTGGTCACTCGGGACAAGAGAGGTGATGTGCTGCATGGAGTTACTGGGCACCAAAGGCAGCTCAGGTTGGGTCACTGCTGCATCTGCGCTGCTTCTTGTAAGGCAGAAGGGTTGGTTCAGTAATTACCTGCTACAGGAATTCGTGTAACATGCAACTCCAATCTTGGAGTACAACAATTTAATGGTATTTCCATCACAATCTCCACCTCTGATCCCTTTGGGCCAGACTGAAGGATTTAACATTATGATAAGCTTCTCCCATTGCTCCCAGCCTGGCTAGCAACAAGGGGTTTCTGCTATTGTAATTCCCATAACATCTAACTCAAGTCCCAGGTTACAACACTTTAAAGGTATTTCCACTACAATCTCCACTCCAGTTCCTTTGGACCAGACCATAGGGTTTAACATTTCAATGAACTCCTCCCCTTGCCCCTGCTCCAGGCTGGACATATCCACAGACTGTAGTCCTTGAGGGGTGTGCCTGCTCCAAGTGAAGCCTTACCTATGAGTCACAGTCTCTTCAAGGGTATACCTGCTGTGGCACAGACTTATCCACAGCCAGAGTCACTTTGAGGTGCATCTGTTCCAATGTGGCCTCCTTCATGGGCCACAATGCCTTCAGAGAGATACCTGCTCCAACATGGCCTTACCCACAGCTGCAGCCCCTCCAGACATGCACCTGCTCTCCTGTGGGCTTTTCTGTTGCCACACACTGAGGTGCTTCCATACAATCTCATGCACAGCCACCAATTCTTGAAAGCGTACCTGCTCCTCCATGGACTTCACAGACACAAATGCTTTGAGGTGTAACTTTTCCACTATGGACTTATCCTTGCCCACAGTCCTTTCAGAGACACAATCTCTTCTTTGGCATGGACATAACCAGAGACATAGACACTTTGAGATGTACCTGCCTTGGCATGGTCTTATCCACAGCCACAGACACCTCAAGGTGTCCTGCTCCTGCATGGACTTATCCACAGGACACAGTCCCTTTGACTCGAGTTCCAGCCTGTCCAGCCAGCAGCACAGAAACAGCAGCCATGCCCTGGCCTCCTGCCATCCCAGGCTCAGGGCCATTGCTGTTACCAGAACGCTCCCAGGCACAGCAGTAAGGTGATCAGCAGTGCAGTGCTGCAGCGAGCAGCAAAAGTGAACAGCACCCAGCAGCGAGCGCTAGACTTTAATATAACAGCTAGGCAAGCAAGCCCGTGGTGAGCAGAGGAGCCTGCCAATTAATAGGTGAATGGCAATAACAGTTCACAAATTTGATCTAAGACATTCCAATCAAACCTGTTGTTATCTCAAACCCTTTGAGCCCGTGTTGGGCATGAAATAGGACTGTCGTGGTTTAACTCCAGCTCGCAACTAAGCACCACACAGCAGATCTCCCACTCCTCCATTTCAGGATGGGAGAGAGAATAGTAGGAGTAAAAGTGAGAAAACTTGTGGACTGGGATAAAGACAGTTTAATAGGCAAAGCAAAAGTTGCAAGTGCAAGCAAAGCACAACAAGGAATTCATTCACTGCTTCCCATGGGCAGGCAGGTGTTCAGCCATCCTCTGGAAAGGAGGGCTCCATCACTCATAACGGTTACTTGAGAAGACAAAACACCATCTCTCCAAATGTCCTCCCTTCCTTCTTCCTCCCCTAGCTTTATATGCTGACCACAGTGTCATATGGCATGTAACATTCCTTGGGCCAGTTGGGGTCAGCTGTCCCAGTTGTGTCCTCTCTAGTCCATTCACCCCTTTGTGCACTCCTAGCCTACTCACTGCTGTGAGATGCAGAAAAGGCCTTGGCTCTGTGTAATCACTGCTCAGCAATAATGAAAATGTCCCTGTGTTATCAACACTGTTTTCAGCACAAACTTATATCATCACCCCATACTAGCTAGTATGAAGAAAGTTAACTCTACCCCAGCCAAAACTAGCACAGGAGACAAGAGGCTGCATTTAAAATTCTAAAATACAACAGAAACTAAAACTTATTCTAATTATCACAGAAGAGGCATGAAAAAATATTATAAAGGAAGAGAGCTATGAAGTGGAAACCATGAAAGAAGTATCAGTACAAATTAGAAACTGATTTACCCCTCACAAGCTTGTTTGGCTACTTGGGGAGGGAGATAGGGTGATAAGTATGGTACCTTACTTAAACAATGTGTTAACTTTTTCTGTTGCAAAGTATCAGTTAACAATTTCTCTACACTTAAATAAAACACTGTACTCACTCAGTGCTTGAGCCCACATAAAGTCTTAATGGAAACAAAATAGAACCTTTTATTGGCATTAATGCCGTTAAAACATTTCTGATAACAGAGATACTAACTTTACTAATACCTTCAGGTCTCATCAGATTTTTCTTGTCAGAAAGAAACTTGAAATCATCAAATAGGTATTTTGGCTTTCCAATTTGTTCAGTTTAAAGTACAGTTAATACCTCTTTAAAAACAAAAAATGTAAAACTAAACAAAGAAAACCCCCATACATTTCTAGTTTGACTGCTTCCAATACATGCAAAGTTATAATAGGAGTCTGTCATTTATAAAAAGGAGTAGGCTTCACTTCTAATGCAAGAAGTAAACTTCGATTTCAGGGGAAATTTACCCTGAGACAACTGTATTAGTCAATATATAAAATAATGACAGTTCCTAGGGAGTAAGGGAATTAGAGATTAGTGATGTATCACAGGCTGCCAGAATTAGAAACACAGGGTCTAGGAGAAATTTTATTCTGAGCAATAAGTTCAACAAACCTGGAAATTCTCATTCCCTCCCCCTAAAAAAAAAAAAAAAAAAAAATTGAAAAAAAGAAAGAGAAAAGTAAAAAAAAAAAAAAAAAAAAAAGGCAGCAGGAATCAGTTTACTTGAGCCATGTGGAGCAGACTTCTTCCAAATGTGGACATGGAAGAATTAGAGAAACCTAAGGACTGTTCATTACACGTCTCTGTTAAATGAAGAAATGAAAAAAAAGTAACTAGTACTTTGTCTTCTTTTCAAAACAATTTGGGAGAGAAGATGTTTTCTTCATGGTTTCCAAATCTTTGCAATACATTTTTTGACTATTCTTCCCAGATGGAAGAACTAGAATTTTTTCCTTCAAAAGCTAAAAGCTGAGAAGATCACCCATAATCTTATTCCAGAATCTGTAGATTTAAGGGTCACAGAAAGGCTCCTACATTTCTGCTTTAGACTTTTGTCCTTGTTTTTCCACCGTTCTCTATGTAAGTTCTTACCCTGCTGCCAGAATAGACTTAAGACATCATGCAATATGAAGTTATGCTTTGAATCTGTTTCTGGCACTGTTCCATGCAGTTCTTGCTCTGTTTCCTTAAATAAGAAGCATGTTAATTACTAGGATGCATTTTAAGTGAACACACTATTTTGAGTGCTGCTGTCTTCTTGATAGCAGATTTCAGTCTACATTTGAGTTGCAATCTACAGAACCCCACCACACCTATGAAATTGCAGAAAATCCTGAGTGAGGTCTACCAAGTCCAATTTCAGGTACGTGGGATCTGAAACCAAAGAATCTCTACTGTGCAAGCCACTATCAATTTCTGTTCTTTGCAGCTGAAATCAGGATCTGGACCACTGAATTTATTTTCTCCATTTGTCTCCTGTGAAAACCAGTTCTGTGTAGGTGTCCACAGCAGAGACTAATCTGTTCAGATTCAGTTGTTTGAGCTACTTTGCATCAGGTTTAGTAAACAGCAGCATGCCCTCTGTTTTTTGTTTCTCAGACATTTTCTTTCTTCTTAGAGAAAGCTTTAAAAGAAAAAAAAAAAGTAAGTGCTTTCTTCGTGAGTCTTCGGCCTTACGTAGTGGCCTGTCCTCCCAGTGTCCTTCCCCAGGCCCCGAGTCATGCATCACTCATCTTGTCACATTGAACTCCAGATGCTCCTACCCTAGAGAATGCTCTGACTCTGGCAATTTTTCTTCATTCTCACTAACAATTTGGTAATGAAATATTGATTTTTAGTTAGATTCATATTGATGCTATTAGGTTTGCATTGATAAATCATGCTGGCCTCCTGTCTGAGAGGCTAGAAAGTGCTACACTGAACCCTGGAGATTACAATCAACTCATTGATGTGTTAATTTGATGGATTTTTTCGTTCTCTAAGAAGAAGTAGGAGGGGTAGGGGAAGATTTTTCAGTACGGCTGTTGTAAAGTTTCTACAGTAAAATCAGGGACAGTAATTGTGGGCTTTTCTACGCTCATTCAGTTTAAAAGTATCTTTCTGCCTATTTGTCCAGAACATAAAAAGGAAGGAGGGGGAGAAGGACTCTGGGGTTGAGAGGATATGACACACCTTGTAAACAGAGCTCCAGACTCCCACATGGAGTGGAAAAAATAGGAACAGTTAAATCCCAATTAAACCCTTCAGAGGTCGTAATCAAAAAGCATTTCCTTCTGCTAAACAGGTCTTCACGTAGAGCTAAATCCCAGATGAAGTGAAAATATTGTGGAAATGGAAACCCCCTCTGCTGGCCCTATTCTACCTGGAGACATAGCAGTGGGACAGCTCCCCCCTCTTTCTCCAGCAAAGTGCCACTTAGCCAACGTCCACATGCATCTGCAGCCTATTTAAAACAGCCTCTAGCTTTGATTTATGGTACTGTGCAAATGTAATGCCTGTCATTAAGGGACAATACGTGCCGAACCAAAGGATTACATTGTGATTTCCTTCAAAGGCACAGGGTTTCAGGGGGGTACAGCAGCCACTACAGCATGGGGGTAAAAAAAGGCTTTTAGAGAACACTTAAGTCAAAATTTGCTGAATCATTATTTTGCAAAGCAAAATCATTTCACATTTAGGCATTGCTTTACTTATTTTACCCAAAAGGCTATCATCCTTTCCTTCAGCTGCATCTCCCACCATGCCCCTCAGCATCAAGGGACAGCAGCAAAGCAAAAGGGACCAATCCTGTAAGCTTTATTAATAAATCCATCTTCCTCACTGAAATAAATTCTCAAGTTCTTAAGTCAGATGCATTTTTTTTATTTATTTTTTATTATTCTCATCCTTTCTTTCCCTGCCCTTTTAAGAACACTGGTGATCAGCCTGCCAGGTCAATGATATCTTAACCGTGTCTGAACGTCATGCAGCCTAGATCAGACCAAAGGAGTTACTAAAAGAGCCTCAGCAAAAGACATTCCAGCTGCCTTTGATTAATAATTCTTGTATGGAGTTGGAGGGGAGAGGGAGAGTGGAAGAAGCTCCATTATCAACTCTTCTTGCCCTTCCAAGAGGCTTTGCTACTCCACTCAAGGTTGAACCATTAAAAATAATAACGCCACTGAACATAGGACAGCTTATTATTACCCTAGCTGTTCTGTTTTGGTGCCAGCTGAAAGAAAGAAGGGGGGTTTGGAAGAAAAGAAAAACTAAGGCTTTTTTTGTGCTGTGTGAGAAGGAACACCTTTTTGCTGGAGCTTGCTTAAATAAACCACTCAGGTACTAGGACATTTTCTAATTAGCTTCACTCCAAAGCTCCCTCCCCACCTCTCTCTCCTTCTTCTCCCTCCTGGATGAAAGCATACAGAGAGTCCTGTCCTAAAGAAATATGTCGCGGTACATAAGGACACAGTCATCTGTACCTTCAAAAGATGATGTCAGTGATGAAACTGTTAGTTAAATTCTGTTGTACTATTGACATCTTAATGCCACAAACCCAGCTGGTACGAGATCAGTAACGTAAATAGCCGAGTTCAAATTAATCTCTTTGAACCTCACTGCTGAGCTGAAACCTCTGTTTGACAGTCTAAACTGCCAACTTCATCTTCTTCTCCTGGTTATACAGTAGGCTAAATGTGAAAAAAAGCACCCAGCTAATGCGCAAAGATTTTGCATGTAGCAAGGAAATTTAAGCTCCGGCAACCATTTCGAGCACAGCTCTTCCTCTTTGCACACATGTAGTAGTTTGCATTACCACATATGCTGTTAACTAATTTACTCATTTATTTAAATTTTTACAGCACTTATCCCATGCTCCAAGTGCTTTTAGAATTATTTAAACATTCAGTGCAACACTTAACATTTAAATTTACAATTCAGTTAAGAATACTTAGGTTATGGTAGAACAACCAAATTTAAAACTAATTTACCCTACCAAAGCACCCTCACAGAAAACCCACAGGGAGTTAAAGCTGTTAGCCCAGCTCTAACCCGAATGTCTGCCTGAGAAAAACAGAGCTAAAAAAGAAAGGCAAGCAAGCCTCTGAGCTGCTGCAGCTCAAACCAATGCAGGCTCTGAAGACTGGGGAAGGCAAATATGTTCGAGGATCAGAAACTCCTTAAGAAAGTGTCCTGCCAGATACTCTACTCCTTTAAAAGCCAACTCCAGCCATTCCATCAATGGCTTAGCACATCCCAAACTACTTCATCTGGAGTTATAAATCTGCATCTGCTGAAGTTCATGTCAGCTCACTCCTATGAGCACAAGGTGGCTCAGGGTTTATACCCACAGTCAAGCTACCATGGCTAAGCAAGTTACCAGAGATCAGTTGAACCCAGATAACTCTTTCGAGTGCCCTTACAGCCCATCATAAATATGAGGTAATTCAATTTAGCCTGCAATGAAAATAGATTAAGCTAAGTCAAATCACCTTACATTTGTCAAAGGTGAGGAGGACACACACGGACTGTTTCTGCAGCTTAGCTGATGCATGGTAACCCGTTAAAACGCAGTAACTCAATTGCAGATCTGAGCCCTAACCTGCAGGCACTCCAAAGGGCTGAACTTCTTGACATGAAGCATGTCATTTTTCTGTAGATCTTTTTTTCACTAATCTTAACAATCACAGGTGACCACAGTAAGAGCCAAAGTCCTGGCCCATGGTTTCACTGAGGGCCAACTTAGCTAGGTGTTCGAATGACCACACCAGTCTGCACATTTGAATTAAGCTTGAAGTTTTTAGGTCTCCTCCCCTTACTATTCAAATGCCAATTTAAGAAACTTCTGTCGGTCACAGGGCTCAAAGAACCAAATGCAACATTCTTGAGAGAGTGCAGAATATATTTAAAGCTGCACAATGACAGTATTGCAAGAATTACAGGAATGGTGGCAAGAAAGCAAGAAATAAGAGCAAGGGCTAAGGTCTACAAACTGGGTCTTTTCTTACTGATTGTATATTTGTTGATATTTTCAGGGACTGGATGACTAGGCGTAACATAGGTATATACATATAAACAGTAAATGATTTTCTGATTATTATTCGTTTTCCCAATTATTTCCACATCAGATTTCCTCAAAGTTACTTAAATACTCTTGATCCAATTGACTGAGGTTTTTATGGCACCCCTAACACTGTAGCATGGCATTGCTTCCATACAGTTCAGCGATAAAATCCATCGTAAAACAGCCCCTTGAAATTTAGGGATATTTTACACTTGATCTTTTCAGTTTTCACACTTTGGACCATTTGCACACATCTCCTCTTCTTTGACCCTCTCCCTCTCCTGTTTTCACCTTGCAAAGCTCCATCTAACATTGCTTTCCATTTCACCTTGAGGTTAAATTATGTCATCCCCTGCCCGAGACCCTGGCCACCAGAAGAAGTGCTCTAGCCTTCTTGTACAGCTGGAAGACATGCTTGTAGTGGCTTTTCAGTGGCATGCAGATGTTCACTTTGCTCAGGGATGGAAATCTCACAAACTGTGGCAAACCATAGCAGCACTGCAAGATGTGTGTTTAATTAACGAATCCTGAAGGATCCTTTGGGGAGAGAAAGGAAATTAAACCATCTATACCAGGAAGTATTTAGTGAGTTTAGCCGAGGTGACGGATGAGATCCAAAGCATCTCTCCAGACAGTGCAGCGGGAAGCAATGGTTTTTCACCAGCTCAGCTCCCACCTCCTTCCCTGAGGCCACCTTGTCCCTGAGGTGAGACCTGGGGACTGAGGGTGCTGGTGGGGCTACCAGGGTCAGCTCTTTTCAGAAGATGTCTTGCGGCTTGCCGTGGAGGCTTGTGTGGCTGGCCTTCCCCTGACCCTTCCCCTCCCTCACCGCACACCACAATTAGATTTCACTAAAAGACAAAACCTCTCTTCCTCCTTCACCATAGGGGTTCTGGAGAGTGAGAAGGGGTAGAAACATCTTCTACAAGGAAAATAATTTCCTGCTTGCCAGTGTATCTGAAATTGATGCAGCCAACAGCGTTCCTTGTGAATGTTAAATTAATTTGGAAAGTCTTCATGTATTGTTTCTCACCATGAAAAGCACTCATCACTTCTCGCTGGCTCTCTGCCCTGCCTAGGAACAGGGAGGGAAGTTTAACAGGCCACAGCAAAAACATTCATGAGGCTGCAGCCTGTAGCTTAGCATGAGGGCTGGGAAATTCCTATCACCCAAAATAGTGGGCAGCAATGACAGGTTTGTGTCCAATGCAGAGAACTCAGAATTTATTAATGCTTCTGCATCAACTGTGAAAGGAAGATTGAATTGTCCTTAAAGGAAAATAAAGGTAAATATGTTCTTTTGCCTTCACACTTACTTAAAGCCTGCTTAAGGGTTCAGTATCTGGACTAACAACTGTATAGTCACGGAAAACAATATATTGAAAATGTCAGAAGAACATAGAAATACTTAAAAACCTAATAAATCATCTCTTGATTAGTTTGAAGTGTGCATGTGAAATTGTACCAGGTTTGCTTAAATGTTATAAGGAAGCAAGAATGACTCAAATTAAATTCCGTAGAGCAGGTTTCTTTCTTTGTTCTTTTAAAAAACACTATATTGTCAAAATTTGATTCTATATTATATCTAATTTTCCACTGCTGCTTTACCTCACTGTAGATGCTTCCAAGTGTAACCAGTCTCTCTTTGAGTGCCTCCCAACTCTTAGCTCTGTTTATTTTTTTAAGTTCTTGAACTTGCTCACCCTTTCCACCTGCCTTATATTTCAGAAGATGCTGCTACATATTAATCCATCCTGTCTTTTACCTATCTAGTCTTTCTGCTTTTTTCTTTCCTCATCAGAATGGATTTTTTTTTTGTTATTAAATCCACTTTCTGCATCAGTTGCTAAGTTGAATATGGACCGTTAATTTCATTTTGCTTTTAGGCTTCAATTTCCTTCCCTAAAAACTATTTTTGGTATTTAATTTTTAACTAGAAGTGAGTCTGAGTTGCAAAAAAAACTCTAACCCTTCTAATCTCCAGATCCAGAAGTTTGGGCATCTGCAGGCCAGCTGGGCAGGCTGGCCAGCTGTGGAAGCTGGATCTAGACCTAGACTGTGATTCCAGATTCTGAAGGTCACAACTTTTGGAACCAGCATTTCCATGAAAGTCATTATTTAAAGAGGGCCCAGCTACCTTATTTAAAAAGCCTACAGTATACTAACAAGAGGAACACAGCTCTGCTTTTCCCAGCAATTACCTAGTTCCCATGCAAGAGAGAAAGGTCTCCTAGTTACCCATTCAAGAGCTAGAGTATTGCCTCATAAAAGAGACCAGAACTCCTGGTTTATTGTTAAACACATTCACTGAAGTTTAATTATGAGATGTCACTAAAAGAAGCATTTTCAAATCCCATTTTTTTTTAACTGGCTTCAGTAACACTCTTAAAAGACCAGATCAGGAGACAAAACAAAACAGGCAAACTCCCCTCCCCCCATATTATCTCCTTTATTCTGCAGAGTGGAGAAATCTCCTTCCAGGTGAGGGACCATGTTAGAAAGCCACATGATCGGCAGAGCTGCATTATCTTTTGTCTCATCACTCCAGATGTTTGCTGCCTAACCAGTTCTAAAATACTAATCAGAGTAGGTAGTGATTCCTCCTTCCTGACCTCAAAATTTCCACCACATCTGCTGAAAAGGTACAGCACATATTAAGTACATGTGTTTAATATGTTCAACATCCTAAATGATCTTTCCCATTCTTCCCTCCCCTACATTTCACCATCACATGCAGATGCCTCCTCCAGAGAGGTATTAATGGGCTGGCTGGCTTTTCTGACCTGTGTTTCAGGCCATAATGCGGGTAGCTTTTGTCTTTTCCAAACAGGGGCTTTTGACTTCCTGCCTTGCAAACAGAGCTTGTGCCCATCTCAGACCAATAAAATAGGTGGAAAGATTGCTCTCAGCCTTTTTAAGAAGAAAAATACCTCCAGACTCTTTAAAACTAATGGTGCCTCACATTTTTATCCAAAAATCAACTCCCCTTTCTCCAGAAACAGTGAAAAGAAACACATACCCCAAATGGCTTACAGTTCCAGGCAGGCAGGGCAAACTAAAACTGGGAGTAAAGCAGTATATCCATTTGATAAAGAGAAGAAATACACAGAACAATAAAATTGCTTGCCTAAGGGAGGACCAAGAAATAAACCCATTTTTTCAAAAGTCCAGCCTCATGCCTTTAAGATGAAGCCTTGTTATCCATGTTTGCCAACAAGAGAGTCATAAAACTAATGTAGAAGGCAAAAGAGAGGTCTAATGTGAATAATCCAGTCCTAAAGACAAATTAGGAATGATAGTCATAAAGGAAACATGCTCTCCTGCTTTCCTTTTCCAGTTTCACAATAAGGACTTCCAAGTTGAGTTTAACCTCATTAGAGGTGACCAGAAAATCCAGGAAACATGGATCTTAATAGCACACGCTATCAGGTATATAGATCAATCACAGGGACAAAAAGAGACATATTCATGGTTTTGCAGATTAATTAACTGAAGGTTTGTTGCCATTAGAGGTGGGGGGAAGGATGCCTAAGTAAGCTGCTTAAACAAAGACACTTTAGCAACCATGTTGATTTCCTGCATAGACCTACGTGACAGTAACAATTCTGCTCACCAGCAAAGGCCTGACCTCCAGCCCTAAGTTGCCTTCCCAGAGCATCCTATATAACACCAAATGATGATACATGATAACAGAAAGAAACAAGAAAGATCTTAACAGACCTCAAATGCTTGTTGGTTTTCAGGAAATGACTTCTCACGTGTAGGTTGCCAGCCATTGCTTAAAACCAACAATTTAATATGCTGGATTGGCATCAGCATACAAAGGCCCAGCTAAATCTCAGAGAAGCTAATCTGCCTCAGGACTCTGGAATATTACTTGAATCTCTGGAAAAATCAGCAAAGCAAGCAATGAACATCTCTATCCTTCCTTTCATAATTAAATTGCAAGAACAAAAGGTTTCATTCTGCAAAATCATTAGTAACATAGGAAAACATTTGCCATTGTCTCTGTGTCCCAGGATATACCTGTCACTGGAGAATTAACCCTGATTATTACCTTTTTTTTATACGCCATCTAATGAGCTAATGAGGTTTTTTGGGTATATCATGTTAGGTGAAAGACTAGAGAGAGTGTATTAGGTACATCTGATCCAGTTTAAGAACACAGCAAATTAACAGTGGAAAAGACATGTATCTGCGACTATGACACGCAAAATCCACCTCCAGTCACTCCCTCACATTGGTATCCCTGGTCATGGAGAAGACCATGCTCATGAATAACTGGAGATGACATTTGCCATGATGGCTGATTGCTGAATAAATGGAAACGCAAACTAACCAGAAACCCTCATGATTCTGTCTAATGGACCTACTTCACAAAGGCGAGGTGGATATTTTTAAGGGTTATATTTCAAGCATTTGGAGGGAAAAGGTCAGTGACTGCCATGTATATTTTCCATCCATGATTTCTTGCATCAGATCATCTGGTCTGGGTAAATTTGTTAAGCAAGTGTTTATTGCATAGCTAAACCAGAGATGGAGAAATATCTTTGTACCCAAGTCACTGCCCTTCAAACAAGATTTGACCATGGCCTCCTGAACATGCAATGGCTGTGTGTTTCCTCTGTATGTGAATCAGGTAGAGGTCCACAGGCCACATTAACTGGATTGCAATCTTCTAGTAATTACCAATAGGCAGCCTGTCCCCTTGTGCATGCCTGCTGGGAAAAAAAATGGAATTTATCTGTGTAACCTCTACCCCTCATTTTAAAATCTGGCTACTTATTCAGATTAAATCTTACTGTCATTGTTTCTAGAAGCTATCAGACCTTGTTGGGGAAGTAGTTATCTTGTTTCTCTGGTCTATTCTCTGTGTTAGAGATAGGATTTTGTGGAGACACAAATCAGAATAAATAAATAAATAAATAAATAATACCTAATTTCATCAGGATTTTACAAAACCAGCTAATAGGCGACACAAATAAGATGCATTGCTTTAGTAAATGAATAGAAAACAAACAAAGGAAATGTTTATCTTCCTGTTTTAATATGTTACTTCACTTTTTTCTAATATTTAAAATCTGACCACCTGCAAAAGATTATCAAGAGCCTCTGTGGATTTGCAGGAATGCTTGCAGTACTTGGAACAAATGAGATACTCTTGCTAGCACACACTACTCCCTGTCATTCAGTGTGCTAACAGAGAGAGACAGGGCCATCAGCAATGCAATTGTTATTATTTGGTAAAGGCTGGTGGTGACTTATGAGTTTCAGAATGCAGCTTCCTCATTTGTTTAATGTCAAGAGATTACAGTTTCCATTTACTATGTTTTTATAACATGCAGGTGGGAAAAATCTCTTTTTGAAAGCCTGTCAGTAGTTGGTGCCAAAGCTGAAATATTACTGCTTGATCCTTGCAGATGAACCTATGCCATATTTGGGTACAACACCAGGTCCAGATCCTGTAACTGATGTCTGCTGTCAGCTGCTGCCAGGGGCTTGAATGCAGCGCCCATGGACAGGGCGCACTGGCCGCACAGCACAGCCGGCCAGAGGAGCACCTGGTGAGCTACTGGGGTACAGCCAGTGTTGGGTGCAGCCCTCTAGCATGCATCCTGGCCCTGCTGCTTTCCTGTCTTGGCTTCCCCACTGCTAAGGGGGATAAATAGAGTATTTCCTGATATTAGAGGGGTCCTACACTGAGGAACTTCAATGTCTTAGAGAAGAGATCCATCTGTATGCTAATGTTTTTAAAGGCTGGGGAGGATTTTATGGACTACAAAACAGTAGTTCTGAATTGAATTTTGATGCTTGAGGCATGGGTTCTTCCAACCTCTTTCCCCTGCATAATCCCAGCCTGACAGCATAGCAGTGGGGATGGCTTCACATGAGTGCTATGCCTCTGTCCCACTGAACTATGTGGTGCCAGTCTCCTGGATGCCTAAACTATGGCTTTGGTTTGGGGGTTCAGGCTGAAGCTATGGCTTCAGCTCTCCATTGCTTCAGCTCAAATCCTGTCAATTAGGCAGGTTGGCAACCCCAAATCTGTTTACCAGAGGGTAAGGGTAGGCAGGCAGCTATGGGGCTCTGCCAGAGGGAGATTTTACCCCATGCTTCTTGACTATCTGCGCTCCATTAACTCTCTCAAGAAGCAGAGTTGGCAGCACAGTAGTGTCTGTGATGCAGCATGAAGGTGGGAAATAAGATGGGGTGCTAATAGAGTTGCTGTTATTGGAACCTAAATAAGGCAAGTTAGTAAGATAGGACAAACTTTAGTCAGGAAAAAAGGAGGTTCTTTCCTTCTTCAGACACTCCCACCAGCAGAATAAGCTCAGAATAGACAGGAAAGGAAAATTTCCATGTTGAATAGGTCCCCACAAACATTTCTAGAGTGTGGGTACACAGAGGTAAAGACACATAACACATGTGCTGGCACAACACGTGGCAAGAATGATGACGGGAACTGCAGTCTGACACTGCCCTGCAGCCTGATGAGTGAAAACAGACTTTGTGCTGAATAGGCCCCAGCTAAGGGATGGCTGGTTGTGTTTGAACTGTTACTGTGAAACGACAATAGGATATTGGGAAAGGGAATGTGGGGTTAAATTCAAAAGGTTTCAAAATAACTCTTCGAGTTGAATTCAGGCTCAAGAAGAAAAATGAGATGAGTGGGTTAAGGTCAGGGTTGTGTGTGTGGTGTCCCTTCATTTTCCTCACTCATATTTGTTGTTAATGGTATCAATTTAAAATATGTGTTCTTAGCACTGCTTCAAAAAATTGATTGCTGTGAATTCCTGATGTAACATGAATGTGAGTACACAGGCATAAGCACGACTTGGTTAGGGAACTTTGAATCTTTCTTTTGAGATCTGCTTGTATTGTCCAGGTTCGCACCATCACAACATCAGCCACAGCGTGAAATCTGAGTGACGGAGGGGCCAGCCTGAAAGGCCCTAGGTCAGCTTAGTGAAAAGCTTTCCACAGTAGAGTAGGGGGCCCAAACCAATGCAGTCTGATTCCCCTAAGCGCTGAACTCCAGTGAAACTGATCCAGGTGTTGCAGCTGTAGCCGATCTCAACTAGAAACCTCACATAAAATCTGTGGCTAATCTTAGTCACATTAGCATTAATGTTCTAAATATAGGCTTTCATTTGTCCCTTCTCATCAGAGTCTAAAAGCACAGTGTCTTTAGTGTGGTTCTCCTCACTTCTGTAATCAAGTGAGATGCTATTCAGTCCCTTTATTCGAGGTAGGGAGCTGGTGCATGCTTCCATAGGGAATTTACCCAGAGTAACACAGGTAGTTTGTAAAAGGACAAGGACCTCTCCTAGGTCCTGCTTATTTGCCAAACCATTTCTCCTCTCTAGTTATGAGAAGGGTCAAAACCCATATTGAGATTCACAGCCTTGGCTCAGTCCCAAACAAGCCTGCAAAAACTAATGAGAATTGTCAATTTTGCTTTTTCCTTTTATGCTAAAGCTTCTTTCTCATTTCTTTTTGTAAAGGCTGTGGAGGAGTGGACACGCACTGTTCTGCAGGTAAAAGATGAGAGCAAAGTTTGGAGGCTGGTGTGGAATTTAATGCTATGTCTCACAGATCTTGTCAGCAGGTGTCAGTCTGTCCTTTTGGGCACAGGTGATGCCCTTCATTTAGTCACAGATTTCACGTTCAGGAGCCTGTCCTAGCCCTGAGACACTGAGGATAAGTAGACAATGTTATTTGCATGCCAGGAGGTGAAGAGATCTTCCTACCATAAGATCTGCCGAGGCAGGGACAGTTTACTTGTGCCTTATAAAAATAACCATTTTAATTTGAAAAATAGTTACACATACAAAGGAAGAAAGAAAATATGGCATATTTCCTTTATAGGTTAGGTTGAAACAGAATACTTGTCTATCCCTTCCCACATATACAAAAATCTGCACTGTGTGTTTAATTATATCTTACATTTATTTTAGGCTTTGTGTCCAAAGATATTCTAAGCCAAAGCAGAAAAATCTCTTCACCCATCACTGAAATTCAGTCACCTTGGGGATGAAGAATGGCAGTCAAGGGGACAGCCAGCACACAGTAACCTTGGTCAAAAACCCAGGTGCAGAAATCTGCTACCACCAAAAGTGCCATGGGACCTAGCTTTTAAAGACTTTCCCACAGTAAATTAAATGAAAGTGTATTTATCTGTTTCAGCAAAATGAAATGCTGAGTTGACTCAGCCAAGCCGCAATCTCTCATTTTAGAGACTGAGCATTTCAAACATAATACAGAAAACACCATGCTCTTGCAGTTGCTTATGGCAATGACAGAAAAAAGTTGTGACAAATCACTGACTTTGAATTTATCCAGAACTTGGCCTCTCCAAAACCACAAGGTAATGACAAATTCAGAGCTTAGGTTCCCCCTGTTACAATTGCTCATCCACACCCTATTACCAGGTCAAAAAAAAAAAGGAAGATTGCTTTTGTCAGCACTGGGACTGAGACTCACATTTATCTGGCACAAGATACCAATACATATAACAAACATGCGAATGCATTGCTAGTGCAGCGCAATATTATTCAGCACACCAAATGAACGATTTACAAAGGTACTTAGACACTTATGCACATAAGATTCTTCTGAACAAAAAAGTTCTCTTATTTAAGTAAGCTTGTGATGGGGAAGAAAAGTGATACTGCTCTTCTGAGCATTTTTAGCAGAAGTATAAATAATGGGCACTGAGACATTGCTGGTTTTTCTTACCAACACCAGATTTTTTTCCTTCCATTTTTTAGACCCTGGAAAGACACAATTTCATTGGAAAAGCAGATTTAATAAGTGATTAGAGGATAATCACTATTCTCTTGTAATATGCAAAGGGCAGTTTTGGGTTGTGAGGTAGTTTGTGGGTCATGTGAATTTAATTGTCATATCCAGAGACTTATACCACATTAAGTGTATCCCTAGTGAAACAGCAGAGTTGTAAATCTGTGAGATATATATATATATGCACTATTTTATAACAGAGCTATGGGAATAGTCCATTACCTATAAAATAAAGAAACAACGTTAAATATGCCAAATCAATTTCCTCGTGAAACCAGCAACAGATACTTAGCCAGTTACTACATGAGACTCCAAATTTCAGCTCAGGTTCCACACATTGTCCTGCTTTCCACCATTTTAGCTAGTGCTTGCAATGCCTGTCTAGAAAGTGTCAGGTTGAAAAAGCCATCTTCAAAGACATGTGAGGATAAAATCATCTGTTAATTTCCTTTTCCATATTTCTGTGGAAAAAAATGTCTTTACAGTAAGAAGAGTTAAAATAAACAGAGAAGGACCACAATATTGCCGATACACAAAAGCCACACTGACCATTTTGTTTGTGAACTTGGGGATTTGAAGACATAATCCTGACCCCCTTGAAGTCAATGGGGATTCCATCATAGATCTAAATGGAATCCAGAATTACTCTGAATCTTCTGCAGCCTTTACCTTGGCTCTGCTGCTGCTCACCCAGTACTGACTTTCCACTCCTTTGCTCTGTCCCACTACTGAAAGCCAATGACTCTCCTATTTTCCACCACCTGCAACTCAACTTTCTCCCCAGAAACTTCTTTTTTCTCTGCTGCCTTTTGAAACTCTTCAGTTCTTCTTTCTGAGTTATGGTTTAAGGAGAAGTAGCTCAACTAGATAACATTAAAAAACAGTTTCCAGATACAATGGCATGCCCGTTTGTCAGTACAAGGCCTGAGATAGGAATCTTAAAGGTCTTTTAGTGGGCATTACTAAAAAGACAACATTTGCTATTTCACATGATTACATGATTTTTTGCATTATTGTTATTATTTTGCCATAAGACCTTGCACTGAGACCAGAGCTGTAGCCAGGATTTTCATCCTTAACCCTGAATTTCCTGGCTTTTACAGATTTAAAGCCAGCCTTTCATGTTAACTCAAACACAGCCTTACGTAGCTGAATTGATTTAACAGTGTGCTTTAGCTAAATGGACAGTCTCCATAGCAGTTACTTGAAGGGGCTCAGAAGCAGCTCAACTCCACTCACAGAACTCCAATGCACCCTTTCACATGTGCCTGCTGATAATGTGCTAATTCCTGGGCTCCAGACGCAGCCACTTTCGCAGGAGGCCTCTGCTAATTATTATTCTTATAAAAGCAAAACAATCTCCTGGTTATTGTTTGACACAAAGTTATTTGTAACCCCTCATTTTGCACGAGAGGACAGCAATACCTATCTCACATTTTGAATCCATTTGGTCTTTAATGAGCAGATCTGATCTTTCCAAGCCAAATATCTCCAAGCCACAGCAAGGTGAAAAGTAATGCCAGTTTACCGTGAATGCTTGTGGGGACTTCACCTGGTCTTACAGCACTGAATGAAGAATCAGGTTATATGCCATGCACAGGATATGGTGAATACATTTCAGACATGCAGCTTTAGGTAAAGGGGAACTGATTTAATATTTCTATTTGGAATCTTCCATCCTCAAAAAAACTTATAAGAGGCTGACCTACATCAAAATTTTCTTTTTTAAGTAACATTCTGCAGGCAGAGGTAACTATTCCAAAATGACTCCACAGTAAAGAAATGGCCTGAACTATGGTGCTACGTATATTATTAAAAATGAGCAGCTGGTTATGTTTTTCTTTCAACAAACCTCTTGTTTCTTTTTCTACTGTGTTTTGTTTTGTTCTAGCATCTAGTTATGAATTTTGTGAGCATAAAGCCATCTCGCACGCTGTAAGTCCGAATGTGTTTAAAACACAAATCGTGATTCAGAACTGTGGTGTGGAGATACGAAGCTGATCTTGAAACTGATAATTATTGGCTTTGGTTTCTCACCATTTATATCTGAAAACATAAGCCTCGCTTAAAAAAAAAAGAAGGCTGTCCTCTCTAGAAACAACTAATTTGCAGGTGCCCTCATGCTTTAAGAGTTAAAGGGTCTCTGCATAGCATGTACACATGAACACAGTACACATGTTCAAAAGGGAACATTTCTAGGTCTATACACCTGATTAGCTAAACCCCATAAGAGTGTTCTGGTCTGTTGTGGAGTCCCAGGATAAAAAGACTTGGTTGCTTTTGCAAGTAATGAGAAAGGAGGAGGGAGGGGACCTTGTCCTCCAGGAAGATGGAAGGAATAAAGGGAATTCTTGTAAAATGTTATAAATGTTGCATTTAAATAAAAAAGTCTTAAATTGCGGAGCTGGTCCATGTAATAGAAGGATCAGTAATTTTAAAAGAGTGCCAGAAATGAGCCAATTTCACAAGCTATTTGAAGGATATTTTCATGTAACTTCTGGCCAAAGCAATGTTCCAAAAAGTCTGAAAATTGAATCCTAATTAGTTACAAGGATCCCTCCGGCTCAAGTTGACTATTATATTGTGCTCCACCATGCTCCCAAAGCAGATGAAAGCCATCACACCTTGCCAACATATGACAAGGAGAAAGGTAAACTCACCATGCCATTGCTTTCAGAAGAGTTTAAATCAAGAAAAGAGAGAAAATTACACAAATCTTGAAGGAGAATTGCCATTCTTTCCACATAATAACAGTCATCTGGGATAATATGCCTGTATTTCACTTGTCAAAGCATGCTGTTTACTATTTGGTCTTTTAATAGTGAATTTAGTGAACATTAAGAGACATTAAGGTGAAGCAAGCATTTTTATGTTATATCAGCTCATTCCCCTGCCCTTTAATACACAAGTTTTTACATTCCTTTGTGTGTTCTGAAGAGATCTTATGCATCTTTCCATATAGGTTAAGCTGACACTGCAGAAATGAATACAGCTGATTTAAATCTTTATTAAAAATATAAACGTCTCAAATACTAAACCTGCCTATTCATAAACCAGAGACTTCTGCTCTGCACATGCTGAATAGATCTGGGGTTGCTGTGGGGACAGGCTCATTCTCTGAACTTTTGGTGGTGAGGGGGGTGCCCCCACACACCTCCTCCTTGAGAATTTTTTCTTGCTGTTTTAAAGAAATGAAATGCTAATCTCAGCTCCACCTCTATTGGGTCATCTCCAGGTCAGCAGATTAGAGAAATCAACAGAAGAAGGAAGATAGTCTACTCCAACTGAGGGGCCGGATGACCCAGTTATTAATCAATCTGATGGCAGCATTTGAACAATGACAGTCATCTGTCAGAAACAGGAGGTGGCTCCTCATTAACACACCACTCACCTGCCCTGAGCTACAGCTCTTTTATAATAATACCTACCATTCACCTCCAAGGTGTTGCTTTTTTCTCTGGATACATGAAATAACAAACTGTTTTCTGCTCCCTCCCTGGTACTTCATTTTCTTGAAGCTTACTCAACCTGCAGCATTGCCTTAGCAGGAGCAAAAACAAAAAAAAACCAAAAAATCCCCAAACAAAACAAAATAAAATAACCCCAACACCAAAAAAAAAAACCAAAACCCAAACCACAAAATACTAAAAGAAAGGAATCCCCAAAAACCTGAACAAGTAAAAATATCCCCAAAAACCTGAACAAGTAAAAATATCCAAGCAAAACCAGAGAGACCAAAATGATTTCTAACTGATTTGATAAGACTTTCTAGCCTTCAGATTAAAATAAGTAAAGCAAGTTACCATTTTAACACAGTAACACACCACAGTTATAAATTGGCCTCTTTCTTCCAAGGAACAGGTCAACCCTTTTTTCTACCAATCTGATTTCACCACAGCTGTCCCAGCAGGTTCCCTCACACCAGCTTTGTATTGTCATATACCTTTTAAAATTACTCTGTTTTGCTCCGGCAGTTTGCAATCCACATGCAGATGTTAAGCCAAAATAATATTTTAAGCAAATAATTCTTTCAAATATGCAGCTAATCAACACATATTTTTGCTATTAGATGCTTACACGTGTTGGTGGTCAAACACAGGACTGATGAGTAACCACACACAGACCTGGCTCTGCCATTAGCCATGCCTAGGAACAGGCTCACACCAATTTCTATCAGCCTCCTCAAAAATCTGACAAGATGTATCATTAAAGGAAAGATAATATGCAGCTAGTGTAAACTAAAACTTACTCCACTAGTTGTGTTCAGTACTACGTACTGGATCAACAAACTGCAAGGCACCTACAGATTTCTTGCTCCCCTGCCTTTGTTTCCAGTTCTTCAATGCTGTTCACTCTTTAAAACTTCCTCAAACAAAAAACTGTGGACCTATATAGCCTTTCATTAAAGGAAATCCCCAAGGTGTTGGCTATAAGCACACTGTGTACTATAATTCTAACCCAAAGGTCCTACCTACCCTACACCTCCACATAACCTGCTGCTGCTTCTCAGCAGCTCCCCCTGATCCCTCAGCCCAGGGTTTTCTTCCCCCTATTCCTGTAACTCCTCTGCTTCTGATTTTGTGCAGGTTATTTGAGGACAAGTTTACACTTAGCAGGGATCCTAAAGGGCTGCAGATTATCTGCACTGGAAGTCGAAGAACCTCTCTCAGACCTAGAACTGGTGTGAAGCAGCTGTCCTGAAGTGACACAAAAGCCCACAGCAGTCAAGGAGGGACTCAAGTTTCTCAGAAACATAAAACTAGTGCTAATTAGATAAAGTATGGCAATACCTCAGCACCAAGCAAGGCGAGAAGCCCTGGTGCTGGGAATGAGGTGGCTGGGGCTGACTATGCATTCTGAAAAGCTTGCAATGAAAACAGACATGAGAAGCAAATGATGGAGTGAACTTCCAAGCATAGCAAGTAACACATTTGCTGCCAACCTAACACAAGAGCTACCATGTCCTATATGGGTGAGCACGTTCTAAGGATGGGCTCGTAAAAGGGTGACCTTTCCTCAGCTGTTTTGGGTCTCCTCTACCAAACCCAGCTGCAGACAAGCCACCTTCCTCACTCAAACCAGCCCCTAGTGAGCAGACAGAAATGAAAGGCAGCAACTGCTTAGCAGTCATTAGTAACAGATAGCACCTCATCCACATTTCTGGAGGACTGCAGTGAGGCATTTAGAGAGGAGGAAGGAATCACCGACTCCAAGTGCCCCAAAACTGCCAAGCCAAACCCCATTCAAACTACATCTGCCTGCTCAAATGGGCTGGAAACTTAGCAGTTACAGAAGTACTGGTATTTCTGGTCTCCTTTCCACTCCTACGGCAAGGTCAGCATCTTGAAGGCTGTCTAAGCTGTTTCCAGTTCCAGTTGGGGATTACTAGCACATATTAAAATGGGGGAAAAGCTAGCTCCGCAAATGCTTTCAAACACTCAGAAAAAAAAGGAATAATTCCAAATTTGGGAGTTCAGAACTTTCTTTTGTTTTAATTCTCACTTTCTTGTTAGCAGGAATGCATTATAATTTTACTCAAAGGTGCAAATTCATATTTTGATTTTGGTAATAAATAATCTTTCTCTGCATTACACTAATTCTTAGCATTAGATACCAACAAAACAACATCAAGCAAACAAACCAAAAAAAAACAAACCCAAGACTTACCCAAAAATGGAAGAAAACAGACACACAAAAAAAAAAAAGCCAAACACAACCACATTTTAGAAACATTAGGGTCACAGTCTTTCTGTCTAAACCCTGTTTGTTTAGGCAATTACACTGCCTGTTACTTACCCATAATGTTCTCCTTTAGCTGGAGTGCTGTGTGGATGATTTGATGGTGCTAATGTCTAGTTTTCTGGGAGGAGAGGGGAGAGAAGGAAATGTTACTTCTGAACTCTGACCTCTGTGGATGGCTTTCTGGGGAATGCACTCTACTGATTGTCTTCTTTTTGAGCTGCAGTGGGTGTAATTACATATATATACGGCCTGTGTTTTGCTTGTGTTATGTTTTTAGGTACAGATTGGTATGTCCATGATGGCACATTAAAGTAATAGCAATGAAAATAGTATCCAGCAAGTAATTTCAGTGCTGTTACCACGCTGGGCTGTAACCACCCTGCAAGCCCTGTGTGGTAACACTCATGCTCCATCTACCTCCATGCCATTAGCCCCCCCCACCCAGGACAGCAGGGCAAGTGGCACCCACCTTGCAGTTCCCAGGTTTGAATCTTTCTTTCCATCTAAAAGAACATTTGGCAGCGTAGCTGCTCCTCCCTCCTCTCCTACAAGAACATGTGCGTTTTGGTGTGTGCGCATATTCATTACAGCTGGAACGGGAGCTCATGAGGGGGAAGCATGTGAGCCCTCAGCTTCACCCTCCTATGAAGAAAGAAAATATTATCATCATGTTACAGGTGAACAGTTTGATACATTTAAGTAATACCCCAAGCACTGCCACCTGAATTAGTTTAAAACTAACGAAGGGGGCCACGCTGTTATTGAATCTTCCTTTCACACTGCAGATGTGCCTGCAAATCCTTCACGGCTAGTTCTTTGGACAGAAGGACCCCAAAACACATGCTGGGGCTGATTTCTTCCCTTTTACCTCCAAATAATGCCTTTTTCCCCAGGGGAAAAAAAAAAAAAAAAAAAGTAATAAAATGGGTTTAATTTTAAAATGGGTTTAAAATGGGTTTTATTTTCTGTCTTACTGTCATTTCCTCCTTCCCCTGAGCAGGACTACTGTTAACAGCAGTTTCAGACTAAAGTGATGCGTCTCATATTTTGTGTTGTCCCCCCCCAGTGGAAAACTCTATAAATAATATAAGAGCATACCTACCTGTCTTTTCCAATATTATATTCTTGACTAAAGTTTGAGGGTTTTTTAATTAAGAAATTTGTATTAAAACCCCACTTTCTTATTAATTTTGTGCAAGTGTATATGTTAATTTTGGTACAAGTATGCATGAATTTTTGTACTGAGTATCCCTTTTACAGTGCATATATGCACATCTAGTGTGTCTCTCTCTACAAATAATGTAATGACACATCTGCCTCTAATGTTGTTTGTGTTTATATACTTATATATATATGTATGTACATGTGTGTATATTTCCCTGTATGTATAGAGATGTATGTATATGTGGATAATATATATATAATTGCCCAGGCTTTACAAACGGATGCCAGCAAGCGAATACCTGTCTATTGCTCTGTCAAATGTGACTCGCTGGGAAAGCTATTGGGTTTATAGAAGAGACAAACATTTCAGGCACGCCATTCTGGGGTAATGAAGCATGGCAACAAAATATACCTGTGCAACATTTGATAAAGATGAGCTGACACACCAGTCCAAATAGGTTCTTTTGTGTGTCTGCACGTGTCTACCATCATTGCTTTCATCTTAAAACAGGAAGGTAGCAATAGCAGCAGCAGCTGGCAGGAACCACAAGAGGAAGAGCAGCTCACACAATTAAACGTCGTTTACCTCTGGCCTTTATTTCGCTCCTCTCTCCCCCTAATTTATTATGTGTTTTCTCCATCTCTATGCAAAAAACACAGGCTCAATTTTTCTTTCTTTCTTGTGCTATCTAGCTCTTTTTGCAGGGGGACTAAACAAGACAATAGGCAAAATCCCACGACATTTAGCTTTGGATCTTAACTTGAAATGCTTCTTAGTAGGGTTTTTATGGCCTTTATTGTTCTTTGATTAATGTAAAGTAAAATTAAACCCTACAGTTACACATTAGAACATCAACTACAGAGAAGGCAAAATGGTGCTGTGTACCTCACTTCAGAGAAAACATTTTTTGTTGTGTTTAATCCTTGGAGCAAAGGAAGGGAAAAAGTGTTACCTGCTGTGGGGAACTTCGAAGGGAAAGGAAAGGTATACCTCAGCTGCAGTGCTGAACAAGCTACCCAAGTTACATTGCTCTCCTCATTTGGGGCTGAGTAATAGCCCTGATTTAGGCAGAAGTTCCTGGTATGTGGAGCCCAGCAAAAAGGTCTCACAGGCTCTGCTTGACCCCCAGAAATTTTGTTTCCAAGGGTAACTTGAAACAACCAAATTTTATAGTAGTTGTTATGTGGATCAGCACTGTTTTTTACCAAAAAGAGACAGCAGCATAAATCTTTCTTCCAGGTTAAGTTTAAAAGCATATTTTCATTGCCTAGAGGTGCTGTATATAAATATATGCTTGCAAATGTTTGTATTCAGTTCAAATGAAAGCTTAATTGTGGATAGTATTCTGGCTAACATCTACTCAATAGGATGAAGTCCTTCTATGTACTGTATATGGCACATGTGTGGTATTTACTTTTTTACCAGATATGCCCTGCTCTCATCTCTTCTCTTTGCACAAAGTCTCCTTGGTATGTGTGATTTTTCACTCTGCCAGCTGGTAAATTCATTTTTACTCTGGGTTTCCAGTGGTTCTTTTCTTCTTCTTTTTCCACAGCTGTTTCTAGGCAAAATGCATAGCAGTTCAGCTCAAGTAAAACTTTCAGCATTATGGGTTTTGAGTAGGGTTTGAGTTGCAGAGTGAGACAGAATCAGTTTGGCTCCTTGTAATCTCTATACTGAAGCAACATGTAACTGAAATTGATCTTTCTTTTCTCCCCCCCCCCCCCCCCCCAGTGAAACTCATGTTAAATCTGAAAGATAGGCAACAAATTTGACATCATGTTTTCCTCAGAACAGCAGTACTTTTTATTATTTGCTACTAGTTGCTATGGCTGATTGTAAATGCCTCTTAACATGCTTATTCTTTTCCATTTTCATCAGTAGTCAGAGCATGGGGACATCAATTTCAACCTCTGATTGTCCCCCACCTCGCACCCATTTCATGAAATCCATTGTATCTTCAGCCAAGTTCACAAGTTAAATGACATGTATGTGGCCTTTCTGTTCATTTTATCTGACACTTAAGAAAATTCAATTGATGCGCAGCATAAAAAAAAAAAAGAAAAAATCCCCAAATTACAGAGCATCTCTGCCAAGGGTAAGAATAGGTCAAGAGCCAAAGGAATTTAAGCAAACTGTCTTTTATACACAGGAAGCGGTTAACATATGGAATGAAAGAACAGGGATAGCAATTGATGAAACATTTGGGAGAAACTTAGATAAACAATCATAAAAAAGATTTAGACAAGTGCTTGGAGTAGCCAAAAAAATAAATAAAACTAGTATAGCATGTACAAGTCACTTCACCGTCCTTCCATTCTGAAATAGCTGAAATAAAATGGCAATGAGCAGATAAACTGCAAAATATCATTATGATTTAGTAGCCGTTTCTTTCCATCAGAGCCACTGTTTTAATTTTCATTCTTCCAAATTACAAAGTAACAATAAAATATCCTTTTCGATTTATGGCAATGAGACGCTTTTAATTGAATTTCAGAAATGAGTTGATTTGACTGATGGGTAGGTAATGGGGATATACAATTTACAGTGGGAAATGCATTTCCAGTAGAAGGTTTTGAGGAAGCACAGCAAAATAGATATTTATAAGCAGGATTTTGGATGGCTTACATACACACACACACATACACACACACACAAATATATATGTTCACCCTGAGTACAACAAACAGTATTTCTGTTTAATCCTAAAAGCTTCTACCAAAGAAAAAAAGTTTGTGAGCGCTTAGACCATTTATTCCAGTAATAGCCGAGTGTAGAATCGGTATGACCTCATTATAACTCTCACTTTTTCTCACTGTGTAGAGAGACATGGGATTGAGGGCGCTTTTTTCCTGAATGTTAGGCCAAATCTGAAAATATTGGTGACTTACAGGCCACCTCACTCTGCCCAAGAGTTAATGTGAAGTAACCTACATCAGCCATCACTTTTTGCATTGCAATGGCAAAATTCCAGCTGACTTTAATGGAGCCAGAATTTCACCCCAGGTGCACTATTACAATTGACTGGGGCCTGATAGATTGATTCCTGAGATGCTCTGGATTCCAGATGCGGATCTCATAAAATTGTGGAGTGTGGTGTGTGCACAGCTTTTTTTTAATTTTTTTTTTTTGTCCCCCATTAAATAAATAATAATAATAATAAAACACAGTCCTTATAATGCAGTGCAATGGAGAATATGTGCTGTTTTTTTCTCTGTCTTCCAAGAAACAGCCCCTTCTTCTTTCTCTTCTAGTTATGGTCTCACATTTATATAGTAAGAGGACAAAAAACCAAACAGCTCATGAGCTGCATCTGGTTTAAAATATATGTAGAGCTGAGTCCATGTGTGCCTGCTGAAATTTTATCAGCAACACCTGCAGTAGAAAGTCTAATCAGACGCCAACTGTGTTAAGTAAGAGAGGCTGAAAAATACCCTCAAAAGCCAGGCAATCCACAGGACTGTAACAGGAATAGAACAAAAGAAGCCTTCACCTTCAGGAGGGCATGGTGTAACAAATAAAAGGAGAGGAAAGGAGGAGAGATCTCCCACTCTAAAACAAGCTCTGAGGGATTGTGTGATCAACAAGGCAGGTGTTTCTCTTCCTGGGCTGGCATTGCTTCGGGGAAGGGAGAGATCCTGCCCTCTTGTAACCAGGTATCTGTCCTGCCTCCTCCAGTTGTCCTTCCTCTTCTCTTTTGCCCTGATAAATATTTGAGATAAGTCCATCTACATCTGTCTCCATGTCTATCAGGAGTCTAGGGAGAGGAAAAAATATCTCTATTCCCAGGAGCCAAGTAACAGTGGGACAGTTTCTGCTCAGTAAGGACACAAGGACAAAATCTGAGCCTTTTTTCTCTATTACAGTTAGTAATAGCAGGGAAAAATATTTCTCACACCCCACGAGACAGAGATGGAGAGACAGGGACAACAAAAGAGCATGAAAGAGGAAGATGCACAGTCAGCAGAGCTGACCTGCTGCCGTCTTTGACTTCCCAAGGGTTGGGAAACTAAGGAAGAGCAGAAGTGAAGGAGCCCAGGTAGGGGCATGATGCTTAGTGCTGCAGCAAGGGCTGGTCTCATCATGTTTCCCCACAACTTGGTGGAACACAAATGTGCTGCACGTAAGCTAAAAATAGAGTCAAGAGGAATGTGGTCCATGTGTGTGAGCATTGGGAAAGATGCTATTTAGGATAAACTTTCAAATATTTCTTAACAAGGATATGGTGTCAAAAACAGACGGCTGCAAAGGAAAACAAGCAAGGCAACCAAAAAGATTAAACAGTCAAAAAGTAGCTGCCTGATTTTGGGGTAACGTTACCTGGGACTGAGTAGCCTACCCCAACACAAGTCACTGAGTGCAACAGCAGCAAAAGCAGGCTGCACATCATCAAGTGAAATCCCAGAAATTGTTGCAGGTGTGTTAGATGTGGTTGAAAGACAGAATGACAAAGAGGAAAGAGGTTGCATGAAGTTACATGGAGCACAGATTAAAAACACCGTACTATATTAAAAAAACAGCATATCCACTATATACGCTATAGAGGCAGACCAAAAATAACTGTACCTATCCCTCTGTGAGCAACATGGTGCTATTTTAAAACTCTCTGAAAAGCACTCCTGGTAGCCACTGTATTAAAAGACATGTCTGCTCTTGTATTTCTCAACAAATGCCCCTGTTTACAATTCCTACTGTGGACACAAAAATATTTAGTGTGAGTCTGTGTTTGTATGGAATTATCGGATGCATTTGCCCGTGGAAGGACAAACATGGAGAAGGTCAAAGGAAAATATTCTTTAGAATAGCCCTTAAGCAGGCAGAGGAATTAGGCCTGATTTATGAATGTATTTCCACAATTCACTTGAAAATTTGTAATGTCTGTGCTGTCTGGAAAGAAAAAAAGGTGAGGGTAATGTGAAGGAATGCTTCTATTCCACTTTATTGTAAAATTATCCCATGTTACCTGCTCTAATCCCCTGAAAACAAATTAAATCCTCACTAAGCTGACTTTAAATCAATAGTTTCATTTAAGAATAGTGTGACTTAATAAAAATAAAAAACTAACTGGTCCAGCCAATTTAAGAGGGAAATAAATCATTGCCCAAGGAAAAAAGCAGATTTGACTTGTATATGGGCCACAGTTTTGTTGAGGGGACTAACCTGCTGTCTAAATTAACTCAGGGTATATTACAAATCTCATCAGCCTCATTCAGAAATCTGCTCCACTGTACTAGGAAAGAAGATTGCCAAAAAAAAAAAAATAAAAAAAGAACTGGAGATGTTATGAAATGAAACAATATTTCTGAGAACACTTAGTAAATCATACAAGAAAACACATCTTTGAATTGCCCTGAAAGATCACCTCACACTCCAGCATCTCCCTTGTCTAACTTGCTTGGAGAGGATGTTTACGAAGGAAAAAGGATGCCATATTTGCAGCTAGGGCAAGAGCAAAAATAGCTGTGTTAGAAACGGGAGAGAAAGGAGCAGAGCAATGAACAGACAGGCAAGCTGCCAGCTGTTTAATTCATTCATACAGCAAAACTAGTTAAAATAATAACTGAATAAATTATTTGTAAATCTACAGATTGAATTATCCATGCAATCTTTGCAATTTGGTAAAGATATTACTTCAATGTTATTAAGTGTGGATATATTTATCACTAATTTACTTTTTAAATGTTATGAAACTTGCCTAATAAAAGTCTTAAAGGTTCAGAAGACCAGAATATAAACAGAGGCCACAATGAAGCAGCTTACTCAAATCAGTGCAACTTAAGCATTGCATGTCACTGACAGCAGGAGAATTTAATAATCCTGACTCCAGTTGACTTATTTTAACTATTCCCGGATGAATACCTTTCTCTGTCACTTACCACATTTCCAGGCAAGCCTTTGAAAACTATCTTTTAAACAGCCCATGTAAGGGCACCCCACAAGCTGGCAACAAAGGACAGGACCAGCTTCTTCAGAAGCTCAGATAATGCTTTGACTGTGCGCCCATCTTGTAGTCTACTGTGATAATCTGTAGGAGCTGACAAGGTTTCTGGATTTGCCTCAAATACCCTGGATTCAAGGAAGGATTGCAGTGAATCCACGAGCTTAGAGACTTGGCTTAGAAGAAATAACTTCCCATGTGGCTTTCTTCTACATTTGTCTGATTCCCCCAACATGATCACAAAATATGTTAATATCTTGATCTCATTTTTTCCCCTTACAACATTCCAGTAGGAATAAGCACTAAAGATTTTGGTGATAAGAATCCTAAGAATTCATGTGATTACTAGGGAAGAAAAATTAGAGGTATGTGAAAGAATGATGACAGGGTATAGACTTTCACCTTGGTATTCTCTGTGCTGTATCATCAGTACAGGCTTGCCAGCTTTCTCAGGACCAACATAAAACTACCTCACACAAATATTTCAGTGGAGAATGAAAATGAACAGTAAAGCATCCAAGTTTATAAAACGGGGGAAGCTATTCTTTTTCAGTTAGTTTTATTCTTAAGTACTTATAAAAAGTAAGGATATTTTAAAACAAACAAACAAAAAATTGCTCAGGAGTGCCCAAATTTGCAAGGAACCTGACAGAGATGGACTTGAAGGGATCCAGAGGAAATGGACTCTATTGCACAGTAAAATATGCTCCAAATGCTCCAAACTGCCCTGAACCTCTCTGACAGAATACTATATGACTGTGTGTTTAACAGGTAGTTTGAGTTGCAGTTATCCGTATTTGTATTCCTCAGGAAGTGCTCCTAGGCTCTGCTACCCCACTGTGATTTTGAGATATGAGGTCTTAAGGAGAGTTGGATCAAATAGTGTCTCACAAGATCATCTGCACTGGCTCCTCTTTCTCTTTTTTCTTTTAGTTGTCATTTTTCTTATCCTTCCTTGATTCTGAGCCTACCTATTTATTTGTTATAGGGATAACCATCTGTGCTAGAGCTAGAATGAAGGATCATTGTACATGTTACGTTTGTATTTGATGGACTCCTTGTTAGATAAAAATACAGTATGCTGTTGTACACTGTATCAGACTGAACATACAGAAGTTAGTTTTCTTTCTGGCTCTGAATTATTTAATAAGCTTTCAGATGATCTTCATATCATGAAGAAGATTTATGGCTGCATTCTTCCAATTGGGAAGGTCTTCGTTGTCCTCTGAACTTTTCATTTCCTTTTTTCCAAGTTCCTTACAAAAGAGTGGTTTCCTTCATGTTAGGCAGAATTTTCCAGGAATCTGTGAAGAGAACATCTTAAGCTTCCCAAATCATCAGGCCATCCAGTTCCCAGATAATAATATTTTTATAGCATACACTCACTCCTTTGTGCTTCTCAACATCTTTTTAAAATTCAGGATCTCCGAGACACAATTAGGAGACTCAAAACCCTACAATAGTGGTGTTTTTTTTAAACCTGAGCCACTGGTCACAACATTTCTGTTTGCAAACTGTTCCTGTCTTACTAATCCTCCTCTTGTTTTAAAGCTGAACGTTCATCAAAAGGTATATATTTTGCATTTGCAAAGTGCCTTCAAATCAACTGTTGCTTGCAGTGACTTGTAACTTACATGTGCACACTCAAACCTGCTAAAGAGAGAAACGTGAGGAATGCATATCAGGTCAGAATTGTACTGACAAAATGATAACATTCAGAAAGCACTTGTAAGGTTGTACAAAAGGTCCAAACCTTGAAGCTGAATTTTTAATACTTGCCCTTTAAATTCTATTATGAGTTTAAGGCAAACCTTAGGGCTTCTTAACATTCAGCTTTGACAAGTGAATAAATTACCATGAGAATATAATTAATCGGTTTAATATAAAGGGAGAATAAGTTAGGATGTAAAGACAATAGTAAATGATACATTATAGACACCATCAGTATGGTGTTACAGGTGATACTGTCCTTGTGTTGTAATTCTATTTACTTATTTTTACCTAGTACAGAGCCAAGTTTGGTTTCACTGGTTAAAAAGGACTAAACAAGTAATAATAATGAACTAATGTAGTGAATGTACCGTATGCCCACATGGCATATACCTAGCATATGGAAAAGAAGCAAATAATTACATTTTAAAACCAAACTGTTGCTAGAAACTCTGCTTTGTCTAAAGGTCTCTTTGTTATTAATGCTTAAAGCTTTTTCTGTTTCAAAATTCCAGGGTCCTATAATTTGTAAAAAGCATTTGCAACCCAATGGAAAATTATATGTTTTGTTATTTAGCGGGGTTTACATGTCCTAAGGACCTTGGGATCACCCCATCTTTCCAGGACCACCATACTGGTCGGACTTTCAAGATACACTTGGGTATAACAACCAGTATACTGATGAACCACTTAGTGACACTATTTACTAAACTGGAACAGCTTTATAAATTAGATTCTGTAATCCGTTTTTTTTTTGCATGTTAATGTACTTGGCACCTGATGCACCATAATACCAGTATTTAATCTGGATAACATAAACTACAAATTCTCAGATGTTCCTCATCTCCTGGATAATGAGAAAACAGAAATATTCATTCAAAGTTTTTGAGATTAAACTGCAAGGGTTACAAATTTCTGAAGAGCTCTGGCACAACTTGTGGATGTGTTCAGCTAGTGCAGTCCACGGAGGGATGTTCTTTCTGCAGGTAACCCGCTCAGGGGAAGGCTGTGTAGTGATTACAGAAACCCAAATGCCCATTCCCATTACAGAGAGTTTCTTGTGTTACTTTCACATGCCTAATTCAATTGGAGATATATTTGCGGTGTGCAAATAGCTTCTCCTAAGAGAGCTAGATTTTGGGACTATGAAAAATTAAACTGAAATAAACAAATGCTCTGAATCTTTAAATAGCTCCCTCTTTTCATGTTTATTTATGGAATCACAATAAATATTTGGGGTTCTGGATTTCTTTCACCCACCATTTTCCCTTGTCATTGCCCATCATATAACTGACTATGTGTGAAAACTTACCAAGAGACCAAACAAAGAACTATAAATCTCTCTTGTTCTTGGTAATCTCATGCATTCCTGGCTCCCAGCTGATCTATCAGAGGTCATTTGGTTGAAAGCCAGCTTGCCAGGCCTCCCTCCTTTGTCACTGCTTTAATTTCCTTTTTTGCTTGCTTTATTCTCAGTACTGGTACATTTTAAAAGAAATAGCATTTGCATCTTTACAAGGAATGCCATTTTAAATAAGACATTCTTGGGCAACAACAAAAAAGACCCTCTGTCTCTGAGGATGTGTCTTGACAACCTGCTTTTAGTGTTTGGAAACACATACCACTTTGTTCAGTTCTGCACAAGCACATAGTTCCAGACAACTATTTAACAGTACCCCAACCAAGAAAAATAAGTCAACAGGAACACAGATCACTGGCTACTTATCCCAAGCCTTGATACTTGTTGTAGACAGCAGTCTTCTCCCTGTCTGATGGCAGAAGTATTTTAAACATACACACAATATCTTTTCTTGCAGATTTGTATATAGCCTGACTCAGAGGGAATCAGACACAGGATGGGGGGCAGCAGTCTTCCAGCACTGCAAAGGACAGACTTCTTTCCTCGCCAGTTTTATTCTAGGTTTTATAAGTAAGAAGCACATCTTGGCCTTGATTGATTTAACAGTCTGGTGTTTGCTCTTTAGTCTTTGGTCTCTTTCCCAAGCTGGCTGTTGACAGGCTGTGGAGTATTACACACAGGTTTTAATCTTCAGGAAACATAAAGCATATGTAGCTGGCTCCAAATCACCAACTCTCCCATACCACAGAAGAGGAAAGATGGGGCTTAAGGGAAGGGCTAAAGTACAGAGGGGTGGGAGAGCAGGAGTTTCCAGAATACTGCATATAACTCCAGCCACTGCCATGCTCCCACTGAGGCTGAGACATCAAGAATTACTTGGCCAATGTCTCAGATATTTGAAGCTAGGCCAGGAGCTGTTTGGTCTCTGCAAATACCTGAAAAGATATCAGAAAGGCAGCACAGCATCGTCTCTTCCTCTGCTCAACCGCAAGTATTTCCATTTACAAGCAGCTGGCACATTCAATCCAATATCATGTTTCATGCTTACCTGAGATGCAGCTGGAAATCAAAACAGTTCTTAGGGCAGAAAAGCTAAAACTCTTCTGCAGATGATGTCACTTCTCTCATCTCCCACCTTTTTTTGCTGAGAGTTGTTCTTTGTGGTAAAGGGAAAAAGCCAAAAGAATCCATTTGATTTGCTGCCAGTCAGAGGATGGCAATGCTCTAATTTGCTCACATTCAACCCCAAATTTGGGTGATCTGAGTTGAATCCTGTCCCAGATTCTGCAGCTCAGGCCTGTTTCTAGAGTACATGTCTCTCCAGCCAACAGTGCCAGAGCCCAGGGTTGGTTGACCCACCAGCCGAGAAAAGACCACTGTTGCCTCCTTTGACAAGCTCACAAAACAGGAGCTCTTTAGTAAATTACATAGGAAATTCCCTTCTAGGTCAGCCTTTGACAGAAGAAATGCATGTGGGTATTTGCATCATCACAGCACACTCCACAACATAACCCAGCAACTGGCCCAGCCTTTCTGTAATTAGACCAGAGTAATCCCATCTCCCCCAGGACCCATGCCCTTTATCCTTCAGCAACTCAACAGGTGAGGAACAACCTCACCGACTGAGTTATGCTTCTGTCCTACTGTTATGTGATAGCCTAGGGGGAAACCGGGTGTCAGTGGTTTATAAAGGCAGTCCTGGAAGAAGGAGCCAGGAAATAAGAGGTTTGCGGGAGAAGCAGAGATCTGTCAGATCACCTGCAGGAAGGACAGGATTTCCTACCTCCAGCCAGCAAACACACTCAGATTTTTTACCCTCACACCTTTATATTATAGTATTATTACTCTTTATAGTTTAATAAGTTTCCCCATTGTTGTGACATGTGACAGCAGCACCTGTGTTGGTGGATGAAGCAAAGTGAGAACAATGCCTTGTTGTCTGTAACAAATACCTGTCAATTCCAGATTGACAATTTCTACTTAAGCTAATTTACAAAAGGAAATGTAAAACACCCTCTCCCGGGGCATTATGAAAAGAAATAACGAAACGTTTGATACATGCTTTTACAATTAGAACAAAACCTAAATCTTTAGCTTAACAGCATAAAAGAAAATAAAAGAATGAAAAAATTAATGTGCGGCCTGATTGACAGTTGCTGCAAAAAAAAATATAAAGTTATACATCTGTGTATATGTTCTTATCTGTAAAACAAATGTATTCATCTGGAAACTGGGTGAAAATCCATCTCCTTCTCTTGCAGATTGCCCTAGATGTGCCACAAACCACTCCAAAGGCCATGATCTGCAGGTGATGAAAGTGGCTTTGGCCTCCAGGACCAAGCCATTACTGATTCACTCTCTCAGTGAACACAAGACCATGTGTTTTTTATCAGTGCAGCAAGTATGTTTATGTCATTTAACAGAGCAGAGCAGGAGCTCTCCTAGAAAGGACTGGGTGTGCTTTGGAAAGGGAGTTCTTTCCCAGAGGCCTCCTTCTTTTCTTCTCTTTTAGGTATTTAACGATGGAGTTTGGCTTTCCCACTGTGCTGACCACCCTTTACTGAACCCAAACAGGGTGGAAATGTAGTAGAAAAAAAATTACAGGTCTTCCTTCAAATTCTCTGTACCAGCACAGAGAGTGGCATGCAGAAGGGTGTCCTGAAGGGGACAACGAGCCCCCTCCCTTGCTGCCATATTCACTCCATCACCACGTGAACCATGCCAGTCCTGGATCCTGCAGGAGTGTGCTGCCTCTAATGGAGGCGTTAGCAAGAGTCTGTGTTTTACTGGGATACGGGTAGACAGAAGGCATGTTCAAAGACTGCATTCTCCTAAACACATCAGTTCCCTATTTTCTACCTTTAGCAACTGGGAAAATGGGACTTCATTAATGTTATTCTAGACAAAGAGTGGCAGAGAAATGTAACTTTAAAAAAAAGCCTATATTTTTAAATTGAGAAAGACCAATTACAAAAGCTATAAACACTTTAATAATTTCTTTGAACATGTGGAAATACATACATTGCGAACCTTTTTCATAGGAAATGCTGGAATCCTTTCCTTAATAGCGCATTTTCTTAATGGCTTTACAGTTTCTCAGTTCGTTTCAAAGGGCTGTTATTTGTTATGTGGACATAAGTTTAGATTATGTTTTAGAATTCTGAGAGATGTTTGAAAGAATTATCTGGTGGATGGTGGCAGCTACTTTTGCGTTGCCTTCTGTTCTTGCTTTGAAATATATGGGGGTGGGGATAGAGGGTATGGAATGCCTGTGTGCTAAATATGCCCCATAAAAATGTGGGTTGAAATCCTGTCCCCTGTCAAATCAAGAACATATCTTGCATTTCTTCAACTGCCAGATTTTATCCAGGTATTTTACTTTATTAAGTACTAAAGTAAAAATAAAGTTTATAAAAAAGATGTCTTTATTCTTTGCACTGAGATATTTCTACCTTATGCTATGAATCTTTGATCTCTGGGAGCACAACGATAGTATGTGCAAGACTGAAAGGTGGGGGGGGAAGAACAAAAATGTGTTGTATAAAAAGAAGTCACAACAGGGGCATTGCAGATGATGAAGTCAGAAAATTAGAAAACACTGATAATTTCTGGAAACAGAATGCTCTTTGTAAAGATGAAATGTGGGCTTCATGAGTGTCTTAGAATGATGTGGAGGTCTTGGATGAAATCCCAGCCCTGCTGAACTCAATGGGACATTTTCCTTTCCCTGTAACAAAATCAAGATTTCACTTGCCCCTTGCTTTTAAAGCATGTGGAGGTACACTGGAATTTCTTATTTAGAACAAATCTTGTCTGGTTTAAACATTCATACTTCGTCCCTGCCCTGCACTCTTTTCCCTTGTCTTCCAGAGCTCTAAGCTTGAGCTCCTTTGCTGCTCAAGTATCTCACAGAAGGGGATTCCCCCCTAAATTGGAGACTGTGTTCATTCACTGAATGCCTAATTTATACAATTTGTATCGAATAACTATCGATATCCCTCTACCAGGGGTAAGAAGTCTGTTCCACTGACTCTGAGAGCATTTATACAGACTTGGGAAAGCCTGAATGGAATTTTTAGAGGCCTGGCAAACCATCGTTTGTCACAATCCTCTTGACCAAATTCAAGCCTTGCTGGAAATACAGCACAGTCTTTAGGGGTCTTCTGAAAGGAAAATTGTAAAAAGTAAAATAATGATGGCTCATTTTATGGTTAATCCAGCCCCAGTGGCTGCATCAGTGTGCAAGATTGAAAGGAGGTAAAAAAAAAAACAAAAAACAAAAACCAAACAAAAATGTGTTGTATAAAAAGAAGTCAGGACAGGGGCATTGCAGATGATGAAGTCAGAAAATTGATCATTTCTGGAAACAGAATACAGAATCCAGCCTTAGTGGCTGGATTTGCCATTACTTCCAAGCAAGTAGAGATTGCTAACATAATGCCAGACACGCAAGAGCTGAAGCTTCCTTGGGAGCTCAGCCTCTAACCTAAAGTGGGTGCCAGCTTGCCTCAAGTCTTTGCTTCCTTGGGGTACTTCACCATCCCCTGGTTTGGATTCCATTCCACTTTAAAGAAAAGGGATGCGACTGCCTGTGAATCCTTAGTGTTTGGAGTCCTCAGCACTTTAAACATAATCTCTAAGAGGTTACTCCACTGTTATATGGTCAGTTACAGATATTTCGCTTGTGTTTGTTGATGGAAAGTCATACTCTGGGTCATTGCTCTGTTCATCACAAATCCAGATATTACACTAACACGTCTTCTGAAATGACAAGGCAAATTTGACATGACCTGTGGGATTCCTCCTGCGAAGAGTCACCGCTCAGTCCAAACCACAGAGAGTAAAGTTCAGCTGATGTGGACACAAATCAGTTACAAGCTTGGTTTTGTTTTCCCCTACTGTGGCTGATTTCACAAGCAAGGAGAAATTATTTTTTTTTACTGAAGCAGTTAAGCCTGTAGCATTCATTTTTTCCCCTCCACCACCACACACACGCACACACACTGACTGTTCACCTGGTATTTGGGAGAGGCTCACAGACCCCTCCATATTAGGTAGTAAATGTGGAAGACTGCAGCCTGTAGCTTTTTTTGTTTTGATGAAAGTCTCACATTACCTATTCTGCTTGCAGACGCAGTCCTTGCAGTACTTATTCTAAGTCGAGGTAGGTGCAAATCGCCTCTCCATCTGCATCATGGACTGTCTCTTGCCACATACAGGCTATCTGCATGCCCAGTCAGCTCAATAACCGTGTTGACATGGCAAACACTACCCAAAAGTTTAAGGATAATTTATATAATTTGTGCAATTAATCTGCGGTTTACACATTGCATAAAATTGTTGGAATGTTCTCACTTATTGGAGGAGAGTTGATAAATTCCCCAAATGTCAACCTGTAAAGAACATATTCAAACAATGGTGTTGTTCTATGCCTGTGGGGGAGAAGACTGAGCCTGGCAACCAGATGTCCACCATGCTTCGCGCCCAGAGAAAGAAAAGGCATGTGCTTGTGTGTGTGTGTGCATGTATGTGTGTGTGCATGTGAGTGCGAGACAGAGAGAATCCTAAAAAGGAAGATTTCTTTCTGTCTTTTAACAACAAAATTTAATTTTGAGAATCATACTCACATTGAATAAAACACACTTAACATACATTGAATTTTCCTTCCTGATCTGATTCCTATATGATTCCTATATTCCAAATGATTCCTATATTTTAATCCCTGGCTGTACAGCAGGGTATTTCATTAAAATTTCAATCCGATGACTAGTCTTAGCTGTGTGCAGCAAGCTGGGAGGTCTGCAATATCTCATGTTGTAGTTGTTCCCTGTAAATTTGGAGTTGGATTGCACATTTCAGCTGTGGGTTGCACATCTTAACTATAACTAGTGCAAAATGAACCATTTCAAAACAACGCGTAAATGGTGCCTGAAGAGCCAAGAGCTTCCCGCTAGGCATTCAGATAGCCTGAGAATCCCTGACAAGAGTTATGGGTGGAGGAGCATGCCTGTGGCTCATGGAGAAGTTACAGATATCTTTCAACAGCGATTTGATGGATACCACTTGGAGAGAGAAGGGGGTCCAACAGATGGGGAGGAGTGAGGGAAGATCCTTGCACCTTCCTCTCCTAGGGCAGCAATACCAGTCATACTTTGGTGCATGAAAGCCTGTGCAAGGCAATTGGGGGTTAAACATTCATGTGAACACTAATATCCATGCTCATGCTGCTTGGTAAAGTGGAGGAGAACACTTAGCATCTTCCAGGAAAAGACCAACGTGGCTGCATCCACCAGTCCAACAAATGCATGCTTCCTACCTGAGGAAGGGAGAAAGGCAGAAGAAAAAGAAATATGCACCACTCACATAGTAAGAGAGAAGCAGAAACTGGACTCTCAGGAGGACCTTTAGTTCTGGGAGTTCCGTGGATATTTACAAAGGCTATGCACAGCCCTGAGACATCTTTATCAATGTACAAGAGGAGACTACGGAATTCCTTATGTCCAAGAAATCTACATAGCCATCAATAACATTGGATAGCTTTATTGTTTTCATTAACCAGTGTCAGATTTTAATAGCAGCTGAGGCACACGCAAGGAAAGGATTGGCTTGCTTAAGATATAGTGTTCATGTGATTAGCCTTTCCACCCATCCCAGCTCATGATGCCATATGTACTGACATAACCGTGTTATAGTCCTGCCCAAACGCCACAAAACCTGTCATTTTTTTCTTCTCCCTAATGCCTACAGGAGGCAGGGAAGTGCCATTACACCCATTTCACAAATAGGGGGGGGAAAAAACATCACAGAGAAACTCAGGAGGCAGAATCACCCCAGAAATTCACCCAGGATGAAAGAAGGTACTGAAGTCCCTCCTAATAGACTGGCCAAGCCTTTTTCATCTTGACATCTGCACACAATTTGCTAATATTCCCAGAAGGGCAGATGTTACAACAGCCTTCCCTCCCACCAGTTTGCAAGCATGCTGGGAGGCCCTTCCACTTTGAAGGTTTCAGGTCACATTTAACCTAAATCCATCTCTTTGCAACCAAACAGAGAAGCACCTGTCAGTTTTGGGTAGCACACTTTGGCTTTAGGAGGTGAGGGACACTGAATATGGAGAGCAGAACAAAAGAACATCTGCTGGTGCTCGCCCCAGGGCAGAGATCAAAGATCACCCTATTTCAAAGGTGGTTGTACTGTCCAGGAACATAAAACAAAATAAAAGACAAAGTGTGATTGATAAGTAGATTTTATCACTCCATAGACCCCTAACAACAGAGAAAATATTTATTTCTATTTTTCTATATCCTTTTATATATTGCTTCTTCCCTCCCTCAGTGCTTGTCTTTTGATTTCGGCTTGCTTATTATTCTTTTTCATTATTGTATTCGCTACACTTTGGATTCTGGTTTATGTTCAAGTTCTTGTTTTACTAGAAATGCTACGTCCTGGTGGAATTAAAATCCAAATTGGATTTAGAGCACTGCTTAATTTGAGCTCCAGTGTCCCAGATGTTTTTTAGGTGCTGTGAACACTGCAAAATCTAATAATGCTTCTCACCTAAAAAAGATTCATTAATATAATGCTAGGAATGAGACGTGCTGAGGGCCAATGGAAACCAAAAGAAATCTGAGCAAACATTGCCAAAATGCTTTTTCTCCCCTCGATTCCCACCCTCTCCCTGGGCTTTAGGTATTGCAGCACATGTGGAAGGCCTCTGCAATGCTAGGAAATGGTCTATAGTTGTGATTTCATAGAGCAAAACAAATAGTCTTAGATCCTCTAATATTTAATCCAGATTTGTAGTTTCCCAGCACGCTGCTGTAAAATCACCCCGTGTGGCAGGGTCCTTCGATAGCACGGCAGCGCCAAGTCTCAAGGTGGCTGAGCTGAGGGTTATGTTTCAATTTGGCAGCGTAACACTGTTTCCATAGACAAATTAACATTGTTTCATTTCATTTTGACACCGTAATGTCTTTTCCATAGACCTGCACTGACATTGTCTTGAAATCATTGCATCCCAATCAAGTGAATGGGAAATTAGCACCATGACACAAAACATACTGAGAAAGTAACCACAGCTTAGTTTATTTGTCAAACTGAAATACCTCAGCCACCTTCAAAAGCATTTTCTGAAGCACTAGAAGAGCTGAGTTCAGGAATCAACACTAACAAAACGTACGCTGTAAAACATGTTCCTTCCATTCAAGATATAGGAAAGCTGCTAAAAGTGAATGCTCCTTACTGCAGGGTTTGCTGGTTAGGGCTCGTGCTCTTCCTCCCTCCCTCCCTCTCTCAGCATTTCTCTTTGGTACTTGCATCTGAGCTGAGGGTTTGCAATTGCAGGGAATTGGTGCAACCCCTGCGTCCTGCAGCTGCTCAGCACACTCAGTGCAGAGGTTGATGGGGAATGTTGCTGTTAGTATTGTGATCAGACAGAAATGGGAATCATCTTGGGGTTTGCAGGGTTTTACCTTGAGACCCTCGCCAAAAGAGCTAACATGAGACCTAAACCTCTTTATAGGAGAAATGTCCTGAAAATAGGCCAAATCACAGATTCCTTAAACTTTTTTGTTCTTAGACCCAACTCTAACAACAGACAACACATTCATCTCTCAGCCTGAGCGTATTAAAGGGGTCACATATACAATTTTCCCTTGTGCCAGTAGTATGTTAAATGCTAGAATACCAAACTATTTGGTATTTCATTTCTCTTCATTCCATCTATACACGCATATAAATATTTAAACAAGATGAGGTTAAAAAGCCTAAAAATGTCAAATCTGCCTCTCTCACATAGATCACACACCATCACTTCCCTCCTGGTATCTGCCACCTTTTTATTTTGTGCCAGCCCACTAGCTGACTTCTCCCCACTCCTAGAATCTGCTCTCTCCTCATTACACCTCCCAGCCCTCTCTGCCCTCCCCAGTGCATCAGTGCTTCCTCTGCTTTTCTCTTCCTGCATCTTCTTCTGCACATCTCATTCCTGCATCCCACATCCCTCCTGCCTCCTGTCACCTCACTCCTCAGGCAGCTGCATTGAGGGAACAAGAGTCAACTTTTCTTATTCTCTGTCTTGTTACTGAAGTATACCTGTAGCAACCCACATTTTGCTATAACCATAGTGTGTGTGTGTATATATATATATGTATCTATATATATATATGCGTAGTAGCCACCAGCAACTTAAGGGAAGTCCTGCTCTGCCAGCATTAGACCAGATTCTGCTGCCAAACTTGACTCTAACTCTGCTAAATGTGGGTAAGAATAAGATTTTTATGGAGGATTGCAGCACAATGAAACACTGACAGATTTTTACATGGGTTTTAAACTCTAAGAGTTCAATTCATCTGTACCTGAATGATTTTTTTCACATTTTTTTCCTAAAATATCTAGTCTGAGAAAAAAACCTGTTTTAGAAATGTTCAGTCCAGGGTGTTAAAGCTTAGCAACTGAAAAAACATTAAAACAATCTGAACATTTTTATCAGCCTTAATTATAGCCTTATAACTGACCCAAAACCGTAACAGCCTTGCAGATTGTGTTTCTACAGGGTAACTGTACACATGTCCATAGACATGCCTCACCTACAAATCAGATGATTACCCTCATCAGTAATGGGACAACAAACTCTACAAGTCCCGTTAGAGCAAGAGTGTGTTCAGGGGCAATACAACTACATGGACTAAAACAAAGACTGGATGATGGCAATATAAGGGGAGTAAAACCAGTTTGAACAGAGAGATTAAAATAGCCGGGCTTTAATGCAGAAAATATGCTTCACATATCTAAGACTAAACCATACAGTGAAGCTAACCAGTTCAAGCCAGCACAAGCACACCCTGATTCTCCTTGCTGATCTAGACCCTATACCTCAAAACAGCCTTTCCCTGGTGTCCCCAGGCTGCAGGTATTTCTAGAGAAAGAGACCTTAGAGTCTGTGATCTAGAGTTTGTGATCTAGAGTTTGCTGTGTTCCCACCTAATCCTCATAGATATCCACCTGGGATATGCAGAACCATTTTATCTCATCCAACAATGAAAGCATCCCATCTGCTTCCCTGGGTTCTGCTTCTGTGACATTGTCAGGTGAAATCACCAAGTGATAAAGAATGCATTTTACTTTGCCACAATCACATATCTTGGTCTTTTTGAACCCAAAACATCTGCATCTCTTCCCAAACTATGATTACACATTACAGTGACTGCCTGGAGGACTTCAGTAAGGAGATGCTCTCAGGTAGGGAGAAGGTAATATTTCTAAAACAGATGGCAATTTACATCTTGTGCACCAGCTCACACCTCGTGCTCCCTTTTGAGCTGAAGGAACCACAGGGATCAGCTGAGCTATCAGCTTATTTAATACTCATTCCCTGCATCCATGGACCTCTGCCAGCAAGATACTCCTGAACAGGGTTCCGCAAAGCTGGTGCCTGAGTGGGACTGTGACATAATCTTCTCTCTGCAGCCTGGTCCCAGGCACTTTTGCTTGCTTGCACTCACAGAAAGGGGAGGAAGAACCACAAAGTATGGGCAAAAGAGGAAAAAAAATAATTTGTTTCCACTTTCAACACCAAAAGAATTGTGTTTCACTCCTACCACCACAATCTACTCTCTACATATGTAGGAAGTGAATTAGATTGAGGCAAAGTCACAGTCTTAAAAATTATCTAGGCACTGCCTTGTAATTTTCTGTGTCTTTTCCTCTTTGATGAGTTCATATAGCTCCCACTTACACTATGCAAGAATCTCAGATATTCATGAAGAAGCAGCTGGGCCAACTCGCCTGTCACTTCACTCTCTTTTGCGCTGCCCTGACAGCACGGAGCAGATAGGGGGTATCACCCTCTGCAGGATTTCTCTTGCCTGATGAGAACCCTCTGTTGTCATCAGGCTGTTGGACAAAGCACTGACTTGGGAGGTGTTTACCTCCTCCCAGATGGCATCGAATTACTGTAACAGCCTCTGGGGTCTTCTAGAATAAGTAGTAGTTGAGGATTAAACCCCTGTCCTATTCGCAACAAGGGTATCCAGAATCACATTTCTCCTGTCCATCCCACCCCCAGGGCAAGTGCTCAGATGGAGCCAGGCCATGTCACACTGCAGAAGTTCACCCATTCGGAATGCCACCCCCAGGCTCACAGTATTGCCTGGGGGCCTGAGAACACCTCCTTGAGCTGACCCACGCTAAAAGAAAATGGGCATATACTCCCTCTCTCTCCGTGCAGGGAGTCCTCAAAAGGCAGCCTCTGACTGGTACTACGCTTCCACCCTCGACTGATTTCTCAACCAGAGCCATGGTCAATAATGGTCCGTGGACCATTTTACCCCTCTAGAGTCTTTTCATACAGCTGTAAGTGGCCAGCATAGGGGCGCAAATCTTGTACCAGGCCTTGTCCCAACTGCTGTATCCCAGTCTGTTCCACGTATTTGGTGGCGAGAGACTAATTAGGACTCTAACTGTAATTCCCAATTCCTCCATTCCTTTACCTTAGCAGAATCACTTTTAGCTATATTATATTCTAACCTTTTTGCATGAAGAATGCACCACAAAAATACAATCTGGATTTAGTGATTATTTTGAATTGCCTTTTCTGCATTTTCTTAATCTCAAGTTTATGCTTATTCAAATTCTAGTTAGTCTGTTTATCAAAATCCTATGCAGAAAATATGCTAATTGGCAGAGAAGCCCCTTTTTATCCGTGTCAGCTTGCTCATGCTGGATTCCTCACAAATGGAGCTATAGTTTATTTTACAGGATACCTCGCAGCCCACAGCTTCCTCAGGTATCCGATGCAAACTAAGCAGTAGACCCAGCTGACATCCTTCCAGGCTTGAGCCCATTCGTGGGCTGAAACCACAACTGTTGTAAGTGCACTGAAAAGATGAGTAATGAGGAAGCTGCTTAGAACAAGGCTTTAAGCAGTCGCGTTGCTTCGGATTTTAAACATCTAACAATACAAGGTTGCCGCATTGATAGAACTCCTCTGAAAACCAGCACTTGTCTGTTACTCGGGACCCATGCTGTTATTGTTGTTGTTTGGCTGGGAGCCTGACTGGAGAGGGAAAGAGAAAGGGAGACAGAGAAAAGCAAAAAAACAACTTGGGAATCATTTCAAGGCCTGCGATGTGGACAGGTTTGCTGAGAGATATCTTGGAACGGTACAAGGTAAACACAGTCTAAATCACCTGCTTTGGGAAGATAAGTACTGCGAGTTCTCTAAGCTAAATGTACACTGCTGAAATTTGATTGAAAACTTTGTGATGTGAAGACTGAAAATCACAAGAAAGAGGCAGGCAGCATTTAATCTCCTGTTGGATGACAATTCAAGATAGGCTGATAGAGATACCTGCTGCCTGATAAACCAGTCAATATTGTAGATGGTAGACACTTGCAGGAAACAGACACTGCAAAGGGGGAAAAAAATCCTCTGTATTTTTTATATTTTCATCCTGTTCTCAGCTCCCTGCTAAGCAGGATGAGACTTGTATTTTCCTCTGTCAAGTTATTGCACTTCAGATGCTGTGAGCACCCAAATTTCCTTTAAAGGGCATGCTGTTTAAGGTAGGAGTAACATGTATGCACGAAATCTAGGGAATTCTAAGTGCTTGGAAAACACAGCGTGATAGAAACCAAAGGTGACAGATCCTGCCACGACTTCTTATTAATTTCTTTTCTTGTCTATTATGGAAGAATTATTCACCCCCTAACCTACTGCAGACTGAATGGTGGTGTTTTGTACAAGCAGCGCATCTTTTGAACAAGAGTACCTGGCTGTGAGACCATAAAACAAAAAAGCACCAGGTTTGTGAAAGCATGAGGAAATCACAGATAAGCAGAAAGCACTATTTAGACTTCTTTTTGAAAGGACCTGGATAAGTTGGTATATACATATTCTTACCACAACACTTCAGTTTTTGTGTGCACATATCCTTCGCGTTATGTTTATTACAAGAGCTAAGACAGCAGGCTTTCTAACAGCTCGCTGCTGCTGCTGTCTTACTATGATTTTCCTATCTTTTAATTAAAAGTATATTTCACAGCCAAGCCAAATGTTTTATAATAACAAGAAGGAAATGCAGAGAAACAGCAAGGAAAACTTTTGACCTCCTGTGGACTGAACATACTTCTTCTTGCCATGCAACGAGACTAAATCATCACATGTGTTGCTGATGGACATTCATCATCATTTCTTCCCAAACTGAAGGCATATTTCATTTTCCTGAAGCTTGGATTTTCTCCAAGTTTTGCAGGAAAATGTTGTTGCCATTGGAGCTTGTTGCTGTATGTCACCACCTGCTGGCAAACATCAGTTGAGGGTTTCTGTCTTGATTGCACAGCTGAAACAGTGTAGACAAGGACTTTTATCTTCCTTGATAGAGACAGATAGGTGGCCACAAACAGAACATATGTTATTTAAACAGATTTTTGGTCTTGAATGCACATATTCAGACCAAGCCTGTTTGTATAACATGCAATCTGGATCCTGCAAACCATTACTCAGGCAACTAGTTCTTAGTAGAGGAGGAAAGGTGCAATTGCATAAAAAAGCTTGCCAATGTGGGGAAATCTTCATGGACTCCTCTGGTTCATGTACCTGAGTTTGCTAGAAAAATAAACCAGACTTTAAAAATACATGGCATAAGCTGCTGCAATATTTAATTAAAAATAGTATAGATTGAAAACTCACAATAACCTCCTGGAGACAGCCTCAGATTTACATTTCTTGACCTATGCTATTTATTTCACAGGTTTAACTATGAGAGTTTCTTCTTTTTCTATGAGATGTTTTTAGAAATCAGCCCTTTGAATATGAAAGTGTATTTTGAAGCACTTATTATTCATTCTATCCACTCTAATAGGTAAATGTGCATTGCAGTGTGGGCACTAATGCTGATAATTCATATCATTTATCTGATAGATTGGGAGCCATTATGGCCTGTTGTGTAAATTCATATTTTGGCACTCTTTAAAAAGTGGATTATTATTGACCCAATAGACCGTAACAGCTCCAAAGAAGCCATTACTGTCTATTGTGTAAGTCCTTCATGGCGCATGTTTTATTGACCCTTTGGAGCCATCATGGTCTGTCTTGTCAATCCGGATGCCATGTGAGCGTATTAAGGCTGCCTGCGTAACATCCGTACAGAGCAGGAGTCGCATTATTGATGCGTGTCTCTACGAAATTACATTTTGAGCCACGTCAGCCAGCTGTTTCTTTCCTCAGGTTCCAAAACACCTATTGTTCTAGTTCACATCCTGAGCTAGAGATGAGGGCTATGAAAATTGCCTGAAGAAAATGAAGCCATTACTCTTTTTTTCTTAAAAGAAAAAGAGTGAAAATCTGGCTCCCCTTCACCAGGAAGAAAAGAGAAATGGCTGTGGGTGGTCAGACTACCATATCTCTTCCTCATGAGCCCCTCTCCTCTCCCAGCTGCACACAAATAGGACAGCACCTGTATAAAAGGAAATGTCCTCTCCTCCCTTCATGGCCCACAAAAGCTCCTTTGACAGACAGCAGGGTGGCTGCCTTGTCTGTGCAGGGGGAAGGCTGAGCAGGCTTTGCCCTGTGACCAACCTGCACAAGGAGCAAGCAGGCTTGAAGACAATGCTAGGTGAAAGGGTTCATGCACACTGTATGCATGGAGGTGCCTTGATTTGAGGGCTTTAATGAGAAACAGGAAGGATAAAGTGAGGCCCCAGTTGAAATCTTGTACTGAGGGAGTGCCTGCTGCTGCTTCCAGGCTCAAGATGTTGGTCTGGCCAGCCCTGCAAACCAAACTACTGCACATCCTTGCTGTCTAGCTAACCCCTCTGTAGGAGAGCAACAAAGTCTACCCTGAGCATGGCTTTTCCCAGAACACATCCATGAAGGTAAACACAGCTCGTTGTCAGAAGCCCATTACCTGCAGACTGTCTCACTCCTTTTCTCCAATGAGTCCCAAACAAAAACCACACAGAAACCACATAACCTGAGCTGTCTCCAAAGTAAAGTCTTCCTGAGGCCAGATCGAATTCAGCTGAACAGCCAGTGGGGCTAAGTTCAACCTGCAGCTGCCTAAATGCTGGAATTATTCCTATGCCTGGCATAATAAAGATCTAGTGTTGGCAGTGGTTGCTTGTCTTATACATTCATAAATATTTATCCAAATATTAATGAGCAGAAAAACAATTTATTTCTTTTTTTCCTAATTGTAACATCAATTCTAATATGTTTTGTTACTTAGTCACCTCACAAGTATATTGATTTTCTTATCCACAAATAGGTATTTAAATGTGTTACAAGTCCATGCCAGGATCCTGAAATGAGAACTGTGTTTGGAACTTGTAGCAGGGCTGGTACTTTTAGATTTATTTCATTTTTTTCTTTGCAAACATTGGCAGAGTTATGTATTAAAAGTTCCACATAAAGGATGGGTAAGGGTTTCATGTGATGGACATCTCTGAAGGCTTCTTCAGACAGTACACAAATACAGTGTATGCATGCAAAATGCACAGCATGCTGCAGAAGAGCATTTGCTCCTACTGTTCCTCTACATACTTCTCTTTCTTTTTTCACATACATGCACACCCCCCACTTGTGCATAATATTGGCATAATTTATGATTTCCAGTTGCAAGGGCGGGTATCTAATTTCCAAGACAGCATTTGAGAACTCTTCTTGAAATTTAGTTTCCACTTCAGCAGCCTGCTACAGCACACGTCTGGTTTAATGCATGCAGAGTCCCAGCAAAGTCAGCTACCTGCTTAGCCACCTTCCTAAACCGAGGCGTCACTTTTGATAGATCTCAACAACTTTTCATCACCCACCTAGATAATAAAAGATGCAGGTAATCTGACCTTGCATAGTAACTGAAAACTTTTTCAGTGATATTACTTGTGACAGCTGTATATTTCCTCAGAGGGGAAGAAAAAGCCTTAGGTCTATGCAATTCACTAAAAGCACACTTTATTAGTCCAGCATTTCCTTGTGTGGCTGGAAATTTTATCAGATGCTCACCAACATTCTGCTGTGCATTAATGACAGAGGACCACAACAAATAACCTCTGGTGATGATAAGAATTTGGCATGAGACCTTCTTCCTGTGTAGGTACCCATAAGATCACTAGGTATATAAGGGTGATGGAGCTTCTCTAACATTTGTGGAATCACATCAGTGATCCAGGAGTCTCATCTATTTTAAGCAGTCCCAAAATTACTCTTGTTGTCCCTCCGAAAGAGGAAAGTAGGGGTTTTTTGCTTGTTTTTTGCAGATTTGCCTTTTATCCTGATGGGGGGTTATTTGCAATTATTCCAAAACAGATAATAAAAGGTCTCCTGATTTTGCAAAAGTATGCAAAATCCCTTTGCCTTTCCCCTAATCCAAATAAGAAGAGTTTAGGTAGATGTGCTATCGATGAAGTTCGTACACAGGATATAATGTTTACCAAATAAACACATTTATTTTATAAATGGTAGCTTTACCTCTCTTCTAATTCACTTATTTTTAGAGCTGGGAATTGGTTTGTTCAGGGTAAGAATAGCAACCTCACCACCAGCTTCAGGGGAATTATACCCGATACACACTGGTGTAAGCATCAGCTAAATTTCAATCCAGTATCCTGGCATAAGGGCTGCTTTCTCCTCCTGGATTTCTGAGACAAGGGACAATTGGTAATGCTGCCAAATGAACTCCCTACAAGGAGAGGGCACAGGGGTGTCGCAGAGCTCAAAGCCTACGACAACCCGGTCTCAGTTTAAGCCAGGAATAAGGACTGTGCCTTCTGGGCATATTATGTACATTTTACTGATGCCCATGTTAGCTACAGGGAAGGGAGACAAGACCAGGCAGTTTCATCTCAACACTGTAAAAAATTGCACTCAGATATGTCCCCACTGCTACAGTTCAGATCAGAAAAAAAAACCAAAACCCTGCACTAACCATTGTCACAGTTTTTCAGGGTTATAGTAGAAACTCCCAGGGTCTCATACCCTTCTGGTTCAGTGCATAGCTTTATATATGCAAAAAAATACAAATGCTTACGGTCTGGATTTTAGTATTTGTATTGTAGTGTTCTGCTTCTGTTCACAAAACCACTGACAAGCAAGCCTTTGCCTAGCTCTCCCAGGGCACACGGCCGATGAGCTGCCTGAAACAGCAGGGCCACAGAGAAAAAATACAACCAAAATGTTCAGCATCAGGATCACCTCACTCATAAACTCCTGACAGATTGAACACACCGGAGCTGGAATTACTGGAAAGATGATGATTTACCTTCAGACTTCCCAGCTGCAGCCGACTCCGAATCCTGCCGCAAAAGGCAAACAAAACCCAAGAAAATATCTGATGACTTCGTGTTTTTCTATGACAACCGACATCATTTATGACCCATTATGTAATGACACGAGCATTATACATTGAAAAGCTGTCTTGAAAGACATTGTAAATAAACATTCCTGGTTTGCAAACAGGAAGCCAGAGATATTACTGTGGAAGCTGAGAGGATGGGGTTAGATTCTTGAAACGTGAGTGATTTGGGTTTTTTTCCTTCCATCTCTCCCAAACTCGTGGTGCAGTCATATTGTTACTAGCTAATGCATGTAATTTTCTCTCCACCCTTACAGCTAAAATATAACTTAAAAAAACATTAAAGAGAACAGCAATGGAATGACAGACTAGATAGGTACAAGATGAGAAATAAAAGCAGCAAAAAGATAAAATAGGAGATATAAACTATTTGGGGCTACAGGGATTGACACCAAGTGTTGGAAGAGTCTAACCTCCAACACCGGACCATTGCAATGACTTCAGCAGAAGGCACGAAATCACCAAGAATAAATATTCCCCTGGGGAAGCATCTTCAAATTCCACACATTGTATATGCAGGTATGTTCTGCACCATGTAGGGGGAGGTTCTTCAAATACGTGTAATCCTCCTAGCAATCAGAATTGTACAAAGAGAGGTAATAGTTCATGTTAGCCTAAATATTGATGGAAAAAAACAGGGTTTGGGGTTTAAAATTCTTTCTCAGGACTGAGATGAGGAACAAGCTTCGAGCTAGGCTTTGCAGCCTTTCTTTCAGACCTGAGTGGATTTTGAACTATGTTTCTCACTCCAGTAACTATTTCTCTACAAACCCTGCTCAACTCCTACCCTTAAGCCATTACAACTACTACAGCACTACTAACTACCTGCCCTTAGCTTGAGGGAAGCAAATTCCTGACAGCAATAGGTTGAAACTGGCTGAATTGCACTCTTCTCACCGCAGCAGCCTGCGCAGGGGGTTACACAGCCAACTCCAGCACAGCCCCCAGGGTCCAGTGAAGCATGGCCTGCCAGCTGACACAGCAGTCAGAGGAGGGCTCACCACCAGCTTCCACCAGAGAAGGATCAGACCCTTTCTCCTTTTGATGTATTTCAAAGCATCGCCTTTTTTTCTATGCTAACTGCTCATAACAGTTGCCCAGACCCGGCATCGAATAAACACCGGCTTTTATATCCCAGCACTAGTGTTACTGTGAAGGAAGTGTTCAGTCAAACAATACCACTGAAGAAAATCTTTTCTCCTACTGATGCCATGTGACAATTTTTTATTATTTTTTCCTCTAACCTGAATTTCTAACCCATTTTAAACCTGCCATTTTTTCACACATTAATGGGAAGATTTTTTTCCTTCCTCCTTTCTCTGCCTTTCCCCCCCCCCTTCAGTAGATCAACTTTAAATGCAATAGTGTGCTCATCCTGAGTGACCCTGCCTGCTGGGAGTAATTGTCTAGAGGAGAATAGAAGAATCTAAGAGCTTTTGTGCAAGGGAATAGAGAAGACAGACTTTATTATGATTCTGAATCATAAGCTCGCTCTCTTTTCCCCCCACCCCATCCTTTCTCTCTCTTCCTTTCTTTCTTTTTTTTTTTATTTTGGGTTCTAACAGCTGTTTCCCATCACAACCGGTGTTTGAAAGACACAGCAAAATTGAGTGTATCAGTATCACAATTAGTTTCACAGGCGGCTAATAACTTACTTGCCAGCCATGCCTGATTTAATCAGGACAGTCCTGATTTATGGTTGTTTGTCCCAGTGTCCGATTTTCTCTGCCAGCTCCATCACAAGGAGATGCATGCAGCCCGCTTCTGTGCTCTGTCAGGGCCACCAGTTCACTATGGTGGGCTTGCTGCACCAGAGGGGAAAAAGGAGGAGGAAGCTCAAATGAGAAGTCTGGAGCCCTCTAACACAACTCAGGAAACATATTCTTCTGTCTGTGATAAACAGAGCGGCTCACACTGGTGGAGGCGCGCCAGGCTGACTTGTAGAGGCTTGTACATTTATCAAGGTATCTCACAGTGGCCTGCTACCCCCCTCTTCCCTTGTGACCTGGAGGAACCTCCTGGGTTGGGGTCAAAAGGTGATTTTAGCAGCACATTATCTCAAGCCTGCAAGGCCCCAAGCTGCTGCAAGTGAGTCTTCTGTCAATGGTGCCAAATTACGCGTGGCTCATTTTTGCAAAGTGATCTACTGCTGCTGCTCACTGGGGACAGAGCTGAGACCATCCAACTCATTTTTCTTAGGACTGCAAGCTGGTCTGGAGTAAGTCCCAGCAGCGAGAGCCAGGCTCATGCCTTTCTCACTCAGCAACTCTACTCCTTGGAGCTGAAAAAAACCTGTCCATGAGAAGCTATTTAATGGATCCGTTGTAGCACTTAAAAGATGAGATCTGAGGTAGTCTTGCATATGGATGAAAAAGGCAGAAAAAAATAAAAAGAAAAGGAGAAAATAGGTTTTGTTTGTTCAAGGCTTTTGGCTAGGCTGCTGCACCACAGTTCCTCCCACTTAAAGGAAATAGGCAAATCATTTCCTTGAAGAACACAGAAATGTAAGCAAAGCTGTGCTATAAATAGGCATCTGAATTAACACCTGCACGGCCCTTCAGGGTGGATTTCCCTGCAGCCACCTGCAGATTGCTCCAGTGTTCTCCCTCACATCTCTCTGCTAGGTTCTCTTTGCTGGGATGGTTACAGACTGGAGCAGTGACCAAGCCACTGCTGAGCTGAGCCCACTGGCCATTGCTGTCCCATTGTCACCTTGGGCTCCCCAAAACGCAGCAAGGTAAAAGGTCTGTCTGTATCTGCTCTTTTTCTGTCATCTTTTGGTTTGGTTTGGATTTGCCTATATTTCTGAAGGGGAGAGAAAGTTGAGGTCCAAATCCACAGCTGCCGCTCCTCAGTGCCACAGCAACAATACCCTCAGGGATGTCTAATCATGAGAGCTGTAGCACGTTCATGTCAAAGGGAGCCTGTGCATCGTGATTAAGAGTGTTTTCAACCTGCAAATGGAGGTTTTCTACTTTAGACTGAAAGATTGTCATGGAAAATCCCTCATGTCACCTGTTTTTAAAGATGTGCGTTACACTCCTATAGTTAGCTCTGAAATGTGAAAGACAAGATGGGCCTTGTCATCACAGTCTTAAGTCAGGGATATAGAAATCTCAGGCTCCCAGTTTGCAAGGGGAGATGCAGGCTGACACATTGCACTTTCCTTATACGTGCTGAGGGATCACACTGAAAGGGTATCGCATAGGGTTGCCACGCAGTCCTGGTCCTTGCCCTGAGGAGCTTTAGTTTGGGTACAAGGCAGCAATCTCACTGGGAGGCTTGAAAGACGGAGGGCGTTTTTTTCTTTTTTTCCTCTTTTCTTACCTTATAGAGAGAGTTGGTAATGCATGACGGAGAACACACAGCTATCGAACGCATAACAGCTAATCAAGCTACAAGAAGGGATACTGACTATTTTCTCAGATGACAAGATACAAGCAGAGGCCACAGCACACATTTTCCCCTAGCTGGAGGAGTTGAATCTGCATTTGCAAGCCCCTAAGGAGCAAGAATTGGAGCATCTCAGTTGCCAATTTCACTTAATTTCAAAGAGTTTCAAAACGCAAATTTGCATTCAGGTTTTCCAGCTCAATAAAAGACATCTTGCACAATACCTTTTACAGGAGGCATTCACTCTGCTTCAGCTGGAACACTTCCCTCCACCCTTGGGTTTCCTATCAGCCATTTCTAGCTGGCTTTCCCTTCAGTATGGAGACATGCTGATTTGCCCTACAGCAGGGACCAGTCTCTCTGTATGGTCCCCAGTGGGGGTCTTCAGCCTTTCCCAGTGGCCTCTGGAGGGGCCTCATGTTGTTCTTTGTTTCACGCTAAAGAGGACTGGAGCAGTCTGGAAACCTTACCTGAAGCAGCAACCTCATTTTTAGGTTTTCCAGTACTGAGCTTAGGTCCTAAAGTAGAACCTAGATCTAGCATGTCATTACAAGCAGGTATCCAAGCAATGGATTTCAGTGCTAACGTCTCCATCTTCTCTCAGAAGGAGCCATCATTGCTTTCTCATCAAAGGTGGCAGAAAGGGGGACTGGAGCTGCAGCAACTCCAGTGAGAAATCTGCACTTGGAATTACTTCTTACCATTCTTTTTTCTTCCTCTGTTTACACAAAAGGCAGACCACGTTCAATGGTATCAGCGCAACCCAACCATGATACTCATTGAGCAGTTAACACACATGCAGATACAAAGAGAAAAAGAAAAAGTGACAGTCTATCCATCTCACTTGGCATGTTTATATGTCCTTTTTAACCATAAAAAAGAAGCCTGTTTACAAAGCGGAGTGTCGGTAACATTGTGTAAAGGAACACTTATCTGAGAAACTTTGATCTCCTTCTGAAGCACCATTACTCTGAGACAGAACGGCTAATGGCTCTTTGGGTGGGAGAGAAAGTTTTTCAACAGGAAAAGAAGGAAGTTTATTGTGCTATCTAGTGGACACATTTAGAAAATTCCCTCCTTGGAATAAGTCACTGGCAGCCTTAACCCACATCATGCAGGCTGCCGAATGGGGGGGAAATAACAAGGCATTGAGGCCTCCTGTAATGGGATAGCGGGGAAGTTGTTACTCTAGTGCAGGCCTGCTATCTCACTCATTTAAGTAATGGACATATTAATGGAGCTGAGAGCTAAACCAGACACATAGCCTGCCTATTGGAGCTAACGTTTTCCATTTACTGACTCTGGGACGCATTTTACAATACTGATTCACGTATCTAGGTCCTACTTGAGTGAGTAATCATACTGGCTTTGAAAGCACAAGCAGAACATTGGCCTCAACAATGGGTGTAAAAATCCACTGCCAGGAGAGTGGTGGGATCAGATCCTAAAGCATCTAGTGATGAGTTATCATTAAGTATAAAAATATGAATGCCTTTTTTTAAAGGACTGTGGATTTCTGGGATCCAGAAAGTGGGATGAAAAGCACACATAAGACTCAGGTAGATCTGGTTTCAGAAAGGTCAGAAATTCCACAAGAACAACATCATTTACTCCACTGCCTTTGCAAAAACAGCGCAAAACCTTGCCCAGTCGCTTTTGTGATCCTAATTTCAAGTTTGCCAGATATCCCTAAGACGCTGAGGTTCATTTGATGCTTCAAAACGGGCAGAGATTTGGTCACCTCCGATCATTCCTGCAAACATATTGCTCTAAAATGTTTGTTAAAATGCACTGTCAAATCAAAACTTAATAGCACAGACCTTCCTCACAAACATAAACAGCACCTCCAGAGGCTCACACATCACTGCTCTCCGCTTGCATCTGTCCTGCTGCTCTCCATTTTATTTCTCCTTGCTGCTGCTTGCACTTTTCAACTTCTTATATCTGTCGCTGAGTCCTTCACTCGGAGGCCACCGAAATCCTTGGGAGCCCATCCAATACCTGCCACCGGCTCCAGGCCCCACCGCAGCAATCCTGCCCTGCAAGCACTAAACGCTGCCTCCAAGGTACTGAACAACTTCATTAACTAATCTTGTTAAAAATACTCCATCACTAGCAGGCCTTTGAACACTGGCATCTATTGTATAAATGTGTACTTCTCTTATAAACATTCCTGGGGAGGCAATATAGAGATAGGCTGGAGCGAGTTGCTTGGCCTGTTGAAACAATTAGCTTGCAAGGCAGACTTTAAAAGATGAGGGGTTTGTGCCCGCAAAAGAAAAGCAGCGGCTTCAAAAGAGTGTGATTTATTCGAAAGGGAGGGAAAAAATAAAAGGAAGCAGAATAGTCAGGCTCATTGAGTTTCCATCCTGTAGTTTCCTTATTTTGCTAGGCTGTGAAAGACCACGGCCAGGCTCTATAGAGAGTGCACGTTTGAACCCAGAGTTACTAATGACTGGTTCGGCAGTCACGAAAGTTCAATTTATGCCTTTTTCCTTCTGAAAAAAACACGGCGTTCACAAGCCACCGTATTTTTTGGTGGGAGATAAATAAGGCAACTGTTATTGCAGGGTGTGTAAAATAGATAATACCCCATTTGGAAGCCAAGATGAAGTGCCCTTCTATCTGGCATAGCCTTGAAACATTTACGGAAAGCCTTTTAATGGAGATTTAGTGCATGTGTAATAATAACACAGAATTTGATACCCTCTAGGAAAAAACTGCCTGGCCCTCCCTTAACAACCACAATTACCACACAACTAGTTATACCTGAAGTTAATAAACCCGAATTAAGGTTATGAATAAACTTCATTAACCAGCAGGAGCACGTGTCTTCTCCCGCATGTGACTGTCCCACGAGAACCAAAGCCCCTGTGTTTATCCCTCAGTTTACCTTTCCTGGGGCACGCAGCCAGCCCTGAAAGCTCTGGCAAGTGACTGAGGTGTACTGGGGGCAAGCCAAAAAATATACGGACATAAAAGAAAATTAAAAAATAAATGAATGAAATAAAATTAAATTAAACAAAACAACAACAACCACAAAAATTAAAAATTAAAATAAAATAAATGAAAATAACATAAAATAAAATAATAAATTAATAAAATTTAAAAATAAACAGATACAATAAATTATAGAATAAATAAAATAAAATCATATTAAATAAAATACTATAAGATAAATGAAATTAAATGGAAACAAATCAAAACTAAAATAGAATAAAATATTTTTTTAAATAATTTATTAATAAACGAATGGACTAAGCTAAACTGTACTGAAATGAAATAAATGAAACTAAAATAAAAGTATCACTAAACTAAGCTAAACTGAAATGAAATGAAACTGAATAAAATGCAATGAAACGGGATAGCACAACACAACGTAAAGGTCTCTTTCCTACCCCCCCGGTGGGTTGCGCTGCCCCGGAGCCCTCCCCGGCGACGACCGGCGCTGGGGGTGGGTGGGCGTGCGGTCGGTGGCGGCCCGGAGCTGGGCGCGGGAGAGGGGCGCAGCCAAGCGGCGCGGGCGACACCTTGTGGCCGCAGGGGGCACCACCGCCCCCTTCCCCCTCCACTCCCCGCAGCCCGCAGCACGGGTTCACGGGCGGGCGCCCCCTGCCGCCTCTGCCAGTGCCCGGGGGCAGGAGGCCGCGCCTCCATGGGCAGCGGGGAGTACCGGTTAAATGAGCGCTGCAGGAAGGACGTGCCTTCAAAAACACTCCTGGTGCAGCCGAGGGAGGCAACGCTTCACATTAGGCAGCTGCGGGCAGGGGAGCTGGGGCAGGTCTCGGGAAGGTGGCTCTTCCCGTTGTCAGCAGGATTGCAAGGTGGGCAAGCCTGGGAGAGGGGGAGAAGTTCACCTTCCTCACCCCTTGCTCCTCACAGAAGCCTGGTTTTGACACAGACCGCTTCAGAAAGCAGGAGACTAATGCTCCATCCAGCCCAGTGCGACTCTGTGTCGGATGTCCTCACGGGGAGATGCTTTATTCAGATGGAGTAGGTGATGATGAGGTAGCGTTCTTTGGGCCAACAGAATTACAATGTGTGCGGTTTGGGCCTCTGCGAGCCTGTCCTTAATTATTGTTGTTTGTTTTGGTGCTTCCCCAAGCCTTTCAGATACAGTATCTTCACTCATGTTTTTGTTCTTTCAGGAACAGGCATGAGAATCCAAAAATCCAGTCCTCGCCTGACAGTGCATCCCTGTGCCAAAAAGGCCAAAGCATTTGTAATTGCTGTCAGAAAGGAGCTTTCAACAGGCCCCTAGAGCAGAGACAGTGAAGAATAAAACCAGTCCTTCCTTTCCTTGTCCTCTAAAATGCCTCTAAACTTTGCTCCACTGGCAGAGAAAGGCCAGCGGTGGGAAGGGCATGCTGTGGGCTCACCACCTCTGCTGACAGACCTCCTGCTTATGAAGCTGTTTGGTGCTTCCACCTGCTCTCTAATCAGAGATCTTAAATACAAACAAAATACCAAAAAGCTTTGTAACATAGCTGATCTCACAGGTAGGAAAGGTGGCGAGATGCTTCGTGCTCCAAAGGATATGTTAAATTTGAAGTACACAGAATCATAGAATAGTTAGAGTTGAAAAGGACCTTAAGATCATCAAGTTCCAACCCCCCTGCCATGGGCAGGGGCATCTCACACTAAACCATGTCACCTAAGGCTCTGTCCAACCTGGCCTTGAACACCGCCAGGGATGAAGCATTCACAACTTCCCTGGGCAACCCATTCCAGGGCCTCACCACCCTTACAGTAAAGAACTTCTTCCTTATATCCACCCTGAACTTAAACATTTTGTGCATAATGGCAAAGTTCCCATTAGCCTTTCCCCCTGCTGAAAACCACAGGAAAATTTTGAGTTCCTGAACATAGGTTCCTAGCATTATTTTAGGTGCCATGGTCTTTCCAAAATATCTTCATGACCTGAAAGAGATGGCATCCAGGCCGCAGGAGACCCACATCTTTCCAGAGAAGTGGATGATCATCAGGTGGGGGAGTCAAGACTATCCTGGAATAGCACTAGAAATGGATGCTTAAGCAACTTTATTCCACACATGTATCCGTCTTTTTTGCCTCATACCTCTTAGGTACAGACCCTCAAGTCTGAGGCCTTTTAAACATCCTCAGCATATAGCCAAGAAGAACAGGGGTGGAAGATCACCAAGAATCGGGTTGTATTTGAATTAAGTCAAGCATGGGCTAGGAAGTTGCTGGAGTTATGCTGGTGATGGCTGCAGCTCTGAATTTATGCTCCAAGACTTCAGCACAGATTTGGCCTGCAACAGGAAAATCTTCACCCCAGGTTTGAAACCTGCTGCCATTAACCTTGAACTGACCTTATTGAGTTGGTGGAAGGAGCATACCCAGTTCCTGGCCCATCCAAACCTCATCTCAAGTGGTGGACAGCAGAAAGTTGTCCACCACCAGCTGTAACCAGGCCAGACAGGACACCCAATGTCCACCCAAACCCTCTTATTACCTCTCTGTTGTTAGACAGATTTTGAGGACAGAAAGGAAGTCCTTTTCACTCCAGCACAATGTGTGTTGAGATGACTGAAATCAGAAACAAGGTCACAAAATTGAAACATAATGAAAAGAATTTATAGGTATGGTCTTTCAGAACAGGGCTATCCTCTTAAGGTACAATGCCTAGGTGTATAATGGGAAAACCACCTCATCTTCAGATCAGTGTAGAGAAATTATTTGAGTATCTTCTTAAGAAACATGTCTCTTCGTGGCTCACCCCTCAATCTAAAGAAGTATCTTCAACAAGAACCTAAACCAACAGATATATAGAAAAAAGACCACTCTTAAGCCTATTAGGAGCCACTGCACCTTTCTTCTCCTCCTCCATGTGGTTCTGCTTAAAGCTGGAAGCCTGGTGCAGGGAATAATGCAACTACAGCTTTACTTCTGTCTCCCAGAGGAAAGAGGATTCTTTCATATCATGATAGCTCAGCTTCACCTGAAATATGGTTCACTCCTCCTGCAACATAAATGGAGCAAGACTTTCAAACCTCCCTCACAGATTTGATTCAAGTAACACTTTTTCTGCTAGCTGCAATGCTTTAAAGTCATGCATCTTAAAAATTAATGATTATATCAAACCTATACATATATAATTTAACATAAAATGATAACACCATAGTTAGCAGGTTGCCTCCAGCATAACAAAGAAGCCAAGCATGACACAAAAATATTCTGAATGCCAAAGGTGGGAATAGATGCTCTTGTGTTGAATACAATTTAATTGAGGGGACTCTTAAAATACCCTTGCTGTACACGTGTTAAATACATTTTTATAGATTCATAGAATCACAGAATGGTTTGTGTTGGAAGGGACCTTAAAGATCATCTAGTTCCAATCCCACAGTCATGGGCAGGGACACTTTCCACTAGGACCAGGTTAATCAAAGCCCTGTCCAACCTGGCCTTGAACATTGCTAGGGATGAGGCAGCCACAACTTCTCAAAAAATGGTGACATCTCAGAAAGGAGAAGTTCTGCAGCGTATTTTACAAGGTACAAATGAAACCACAGCCATTCCTTTGTTGAGTAGGTACAGCCTAGAATTTAGCAGGATATAAAGGCAGCCCTACTTCTATGGTTAAGAAAAATTTTACCCGTTCTTCTCTCTCATCCAAGTTTCATGTAATTAAACATGCCAACAGAAAAAAATAATAGTCCTTTATCAGATTGACAGTTAAGCCCTGAGTCAAAACCATAACCTCAAGCATGTTCAAAGCTGAAAACTCAATCTGCCTGACATTTTGTCTTTTAACACATGCCATCATAACCCCAAATTAAAGGCAGCGCTTATATTGCACCAAGCTAAATCACACACACTTCAGAAACTTTGGCATGTGAAAGAAGCACAAGGCAACATAAAGATGGTGTCAGACCAAATTTTCAGCCTTCTTTTCTTGGTGTTTTGAATTTTACTCAGACATTCAAAGTTATATACATTTCATGGTTTAATTTCTGTTATTCCCTAAGGCACTGGTGCATATTTACCCACTAACTGTACTAACTCCTTTGAAACAAAATAATTTATAATAGGCATATTATGATCCTTTCAGATGTATTGTGATCTAATCACTAGGCACGTATGTAGGAAATCTAAAATCCTTTCAAGACTTTTACCTTGAGACAGTCTAAGAATGCACAATGCATAAGCACATACTACTTTTGGTAAGGTGATCCCTTTTCCAAAGCCAGAAAATATATATAATAAAGTCAATTGAACATTAGCCACCTTTCAAACCCTAATTGCACTTCTTGCTAAGAAAAAATGTTTGCAGAAATGTTTTTGTAAATCAAAGGCATTTTTGAACTGTAGGCACACAGAGAAGTGGGAAAAGTCAGGTTTGGCTGGATTGTCACTTAGGGATGATTTTGAGTTTATAGATTTAAATCAGCATCTTATACTTAAATAAAGGGTGTTTTCTCCCTGTTGATAGCCAAACTTCAGGGTTTTGTTGCCTCAAAATCTGAAGACTGCCTTATCACTTTATCAAAACCTCTTTTTGGTAGTTTCATTTGTTTTCCTGTGAGTTTGGTGAACTTTCAAGGAGGTCCTACCCCTGTTCAGTGGAGCTGTATCAGCATAGCAGTCATGGCACAAGTCAGTGTAGACATGGTTCTGAGTTCCTCAGCTTGTGGGTGTCCATCTTGAGGTATTTTCTAGTATCCTAAATAAATAAACTGTGTGTCAGTTAAAGGGTAGTTCTGTAGTGGTATCGGATTGTCAGCCTAAGCAAAGGACCTTACTCCTGATGTCAATGAGAGTTTTTCCTGTCTTCTTCAGTAGGCAGTAATAGGGCCTTCACTCAAGTTTCATTAAAGTCCATTGAAACTTGGATGGACTTTGGGTAAAACCTTCAAAGATAAAATTAAATAGATGGATAGATAGATGATAGATAGATAGATAGATAGATAGATAGATAGATAGATAGATAGATAGATAGATAGACAGACAGACGAATACAGACAAACCACCAAGTTTTTGGCTGGAATTTGAACTTTACTTACAGATAGGTACTTCTAGGTTAAACACATAAGCAAATGTTCTCCTCCCTCTTCTCCTCCTTCTGTGCAGCCCTGTGGGATAAGGCATAGGCTAACCTTACTCTGGTTTCTGTTTTCAACTGCTGAGGGACAGTGAACAGATCAGGAAGCCTGTTATTCCAAATCTGAAATTCCAAGTGCATTACTTGTTCAAATTAAGCCACATGATACTGTTTTAGTTCATTGATTTGACAACTGTGACATTTAAAACAATGTTTCTGATACAGAAACTGCTGGAAAAGCAAATGAAAAATGTCCCAAAAGCAAACCATTGTGGAAAGTAAGCACAGCTGGATCCTAATTTTTAATAAATCGGTATGAATATTCCCAGAACAGATTTTCAATATTTAGCCTTGTTTTTAAATTGCAAGACTTCTGAACTTGCTTGACACCTGGAAAACATACTATCCTCACTCTCTCCCTTAACTGAGTATTTCAAGAACTTTTCCTTGTCTGCACAAAAACAAAGCCTCTAAGTTCAAGCATGATCATCCCTATTTTTTAACCATAAAGTTCAAATCTACAATACACAGAACTTTGAGATTATTTAAGCTTCTAATGGCACAAATATTTGTTTTCTGAGATTTTTCAAAACTACCAAAGCAACTTAACCCACCCCAAAGGTGCTTTTTATGTTTATTATTATCTACTCTCATCTTTACTTTCTTCCCATCTGCTGTCTTCTCTTGTCCCACTGTCTCCATTGCCAACCTTTTTTTCCTTTATTTTCCTCCAAATGCCAGACTAAAGAACACTTCACTTCTGCTTTCTGCTTTCCCAACCTGTATCTCAGCAAGCTGACTGTACTTTTGCTGGATTTCCAAGACCACTAAAATAAAGGCAAACAGTCAGTGAGGGATATTGGTGTAAGTAGCAACAGTCTAGTGTACCTGAAAGATGCAAGGGCACCATGAAAATAGAGCACCAAAAAATAAATAAAATAAGCAATGCTTTCATCCCTCCTAGGTGAAGAAACAGATTACCATGGAAGCTCAGCTTTCCCAGTCTCTCCTTGCCCAATTTGTTGGCCATTCTTATCTTCCTTCCCCACTCATCCATGAGGAGTTGAAAAGGGCAGAACCCAAGCAGCACGAAATGGGAATGAGACTTGTAAAGACAATGAAACAAAATGAATAGACATAGGTAAAATAATCCTAAAACAATGACAGCTCTCTTTATTGTAAAAACCGAGATGATAAAACGGATAGTAAAACTTTTAATCGCCTCTTTACCGTGCTGTGCAAGACTGCTGCTGTCAGGGTCCTGCAGTCAAGCTGTGGCCAGGCTGAGAAGGGTTTTTAGAGCTTCATTCTTCATCTACAGACTTCAGGAATGAAAGGATTGTTCCTAGGAGAGGAAGTTAAAATTTAAATTGCCCAATTTCTTCCTTAGGCTGGCATAAATCAAAAGTATCAATTGAGTTAGGCTGGTTGGAAAGAGCTGAAAGTCTGGCCTATAATCCTTAAAAGAAAATGCATTTCTATTGTACATTACTAGAAAATTAACTTCTTCTTTTTTTTTTTTTTTCCCTCCATAAGACAACCATAAGAAAGGAGGAGAAAAATAAAAAGTTCAAAGTACAGTACTATGTCCCATGGCCTCTTTTTGGAGCACTAGTCAGACATCAATCCTAAAATAAGGTCCTCCAAGGCTTCAAAAGACTCCAGCATTAAAGGTGTCCCAAAATTATGGCCACAAGCCCAGGGTCCCAACAGCTGACCAGGAAAAAAGGGCAGACTTCCACCACAAACCTGTCAAACTTGAAACATTTCCATGAAGCAATTCAAGTTAAACTTATCATCCCTTTTTGAATTTTATCCTGGCTCTACTCAGCTGGCCTGTAGTTGTGCCAGAAGATTTCTGTAAGTGAGGGACAGGAAAGCCTGAATTTTAGATACAGATCATCTGTGAAGCCCTGTCAGAGTGTGGACTCAGGGGAGACTAGCTCTTCATTTGCCATTTATAATTTTCTCCTCTACATTTGTTTCAAAACCACAATCTTTCTCCTCTTTTAGTCTTGGATACATTTCATGACCTGAATGCCGGCTGCCACTCCTGCTGACTGACTGATAAAGCCTGCATCTATTTCTAAATTAAAGCTGAGAGTAGACTACAGCATATCTGAGCCAGGCTGGGATGGGAGGAATGCTTGAATAAGAGGGATGGTTGTGGTAGAGAAGGGGCAAGTCAGAGATTTAGGCTCTATGCTTGTTCTTAGGCTGGTCATTTGGGACAGACCACTCTGCCCTTTACTAATAAAAGAGGAGCAAAATTACCCCTCTCCTTGCTGCTCCACTGCTCCATGGCACAGGAACAAGGGAAAGAGAAGAAGGATTTGTTTGGAACATCCATCCATCCACCCTATAGGTTCTGGAGCCCACACCCCAGCATTATGCCCAGGCCGTGGTGCAGCATCCCAGTAGAAGTCATCCTGGGAGCACAGGGCATTCCAGACTGCCACTGTATGTCAGATAGAGGTGGCAGGCAAACTAAGACAGATTTGAAACCTCTCATCCTAACATGGGTGGGGGAGATTAAAACAAATAGGCAACAGGCTGGCTAATAGCAGTGGTACAGTCACTGGCAATCGCACTTGTAATAGAGTCAGCCTTGCAGCGAGCTTCAGGAGTGGTGATGTTACTTCATTCTTGGTATGATCAGTGTCAAATAATATTTGTCTGCTAAATGCCTGCAGGTCCTTGTCAAGGATCTGGCCCCTGCTATGGTTGGCCCTGAGTACACCCTAATAAAAAGCTGCCATCATCCAGAGCTTGAAATTGAAGCACAAGTCAAAAGACAGTAAGTGAATTCTGCAAAGAAACAGGTGAACCCCAGGGTAAGAATGAGACAAATACGTGATGGCATGGCCTGCAAGTGGCCAAAGAGTTACATGCGAGAGGATGAGAAATGCAGCTATTTCTGCTAATTTGAAGAGTCCCTTGGATGGTCTATCCAAGTTAAAGTTGCCAGGTCTTTTGATGCTTTTTCAGAGTTGGAAGTCCCCCTCCTGGTATGCAGCTGTCAGGGAGGCAGGAAAGAGGTAAGCCTCTCTCTCTTGGTGATGTGAAGTGAATGTGGGAGCAGCAATGTTGATACCTAAGGCTAACTCTGCATATACTCCATTTGAACTGTATCTTCCAGAAGCCAAACCAGACTTTCCAGGCAGCTAATAAAAGGGATTTGTCTTCTGCACAAACTGGCTGCTGCCAAATGGTCACTGCAGGCTGAGCAACCGGTCCTTCCGTAAGCTCATGCTCTTCAGAAAATAATGATGGCTTTTCTGTCTCTGCTGACCAGCTCTGTACTGAAATGGGAAAGGCTCCATACATGTAATAGGAGCTCAGAGACTATGGTAATGAGTATGGTATAAAAAATGATAGATAGGTGGATGGACAGATATCTCTTTATCATTTCTCTGAACCATCCAATTTCCCCAGGCATGGAGTACACCCCAGAGATTTGGGTTTAAGGCAGAGAAAGCTTTACACGATGAATTGAGTGTTGTGTAAATATGTAAATAAAGAATAGCTCTTTAATTTTTTATGAGGAGTGCATTTTAAAGCCCTGCTTTGGCCTCCTTACTCAGGCAAAATTGCCACCTAACAGAATGGCAGTCATACCTGAACAAACATAACTATGGTCTGCACATAAAGCATCTTTATTAAAAATTAACTAATGAAAAAATATTTGGATAATATTAAAAAACAGAAAAAAAAACTTGTACTGAACATCAGGTGAAAGATTCCCAGGGTATGAAGTGCATCCTGATGTGGAAGAAGGTCTTCATAGGCCACACTCACATGCTCAAATCCCAAATAATCTGGCTTTGCACAGGGAAGATAATGGAGCTAGGGGGTAAGTGGAGTGTCAGAGCTGCCCTACTGCCATGCATGACATGTCTCAGGGCATTCTGTGCACAGCAGTGTGTAGTGGTGGCACTGTAAAGGGCCAAGCTTTCCAGCAGCAAGAATGGCACCTAAGCATCCTGAAGATGCTGGGCCTTTGATACACTTACTGGGCAGAACTGCCAGGGAAGCCTGAGGCGGGGTTTAAGCACACAAGATCCCAAACTGGAAGCTGCAGTACCACCATGCTAGCAGAGGGAAGCAGAAAGCTAATCGCCCCACAACACATCAAACATACAGCCTGCACCTCAACATGCTACCTCAGGGATTTCTGACGTGACCCTAGGTTTGTGGTTAAGTATACTCTGTACAGCTGGTTTCCTCTGCCATGACAGTGTCTCCATACAGTCCCTCTGCTGGCATTATGATAAGGGGCTCAGTTCCCAGCTGCGCAGTGGAACCGGCCTGCATGCCTGCCCCATCCTGGTCTGGCCTTACACAGTGAAATCAGGAAGGCAAGGGAGCCCTGGAAGCAATAAAAGACACGCTGCAAGTGATTTACATGGAGGGTGGCTAAGGCAAAGCCATGTACATGACTGGTAACAATCCTAAGATGGTAGGAGCACAGACAAGATATCCACTCATAATCACTCTATTCCTGCTCCAGGATCTCCAGCAACATGTGAAAAGTTTCACAAACCGATCACCATCATTCAAAGGAAATCTCTTTTTCAGAGCTCTGGTTCTGCTTGTATTTAAGAAAAGAATCTCAGAACTGTTCTCCTGCAAGAAGTGTAAATATTATCCACAAGGAGAGACTCTGACATTAAAAACGTCCTTGTTGTGTTCATACCACCAAAGACACAGTGTTCTGCCTAACTAAAGGTCACAAAACAGCAGAAATTTGAATGCTTCTATCAGCAATCCAAGAGATTTCACATAAAGCCTGTAACCCATCCAGTAAACACATATACACACATGCATATATATAGATGTTTATATTCACACACATACATATAATGAAGGAGGAAATGTTTCTTTTAGTAACATGACCTTGTTGTTTGGTGCCACTGTTTAAGAAAGGGGTTATTAGTGAAGTCAGCGGAAGTGCAGCAGTGTTTGTTAAGGCAGGGAAAACACTCTTTCCTCCCTTATTCAGCTGAAACCCTTACATACCATCCACACTCTTGCAGTGTTTAGGTGTAAATAACACCCGGTGTGTACAAAGCTCCCCCTTTCATATTCATTACTGTCATAGCTTTGAAAGGAAAATAGCAGAGGTCATTTATTAGAGGTTACTTTTCATGCAAAACACCCTGTGGTTGCTGTCATTCAGAACTACTTAGTCTACGCCCTCAGTCATATATTAGCAGGGCTTCAGGTCATAACCTTTAGTGGCATTTGGAATCCCAGAACCTCTGATTAGTGCAGGATTTACATATTCTTCAGTAAAAAATGCTCAGCTATAGAAATGCATGAAGTGTTGTAAATTTTTTTGGCCTTTTGTCTGGAATACATATGAACTCTGCATTCAAAGGAGGGTGCGTTAAACTATATTTGTTTATCATGTTATAACTCTATTAATGTGGCAACAGTTAACCCATTGAAGACGAACTGCCCTTTCAAAACGGACTCATGATTGAACACAAAGAGGAGGTGCTGGTGCAAGTAATAGGTTCAGATTACAAGAGCCAACTGTTAGTGCTTCTTGAGGCCTGTTATATTTTTATCATAGAAGTAGCCATGCCTGTACCAAGTTTGATTTAATGGTCTTTGCTGGGATACCTATCATGAAAGTTTACTGGAAGGTGCAAGAGTACCAGAGTCATTGCTTTGGAAGATAATAGCAAGGTGCAACCTATCAAGTACTTTCTGGGTTTTAGTATGGCAGAAATATCATTCATTTGGGATACAGGATCAATACATGTTATTTTTTTGCTGCTGGAATTTGGAAATAAAGCCAAATTACACTATTCTTCTGACAGAAATGTCACTTACAAGCATTAGCATGACTAATTGGTTGATTTAGCTCAGCAGGGAGGATTTGTCAAACAATACTAAGCTGGTTTCCCAGGTATTTGAGTACTTGGGGTTTTCTTCTACTTTCTCATGTATTTCAAGAAAAAACATTTTTAACGGGTATAACATTCATAGTACATAACGAGAATCACTCATGATTGAGAGGACCTCAACCAAACTTAAGTTCTCTAAGTCATACACAGTGAGACACCATCTATGTTTTATTCAGGTTGGTTATGACTCTCTTGCCAGGACATGAATTCTAATAGCATTCTAATTCTAACAAAAGTGGTAGCCTGGTGCAGTGGGGGCTCCTTTGTACCATCACAGAGCTTCGCCAGGATGTCCCGACCTTTGAGTCAAATGAAATTCCAGCCACAAGAACATTTAGCCTGTGGTCTTCCTGCTGAGGTAGTTAATTTGGATGTCAGTGAGTGCCAGTGAGTACACCAGCAGCTGGGATTCTTGACAAGGGTATTTTCCACACACACATTTTGACCTTGAGTGGTTATATGTCCCCTCTAGCTAAAGCTGGAGACATTTTCACCCTAAGTTTTCCAAAATAAATATTTAGGGTCTACCTCCTTACACTAAATGAATACATGACCATGCATATAAGCTGGTGGACATCTTTAGTCCCCATTTCCTTTCAATTTAATCCAACTGAGAGGTGACACTTAGAAGTCAGTCTCAAAATCCTTTGTTCAAAGAGCAACCTCAGTCACCTCCCTGCCAAATCCAGGGTTATTTCTGGGTGTCTCAGTGTTCCATAAACTCAGATGTGAAAGGAACTCCTTGATGTCCTGCGAATATCAATGAGACACACAACCTGGATGGATGCTACCTGCATGGGCAGAGCTTCAGCAGACTGATCCGTAGTCAACAAAGAAGACATCACTGCTGCAGGTCTATGACATGTCTTAACATCCAAACAGCTGTCCGGTTCTGTAGGTGCTCTTTGACCTGCCTGAAGCCACTTGAGAATGCCTGAATGGCCTGGCCTCCTGAGTATAGAACTTAGTTTCTGATGTCACATCTGTGCAATGTTTCATCCAGAGGCTGCAGTTTTGAAGTAAGGAGGTTGAGCATTTAAATATGTCCTCTGGTTTAAATTAAACTCAGCTATAAAGGGCAGAGTGACTCCATATTCAGGTGATTTGCTGCAATGGCTTGGAACCAGCCCACCCTCCAGGGGTGCAGAAGGACACAATCTCACCTTTAAACTGACAGCGATGGGGCAAGACTGCAAACACATGAACTATATCTCAAGTGATAGTAAACTTGACTTTTTCAATTCAAGAAAGTATTTCAAGGCATTAGGGGCTGAAACACAGAACACAGATCTAATTATACCCTAGCCTGACCCTTTGGCTCTATCTTTTTTACCACAGAGAAGCAGGTACTTTTCAATCATAAGAGACATCAAAAAGCCTATCTTTGAGAGGCAGATGGCTGAAATACCTACCTAGGAAATGTGATTTTCCTGCAACATCAGGTTCTGGCATGGGTACCTTCATTGATCAGGCTTCATAAGCCCCCAGGATTACCAAACTCAGCAGGGTAGAATCACATGTGCACCATCTTATTTTACCTTTCACATATCCAAGTGTTCAGCAGAACCAGAGGAAAAGCAGATGGCCATTTCCATTCTGCAGGATCAGGAAAGTGTATGACGCCGAGCCAACAATCACATGAGCTCAGAAGCAAAGCTGAGGACATTTCCTATGGGAAGCTGAGTTGGAGAATGATCCACCACAGGACACACTGAAAATAGCATCAAGGGTCTAGCCATGTCTCCCATACATGTTTTGAAAGCCTGAAGTGCTACCAGTTCTCCAACACTACACTCAGAAGTTGTAGGAGGCAGGACACTGTCAGGTGAATGTGACTCAAAAAAGGATTACTGCCACTCTCATCCAGATGTGACGCTGCCCCAACACACATTAGTACTTAGAGTGAACAACACATAATAAGTGAATCAGTAGGTGTCAAGGTTGCTCTACAGAGACACAGAGAAGAGGTGGGTTTCTGAGCTTTCATGGGATTTCGGAAAACACTCATCAGTCCTCCCCTGATGATGAAAGAAGCTTCATACATTGGACAGTGCTCACCACCCACAGAATAAGAGCCCTGGGAGACATATCAAGGGTAAGGAAGGATTAATAATGAGAAACAATGAAAAGTAATAGGGAAAAGAAAGTAAGAAGCAGTAAAAGACATGGAGAATGGGATCAAAGCAGTAAAAACCACTGTGAAAGCAAACTTTCTCACATGATTGGTTGAATATAGATGACATATGGACACCTCTTAACTCATTATAGCTGTTTGTCAGGGCAAGTAAGGCAGCTAGCCTGCAGATACCTCTGAGCCTACAACTTCTGACTGCCTGCTGCATGCACATTTATTCAAAGTTCAAATGGTCAAAGAGAGCAGCGCTCCAAAACCGATTTTTTTTTTTTGGTAATATGAAGAAGGAGAACTGGACTGACACCACAAACTCTGTTCCACACAGGCCAGTGATCGAAAAGATGACTAGCTCCAACAATTTGCAAGAGAATTTGCTTTCTTCTACTAGTTAAGCTGTTAATCCTCATTCATCAAAGCTTTTACACTAACTTTAGGCTGTTGGACACCAACAGGTCTCTACCTTCAGTTAATCTGGAACACAAATGTTTTACTAAAATAAGAACCAAGAAAACCGTAGAATTACATAGAAGTCAGGGAATGCTTCATGACCAGCGTCAGCGAGGGAAGACTGAATCCCATGTTGCAGGGTTACAAATTGCATTTAAAAAATGAATTTAATTTAGAAATCATTTTATTAATATAAATACTGTATTTGTTATCTCTCCCTTAAGTAAATCCTCTGAGATTAAACTATTTTCCTCAAAACCTAGCTACAGAAAATTACAATATTCAGGAGCATATTTGATATACTGTTCAAGTTTAAGCTGAAGATAATAAATAAATTCAAGAACTGATCAGTCCCAGCTGCTGTATGGGAGGAGTCACTGTTGAGGTCAGAGAAGAGTTGCCACCAGTTTCCTACCATGTCCCATCAGTTACCCATGCAGTTTTGATGTCCCAGACACCCACTGTGATTTCATTAGATGAGACGTTTTGAGCTTCTGCTGGAACTTGAATGTGGATCACATGTTCTCAACTAAATCAGGAAATAAAATTATACACAATTTTGATCAGCTTTCTACCATAGGTGAAAGTCTTGTGTTTGTCTTGTGCAGACACATACGTCTCTATATATGTATCCAGTTTTTAGCGGATTATTCTGATTGTCTGCCCTCCAGCTGTAGCACACTCACTGTATTTAAGATTGCTGTGACCTTCCCCTGTATAGGAGACTGTGACTGAAAGAACAGAAGACACATCCATATGTTCTCCCCAGTGCTTTTCCCTCCTCTGCTTCAGCACTCCCCCACATCCTGACACTTGCTCAGACAAGAAGGTCTGCTATTTTTCCCACTTCACAGGTTAACACAGTTTATTACACCACCATTCTTCAAAATTCACCACCCCTGCCCATGCTTGCAGTGCCGGTGCAGTATGGAACCTTCAAATATAACTCTTCTGTCTTGGGTGCTTGTGCATTGACCTTATCAACTTCCCTTGGAATGATAGTCATAAACAGCACTTTAAACACCAGATTTATTTAAAACCGAAGTGATCAAGTGAGTACAGCACAACCAGAGCTCAAGGAACATGTTTTTTATCCCTGGCTCTCCCTCTGACTGACTATTAAGACTTCAGGCAAGTTGCTGAGTTTCTCTGTGCTTATATTCAGGGCTCAGACAGGTCTCTCTCTAAACTTCACAGTCCCAGAGATAAGGACTGTCTTTTAGTCCAGATTTGTCAAATGGGTGGCACAGTCAGGCCTTGTTAGTAGCTGGGATCTGTAGCTATTATGGCAATACCGCAAATGCTGCTAACATTTTATAATCAAGTAACTGCACTGCAAATGTATTTAGCGCCCGATAGTCGAATAACGCAATAGGTCCCTGCCACATAATCAAGGTTAGATTTCTCTTAAAACAATAACACTAAAGAAGGCATTGGAGTGTGGAGACTAGAGCAGGCTTGAGATGCAGCCTTCGTGATACTTGTCTGGCTTACACAAGCATTTTCTGCTTTCCATCTGAGCTGTCACTGCTTGACTTGCCCTCCCAACAGGCCAGGTTTACCAGCACCACACTGAGCAGTGGCTGGCCTGACCTGCCTGTGAGGACGGTGAGCTCAAACCCATGGTAATCCCAGGGCTTTTGGTCATCCCTGTGTGTGGACAGCAAGGGTGCTTCTGCCTCAAAAAAAGGTGTTGTGTAGACATATCTGTTCTCAGCAGATGGCTGAGAGTGAAGCTGCTCAACAGAGCAGGTTCTAGCATAGTTAAACAAATGGAGATAGGGGAAAGGAAATCACCATCTCCTAAACTGCTCACAATACTGTGTCCAGGGAGGATTCTGCTCTCCCCCTTCTTGCAAAGAGGAGGTTGAAGTAGCTATGCAAGATGCATTTGTGATTTCTAGGCTGTAGAGCAGAACTGGGACCTAAACAATTTGTGTGCATTGATTTTTGCTCTAGACTCAAGCTGTTCAGTTCACCTCTGACATCTCTTAGCAGAAATTTTTTAAGACTATCATGTGACACAAAGTGAAAAATCCCTGTTGAGCTTTCTCTATCACAAGTGCCTGCACCTCTCTGAACTTTCCCACTAAACCATCCATGAGAAACACAATAATGCTACTTTAAGTCATTGTCTCATTTTCCAGCTGTTGGTAATGGACACACTGTGCCTTAGCCTGTAATGACAAAACTGAAACCGTGCTCTCTGTGTTTATTGGCCTCTGCTCTTTTGAAGTGGGTCATGACATCTACACCAAAGTAGGTCTTTTTTGGCTATAGCTGGAAAAAATGCACCAGTAAAACACTTAGCTGAAATAGATTATTTTTTTGTGAGAGGTGAGAAGAATTATTTTTTGTAAAATTCCATAAATTAAATGGTGCCTCTTTATGATTTTTAAATACTAAAGATTTATAAGGAGAAGCAAAAAAATCCACTCAGTTCAATACTGGGTTTGGTCTTTCTGTACCACAGAGTGAAAATGCCTTAAATGTTTCAGTTGTAAGCGCTGCTTATGAACTATCTTCCAAAGTGGTAGGGTTAAGTTGGGTTGGGTTTTTTTTAAAGGGGAGATGTGAGAACCAAGGAAACCCATTCAGAACAATGTATTTACACACTGTGTATGAGCAAACCAGTGCTACTGGGACTGAGACTGTTTGGTGAAGATTAAGGAAAAGGCTATAGCCGTCAGGAGGGAGGGTCTCTCTCATCTGCTCCTGAGAGTCTCGCACATTGCCATAAATGACCATCTGAAGCGTTTTCCAGAAAGGACAATCCTCGATTAACGGGCAGCTGAGATAGTGGGTGGCATTTGAAAACCAAGCAGTGGGATGGTCCCAGCTTGGGGATTCCAGCAACGTACAGCTGATGGGAGAACCCCCCACCCCGGTTACTGGGTCACACATGTGGCTGCCCTGAATGTTACCAGTAAAGAACTCTCTGTCTCAGTGAGCCAAGATTTGATATAATGAAGATGGTTTTGCTGTGCCCATCTCTGCTCCAGGGTGCGTGTCCCATGGCCCTTGACTGGAAGCCCCCCATACCATCTAGAACCATTTTGGAGGCATATTACCCACCAGTTACCCTCTGCAAACACTGTGCTGTTGATGCCTCTTTGTTTCACTGCTCACAAGTGCAAAGCATGCATAGAAAGCCTTCCAATTCCTATTCAAAAGCAAACAATGATAATACCCAGGAATCACTCCTTTTGTTTTCCTGTTATTTTATCCATCGAAATCAGGATGACCAGGAGGTGGGGAAGGAAGAGAGAGCAGCAGATGTTTCCAAAGCTGTCTGGCCAAGATGTCTGGAAGATGTTTCACATCTGGGAGGGAAACCATTCATGTATGAACTGCAGTAGTTACTTAATCCCTACATCCACAGAAAACTGGAGAGGAGTGCAAAGGCTGAGGCAGTTCTGTTTGCTCCTACTGAAAGCCCCTGTTTTGGCAACCCAACACTGAGCTGAGGCTGAGATGTACTGTTTCCGTCTTACCTTGCCCCTCTCTCCGCTCCCTCACCCCCAGTGTAAACTGGAAACCACTCAAATGCTTTTCTTAGGCCTGAAAATCTAATTCTTTCTAGGTTTAGGTTGTTGGTTGGGGTTTTTTCACATGGAAATGCCCGGTTCTGTGTAACATATGGCTTTTATAAAGGCGGCTGTGTATTAAAGGCAAAAGAGAAAAAGAAAGCATGAAGTTTATTATTTTACACAGTGGAGTGGACACCCTACATGGCTAATTCTTGAGTTAAATGTGCTTTCCAAGAAAATGTTTAGTCTTTCACTGAACAATTATTTTAAATACCTTGCCACCAAGAAAGTAAGGCAGTGTAAGTTTTATGAACATACATATATTTTTTTCCTTTCACGGAAACATTTGCTTGACTGATCCCTTATAGTTCCAGAAACAAATATGAGTGCATTTGCTTAAAATAACAAAGCCACACACAATACTTAACTCATTAGGATGATTTAGCGGTGGTTCAGTATTTCTTTTGGCTGAGTGTTCTGGATGAAATCCCATGTATACAGTCCTGTATTTTACACCAATACTTTTACTTCAGGTTATACACTAATCTCTGTCAGAAGCTGTGCCCCAAGTACAGTATAAAAAGATATCTGCTTGTGGAACGTCTCTGTCAAAGGGGCATGTGCAAAATAGGTTTGATAAATTAAACTTAATGCATTACTCTTTCTGGGTGTTAGAGCGCAGAATTGATTGAGATGGTAAGCCCATGCTCCCCACCCCTTAAAAGATAAACACAGTCTCTGAGCAAAGGATATATCCACAACTATGAGGAAAAAATTTGCCCTAGTCCTAGGAAAATTATCTCACTGTCCTCTTTCCTCTTCATGCCTAGCACATGTAGAAATCAATGTGTTAAAATGTAAATATAATTAAAAGAATCAAAGAAACCTCATAAAATGTATTAGCACAATCTCTATGAGTACTCCTCTGTACAAAACTTTGATTGGCTACCTTCTTTATGTGCCAGAACAATCCTTTGTGAAATTTCTCCTTAAATACCTTTAATTTATATGTCTCTGGCTGGTGACACTCACACTTCACATCTCTTCAATACAGAGGCAGTTGACTGCAGCATAATCACTGCGTATTGCGTTGTGGCACAAGTTTCTCCAGCTGCAACATGCCAAATGTTATACTATGACCTCACACTCAAATGGCTGCTGCTTATAACCATTTAGGTACCAAACCCTTACTTTCCCTGAGGAAAGGTGTCAGAATCCTGCTCTACATAGGAGAATGTATTTACAGATCCCATTCTGCCATCCTTCCATAGATATGCTTCCCACTAGCTTAATTAGAGCTGCGGGGGAGCTTCTAATTTTTCTGGTCACACTTTATTATCCTCTGATTACTTGCTATTAGTCTTCATCTTTCTCTAGGTTCTGGGTTTGGGTTCTTTTTCTATTTTAAAAAATAAAATTTAAAAAGTAGCTAGGAATGAGATGTATGTTGAAAATCAATTTATCCTTTTGTCAAAATTATTGCTAGCTGGAGATGATAATTTCTTTGTTCAGAGCAGATACAGAACTATTGTCTTGGCCTTCTAAATTGGTTCACCATACCCCATGCTGTCTGTGAGTATCAGTATGAAGCCATGCGCAGTAGATGCTGAATATACTCTATAACGGAGGTGTCCCTGTCTAACAAAAACTAACGCCCTTTTTTTTTCTAATGGAAGAGAAATAATGAGACAACCGCACAGCATTTTAGTCCACAATTCTCTATTTCCTTCCCATAAAAGGTCTCAAAGAAATGCAAAGCACCATTGAAGAGTTCAAAGACATACCTCAGAATGTGACTGCACATTCAAGGCACACTGACATATTCAACACTGGATAGCTCTATTGGAGGGGGGAAAAAAAGAGAGAAAGAAAGACAGAGAGAGAGAAAAGAAAGAAAAAGGCACAGCATACAAAATACAATATCTAGTTCTACTGTGTGAAACTCACTGCATTCAATTTGCTCAATGAGAAAACTAGGTCCCAGAGTACAACACATACAATAAATCTAGCCATTTTCTTTCTGTAGGAGATAATTTCTAGGGAAGCTAAAAATTACTTGGTGTAAATGATGCAGAGGCTGATGCAGCTGAATTTATAAATTGGGTTGAAAAGTTTGACATGCTGAATTAGATTATACCGTATAATGCATCACTAAGTAATTGATATGTACATTACATGCAAAGAAAGCCCCGCTAACTCAAGTGTAACTTTTTTCCTTGCATTATTGTGCAACTTGGCCATCAGCTCATTGTCAGTTGAACAAATTTTCAAAAGGAGGTTTAGTCCTTTATAAGCTGAATAAAAATACAATTTTGTTACATTCTGGTGTTAAAAAAATAAAATACGGGCTAAAGATACATGTTTAAAAAAAACAGAAAATAAGTAGAAATGCATCAGAGCATTTACTGCCCATTTTGGGGTTTTGGTTTTTTTTTTTTTTCCATTTTTAGGGACGTTTTCCCTGCATTTGTTCCGGCAATGTAGAAGTCCAGATGAAAGATGTGCAATGCCAGCCCCAACTGGAGAGGTGACAGGGAATGCAAGGGAATGGGGAATATACAATTTCTTCAGTTAAAAGCAAACAATGGAACACAGATTTCTGTGTCCTGGGAGCACAATGGGAATCTAAAAAAAATCTTACCAGAAAGAAATCTCAGTTTTACACTGAGATTTCAGTGTCTTTCCAGTCTTCCACTGATACACATTTTTAAGGAGATGAAAATTTCCCTCTGTAATAACTAGTGTATCTGCCTTTATCCAATGCTGATTACAACACAGGGTCTTATATCTCTTTAATCTGTCTGAAATATTATTAAATATTAGATTACAGTGTGATTTGTTTTCTTACCGCTTTACTTGCAACTTTACTGCCATTCACCGCCAAGAGACCTTGAACTGAAGGCTACAGCTTTAATCTCAATTTGTTACACTAAAATGCAAAATTAAAGAAAAATGAAGAAAGTTGAATATTACTGAGGAATGTAATTGATAACATTGTGTCATTTTTGAGTTTCAGTATTATAAACTGAGTTTTATGATACTCTACCCTAATAGTGACACATTTAACATTTTAAGACTGGATATAATAATTTTATGGGACAAAATGGGTAGTCTTAGGAGATTATACAGTAGCACTTTGTCAAATCCTTGTATATTAAATACCAAAACACTATGATAAAATAATAGTAAGAGTCTCATTTCATCTCAGAGAAGAAAATTCATTCTTAATATCTGATCTCTGGTTCAAGACCTCCTGGAGCTTCCTGGTCAGTGAGAAGCACACCTCTGTGCATGGGGGTAATGGACAGCTAGCATTTGCAGCTGGCTGCTGCAGCATACTGGCAGTATATATACATACATACAGTAAGCAACTGCAGCATACTGGCAGTTTTAATGTGAAAATGCAAAATAGGGGCATTTTTATATCCCAACAACTTCTTCTTTGTTTCCAGGCAATTCCAGTTAGGAAGATGCCCAAAGGACATATGCCAAAAGGAAAAGGCACGAGCAAGCTTTCAAACAGCACAGGAGCAGTCAGGAATGGCTCACTTTGTTTTTCCTCCCACGTTTGACCCTTTCTAAAACCATGACTGTTCCTAACAACTTTCCTAAAACCATGATTTCTGCATGATTTGTATCATGTAGAAATCCAAAACTGTGTTCAGAGCAAGCTACCTTGCTGGAGTGTGGTAGGATGTCATCAATGATTACAGTGTTGGCATACGTCTGTCATGGTAAAGGATGGTGACCTTCTGGACTGAGAAGGAGGAGTCATTCCCTGCTGTCAGGAGCCTGAAACTCTAAACCTAAAGAAAAATAATATATTGATAGCAATATTAGATGCTATGACTGCAGTATGTGATATTAAAATGGCAGTAACTCTGGAGATGAGATATAATCATATGTGCAGGGTACAGATGTACGAAGGAGGATAGCACAGGACTGCAGCCATGGAAATCTGCAGATCAGGTTACGAACTGAGCAATTCCATTGTGCTTTGTCTGCCTGACTTGCTATTCACCATCATCCAAGCAATGTTCCTCCTTAACAGTCTATCCTTAAAGTGCATATAATAAAATGAGGCCATTGAGACTTGTACATGGCTGGCTCTCTCCGCTGATTTTAATTCACTAAGTAGAAACGCTGCACAAGGTCAGTATATGTGGAAAATCCGTATCAGCAGGGGCACAGACTGACCCTCCTTTTGGGAGGAAATGATAGGATTTCAAATTGAGGTTTCTGTATAGATGAGTAGGGTCCCACAATGAGAAAGGTGCCTACAGGAAAGAATGGTGACTGAGATTTTTATACATACATATATAAAGGCTTAGAATAGCTATACCATGTTTTTGTTAGTTATATAGGTCTCTTTGGGATCTATAAAGATTGCGGATTCACAAAAATCAAACATTTCAGAGCTGTCAAATGAAAAGTGTCAAATAAATGAGGACTGAGGGAGTTTTCTAGTTCATTCTAACTGGGGGGAAAGAAAGAAAGAAGCAAAGAATCAAAGAAACAAAGAAAAATGGCTTATATTTTGGATATCACCAAATATGAAAAGACAATCTAGTTACATTCGGTGTTCATGAAGGAGTTAATGTTAAGACTTGACTGTTCTAGAAAGTTTTGTCCAACAAGCTCTGTGTGCCCCTGATGTAGAGCCCCAAGCATGATACTTTATTGCTTAGATTTGTCATCTCTTACTGGTGAGATTTAGGGACAGAGTTCTTGCCCTAAATCCTCCCCACCAAATGCAGGTCAACAAAGGTCTTATTAGCTGGTGTATTTTCCTGGCTTGCTTTCAGATTCACATCCCAGATGAATACCTTAACATCTCTGCTGTCTTTGCCCCATTTCCTCCCTGGAATTTTGTGCACTTACACTCGAAGTGAAGCTCTCTTCAATTTAGTATTTCAGAGATATAGATATTTTCATTTTATTTTTTAATTCTAGAGTATCCCATGAAAGGAAAAGTTCAGAGTGAAATTTAAGGAAACTCAGGGATGTCTGCCTATAGCAAGAGAAATAAACTAGAGACTAGCTCACGTTGTGTTCAGTTTAAACCTACTAGAAGCCTTCACAAGTATTAAGGACAAACTTCATCCAAATACATTCTCCCTCCATCCATGGACAGACCTGGAAAGAAAGGTCATGGCTGTCTTCCCCTTGGAAGATGATCACAAAATAATCTCTGAGATGTTAGTTTCAAGTACACATCAATTACCCTCCCGCAACACTATCCCAGGGCTCAGTTCAGAAAAGAAGCATTTATTTAAATATGCCAGCTTTGTTCAAAGGGAAAGAGAATTCCCTAAAAAAAAACACTTTCAAAACCAAAATGAATATCAATTAAAAGCAAAACTAAAATCAGTCCGTATTTATGGAACAAGAGGAGAAACAAAACCTGTCTGATCACACTGGAAAGGTACGTGCACATTTGTAGTACAAAGCAAGGAAGCGAAGCTGGCTAATTTTTACTGAGTTTTGCTTGTTTTCTTCTCAGAAAACAAAGACAGAACGAAACCAAACAAAACCTGGGGGTGGAAACGTGAAGGGAAAAGGAAACATTTGCTCACAAGAAAACTCTGTAATTCCACCTTTGGAGATGTCAGTGAACATAAATAGCTGTGCTGGCAGCGGGACAGATCATTAGAAGCATTAGGAGCCACAGATTCTGCACGAGGCTGAAGTCCCAGGGGAGCTGTAACACCTAACAAGGAGCAGCCAGCAGCACTGCCAAGGTTTTACTGCCCCAGACTGGAAGGGCAGAGTGAAAGGGGCCGGGAATGGCAGCGGGCTGGATTATCCATCTCAGCATAAGGGCACTGCAGCAAAAGGAAGAGGACTCTGTGTACTTGCATGGAGTACTTGCTTGTCTAAAAATGACTTGCCGTGACACATGATTGCTGTGACTTGGCTCGCTGCTCTATCAGAATAAAAAAAAACCCAATGACCCAAAACTCTGGTTATGTTCAACCTGGAGACATAAAAGCCCAGACACCAAAGAGGTCCATCCCGGAGCCGTTGCACCCCAGCAATAATTAAAGGGAACATTTTTATATTACAGCACAATATAGTCACGGTGTTTGGATTTGTCAAAACAAACAAACGATATTCAGTGAAATCTGTGGCACAAAAGAGCTAAGCAAATTATGGGGTAGAGGCGAACGTGGCCACACCATCAGCATTCAAGACCTGAAGAAAAGAGTAGAAACTTTCAGCATCTGAATGCAGGAGTGGAAAAGCTAATTGAGCACAAATGAAAGGATCTATTACGGCTGAAAGAATAAGTGAGAGTACAGGCAAGACAATACTCTCATTTATGATTCAAATATCCATGGATAGTGCAGTACAGCTTTAAATACAATTTACAGCCTTGATTACAAATGACTATGTGCATCAACTTGGAAGGAATGCGAAGACTGTGAGCAAGAGAAAGAGCCTGCCTTGTCAGAAAGGAAGGAGACGGGGATAAGTGAAGGCAGAGCTGGGCTGGACACTCAGAAGCAATTGGGATGTGCAGAATTATGAAATAGTGCTTTTAAAAACCTGAAGATGAACTGATTAGTGTGCAAGAAGGCTCACATTTAAAATAACTGAATTGCCCAGTGATAAGATTATAAAGGGAGATTTATGCTACATAATCACAGCAAGATCAGAGGGAAGGGAGTATCATTCTGTCCCTCTGTCTTCCAAAAGCAAAATATAAAAATATGAATGTGGTAAAAATAATAAGTACTGGAAATGAAGAGCAAGGACAGGCTCCTGCCTTTATGGAAAGCAGCAGCAGCTTTTTTCCTCAGCCTACAGGAGATCAGAAACTGGTCTTAAATGATCCAAGTTATGAACTACTTTTTACCCAGAAACTTTCTATGTTCCTTTTTTTAAGCCGTGTTCTGTCTTATGGACAAAACATGACCTCTGTGAAACTGAGAATTAAATTAGAAAACAAAGTTTGAAAATTCTAAAAATCTTATGAAAACTGTAACATGATTCAGGCTGTGTAGCAAAAAAATTAGCCCCAGCCTCTCATGGATGGACACTGGCACAGAAGATAGTGCATCCCGAGGACACATAGGCTGTACGTTCTCATGCTTTCCATTCCACATCCATTCCGAGCTCCAGAGGGCATGGTGTACCACAACAGCTAGTGATAGTCAGGAAAAAGCCATCAACCCTCCACAGGTCACAATTCTCCAGTTCTCCCAGAGCCTACCTGAAACCAGCCTGAAAACAGAAACTCCCTAATAGGCAACTGGTGGGAGATACACCTCAGCAACAACGAGACAGGCACACGCAGAACAGATGAAGTGGTGACCTTCATACCTGCATGACATCAGTACCTGACAACTCGGCCCTGCTGTGCTTTTCACTGGCACTGGCTATACAATAAGGGTAGGGATGCATTTACCTCTTACCCTAGGTGGCCCCAAGATGCTGTTTCTTACAAGTGGAAGTCACTCACCCAACGTGATTCGTGCATCCATGACTGTCAGGCTTAATTACTGGCAGCGCACCATATGCTCAGGAGTGAAACCCAAATCTAAAAAGCCTCCATGCCCAGGGCAGTGTGAAGCAGTCCCTCAAGTAAATAAACTTAAAGAACTGCACATATATTCTTGCGACATCTCAACCAGCTCCCATCAAATTCTCTTCAGAACCAGTTTCCAGAATTTGCAGGTAATCACAGAATCAGAATCATAGAATGGTTAGGGTTGGAAAGGACCTTAAGATCATCTAGTTCCAACCCCCCTGCCATGGGCAGGGACGCCTCACACTAAACCATGTCACCCAAGGCTACATCCAACCTGGTCTTGAATAATAATAATAATAATAATAATGATCAAACATTAGGAATTAACTCTCCTCTCATAACCAAGAACCACAATCTTCATGATTATGTGCATGGGAGTGCATGTAACAAGGAGAAAGAAAATGAGAGGTTTCTTGATGACTAGTTGAAGACAATGGAGCCCTCATCTACGAACCCAAAAAACAACCATACAAAAGACGAAACCAAAGTCTCCTCTGTTTTCCTCATCACAACCATTTATTGCAGAGCACAATAATGCTGGGGCAAGTGTGTGTATTTTTACTTCTTTTGTAAGGGTTCAGCTGGAACCTTTCTTAAGCAAGACAGTTAGTGTGAGTAGCCAAACATAGTACCATTTCCCCACAATTACTCATTTTTTAAGGACATTGCTTTTGAAATGAAAAGAGAATGAAACTATATGCATGTGCTCCCAGTCTCAGATTGGATGTGGAAGAAAATAATGACCCCACACTGCTATACAATTAGGTCTGTCTTGGAAAGGAATTATACTGATGTTTTTCTAAGCAATGCCAGGTGGTTTATTCACCAAATAATGAGACACTAAATGGATCTAAAGATTCTTGACAACTGGTAAATACTTACCTTAGACTCCCCATTCCTCTCTTCAAGAAATGGTTTGCTTTTCCCAAGACCTTTCTTAAGCAGCTCCTCAGCTGTGATTAAAAGCAAATAACAGTGGACTAAAGGTTGGTTAACTTACACTTGTTTAATGATACAGCTCAGGGAACTGTGAGTGCACATCAGATGGCTCTCATTGATTTAGTAAACAGCGTCAGCCATTGGAAGACCTTGTTTTCCAATGTCCATCCTCTTTAAAAAAAACAAACCAAAACTGTTGTAGTTAACTTTTCTCTACTTGATCTTTGCCCAAAATCCTACTGGGAAAAAAAAAACAACCCAAAACAAAACCAATAATTTAAGTGCATTATTGGCAAAAGCAACAAAAACATGCTGTCATTTTCCCCTGCGCTGCAGGAGGAGGGCAGACAACCCCAGCAAAAGAGCATGCACCCATGGGCAGTGGCAGTGAGGACTGGCAGTGGCCATAGCCCAGCACAGGGGACCAAGGAGTTGGGTTCCTACCTGCCTCCAAAGCTGAGCAAGAAAGAGAAAGGCAGTATCTCAACAGGCTTACAGCACCTTCCCTGCTCCATGTTGACTGTGAAGCGAATTGGCTTCACGTGGGTAAGAAGATGGACTTCAGTGGACCCAGCACCAGCATCTGCCCAAGCCCAGGCACTACTCATGGTGGGGCAGCCAAGGGTCTCGGAGCCAACACAGCAAAACCTCTCAGCGTCCTCCTGGCCCCTGGGGCCCAGAGAAGCACCAACTGAATCATCCCATTGATCACTGGGAAACACGATGTTGCAACAGCAGCTCTATCCCACCCCATGCTGCTCTGTCTCGGAGAACTGGAAAGCAAGTGCCCTGGCTCCAAACACAACTGACCTAGGAACAATGTGCCTCTTGTACATACTCAAAGAACATGATGGATAAACCTGGGATGCTGAAGTCAGGCTCAGTGCAGACTTTGTTTCCCCCAGTGCTGCAGATGAGTACCTGCACAGCCAGGGGTGGACAAGACCTTATGGGCTGGGGTGGACATCGAGGTCAGGAGGAGCACCAGCATCCAGCGGGTAACAGTGGCTGGACATCACTTGGGTGAAAGGCTTTGCAGTAATGTGTCATTTCCAAACTATCAGCAGATAGCAAATCAATTAGACAAAGGATTTTGCTTCCCTTTCTCTTCATCAGTTTAAGGAGAAAAGCACATCGTAAAAAAAATTAATGATGTTAGAAAAAAATAAAATGCTGTGAATAATTCTTTGCTTATGGTTTCTCCTCCAAATACTTTGTATTTAGAATTAGTATTGCTTTGGCCTTCTCTGTCCAAAGATCACTCCCATTTCAAGAGATGACTGTTCACAGCTGGTGATTCAGAATTTCATCTATGTGAATACAAATTGATATCTATGTAAAATCTGACATCTCAACTATACCTACTTAAAAGTCATTTTCTAGAATATTCCACAAAGCTCTAAACATACTGAACATTGCAAGGCTTCCCAAGAGGAACTAATTACAATGCTCAAATTAATATTAGAAGAAAATCTTGAAGCAATAGCTCTGCTCTCATTTAAATACATGACTACTGTCTTCATAATGTGCAAAGCATTATAACCATTTATATATGTTCCAAGTGATATATTACCGAGTTGAACCTAGTTTCCACTTCTTTTGTTCTGAGTTCATAACCTTGCTGTATTATCTTCCATAACTCTATAGCTTGCTAATGCATAATTCAAGCCTCTCTTATTGACAAAAGGCAGCAGAAAGAAAGACTATTTCAATGCCACTTTCCCACGTAGATAGTATTGCTTTCACTTCAACTGGCATCATTTCCATACTAAAGCCAAAACTTTTAAAGTATATTAAGTATCATTGTTGCAATTGCTTCTTCACAGTTGATTCACTGGGACAACTACACCTGTTTACCTCCATCTTCTGAGGCTATTTTATTGCAAGTTTTTGTTGGGTTTGGGGTGGTTTTTTTTTGTTTGTTTTTTTTTTTCTTAAGAAGCACTTCTTGCCAAAAGAAGAAACTTCAGCTAAAACATTATGAGCTAGTATATGACATCAGCTTCACAATAATCTCTTAGGGGGATCTTGGCTTTAGGACTGGTGTCACAAGTTTATTCAGATGTGTGTAGGGAACAGGACCATTTTGTGATCATTCTGCAATCCCTGCTCTAACCACTTCCCTTCATAAAATAACTATGCACATAGGCATATATCAAGTGTCTGTACATCACTGACTGGAGGTCAAATTTGTCCTTACCATATAGCCATGAAACTACGCAAAAATCCCACTGATGTTAATGTAGTTGCTTCAAATACACACAGGTGGGAGAACATTGTTTGCCCTTTTTCCACGCTGGTGAAGGATGGAGAGACCTCCAAAGGCTTTCAGTCTCTTCTAAGAAACAGCTCACATCCTTCTAACGGTACAAAAGCACTATGGACTCATGGATAGATAGAATAATTAAAAACAATTAAACAATTAAAGGATTTCTATAGAAATGGTGAAGTATCAAGCTTTCCACATACCTAGGGAGGTTAAGACTGTCAAGTTCTTGAGCTTCCATAAAGCCTTAGCATCCTTTGGAAGCCTAAGGACGTGTCTTTCTTTACGTATGCTGTAGGGCAGTGAGCAAATGCTCTTCCTTTGTACCCACCCAGTGGAGCCCATCGCCATGTCCTTTATGCACTTCCTGCATACTGTGCAAGGTGCTGAGAGGTGAGGCTCCTCCACAGCCTTCCTACACACCTATGCATTTACCTGAGCTGTGAAATCCTGCTCTCTCACACCTAACTTGCCTGGGCTCAGCCTGAAGCCAGACTGCCTACACATCCCGCCCGACCTTGTGGCAAGCAATGTCCACCACCCAGCCAGCATTATTTGTTTCACATTTTGGCTACATTAAGAGCAGATGTTCAGGACAGATTGACTGATAAAACCAAGGGTGACAGGGCCCATCCCCATGGCAGGTAAAGCCTTTAGAGCACTGTGTCCCCCCAGTGCATTGCACCCTGCTTCTCAAAGCAGTAACTAGTTTGCCTCACAGGCAGCTTAAAGGCATTCAAGCAGGTAAGTGAGGTGGGCAGAAGGTTAATTTGCCCTTAAGCCTAGGTCAGAGTCACTTCTGCATGGCAACCCGCATGCAGCTTCTGCATCAGGAAATATCTCTTACCGTACAGTGCCCAGCACAGACAGACAGCGACCTAAGAGGCCCTTCATATAATGAAGGAAACCGTAACCTTACAAACAAAATTACTCTGCCACAAGTAGTATGAAAAATGATCAGAGGAGGCCCTAAGAGGCACCTGTACTCCCTGGAGCCACATTTACCAAACCAGCCTCAGTAATAAAATGGCTAAATCAACATCTAGGTAGGTTTACAGCCTTGGTGCTTCTTCCTATGCCACCTCAGCACTCACCTGTTTCTTGCAAGTTCAAATTGCTGAAACACTGTAATTCTGGATACAGTCAAAATAATTTGTCAAAACTTTTTTCTAGGTTTTCTAAAAACTCTCAAAGACTCATTCTCTGCAAAATACTCAGAAAATACAACTTGAGAAGCAAAACTCAGGTAGGTTTAATGGTGCCTCCAGCTGTGCCTCATTTTAAAGCCCCCATTTATTTAACAGAACGAATGCAAAGCAGAATGAACTCAGTTGCCAAGTAAATTTAATGTCATACTCTTAAAAATTAGGTGTTTAGGACAGCAACACTGCTGCTGCTTGGACCATTCCCCTTCTACTTGCCTCACCTTAAAAGCCATGTAATTCCTCATATCATGTTCTGTCAGTAGGGACAAAATTAAAATAACCTAAGTAGCCTTGCAGGGAATTCCTTACATGTTTCTAACCCTGAAAGTGCTAAAACTTCCAGGGATGGGGCGGCCCCAGCTTCTCTGGGCAACCTTTGCCAGTGTCTCACCGCCCTCAATGAAAAATTCCTTCCTAATGTCTAATCTAAATCTTCCCTCTGTCACTTTAAACCCATTCCCCCTTGTCCTATCACTACATGCTCTTTAAAAAGTACCTCCTCAGCACCCTTATAAGCTCCCTTCAGATACTGGAAGGCTGCTATGAGGTCTCCACGCGGCCTTCTCTTCTCCAGGCTGAACAGCCCCAACTTCCTCAGCCTATCTTCATACAGGAGGTGCTCCAGGCCCCCAACCATCCTTGTGGCCTTCCTCTGGTGAATTCATTGCCATTCCACTTGGGCCTGCTTGGATTTAGCCCTAGCACTGCACTCAGCCTAGCTCAAGAAGTTCCCGCAGGCTTCCTGGATGTCACTTTTGCCATTAATAACCCCTGGCCAGGTGCTAGGGGCCCTTACTTGCAAAGGGTGAAGTGAGAGTTGCAGTGAGCCTTTCCAGAAGTCACCACCCAGAGTCTAAGTCAAGCCGCTCATCACATGCAGGGTCCTCCAAGAAGGCCTGGAACATCTTCCCAGCTAAAAAAGCTTGGGGCTCTGGGGCTGCCCCCATGGCACAGCTGGTGTAAAACCCGAGCACATTTCCATGCACTTCTACTTTCTAGTTAGCAAATTCCCACAAATTCACCACTGCAAGGAGCCCTTAGAGCCTGCCAGTAGACCTACCGTTCTACAGATAGAAAAGGTGCCTTATGTTGCAACTGTACTAACTAGGCTTCCTCCACTGTCTCTAACAACGAGGCCCAGGGATGCTCTACTCCGTCAATATTTGAAAAGAAAAAAAAACCTTGGACAACAATCAATCATTCCCATATCCACAGCAAGCTTCTGTGCATTATTGGGAACACAGCCACACAACAATGAATTTGCCATTTGACAGGAGACAGGGGAAGGAAGCCCAGCAGAGGGGACGAGATACTGGGCAAGCCACGACATGGACTTCTTGTCAACATAAACTCTTCCCAGCTGCCTCTTCCCACCACTGCTTTGGACATGTCACCTCCTCCATGGTGCAACCAACCACCTGCATTTGTGCTCTCTGAGGGAGGAGAGGAACACAAAGAAAACTTTAGGAAAACAGTAGCCAGTAAGCTGGTTATCATTTAAGTCCATGGTCCTCTGACTGCAGTAACCTTCCACCGCTAGCTCCCATATGGAAGAACAGACCCAGTATCCCAGCAGTATCAACATGATTCTCATGGAAACTTGTGATAAATCAAAGAAATGGTGCAGTCTGCAAACTACCATTGCCAAGAGAGGTCCCTAGTAGAAGTGTGTTTATTGCAGCACCACTCCAGGGCTCTGTGGCAAGCCATAGGTCTTGAAAGCCACTGGTGCCTCCTTCATTGTCCCAGGCAAGGCATAATGCTGCCCTGTCCCAGAAAAGTCAGCTGAATCTTGAGAGTCAGATGAAGTGGAGGGCCAGCGTCCCTTTTATTTTGTGTCATACCAGAACAACGAATATTTAGAAGATAAGTAAATCATTTTTCTCTGCTTAGAAAAATCTTCCAAGACTCCTGTGGTGCTTGAGTTGATGATGATGAAATATGGCATGCAGAGATTTTCACTTATAGAAAGGGAACATGGGTATCTCACATTTTCTAAACTCTTGACAAGTAACTCACCTTTGTAGACAACACTGATGACACAGGAACAAACAAATCAAGCTGTTTGTACCATGATCCACAACTTAAATTTGAGACGCAAAGGGTTTCACAAAGGAGAGAGCCAAATGTCTGAAGCCATTTTAATATTGGACTTTTTTTCTTAACAGCTTTGAGCATTCCCAGCTCTTTTACCCAACATTCTATGAGACATCTTAAAATATTCTGTATTAGAGAATACTATCTGAATGTACCCTCTAGCATCCTCAAAGGATTGCTCCAGTTCAGCAACTGCTTAAAACACTATGCCTTCTTCCCTGCCTTTTTTTCCCTTCCTGCTTACGGCTAACCAGAGTCTACTTGTTTCTTGAAAAGAGCAATATGCTTTTCAAAATCCCTCGGGTATTGGAGAGACCCTTCAGTCCAGCCTCAACTATTCATAATTACAGTTCTAACTCTGGTTCACCCATCAGTCAAGAGAGTGAAGATCCAAAAAGGCATCCCCTTATTTTCTGTCAGAACATCATTCAGGCTCATTTCACAAAATAACATTTTTGCAGAATGATTCACTGAGTTTAAATTATGTGCTTATTTTCTGAAGCTTCCAATCCATCTCCCCAAAAGCTGCCTGTGTATCCATCCTTCCTCCCTTTTATCTGAGCATCCTTTTGCAAGGCACAGACCTCTCCTGGTTAGGTTGCAGTTTCTGCTCCAGCTCCAAATCATTCTGCTGTCTCACACTGTTGACTTTGTCATTTTGGGCAACTTTCCTCTTGGTGATTCTGGTCTAAACCTCTTGCTTCACTCCTTGTTTCTCCTTTGTCCCAACCTCAGCACTGGCCTTTCTCAGACACTGCCTACTGTCTACTTACATGAATTTCAGAAGGTCAAAATCTGGCCCTTTCACATGTTATCTCCATCTCTTTACAGGGATTACCACAAAAGGTGCATCATGTTAAAACTTGGCAATCCCTCCAGTTGAAGGTTTTTATCTGAGTCAGTTAATAGCAGACCACTGTTTTGCACTAAGAAGATGCTATTTTCCAAAGGATAATTCAATTCCTAACTAGTTGTTGTCAGGTAAGCAGAGTCTTTCATAGAATGGGGGCAGCATTTTATGTTTTACTAAAGATTAAAGTGGGTTTGAAATACAAAACTTAAAACTGTTTTGGGTTTCTAGTTTGCTTTCCATTTTGCAGTGTGTACCCCTTTATTCACAGAATTTCTGACAGAAGGAATTTAAAGAATGCAAACACTATGATGGCAAGGTAGTAGCCTATTAGCTCTGTGGAAAAAGTTTCTCAAAGTTCAACTTTCGGTCAGTGCACAACACACAGGATACAAAAATACTCCAGCATGGAATGTCTTTCTTTCACTTGAGCTGTAATAAAGATGATCTTCTACACTTTATCTATAATGAACCACACAAAAAAACCAGAGTGAGGGAGAGAGAAAGAGAGAGAGAGATGGCAGATACACTTGAGAATCTGCAGCGTAGATAATCAAACCCTTTATTGTCTAAGTTACATTAGACTTGCAACACCATAAAAACCTGTTAAGAGAAGAAACAGTAGATTGGTAGAGGTAGTAGAAAGTCCCTGTAACAGTCATAAAAGGGCTTTACAGGAGTGTGTCATGCCAAAAAAAGTTATCACTTGCTTAAAAAAGCTGATCCAAGCCCATTGACTAAATAAATAAAGAACACAACTCATTTTAAATACTATGGCCTAACTATAATAACAAATCAATACAATACAATGACAAAGGAGAAAACAGAAATAGCGGGATTCAATTCTGAAAACAGATGGTCTTTAAGGTTGGCTTTCCCTCACCCAATTCTTATTTCTTGTTTAATTAAGTGAAAATCTCATTTCTGTGCTATACACAGCATATAATTATTTAAACTGATTTTTCCTACTCTTGTTCTTCATGAGCTAAATTATGATTGTAAACTTTGCTGATTAGTACCCTGGTAATGGCAGTGACAGCACTAGTTTCTCTGTCAGAGATTCTGGAAGAAAAACTCCAGAAAGAAGCTCTTGGCTCTAAATATTAACTCAGATTTTCTAGATCTGCTTGCCAAAAAGAATACCATTTAAAAAAAAAAATAAAGAGGAATTACAAATGTACTTTCGTGCCATTTTGGGTACAGAAGAGTTTTTAATAACTGAAACACAAACAAATAGGCTAAGCAACTAGCTTTTGTGCAGTCCTGAACTGTCACCATTACTTCCACTGATGGAAAATATGATTCAGAAAAGCAACAAAAGTGAAACAAAACAAAACAAAAAGAAAAAACCCAAACCAAACCGAGCAAGCTAGTGCAAACCCAAAATGATAATCATAAAGCAACACAGCAAAATAGTTCAGTTTTTCTTTTTTTCTCCTTTTTTTTTTGGTGTACAATGGAATGTGTCTATGCGACCTCCCTCAAAATAACTTCACAGAACAGTTAATTACAGCCACTTGAAAGTACTTGCACAGACATTCCTAACTACACCGAGACTTACAGAGGATTCTGGTATACATCTGGTGTAATAGTATAAGGAAAAACTAGTTAAAAAAAAAATACATAAGAAAGTTAATTTGCATTGTTGCAAGTGTTGCAAAGTAACAAAAACTGTCAAGTAATTTAAAACGAGTAACAAGTAGTATCCAGAACCAATTACTGACTAGAGTTCTTTAAAAAAGCAACCCCCCACCCACCAAAAGGGTTAGAATAGAAAGATCACACTTCAAGGTTTTTTCTGCTTTTTGTTTTTTTAAACAAATCTTTGTGTCAGAAGCCCACGTCTACAAAAACAGCACTATTCCGTTTACGTATTAAGTAAACTGTTGCTCTCACCTGTATTAAAGGTTAGCATTATTTCTGTACATGTAAAATTATTGCTTTCTTGAAAAATATATTTAGCATGCTAGGTTGATTTTTTCTTTTTAATTCGCTTCCTGCCTTTACAAAATGTTACAATTTAAAAAAACAAACTAGTAAAGCTTTTGCAAAAATTTTCACAGAACATTTTCTTTCAAGGCAGCAGTAACTTTTGATAATGCATAAAATTATATGTGCAAAATCTGAAACTCTCAGAAATATTACCATCACACATAGTGTCACAGCAATAAGAAAAGAAAATATTTATATCTGTGGAATACATTTTTAATTGCTTACACTGCATGGTTTAACAACCTGTTATGTGCCACAACCCCACCTTGAAAACTTGCAGTTAAAGAGTTACGGTAGAAGAGGTATATAAAGCTTTTTTTTCTTTCTTTCTTTTTTTTTTTTCCTAACACCACCAGTGATCACCAAGTACGAGACATGACACATTTATATGAACATTAACCTGCCACCACAAAATAAGTTCCTCGTCTTGCCAAAATGTCACTGGGCCCGATGTGGAGCATAGCTGGCCTGCTGAACCAAACGCAGGAGCAGGAAGTACCTTATAGGCCCAGGGCTGCCCCAAGTTGCTCAGTGATGCTTTATCTCTTCTAAAGGTACAGATCAGCGGCGTTAGACAGCTGAGTGTTTTAATGTATTATTTCTCTTGTTTCTACTAAAAAAGTGATGACTTCCTTTGTTGGGATCAGGTTGGAGAAAGTAGCCCTGTTACAAAAAAAAAAAAAAAAAAAAAAAAAATGTCCTGAGAGTAAAACACAGAAGCCTGTTTTTTTTCTCTTAGTGTTCGACTAGCTTTTCTTTTCCTAAGCAAGAATAGAAGCTTTTCTCTGGAAGTGTTTCAATTTCCATATTCACATACTATTAATGGTGCACAGTCAAGAGCAAGAGCACTAGAAATGCAAGTGGTCCCCAAACTGTAATGAAACAAACCATTGCAGAATGACGGTCTTTCTCTTTAGTCCCTTTAATCCTTCATCAAGCATTGCTTTCTCAGCACCAAACGCCACCTTTTCCCTGCACCCCCACTCCTCCTGTCTCTGTTGTTCTTGGTTCTTTTTTTTTTTTCCCTTAATTTGCTTTTCAGCATGACAGGCAGTGGCAGTTTCATTAATTAATACTTCTCCAGCCCTCGAATCCACTGCTGTTTTTCAAACGTATCAAATAGTCATTGTGAGCATCAGGGAGGTTTTTGTTACAGTGCTTAACTTCTTCATGCTGTCCAAATCACATAAAGTTTAATTTTTCCAGTGTCTCAAACTTCTCTTGATTAATACAGATGCCTTGTGCTGCCACAGTGCTTGCCAACTCCACTGTTTATTACAAAGGAAATAAGGAACCATGGGACTGATTAGTACGTCAATTTATATATATCTTGTGTAGCATCTTCATTTATTTTAAGATGATTAACAGCGCAGAGGCACCCCCTCCTCGCAGAGCGCCGGTCTCGGTCTCGCTCAGTGGCTCTGGGCGAGGTGATGGCTGGCAGGGAGGGAGGGAAGGAGGGAGGCTGCTCTGCAGACAACGGGGAGCTGTCCGCCACGGTGGGGCTCCTCAGCTGAGGCTCTAGGTTCCCTTCCGGAGACGCAGCGTGTGGGTGACCTCCGCGCCGCCGTGGTCTCTCACCTGCAAAAAGGATGACACAGGGAAAAGCTCATTCTTGCCTCCGCTCCCAGGCGCAACCCTCCAGCAAGTCCTGCTGGCATTTGTTACCCTGTATTAGCAATACATACACTCCTTTTGGCTCAGCGCATCAAGAGGTTTGTGGGGCTTTTTTAAGCATCTCCAGCTAGAGAAAAGCGTGTCAGGCCTATAAACAGGCCCTGACGGACTAGGGAGAGAAAGCAGCAATGTCCGATGGAGCAGTTCAGAAAAAGTTGCGGACAAGGAGGGGAAGAAGAAGCCTCCAAAAAGCAGAACTCTGTGTTACCCAAAAGGGATTCATAACTTGATCAGAGTTTTAAAAAGGCTGAAGTTTGAGGTCACAGCTAAAAGAAGAAAAACTGAATTCTTCTGCAGGTTTGCTAAGGCAGCTTCCTCTTCTCCTCCTTGTCATCTTCCTTTTATTTTTTTCTTTTTTCTTTTTTTTTTGCCAATTTTCATGAATAATTACCATGTTGGAAAAAAAAAGCAGGGATATTCTAAAAATCAAGTGAAATTAAAGATAACATCATGAATAAGTGGGAGCCTGCAGCTCCAGAGAAAAGCTTTAAAATGACATTTAGAACATCACTGTCAGAACAATGCAGTTTACAATCCTGATCCTAAAACAACATGGCAAGATTAATCTTACATAAATGCATTATCCTTAAGCTAAAGTCTTGATGAAGTGAAACAGACCATTTTAAATTAATGCAACATAAAATACGGCACCCATGTAAAATCCAAGGAAGTTTCAAGCTGTGCCTATGGCAGCCCTCGAAATAGCTAAAGAAAGCCCAGCTCTGGTTGACATAATGTATTAAGTGCATCTCTTTTGTTAATAGATTTAGAAAATTCCTAATTAAACCTGGCCTGAGATTCATGACATTTACCAGTCAAAGTTTGGTTTAAGTCGGAAAGATTTGCAACAAAATTAAAGAAAAAAAAAGCTGCTGTACAGACTGCAGTATATTTGAAATGTAGGAAACAGTAACTGAATGAGAGATGTGATAAAACTTCCTTAGTTGGATGCTGAATTTCCTGCAGTAAACCAAGAGAGATGCTTTACATTTTTGCACGGCTGCATCATGCCTGAGAGACAGAGCCACAATTCCAGGGGGAGGCATTCATCATTAAAATGTCTCGTATTGAACCAGCTCTATGTACATGGGGAGCGCAGCAGGGTTTTGCAGAGCCAGGGGAGGAGAGAAGCATGAGGGGAGGGGATGGCAGGCACCTTGCCCCAGTTTCCCTGAGCAAGAACTGGAAAAACGGGTGTAACTAGTGGCACTTTTTTGGGGATAGATAGCCTGTGGGGTGCTGGATGACAGAGGCATATCCTGCAGGTCTGGACCACACAGCACTGGGGACCATGAAAGGGCTAATCCATCCTCCTCCCACCTGGCAGTGAACTACATAGTGGCCGAGGGTGGCTAGGCCCCTCTTATCTATGTAGCACTCCCAGTTTCACAAGGAAACAGCACCTGAGCTTCATGAATGCCAAAACCTACCCGGTGGCACACACCCTTCTACTTGCAGCAGCCCCAGCAGGCAATCAGGTTTCGAACCAGCTGAGACATAGCTGGATTGAATTCCTTCTGAAGTGAAATGATTACCATTCTAAAAAGGAGGCTTTCTTCACTTTCAGCATTTTAAAGGAGAAAAGCAGCAGTTCTTGAAGTGAAACCTATAGCTTTCATACCAACAGCTCAGCTGCTTTCACACCTACTTCTAGGGCTTTTCAGCAGTTAACAGGAAAAAAGCAGTTTGTGCACGTCAATATATTAGAGACAGATTACTGCATGACATTGAAATAAATTGGAGTGATGGCTTTGGAGCACAGATGCCACTCCAGTTTGCTGGCAAGGGGAAAGTGTTTGGACAAGAACTACAGCTGCTAATCCTGTCTATAATGCTCCAAAACTAATGGACACGCAGCACATGCATATTACTGAGATGCCAGTACAGCAGCCTCCATGGTTCCTTGATTGTTTGCATTATAATCTCCATATGTATGAACGAGACAAATTAGGTTGCCATTTATTTGTTCATTATCTATTATTTTGATTAATGGAATTCTTGTTCTCAGAATAACTATTTAAAAATAACATTTGCAATAATGAGGACTGAACTATTAATCATGATCTTCAGAAGAAATTCTAGAAGGAACTGGGGCAAGGCATTTCACATGAACAAATGTCATAAATCGGGCTTCTAACAGACAGTGCTAGAATTTCAAATGCAAAAAAGAAACAACCCAACCAAACTCAGACACCAGTGGTTTAAATCACTTTTCAATTTGTTTGGGGATTTTATTTACTTTTTTTTTTTCTCTTCCCTTTCTCTCCAAAGCTGCTTTAGGACAAGGAGGGCTGCAGTGATGCTGGACTGTAAAAACAGTAGAGGTAACAGATGCCCCCAGCCTTTCTCCCAAGCTCCCTTACAGTGTATATGTGGTGTACGTACATATATATATATATATATATATATACACAGTGTTTTCTTGACGGCTCTTTCCGATCTGCCTATCCCCCAAACTCTATTATTTATGCTATCTCAAGTACTGAACACTTCAAGTACCATTTCAGAATACTTGCAGTGGAGAAAATGAAGGCTTACGGATTCCTTAATAAAGGTGGTTTACTCCTGTCACTGAATGAGGCTCAAGAACTGTGGTGTCCAAAGCTGTTTCACAGAAAACAATCATTACTGCCTTCTGGCATGAAGAAAGCTTCAGCCAGAGATATCCATGATACCACCAGTTCAATTTTCCTGGGCTATAGCTTTAAATTGATTTTCTGTGAGTAAAAAGGTATGTTTCCAGAGAGGGCATTTTGAAGTTTGGGGGCTTCTGGTTGTTTCACTTGCACAAAAGGCAGGGAACCTCATGCCTCCAGTTCCAGCACTGCAAATATCCTTCACACAGCTCCCAGTGAGACAGAACTCTTCCTTGTTGCTAACCAATAAAATATGCCTTTTGAACACCCAATTACTTGTCCTTTAAAATTTTCAGAGCATACTGTTTGACACAGCACTGATAGAGGATAAACTACATTCCTAAAGCAGGCCAAGCTCTTGCATGCTTTTAAAACACACAGAAGTTAAAAGCAAGGAATTTTTAAAGATTGCTACGACTGCTGTCACCATTTTGTAGAAGCAGGCTGGAGAGTCACTTGGGAACTGGGCTTCCAGCTGCAATGCTGCAGCACCAGGCAGTATCTCTGAAATGACCCCATGTTTTAGGAGAGGTTTGCTTTGAGAGCTGCAGCAGCTTTGAGATACACACAGTCACAGGGACTGTTCTGAAAAGGAGCCAGCTTTTGTCTTGCCATGTATATGCAATTGGGAGTGCACTCCTCGAATTCATGCCTACTAAATCAGGTCTTTGGATGCTGCTTGGTGTATTCCAAATTAAGATACATATTCATTGTGGATAAGCAAGTTTAATCATGGATATATTGGGATATTTAGCATTTATAAAAATATTCAGAATATTCAGTATGTTCAATATGGCAGCATTTCAAGAGAATCTACATGACTTTGCACAGATTGTATTGACTTGGGGTATGTAATGAGCATTTTTTGTCCTATAGACAAAGAAAAGTAGGAAATATTCCAGAGTTCATGGGAAATTAATTTCATGTAAAAATGTCTTTTTATTTAAAATGCATTCAGGTAGAAGTAGGAAATAATGTTATGAAGGAAATTAACATCTTATTTCCCACACTTTGTTTATATTTCATTGGTGCTGATAACAAAGCCTGAAACACAACTCAGTGCTAATATTATCAAGATGGGCTGTGTGTGATCTTCTTTACACACCCCTATAGGTGGCCTACTTTTCAGTGATGCTGAACACCTGCATATTCTGTTGGTGGTTCACCACCCTAAAGTAGGTTTCCCATTTAGACACCTAAATATAGATTTAGCTGGCTCACATTTGAAAAAGCCTGGCTATAGACCCTATTTTTAATGTGCAGAATTAGAATTATTCTGTGAGAAAACTGCTAAATAACGTAGAGCTGTTGTAAGCTATTATGCTGGGGGATTTTAAAAGCCCTACCTAACATTCTTTCACAAAGGAAACCTTTAGAGATGATCTTCTGGTTGACTACAGAAGGAAATGGGGGAACTGTGAAGTACTTATGTGAATATTTTTACCCTTTAGCAGACAACTCAGGGGAAGATCTTTTACCTCTGAGGAGGAAGCTTTACATAAAGTGAATTATTTCCACTTAGCAGTTAAAAAAAACAACAAAAACCACAACCTTTCATTCTCAAGCTACTGTATGTGGTTACTATTGTTTCTTGCTTGAAGCATGTGCATGGCACTTCCATAACTTGAACTGACTTTACACTGTAAACTCTCAAGAACAGATCTGTCCCCAATTAAGAAAAGAAGCGAAGACACGGAGTGACAATGTTTAAAGTGGGAAATCACAATGTTACCAGAGTGCTGCAGGCATCTTTCTCAGTGCAAGCTAATTTCTGCGCTTCTAAAGGCCCCTGCAGCTGCAGGTAGAAATGAGTGTATTCCCTCTCTAATGCGCAGGGACCGTGCAGGTGTAGTCTTCTGGGGAAGCACAAAGCTGCTTGCGATGAGAATGAGCAAAACAGCAGACAACTGAATAATCCTAACTGACACAGATGCTGACAAACTGAGACAAAGGCTGATACTGAGGAGCACACAAGACAAAAGAAAGGGAACTATCTCCTAGAGAAGTTATCATATTGCAGCTTCTGTGGAAGAAATACTGACTGGCAAGAGACGAAACAATTCATGAAGCTAACCCCTACTCAGTATTCTGCTGTATTGAGAGACACTGTAATTTAATCAAATACTTTGAAGACAGATTGACATGGACGGAGACTGCAAGAGCAGGCTATTTGCCATGGAAGAAGTTAGTCAATAAATTCTGGCATGGCAGTAGTTTACAAAGACAAGATTATGAGTGAATTTATTGTGCAGTAGTATAACCTGAATTACAGGAAGAGTCCAGGACATGATGTGGACTGAGCTGCCAGTGGATAGATACAGTCATTTCAGAATTTTTTAAGTTTGACCTTATGTTGTCTTGTAGAGGGAAAAAAAAACAACAGATGCCTTCAGAATTTGACCACAACTACACATGAACTAAAACCATGAGCATGAAAAGATGGAAGAGCATTTTAAAGATACTAAGTCTACATTACTAAACCAACAAGAACCAAAGATCAGTTGAGCTAGTTTGCAGAGTTGCAGTGTACCACTCTGTCACATGCTGATACTGAGAGGTATGCCCTTGCACAATTTAATCAAGTAAGCATCATAAGGAGATCACTTTCATCTAGTTCTCCAACTACAACATAACTTTGCTACTACTGTTCCACAAAAGCAAAGTAAACACCACCCACAACTACTGAAGTGCTATGCCATCTTGAAAACTTTCTGAGGGGAGTTCTTGGCCCCTCCTATCGCCTGATGGCAACTCAAGTACTCCTGTGGCAGCAGCTGGGTTTCCCACATGGCCTTTGGGCCAGAAAGACGCAAATGCAGCAGAGAAAGAAGGTGCCCCATGAAGGGTGCTAGAGCTTGCAACGTGGTGGTGCCCAGTGAGGATATTTACTGAGCCAGCAGAAACCAACTCCTGAACTTCATGAAGGCAGGACTAGCATAAAGATGCATTCTCCAAGTATGGCTGAAACCATCTGCATTCATTTAGAAAGAAACAGGACAGAAAAAGTGCTGTAGTCAAAATTAAACTAAAAACATGGACGAAAGGAAAAGTGAGTTATGTTGGAAGCACTTTCACAATGGAAGAGAACTGCCCATGAGAAGGTGTGCCTTTCCTGCCAACCTGTAAGATGAAGTGGGAATGTTCAGCTGGAAACACTGGTTTCCAAAGAGGTAATATACAGAGAACAAATTCATTTTAATGGTATTCTATGCAACAACTTTGACCTGTACAATTCAGAGTGCTGAGAAGTGTTTGTTAAGACTGAAAACTCTACACTAGAAACATTAAAGCACACCACCCCACAGAGTCCACAGAAACTGAAGGATGAGAGCCTTTCAAAGGCCAGATACTGGATATCAAGGTACAAATACTCCAGAAAAATACAGATTAAGCTTTAATGGTACTGCTGCAGGAGAAAATGTGTCAGTTTTACCAGCAAATTATATCTAGGAATTGTGTACAATCTCACTGTTACGTATCACTGCACGTTACAATTACCTATCCCACCCAGTCCCCGCTAAGCCACCAACATGTCTATTTAAACACTACCTGCTTTACAATGAATTGACTCTCTATATAACAGACTTTGATACGACACTCGAAATATATAAAAGCTAAAAATCCAGTGACACTGTTATTATTTATACATGTTATAAACCAGTCAGTGCTTTCTTAAGTGATGAGTTTCACTGTGCAACTTTTTCCCAGCTACCACATTAAAACCCAAACATCCAATTAATTGTAAAACATACTTGTTTTGGGGCATCTGCGGAGGTGGTGTGAACTTCAGTACCTCGGAGTCCATTAGACTCAAATACCACTGTGGGAACAAGGGGGCTTGTTAACAGATGAACATTCAAGCTTCGTTAGTGTGTGTACATTATTTGAGACCATTACAGATTAATCACGTTCAAAAAAAGACACCAGCTACTAGCCTGTGGCCGGAAAATACCAATTTACCGTAACACTTACTGTAAGAGAGTGTGCTAATGGCAGCCTAGGGCCACTGCCCTTTTTAATTCAGACCTCGGCGCTGAAGAAAGCAATCACTGACAACATTAATTATCAGTGTATGTGTAAAGGGACCCTCTTCTTGCATTACTTACCATTTGGCCTCTGTCATTTCGCATCAGATTGGCTTATGTATGCATCATTCACACTTTTCAGTAGGAACCTGCTAGTCTCACTGTCTCATGCAGTGCTCGGAGGTCTCCTGACACCGGTGGTTTTAGCCTCCTACAGCCTCAACCACAGACTGTGCCAGGTTAAAAATGGCTGGTAGGGATTTCCCATCTTAGGGCTGACCAGTGTGTGGAAAAATCTCGTTTCCCGCAAAAATGTTCCTGTCAACAGCAATGATGAGGCAAAATAAAGCCTTCTGTTGTGCTGAAAGGGTACTTTGATTTCAATTTGTGCTGGTGGCAACAGAATTCATTAGCATATTCATTTCTGAGTACCCTACTCTCTAATTAAAATAAAACATTTGCAAACAGAGTTATCTCGAATGCACTGTGATTTTATGGAATTCGGGCAGGAATCAGGTAAGCAATATCGAAAGAACAAGGGCAATAGTCATAAAAATAAAAAACCTGTCTAATAGATTTAGGTACCGGAATTACTTAGGTTAACATGGTATGTGAAATGTAACCTTGGCGTACTGTTAGCCAGATCTGAAAGCAGGCAATGGAGGAAGCAAGAGTGAGTGTAAAAAGGTACCTGTGTGGGACCTCTGATGAGTCCTGAGGTGACTGGGTTGGGTAAAGCATTTTCCACATTCTCTGCAGACGCAGTCTCCTTGGCGTGTTTGTGTCCTGAGCATCCCTGTAGTCAGGAGGGAGGGAGAGAGGGAGGAGGGGTTGGGGAGGGAGAGAGGAGAGAGGAAAGTTGAGAAGAAAACATTATGCCAGAAGAAAACATCATTAGTATGTCTAATGTGTCATTATGTGAGGCTACCTTCAGGCCCTGGATGACAACTGTCAGCCTTCATCTAGGCACTGGCTGACAGGCCAGGCACACACAGGACTGCAAGAATGCATAAATTACATTGAATTAAAAAATGCTCCCCATGATGTGCCCGCACCAGGACTGGCATGTCAGGTGTGCGCTTTTCAGAGCAGCTGGATCCACTTCTCAGCCATCACCCAGCTTTGTCAAGCAGTACATCAGGCAAATCAAAGTGACTCCAGCATGGTGGAGACAAGTCACATGGATAATAGGAAGTGAGTAGGACCAGAGCCTGACTGTCCCCCCCAGGCTGCAATACCTCAGAGACAAATGCAGAGCGAGCGGAGCCATCGCAGACTGATCAAACCTTTCGCCCCTGCCTACCTGCCTGCCGGTGCTGCTTTGACCTCGGACCTCTGAGGCACAGACGAAAGACATCTGTGAATGAAAGTGTCATTCCGGACATTTTGAGCTGGTAGCAGTGCAGCAGCCTTCCCCCAGCCCTGGGTAAACATGTTTTCTAGGCCATTAGCATTTGTAGAAAACCGCTCAAACCTCTCCTTTTTCTCCAAAGGTCAGTTTACAGCATCTGACTTAAAGGGCTGGTCTTTGTCTTTTTGCTGCTGATCAAAAAAGACACATTTGACTTTTATTGGGCATTTTTATTATTAAAAAAAAAAAAAAGAATGTTTGAACCTCGTCTTTTCTATTTCGGTAAAATGCCCTCCTCAGAAGGAAAAGAGTTGATGTTTCTGTTTGCCACTGGAATACTTTGGCTTTTAAATAAATTCTCTGGGGGTTGTCAGTGAAAGTGAAGTTTCACATTTTGTTTCCCCCACCCTGTTGCAGCATTTAAAAATAACAAAATTGTGAACAAAACAGTTACACCACCCCCCTCCCCCCCCGCTTTGAAAAATCAACTGCAAGATGCCAGAGGATTCATCCAAAATACAGATGCTGTGCCTGAAGGTAAATGGAAAAAGACAAGCTGCCATATACTCTGCTGGTATGGCACCAAGGGTCCGCCAATGATTTTCACAACAGCATATATTGCAAAGAAATATCTGGCTGCTGAAAAAGACACAATCCACTCACAGACATATTTTTTTCTAACAGCACCTCCTGCAGATGGCAGCACAGTCTGTATAATATAGCTGAAACACACTCACTCTTGACAATGAAGCTCCTGGCAGTCAAATATAAGATGGTGATTTAGGAGCAAATCCAGATCACATATACACAGACAGACAGACATGCACACAACCCCTCAAAAACCCCCCAAATCACACAAATTTCAAGAGAGCGTCACCATACTATAATGGTACAGATTTGCCTTGTAAGGCAGTCAAGATTAAAGCAGATTTTGTGGTCTGTTACTAGCATTTTCTCCTCACTGGCCAGAACTACAGCTGCAAGCTTAAAAGCAAAAAACTTAGTGAAGCATGTTGAAGGACCAGAAGTGGCCTTTGCCGGACACTCAGAGCAGGGCTCAGCTATCAGCAGAGCAGCCCCAGTGAAGCCTGGGAGACCTGGGTTCTGCAGATGATTTTTCTGCCACCTCTGGAAAGACATTTAATCTCTCTGTACCCCAGATCTCCCTCTGTGGAAGGTGAATACACTTGTCTCAGAAGTCATCACAGCCCCAGCCCAACAGCTTTCAATGGAAGCACTGCTTTCACTTGAGTCACACATGAAGGAAGGTTGAGGATGCTATTGTGAGCCAGCCTGTCTTGTATAAACTCTGCAGGTGAGCTGGTTAAGACTTTCATCTAACCCCTCCTTAGCACTCACTTTATGGGAGTTATTTAGGTGGAAAAAATGGGTTGCTTCCAGGTGCACTTGCCACTGTTGCATTTCCTAAGGAGCACCATCAGGCTTTTGAGAGTTCTGAGCTTTGAGCAAAGGGCATCACTGCCAGAAGGCAATACCCCCTTGAGTCATCAGTCAGGTTACCCAGTATGTGAACAAAAGAGGGTGGATGACTATAGGTCTTAGCAAATTAAGGTACATTAATGTGACTGTATGAATGGGAGCTCCTGCAAAACTGATGCTCAAAACTGGTCTCAAAGGAGCCCCAGGGATAGAGTGCATCTGCTGCCATAACCTATCCTTTCCTAATATGATGATTCATGTATGTATCATGAATAAAATAAATAACCACTATGAAATACAACAGTAAGATTCTCTCTGCAAGCACTGGGGAAGACTGAGCAATGTGAAACAAACCTAGCCTAAGCGCAGCAATCTTTGTGTTTGCAGCCGTATCATAACAGTACATACAACTCTCTTTTCCAAGGACACACTGGAATAAACACAAATGTAAAACAAGGATCTCAGAAATAAATCCAGTCACTCTTAAGGGAAGTTGAACACTGCTCTACTAGACACTAAAATATTCTAGAGTGATCCAAGATGAGGTTGTATAACAAACACTTGTGTAAAGTCCATTGGGAACCTTCAACTGGGGAAAAAAACACAACAAATAGCATACCTAAGTGGGATTTCTGTTTGTCCTTTATGTCATGATTGCCATATGCACACTGCCATATTAAAACCAGATTGTATGATGCATACTGACTCAGAGAACACACAGCCCTAGACTGAGATGTCTCAGACGAAGTACATTTATCGTCCTCTATTTGCAGTTGGTAGGATCTCAGTCCTTTTACCTGCAGCAGCTTTTTTAGTGCTATGAAAAACAGCCATCATGCCAACTGGTTTGGAGAACCATCAACAACCTGGAAGTTGTATATAAAATGAAGACAAGATACATAAAAATAAAAAAAAGAGGTTTCAAATTCTGAAAATTTGACTGCTGTCACTTGGAATGAAAGAAGAGATTTCAAAGCAGAAATGGGCACTAAATAACTTCCAGTTAAAGTGTCTCTTGAAATCACTGCCCAGCAAAACCACTCTGGCAATAAAAAAAAACTCTTTTAAAAAGCAGGTAAACCTTGGAAACCCTGCCCCTACTTTGTTCCAACAGTCCTCATGGTTTTTCTGGTGCCTGCATTCACTAAGCCACCTTCTAGTTCCTGGCTTTTACTGTTTCTCTCCATCCCTCTTAACACAGTTGGGAGCACACTGAACAGCTGGATTTCTTTGAGCAGGCTGACAAAACGTAGTATTAAAGAACATAAAGGAGGGTGCCCAGGTGAAAGGACCTGACGTGGAACAACTAACCAGTGGTTTTTAGAGCAGGAAGTGGAAACTTGAGGCAAAATTCCTAGGCACTGGGATGCCAAAAGCAAAGTCAGCTAAACAAAATGAGCAACACTGACGCTGCAGTTTTAGAAACTGAGCATCTCCGTCTCTGCTTCCTTGAAAACCAAGAGTCTGATGTTAGTTATAATCATCATGCAGCCTCTTACCACCTGTAGAATGATGTACTCAATAAGTAACACAATGGAATGGCTGAAAGATGCACCTCACAAACTATTTCGGGTAGATTTTGCCTTCCTGTCTTCTCCAAAAGGCCTTCCACCAAGACCTGACCAAACACGATGGCTCCTTCCTTGCCTCACAGCTACCAGAGTGGACAACTTGCACACACCTTCTGGGCAGTAGACCATATCTGTCCTCATGCTACCAGCCTCCAAACGTCCTGGATTTTGTCCCACTTGCAAAATGGGGTCAAAAGCTCCATTTCACACACGCTTTTAACAAAACAGAGAGCATTATGTCAGGTGAGGACACCAGAACACTGATCTGGAATGTGTGCTCTTTCCATGTGGAGTTCAGTATTTGCACAATTTCCAGAAAGAGAAGCATATAAAAGAATGGGATAGGTCCCATTCTCCCGCCCCCCCCCCCCCCCATACACCCATTTAAGAGCAATAAATCAGTGTGATTTTCAGTTTCCACTTTAACAAACTAATTCTGGCAGATCATCAGAAGAGTATGGTTTCAAATGCAAACACATAGTTTTCTTTTTCTCCCCCCACCCTTTTCTTTCTTCTTTTTACATGGCAGTTAACTGCAAAAAACAGAGAAGGAGAGCTCTGGTACTTTTGAAGTCCCTGAACTTTTAAACTGGCACAACTGTCTTTCCTGCTTATGTGTATTTGGTCCTACCTCTTCTTAATTTGAAACATACAAACAGATCAAAAGAATCATTTGAGAAAAAGGACTGCAGTCTTTGATACGGACAAAGAAGATCTTAAGACTTTTGTCAAGAAAGACAAAGGACACTGACAAGTGATTATCTCTGTTGGAAGACTTGTTTGCAGATGAAACTGAACAAAACCTCCAAAATAACATTACAAATAAGCCCCAGAGGATGTTTATTTTGCCCGAAGCAAAAAGATGATGATGCGTGCCAGCAGCAGCATATCAAGGGGATCTTCATGTGACAGCATCTGTGTAACTTTAGCCTGCTTGATGTGAGGGGACAAAGGAACAGTAATACTCCAGGTGGAACCAGATACATTTAACCTGTATAGAAATGTCACACGGTGCACAAGGGGGGATGCTGTAATATTAGAGATCAGTAAACAAACCCAACCCATTCAAGCCTATCCAGAAATTATAAAACCAATGAACTTGTAATCCAACCGCTAAAGGGACAGAAAGAAGAAACCGTGAAACAGCGCATCATGGCTCTTAACAAAGCAGGAACAAGCAAGCTGCATCCTCAGCTATGGAAGAGCTTGTGAAAAGTATCTTACCTGCATGATCCAGGACAGGGCTGTTGGCACCACAGGTTTGGTACAACGAAGCAAGGTCCTTTGGAATGTATGTTTTAAAGATATTTAAAATGTCCAAACGTTTCTCATGCCCATCTGATCCCAAATCCTGTTTGCTGGAGTGTAAAGCCGGAGGAACTCCTGCAGCACTAGGCTGGGGCTGCAGCAGTGGACTCACTCGTGCTACAGCTGTGCAGTTTGCCAATGTCCTCATCTCATTCCCAGCCTTCATGTGAGACTCCCTCTGAGGCACCAGTGGCTCTTCATGTTTAGTGTGCTGCTCACTTTTACACAGAGGATGATACTGTGGCGCTGGGCTGAATTTGGCCTTCATGGAGTCAGATGCACAGTGCTTACCTGGAGGGGCAAAACTACTACTTCCTTGGGGAACCACATACTTTTCAGCTTGCTTACTATTGGCAGGCTGTGTGCTAGGCCTGGATATGACTGTTGGAGTAGGTGTTACGCTTCTGCTATAGGCTCCCATTTGCATAAGTTTGGAATTTGCTTCGTATTTACTTTTTTGTTGTGCTGCTATGCTGTACTGCTCCTGGGAATGGTTTAACTTGGGCTGTCTGTACTCATCCAGACCTGATAAGCGTGGACCACAGTGGCTGAAGGCATGACCATCCTTTGACTGATGCATATTCCCAGACTTCCCAGTCATCCCAACAGAAAGAGAGCTGCTTTTGGACCCTGGCGATGCACTTGGCACTTGAGTGCGTGTAAATCTGGCTATGGGCAAAGGCTGGCATTCCTTACCGCCCAGAACAGGAGGGGGGCCAGTACGCCCACTCCTAGCCAGAAAGACCAGGTTGCTTTTAATACTCCTGAATCCATTCTGTTGAACCCAAGGGGGGACCATCAAATTACAGCTGATTTTGTGCAAAATTCTTTTGTGCATCCACAGGACTTCAGGGTAGTAGGTCTTGTGACTGCAGAAAGGACATGGGTAGATGATTAAAGCAGCCTGCAAGGATGTATTCAGATTTTTATTATTGCATGAATTATCCCTTGTTGATTTTTCACTCAAATCGAGTGGAGCTACCTCTTGAGCTTCAGCGCGTTTTTCTATCACAGGATGCTCCCTGTGCAAGTCCAGCAAAGTTTCTCTAGCACAATTAGTCTGCACTTCAAGTGATGTTTTCAAGTCCATGACCATGCATGAAGATGTCTGCCCCACACCCGAAGCAAAGCTAGCAATGCGACTGGAGCAAGGAAGCCCCTGGCTGTAGTGAAACGCTGGCATCTTTATGTCTGCAGAACCTGTTATATCTTGGTATTTTGATAAGGGCTCCCTGATGACACTCTCCAGTGGTGACACCAGGGTGGGAATCTCTGGTTTGGATTCCTTGACCTCATTTTCTCTGGTGTTGCAGATCCCCGGCTTCGGGAGTTCATCCAACTGAGATGTTACCATCGGGGTTTCCTCTTCAGAAAACTTGCAGGGGTATGGCTTTTCATCTGAATGGGACAAACAAAAAAACATTGCTGTCATTTTACGCAGACAGGAGCCCAGAAGACAGAGCAGAATTCAAGATTAGAATAAGATGATAGCAGGAGAAAAAGCAAACTTTGCTATTAGTATCGTAATGACATGCTACAGACTAAACATACTGCATAAGCAAGAAAATCTTGAAATAGGGCACAACAATTCAAATTACTTTTAAAGATGACTGTGAGGTCTGGATAAACTCTCTAATGCTGCACATTCATGACTTTTTGAAGAAAGAACAATTCAATACATACTTAATGTTAAAAATCTGGGACTGTGAGAAAAACAAACAAATACGCATCCATTTAATGCTTTAACATAACGGAGGCAGATAAGACTGAGCTTGTTAAAGGTCTGGCAGCACTTCCATTACAAGCCCCTATTTTCAAAGGGTTTATAACTCAGCAGTAAAAATTGGCTCCACACAGAACTCAAGCGTATAAGCAGGTACAGCATACAGAATAAACTGCTCACCGAAGAGGGAACTTTGCAGTGGCCAAGTATAAAACATGAGTTATGGAGGATGTAAATTTTGAATTTTCTGTTTATTAGTTTCAAGCAGATATTTCTTTTTTCTAACATATGTTTACATTTGAGTCAAACTTTAGGAAAATTTTATGATCAGTCACTCGATCCACTGAGAGATAAGGAATTCAACATTTTCAGGCATGTTGATTACAGAATACAAACCATTTTGATTCTTCTCATTTTCCCCTTTGCTTCTCTCAAGAACAAATGTATCTACCTAACATGTCCTGAAAAGGGAACATACTAGGCATTGATTAAAGCTGTTTAGAGTGAAAGAGAAGGATTTGTTTTGCTGGGAGCATGGCTACCTCTGCATGCTCTCCCAATGCAGATCTCTCATTGCTGTTGATGAAGCTGCTGAATCCCTCCAAATCAGTTCACAAATCAATTCCACTAAGATTTTCATCACAGCAGTAATGCTTGCTGCACGAATCCATTTAACATGTAATCGAATTGAATTGTCTGACAAACTTTCAGTTTCAATTAACATGCAGCTAATGAGCTACTACCAGGCAAGTGGCATGCTCCAGCTAAAATCTCACCAGTCCAAAGTGATCACTGCATCCCTAGGAGAGGTGAGAATGGGAAAGGAGTGAACTGCTCTAGAGCTGCATATCCTTTTGCAACTCAGAAAAGCCAAGAAAATCAAGCACTGCTCTGTCAGAACAGAGAAGTGCCACAGGCATTATTCTGAACAGCACAATGGAAGAAGCTAGTCTTCAGCTGAAATTCCACTGCAAATAAAGTCTACGTAGCCTCACCTTCAATTCAAGCAAAAAATTCTTAACCTTTTACTTAATTTGAGGTAATTAGGTTAAAAATAACCTATAGATGTGTGGCCTTGCAGGGCTGAGTGCTCACTCTGCTAAGACCATGTTCCTTTCAAACTAAGGAAGTAAATTCAGTGGAAAAAAACAAAACAAACCACAACCCAGAAACTTGTTTTTCCTGTGTTGCAGGGGCAAGGTTTTGGGAAAGCACATACCCAGCCCTACTAGCCAAATTTACAGTTTGAAACAAAGACACAGTGGTGAAATCTGACACTGAACATCTGTGTTAATTTTTAAAGCACATCTGTCAAAGCCCAAAATATTTGTGCTTTTAAATAAGATTTTAAGGCTCCTCTTTATGATCACAAGGAGTGGCTCTTTTGATCACCATAGTAAATAATAATGCAAAGCAAAGCAAAGCAAAACCAAATCATTTGGTCCTAGGAGTACTCAGCAGAGACTGAACCTACTGGCTATGCTGAGCAAAGCAGGTAGAGCAGGGAGATGGGGACCAGGCCTGCACAGCCAGGAAGCACCAGCCACTCTGTATAGCCTTGATGAAGGAGTGCACAGCCAGACACCCTCAACTCCCAGGTTGCTCTGCATACCCCCTGATGATTTCTGACTTGGTCAAAATCTACATGAGGGGGCACAGCTTGGTCTTTAGGTCTGGACTGTTCAGTTTACATCTGTACTTGGGAAGAAGGAGGAAGCAGAGAGACACCACAGCCCCATGTGCCCCAACAACAATGGGTATAAAGTCTGGTACTGAAACCTCGAGGTGGCTACAGTTCTTTTAGCAGTATCGTTTTAGTGCAGCCATCAAAGAAAAAGGGATTTTCCAGGTAGAAAACGCAGCACAGAATAGGAAAACTGTGAAGGCATTTCTGAGGTGTATGTAGGCCCCCAGCTGCCACAATGCTGAAGGCATATGCTGTCAGTACAATATATGAAAATTTGTAAGGTTATGATAAAGCACAGCTTCTAACATCTCTTGGCAGTGTTTTGCTAGATTCAATTCCCCTAATGTCTCACATGAACAATACTGGACCTACCAGGAATAATTTTAAAAGCTTAGACCAGGAGCCTTAGTAGCAGCATTTGTGTTTATTACTCAAGCTGCACTTCTAGGAAAAAAAAAAAAATGCCCCAAACAAAACCACATCCTTACCCCCCTTCCCCAAGATCTGGACAGACACGCTTTTCACCCGCAGGCCAACACACACTTCTTCACCAGCACAAAGCGCAGCCTAAGCTCTTCCCTAGCCCCATCCTGATCTCCACCAGGGACCTGACACTCCAGGTACCAATGCCCAGGCTGAAATGCTGCCATCCTTCCCATCATGAGTGGTGATCTAGACTAGGCTGTGAGCAGGTAGCAAAATCCAGGGGGGAAGAAGAGATGCAGGCAAGAGGAGATGGTATGCAACCCAAAAAATATAGAGCCCTTTTAGAAAAATAGATTAAATTTATTTCTGCCTGCTCCTAGCCACTTGCCCCAGCTGAAACGGGGTAGTAACAATCCTTTTAAATCACTGGCATAAAATACTGCTCTAACCAGTGCAATACAGGCATTACTGCCACCAGAAACTTTCAAGATTTTATTATGGCCAGGTCAAAGCAAAAAGCCATGAATGGGATGCCTTTTGCATGATCTCCAGAGACTATAACTCACATTCCCTATTGAAAGAGTTCCTGGCTAAGCATGCTCTCACTTCTTATCATACAGTCCCTGTCACCTTCTCACGTTTGTCTCAATTCCTTTGTTTCTTACCCAAACCAGCCATTTACCTGTTGTACTTAAAAGAGTAAGAAAGGTCCTTTCACCATATCCCTGAAATGGTAGCGGTTTTTCTGTGCCACAGATACCTGGCCAGCAGCTGAAGTGGAGGAATTTTACAAGGTGCCCAGCTAGGAAGTGGTGGCTGATGCCATCTTGTGCCTTCAGTTTGGCCATAGCTTCACATACATTGCAGGACAGCAAAAAGGAACAGTGGGAAACAACTACACTGGAAGCCACGGTCTAGAAACACAGGAACATTCAGGCATTCAACCAGTTCTTCAGAAATACATCTAACTTCCATCACTTAGTTACCAATCTCACCCAGCCACGTAAAAGTGATCCCCTTCTCCCCACACACACCTCTTTCTCTTCACTCTCGCTTCCCCTCACATGCATAAACTCCACTTGTTTCCTCCTCAGCTCTGTTTCTCCACAAAACCAAATTTCAGAACAGGCTGCACAGCTGTTTTAATTCATAAGGCTTCCTTTAAAGTAAACCAGGCTACAAGTCTGAGGACAATGAAACTGTGATTTCTATTCAGAGGAGCAGAACTGGCTAGAAATTGGCCCCTTTTCTGGCTAGCATTTACAGCACTATGCATCAAAAGGAAAGGAGCAGATGCAATGTGTTTGATTTTTAGTAAACATTTGATAGTGATTTGCACTTTGAGATGAATGCTGTGGCTCAATTTGAAAACTGGCTGCAAATAAATCATAATAAAAGGATAACATGGAAAGGAGGTGAAATGCTGCAAAGACCTGTATTAGGTCCTATTTCACTTGTTATATTCTTTAATGATCCAGAAGAGACTCTAGACAGCATGTTAACTTAAATGTCCAGGAAACAGTGTGTTTGGAGGAACTGCAAAAATAATGGGGACAAGGAAATACTGCACAGGGACTTAGAGAGAATAGAAATGTAGTCTGAAAATAATCAAATGAGATTCATTCTGGAAAAGAAAGCAGGCTAAGACAAGTGAAGGGAAATGATCCAAAAAACCCCATGCAGTGGGAGGGCAAAATCTGGGAAGCAGCAACGTTGAAAATAACAGATGTTACAATAGACGGCAAGCTAAATGCAAGTGTTCTAGGTGAGGTTTTTCAGTTTAGCTTTCACATATAAGAATATTCATTATAAAAATAAAACTACTCCTCTGAAGGCATTTACATGACGGCCATGTTGGTCACATTATTTTATGTATATACATATATGGGGTGTGTATAGATATGTGTGTGTATATACGATATGTGTATAAACCAAAATATATACACCATAGTAACGGGCACTGTGTAAAAGTTTACAATAAGCACAATACAATGGGACATGGTGGGAGGAGGGGAGAGAAGGGAAAAAAGCAGGTGTGCAGCAGAAAATCAAGGTATTTTATCCTGTGAAAGGAAGGTCCAACAAAAATACTCCCTGCTCCCAGAATATCTGCGCAGATCTGCAAACACAAACAAGTCAGAAGGAGTTAGAGAACTGCAAGAGAAAAGTAACCAGACAGAAAATGAAGAGTTAAGTGTCCCTCACACTGCTGAGAGAAGATTGGATTGTGACAGGCCCACGCCTGCAACCCCATCAGGAATGTCAAGTTCCAAAAGAGAGAATTACGTCATCCTCAGCACTGGAATCTATCATGACCGTCAGATATAAATTCATGTGGGACAATTCACAATGAATAGGGAGAAAAAAAAGAAAAATAAATGTGTATTTGCAGCTTGCAAAATAAATGTCAAGAGAAGAGATGGAACATTGCTTGGACTGTAAAACATGACTGCACAAAACACAGATTACCAATGCATGATAAAAATCCATCCTTTTCACAAGGAAGTAAAAAGCATGACTGACTTAGTCCTTCTCTTTGCTTTACCTGCACAGCAAACCAAAACCCCTTGTAAGCTAACATCCATACACTACAACTGCATTGTAGATATATGCCAAAACCAGCCTTCCTTTCAAACTAACTCATGTGGTTCGCTAACGAAAGGACTCCTGGAGACTTCAGCGGTGAGCCTGTGACCCTCCTAACGACATTTAACTTTTTTCACGTCCACTCTTTTCTTCCTAAATGGTACTACCACTGTTGCCACCATGATCAACTGACTAATGCTTGAAGCCATAAATTCAACTTTTTTTATGATTGTGCTGTTTTCCAGCTGTTTTTTCTTGCACAGTTGTTTTCACGCCTTCTGGAACCACAACAACATACAGATTTATTCCAAAGTCCTGTTTGCTTCACTCACTAACTTTACACCCCACAACTTCTACCTTTACCCACAAGATACTTTTTACCTTTGCTGTTGGAACGCTTAAAACATCGTACCGCCATGCCCTGCGCATGCAAACAGCTGAAGGGCCCTGTTATGCTGTTCATCTCCTTCCCTCTGCAGAACTGGGATACACTGCAGGGGATGAAAGCAGGACAGGCCAGCCCAAACCACTGCTCCTAACATTCCCCAGTTGCCACTTGACTAATCTGGCATTGTCCGGGAGGACACCTGCTGCTTGAGAAAACAAAACCCACTGGGCTTTTACAATCCAGGCAGCAAAAAACATGAATAGGCAACCATCAAACTAATTCAGTCAAGTTTGTTCAGTTCTGGGCTGCACATGTGGAGGTGTCTGAATTATTTTAGACTACTGTTGTTCTTATCATCAGAAACACTGATTGCACTAGTTTTGCATTTTGGAAAGAATCTGAAAGGTCACCAAAGCGATGGGGGAAAAGGGCATAAAAATTTTAGTAGCTTAAATTTGAAACTTAGCATTTTGAGATGAGTGAAATCCAAGTCTGAGAACAGTTACAGTACAGCACACAAAAGACCCCTTTCTATAAGGTATTCCCTAGCTCAGTAAAATTACAAATTCCTTTGCACAACAGAAATGTTTTAGAGTTATGTGACACTTCAAGGATCACTTTTTTTTTTTTTTGTCAAAAAGAAAAGGAAGGCCTGAAAACATCCCCCATCCACAGATGCAACCATAGCTGTAGGATAGGCACCAACAATGTAACTGAGGAACTACATGCAAAAGAAAAGGGTATTGGATCCAGAATCTGTTGGGCTGAGGTGCACACTGTTAGGTACCGGAGGCACGATGAAAAACAGGACTGAAAGTTCACGGTGAACTTCTTCTCTCTATCTGCTTGCCTATCATTTTTCCCTGAAGAATATCTGATTTTGTTATTAAGAAGTAGGGTACCAATGCTACAGGACTCCCAAAGGCCAACTGGCTGCAAGAGCAGCTTCACATGCAAATTACTCCACTTTCCCCTCACAGAGTGTATTTTCATCACCCTCAGCATCACACTGATGAGCATCAAGTGCAAAAACCTTTGTGCTTAAGTCCAAACACAAACTCTCTTCTAGGGCCAGGTGCTTTGGGATCTGTCTCCCAGGTATCAGCCCTTCCAGAATCAACACAGACTTTATTTGGAGGTGAGAGAAGGAAAGTATCCACAGCAGAGCACATAATGAAATGGAAGTGCACGTGTGGGTAAAATGGCTGCTGCTGGCAGTGCGCCATGACACATTTCCAGTGTTCATCACATCTCTCTGCACCTCCTCAGTGGGGTTTTTTTGTAAGTCATTATATATATGGTGCATAGGAATTCTGGGCAGCAGCAGAGCTAGCGATGACTTACCAATCCTGTCACCTCTGTATTTCTCATAGGGGTCCAAGAGCATAATCTCTGCCCAGCAGCAAGGGAAAAGCCCCATTAAGTGTATGTGCAGGCAAAGCCGTAGCTCCTATTATCATAGTATTTTCAAGAGCCTTTTTCACCCTTCATCCACATTAGCTTGACCCAAGGGTAGTTAAGATTTCAGCTGGGCTTTTGCTGGTTGAGAAGAAAGCTTATCTTTTAAATAAAGAGCTGAGGGGAGTTGACATGAGTCTATCCAGCCTTACGCAGCAAGGCTGCAAGTAATGCTGATTCCTATACTGTCACCACATCTGTCTCACAGTACATACACAGCTCCTTCTGAGGACTGAACTTCCCGGTCATACCTCACAGCCTCTCTTTGCCCTGTGGACTTCAAGTACATCCTGATGCCTTCCCGTCTCACACAGGGCTGAGCTGTCCACGTTACGCATGGCTTTGCAATTCTGTCCCCACCTTACAAAACTTAAAACCTGCTCTTCTTCCTTTAGGAAATGTAATGCCAAAATGCATAAGTGGATGTAGAAGAAAGGTCTATTACTCCCACTCATGGACTAAACTGGAGCAAAAACACTTAAAACATACAGGCACCTTCACAGTTCCACATCATTGTCTGAATCTCAGAAAGTGGTGAGGCAATGGTTAAGTACTCATCTATAAATTATGGGTAAAATAGAGGGAGAGATGAGTATGTACACAGGACCAATACAAAAACACTTGGAGTGACTGCTTGCCAACATGAAAACTGTACAATTTGGCATTGCTTTAAATGTTGCTGCTTGTAATACACTTAAAGAAAATTATGGGACATAAAACCCCTGGAATGCTCTGCAAAATTAGGAAGTGATTAGGCCAGATGACACCAATTCGACTCTAACACAGCTTTGCTGTAATTTCAGAGTTAACAGCAATACAGTATCAACTGGTCCAAAAAGTAGGCAGAGTACTTCCAGTATGCTCTGTAGCTGCTAGGCATTTCTCCATGTGTGGCCCTGCCTGTGAAGTTTGGTGCAGGTAGAAGGAGGAAGAAGGAAGGGTGTAAGACTATTAACACAGCAGGATACATAATTAAATTTGAGAGGACTGGATTTGGGTAGGGGCTGTTGTGTTTTTTGGGTTTGGGTTTGTTTGGGGTTTTTATTTTAGTTTAAGGCACAGAAAGAGAAGTGCAATTGGTTTTGATGCATCAAAAAGACTTGCAGAGATGGAAAATTATGAGTCAGATTTATTTGGTTTTTTTTTAAGCAAGTGGCAGCCTGCCTGTACATCCACTCCAAACATAGCCCCAAACAGTTGTAAATCTTCCTGGAGATTTTCCCTTTTGTTTCAACAGTCAGACTTCCCACAACGTCTGCTCCAGAGCGTCTTCTTGACCACCACCTGTTCCTCTTCCTTCAAGTGCATTAAGGAGAAAGGCTTTCCACACCAGGACTGTGGACTGGCAGCCACCCCATACAGCTTAACATTCCACATCCAATATTTCATTCCCCCTATCATTTGTTAAGCATGGGTAGTGTATTGCCATACATCATAAAGCCCTACTAGAGCCGCTCTGTGTAAAAACAGAGGGTACAGCTGTGCTGCAGGCTAGCATTCTGCAGAAATACCTAAGCTTCGGCCAGCAAGCCCAGCACTGTAACAGAGGTAGCATAGTTATGGAAATAAGGAGCTGTGCATGACCTAATTTGCCTTGTTGCTCTTGACGATGTCCATGCTACCATGGCTTGTGGCTCTCTTCAGACTTAAGGCAACCAAGGAACTCTCTACTGTGCATGTCAGTCACATCACGTATGGTGGCAAACCACAGAAAGGTGAATTTAGATTGCAAGTATTACACATACGTAAAGATTCGCTGGACAGTACTCTGACAGAAAATCTTCTTCCTTCTGTTGTTTTTTTTTTTTTTTTTTCAGGTTTTCAGAGGAAAGAGGACTTTGGAACGAGAATAGAAGAAAATAGGGCTGGAATAGGAAAATAAGTCAGATCAAATCCAAGACAGAGGTGGACAGACTGAACTATCATCACCCTTGGTGAAGGGTGACATTGCTGCATCATAACTATCACCATTACGTGGTGCTGCAAGGATGTGAGGGGCTGAGCCCAGCAGGATGTGAGATGTGCAGTGCTCCCTCAAGGTACGAGAAGGCTCTTAAGCTACAGATAGATCAGAAGTTGATTTGAACAGCTCTGTTCTGGATGGATCGAAGAGTAGCGGAGCTCCCAGGGAGGATGTGGCTGCAGGCACGAGGGCAGCCTGTGGCCACCTGACCAAGGCCACTGACTCAGTATCAACTGAGCTGAACTGCATCAAACACACTCTGCACGTGAGCAGCCCTGAGCCTCAAGAGAAGGGGCTTAAGTTCCTGCCTGACAGACCCAGCTCCCCTCCACCCAGCCTCTGGCTGGCTGTCAGCACTGCTTGCTCCTACTGACCAATCACGGCAGGGGTATTGGCAGGTTGGCTAATTGCTAGGTAAGCAGCCTTTCCTTTACCCTTCCCTTTCTTTCCACTGTCCTCCCTTGCCCCTTTGTGTAGGAACAGAGGAAGTGGTAACAATAACTATGAGAGGCACTTCCAGCAAAGTAAATGGCCTTTCAGACCTGGCTTGAAACAACTCTGTTGACAGCCTTACACAGATCACTAAAGACATCAGCCATTTACTGGCAACTTCCATAATCCCCTTGAAGAGCTAATAGACAAAGCAGGCTGGAACCTACGGCCACCAGCACGGTGGCAGAAAGGGCAGCTGCCTGCAGGCAAAATGTGCTCTAAAAGGGATTTTGAGTTTTAGCATTTTTCCTGACACTTTTCCTTTCATACAGAGAGGCAAATTTGAGAGCTCATGAGAGCACCAAAGTTCTGGGCTCACTTAAATCCTTACTTTTAAAAGGCTTACTACTTTGGAAAGTGAATATGTGGAACAAAATAACTTTTAATATGCAATTTAAAAGATAAAATAAGTACATTCCAGCATCTATTCATCTCTGGTGCAAGAGGAAGCCTTCTGTTTTGGAAGGAAGTGGGATGAGAATCATCCCACGGTGCATGATGTAGCTCAAAAGGTCAGAAGACAAGGGAATGTCTCAAAGACGTCCTGAAAAAAGAAGAACCAGCTGCAAATGTGTTTAAACGAATTTTTCAAATAATAGAAACATTGTTATGCTAAAGGAGAATGGGGGGGAGAAATCAAATCCATTTGAAAAATGGCAGTAGCAACACATCACTTTTAAAATAAGCTTCATAGACAACGAAATAGCAATTTTGCACCTGTGAGTCATGATTATTTATATCACACAATCATTTTAATAACAGCTGTGGAAAATGCTAAAACGTTATTAAACACTGAAAACTAGCTATTGCATACAGCACATAGGAAGCTTCCCAACTTTTCCAATTGGCACCAAGGCTTAAGCTTTAAATGCAGCAGAAGCCCAAGAAATGCTGAAAAACACTGCCACAGGCTGGCTTAATTTGGAACTTCTCCTTTTCAAAAGGATCTAAAAAAAAACCTGAAACACACAGAACCAAAGCAAATCACACATCCAGAACGGCTGGAAAGTACTTCAGGTTCTACTTTTTTTTTTCCTTTCTCAAGCCCTCACTCTGTTACCTACCTTACAAGAGAGTAGGGAAGTATGTCTGTAAGGGCAACTTACAAACTTGGTTTGATAGAAAAGAGGCTCTACACGTGCACCTGCAGCAGCCTGCAAGCACCATTTTGGGCACGAGGCTCAGTTAACCTCACTGACGTCTCCTTCCTTCATGTTGACAGCAAGCCCTTAGAAAGCAGCATGAAAACTCCCTGCACCTGTCACGGGATTAACAAAGGAACATTTTAAAATGCCAGTGATCAGCTATCTATATGAGGTGTTCTTAAACAGAAAGATGCCTGCCACTGCAGTGCAAAGCTTTCCGCTTCAGACATGCTAACCTGGGGGGATGGAGGCACACCCCACTGGGAGCAAGGAACAAGCTGCATCGGTTCTTGGGCGAGGGCTGTGGTAAGGTGTATTTATGCGAGAAGCAGTCCTGACACCTCTCCTCCTGAGGAGCTTAAGTGTTAATTACTATTCCCGAGTGTTCCGGTCATACAGGGACCGGATTTTTTTGGAAACTCAGGAAGGCCATCTGCTTTCCCAGCAGTGCATGGAGGGCCTGGTCAGAGCAACTCCAGCAGGGTCAAACAATGCAATGGGGAGGGATGAGGAGACCTGAGGTAACTGAACCAACCTCCTGTATCAGTTGCCTGGGCTGTTGTTATGGACATAAAACTCCACAGGGGGAAAAAAAAACAAAACAAAACAAATTAAAAAAAAAAAAACCACAAAAAAAAACACACAAAAAAAAAACCAAATAGAAAGAAGGATTAAGTTATCAACAGACAGAGCTCCTCAGATCACCTACATCACTCACTTGCCATTTATACACACGCTCCTGCTACAAAAGACAGGACACTCCCCACCCCAACCACAGCTGACTTCTTAAGACTGTTCTCAGACAGAAATAAAACTTGCCTAAAGAAAAATGGGCTTAAGAAATTAACCTGGTTATTTCAGATTCTTTAATAGCAAAAATCACAAAGAAAAACAGATGTCTGCCCAGATTATTTCCAAAAAGAGAAAGGTAAACAATTGCACGGTGTGAGTGTACGTATGTCCCCAGTAGCATCACACAAAGTACTTACTGCCACAGCTACTCTGGCAAAGATACAGATTAGGACAATGTCAGAAAAATAAAGCATATTGAAAACCCTCCTCAAAGTCAGAGCCATTTTAAATCTATTCACTCAGACACATTTAATCCCTGACTTAATCCACCTGCACCCCTGACTACACAAGGTCCAGCTGATAACTAGTCTTCACGCACATCACGCCAATTTCAGTTTTAATTCTTTAATCAAAAATAACGCACAGCTTCCCAAGTGGCCTGAAAGTGTTGAAAGAGAGGTTATGTAGCTAACAGAGTTACCTATCCCTATGAGTTAAGTAATACACTCAGCACTACTTCACCTTGGCACCTCCATCTGCATATAGGTAATGCTCTCAGTTAAAATCCCACCCACCCCAAGAGTCATGTGCAGCAAATCTGACTTTTCCCTGCCACGAGAACACCACCACAGCTCCCACGTTCCAAAGAGCGCAGTTAAACCAGATCTTTACAGTGCGCCGCCTACAAGAAAACTCAAATGTTGTCCCAGACATTAAATGCGCCGTTATTTCCCCCGCATGCCGATGTCAGTCCCTGGCTCAGCAGCTGCACAGCTAAGAACGGCCGGGGCAGGAGAAAGGGGGAGGAGGAAGAGGAAGAAGAGGACGGAAGGGGTGTAGGACAGGCACCGGCCGGTCCGCCCGCCGCCGCCAGGTGGCGCCGCCGCCCAGCGGATGAACCCCGGCGCTGCGCCTCCTGCTCCAAAACCCAACCGCAGTGCAAAACCGCCTCCAATAAAACCCGCAAAACAAACAGCAACAAATCCCCACCAAGAAAAGCAAAGCCCGCAGGGGACTGCTCCCACAGCAGCTCCTCAGGAACCCCAGCCCTAAGTATGGCTGACCCAGTGCAGCGGAAACCTCCCCTTCAGTGTGCATGCAGCACTTCCGTCGCCATCGGCGCCGATGTCCTCTTTAGTTGGGTCCCCTGCACCGAGGAACACCGCAAAGTTGGTGGGGGTAATAAAGTAATGAAATATTTAAGAAAAGCAAAACAAAACAAAAAGGCAATAAATGAACAAAGCAAACCCAAAAAGTCTTACCCCACAGAAGTGTTCCTAGGTGATGGCAGTGTCACATCGGATGCTGCTCCCAGGAGAGGCAGCCTTCAAGTGGGACTCATCCCTGCTTCACCACATGCTCCAGGCAGCCCTATTCCTTCAACTTTATACAAGATGATTACATTGACCACACAGGTGCAGTCACTGGCATACTTGTCGGCACCTACCACCACGCTTCCAAAGGACAGAGGTGGAATCACCTCGCAGAACCAGAAGAGAAGCTATGGGACTAGGAAGGGGCAGTCAGCACCCCATCACTCCTTTCACCAGCTGTGAATTTGGGAAACCTAATCCCCACCCTGGGGGAGTCTCTGGACTGAGCTCCCTTGCCATCCATAATCAAAATCAGACATGCTGTGATACCCCTGTGCGATGGGGACACAAGTCATACAGTGACCAAGCACTGCGGTATGGAGGGGAGCTCCATCCTCTCAGATGACAGACAGTGCCAGCAGGACTGAGGTGTGCCATGTTTAACCATGATGAGCAACACACCCTAGGTCAAGGTGTTTGTGACCACCAAGGAAACAAAAGAGAATGAAAATCTTCTCACAGAGGAAGTTGCGTGTGGTCCCAGTGAACGGGGTATAATCAGAGAAACAACAGGAAAACCAAGACAGAAGGTACAGTATTTTGATAGGGTTTTCTATATAATGTACCACACTATATGCATTTGTCCTGTTTAGGGCTTGGTTTGTTTTTCAAACAAGAACTGCCTTGAAATAAATAGCTCCCAATAGGCTAATACAGGCTATTTTACAGGAAGCACCATGTTTGCAGATGGTAGAAAAGCATCCATTTTAAGGGAAGCAAAACCTCCAGCACAGAGGTTTTTGACTTTTGTTCACTGCTCCTACTAGTTAGAAAGGATCACCGTCAAAACAGGCCAGAGTTGGAGCAGTCAGTAGTAGGATGAGGTAACGCCAATCTCCTCCTTTTTAGAGAGTTCTTCTTGATGCCTGGTAATCAGCCCACATGGATCTCTCTGCAGGAAAGGATCACTTGAATTTTCCTAGCACAGCCACTGGGGAAAATACAGAAACGTGGGAGAAGAAAATACAAAGACCTCACAAATGCAAAAACCTATGCCTGCTGAGTACTAATTGAGAGAACATTCTTGCAGATTAAGGAAGTGCTGTGGGAGTGGGAGAAGTTTCACTTACATATATACATACAACTAGCAGCAAAGCAAACCAGTGCACAGCAACATGCACAAGGAAAGAGGTATCTATGGAGATGGCATCCAATATTTGCAACCAGGTCAGTTTTAAACTATTCCCGACTGCTGGATTATGGACAGAGGACAAGCTAAAATGCTGCAGCAATGTATTATTATGTTTAAAATATTTGGAAAGGGCATGTGAATAAAAAACTTCAGATTTTGCCAAATGTAGTGAGGGAAAAGCAAAAAGTACATTTTTATGTTCTGAATTCAACTTCAAGCTTAAGACGAAGACCAACAGTTGGATAAATGGAGCCAACTCTTTATTCGCAGGAAAAAACAAATAAAAAAAAAAAAAAATCAAGGATTATAGGGGAGGAGGGCCTCCGATACAAAGGCCTAGGTATGTTAAAGCAATAAAGAATTTTGAGTGCTCCTATTTTTTAGCACGAAAACTTATTTCATATGTTTTCATTCATAGGGCATAGCTTTCAGAGACAAGTATATTTCATCATGTTCTGCAAAACTTGGAAATGCTACCTGTCACTAGGCACCCAAGTGCACTTAGTACGCTGACTGGCATCTGTACTCCACTTATCAAGGAATGAGAGCAAACCACTGACTCTTCTCTTCCACTTTTCCATTTGATTACTGGGGAATGTAGAACAACACTAGCAAGGTCAGAACATGCAGTTTTAGGATGCTTTAGGGAAGTTCAATGAAAAGCAGCACTTTCAAAGTAAATTCTAAAAAAAATTGCCTGGTTTAAAGATTCAGGTTTAATTCACATAATAATTCTTTCATTATTTCAGAATGAAAGTTCCCTGCAAAATATCAGAACGTAAATGAGCACAGAGCTTACCAGGGACTTTCCAAAGCTGTTTTAATTTTGTGTATTTGCTGATGAAATACTGGCTTTCCCAAGCTCACCGTTAACAATCCCTCCCCCCCCCCCCCCCCTTTTCTTTAAAGAGCCTTTAAAGTTGTCTTTTGTCTATAATTAAGAAATTCTATGCTATGAAGTACCTCTTTTCATCTTGTTTAGGGCTTGCAAACAGGCTTCCCATGCAAAGGGGAGCCTTAGAACAGTCTCTAGATTGCAGTGGTCTGTGTTTAAGGTCACAGGTGTGAAAGCCACCCTCTACAGCAGCACACAGAATTCAGCCAACTACAAAGCCAAGTCAACCTTTCAGTCTCCACTGGGTTCATGCAAAAGGACTTTTCCCCTTTGCCCTTCCTGTTTGAATCTTCCTGTCTGTCTTTCTGCATTATTCAGCCTGTGGAAAAGCTTATTACACCTAGTTTTGCGTTAGCCAAAACCATGAAGATGCCTTTTGGGGCCCTTTAGCCCCTACTCTTCCAGTATCTTGAGAACACATACTTCTTACTATTCACCAGTACTCTGTCCTTCTGTCTTTCTCCATTCCCTGCTTCACAAGGAAGAACATGTATCTCAGAGGGTGGACGGTTTTGTAGTTAAAGGCATTCAAAGACATTCCAAGTTACAGATTTCAGTTTTACCCCAGAGCTTTTAGTCTCATAAATGACCATGAGAAAGTTGTTCAATCCCTCTGAGATTAAACTGGACTATCCTCTGAAAAGGAACAGATACTCATAAATGAGAACGTCTCTTAGCTACAACTAACTGAGATTTGTCCTCTACTCAACTCAACTCTCCATGTTAAAGTCTCTGCCTTAAGTTCAGTTGTGTGGTTCCTTGACCACATGCCCTGGCCAAGACAGGGAACTTGGTTTTTGAAGATAAAACACTGTAATGATGAAACACTGACTGTAACTCCTCATCATATCCAGTCTTCATCATTTACTACAGCTGCAACTTTAGATCAGAGTTTGTAGCCTGGTTATTCTTTCACTCAAGTTAACTAGTTTCAGTGAAGTTCTAAGTAATTACATAAGGCAAAAAACATCCTAGTCATTATGAAAAAAAACAAAGGTATATTTAAAACAAACATCACTTTATATTCTCTTTACCCTTCTCTTTCCCCCACATCTCTGAACCCCACTGTTCAGTTTTTCTCAGCATTCTTTGTATTTTCAATGCATTACATTTGTGCTTATGGAAAGTCAGACGACTTCCTTTAGGCAGTAACTCTTGCCCAGGTAATTCAAGCTCCCTCCACCTAAACACCCAATTCAAAACTTCATTTAAACTACCAGGAATTTCATATGGCTGAGTATTACTGGCACTTGTATTGTGCTAGACATCTTCTTGCTGCTTAGTGTTGGACTTCAAAGTGAAGCCAAGTTTTACCCTGTAAACCTTCTCAACAGGAACAACTTAAAATGGTTCAAACTACAGAGTCCTTTTAATATTGTGGTAAAACATAATCCTTGTTTTCCAGCAAATCAAAAGTACAATTACCATAGCAGCTCTTCTGTAAAATGCTTCATTCTGTTTACCTAAAAAAAAAATAAGAAATGCATTGCTAATGCAGTGTTGTACTCCTGTATTTACAATGAGAAGTGCCTTCAAAATGGAGCTGAATTTTTTTTAGATGTGCCCTGGTTTTGGTTCAGAATTGATCCACTACTATTGGTAGCAAGTTTAAGCTGTAATGCGAAGAACATAAAACAAAATTTTTAACAGATCTGTTTCTATGTAACCTCATTATCCAGGTTACTATCTGAGTCATCTTGTTACTAGGCTGAAAAAAACCCACAAAAAAACAAAGCAATACTTTGTCTAACAACATTACTGAATCACAAGAAATGAATTATTTTCTATGGAAAGCAGTGATTTAAACATTATAATAACACACTGCTCCAAAGACTGTTTTCAAAATAGGCATATTTGGATCTTAAGACTCAAGTAGCTTTCATGAAATTTTTCTAGCCTTCATTTTGAAATTAAGTATGAGAAATTTAATGTACCAGCATAATCTCAGTTAAAGTTGCTTCCAAATTCTAGGCTGACGGGCTCTATTATCCAAGTTGAAAGGAACCAGGAAGGGTTGAGCAGAGTTTCTCTATCCCTCTGCCAGTCTTCTCAAACCCAAATCTTTGCCAATCTAGTTTTCTCCATCCTGCAGACTCTCACTGCAAGAGATGGCTGAAGACTCAAAATGGAGATCCACCACTGAACAAGCCTCACCTCTCTTTGCAACACCCTCTGAGGAGGTTTTCCATTCCCCCACACTCAGAAACAAACTATCCACAGCCCCTTTTACTGTGATTGTCTTCTTCAGGGTGGGTGTCAACCTACCTCTTCTACCAAGCTCCTTTCTCCATCTAAGAGGATCTAAGAAATCCCTTATTTTGTGTGGCCTGCCCTCTAAGACATGAAGACTCAAGGTGATAACGGGTCAATACAGTCTAAAGATAGATCTGTCTGCCCTAAGAGCTTAATAGCTTGTTGCAGGGAGCTGTAGCACTTAACAAGGCAAAGAACAGTAACTCAGCTCCTGCAAGGTGCTGCTCACAACTGCTGAGAGGGGCATTTCCCAACTTGGACAAAGAAAAAAAAGAAAAAAATTAAAAAAAAAAAAAAAAACACAAAACAACAAAGAAATATACAACTTGTGTTTAGCATCATTTTACTACTCATCACTAAATCAGTCTCGGAGCTGGTGACAGTACCTGCACATCCCAAATCCTAAACCCATGTTTACCAGGTGATGCCGATCAGAGATGGAAAGGATAAATCACCTCCACCTACTCACTGAACCAGTACCAGCACAGGCTCTCCAGCAAACCACTGAAAATGGATACCATCTCCACCACATCTCCTGATCATCAGTTTAAAGGGAACACAAGAAAGCTGTTGGACTGGCAACTCTTCCTGAACCAATCTCACCAGTTTGGCAGACAGTTACAGGTCTTCAGCCAGTCTAAACCTACATGTCTATCAAGCACTGCCAAGGAAGAGCCCTGACACCACACTGCAGCCTGGGGATACACGGTCTGGAAGAACGCAGAAGCTTGACCTTCTTAATTAGTTAATTCCCCAGGAGTTCGTTCCACAAACATCTGCTCTTCCAGGGAATGTCAAGTTTGGCTGGAAGAAGCAAAAACCACTAACAAATCCACAGTATCCATAGGACTGACATTTTTAAATGAAACTTGCCTGACAGTCACAATAAGGCCTGCTTTCTTCAAATGACCTTGTCACAGCCCATCAGATTAAAACCCAGAGGAGCCCCACCTCTCCTGTGCAGGGTTGCTTGATGCATGCTGTTTTCAGATTTGAAAAAGCTGCAGGTTTATATTTTGCAGGGCAAAAGTAATAACGTACAGGCCATTGCAGGCATACCTAAAAACAAAAATGCTAGTACTGCTAGATCACTGCAGAGTTTGGGTTCCAACTTCTTTCCATATTAAAAAATATAATGATATTTTGGACCTGATATGAAATAACCAAAATTGCTACAGTGCTTCCCCTGTGAGCAAAACAAGTCAGGAACAGAAATGTATGAGCCACTGCCCCAAGTGCTCCAATGGTCCTTTGAGGCGCATCAGCCTGTGCTGAGCAGCGAACCATCCCTGAAGCACTGTAACTTCAGTTAGACCTTGTAATTCAGAAATCTCCCAGTGACCCCATTATCAGCGTAGCATAGAGAAAACAGACCTGGTCTCAGTACATGAAGGCAATGACTATTCAGGGAGCTTTAATCAGAAGGAATTTAACTGAGCAAACAGCCATAGATCCCAGAGAAGGGCTGACGACTTTTAAAAATTGAAAGTAGCTGACTGTATGCTTTAAAACAGTAAGATAAAATTATTACACTAATCCCCTTTAATTAATGCATGCGACAGAAGCTGTGATTTTTAAACCCTAATCTCCCTGTCATTTCAGTTTTTAAGAAATAGTAAGAAGCACCCATCTGCTCAAGCTGCCACACAAGGCCCAAAGTTCTGTTCTCACACCAGTTTTGTGCCGGATGTCTCAATAAATTTACTGCTTATTTACATCAGCCAAAATGGAGAGGAAAGCTGCTGATTCCGTAAGTTTGCCCTGCTGTAAAACCGGCTAAAATACATTTTGCTGTTACACACACCATTTTCCACCCCCAAAAAGCAGGGGCTTATGTCTTTCCACCCCCCACCCCCCCCCCAAAAAGAAGAAAACCCATAGGGCATTTTGAAAACCCTGACAGATGTTTAATTACAGAGGCACTAGGCAGGCATTATTTTGAGAAGCTCAAACACAAAACGACTGTAGCTGACGACCAAATGGCATAAGTGTCTGCTGAACCACTAGAGAAGCAAAAACTTTGCTAATCCACATTTTGCTAATTCAAACACCTAATAATTCACATGCAAGCAAAAAGCTGCTGGTAGTGCAACACGTCTGAATAACCATTTAACAGCAGGAATCTGTGGTACGATCTCATGTTACTAGGGGTGTATTATGAAATACAGCAAACAGCAGTCAGCACTATGTTATGAAATATCAAACCGAACTCTTACTCTCAACATCTAAGAACAAAGTACCTTTTGTAATGCAGGTTTCTTCCCTCCCCCTGCCCCCCACACTTATTAATTCATGAAGTTCATTCATTTAAATACGTCCTTTAGTCACTGATGTAAATGAACAGCGATCTACAGTACAGTCTGTGGGCTGTGTGACAGGAAGAGAATAGAGATGGCACTGCCTTCTCCACTGTTATCTCCAGCTGTTTCTTACAAATTTCTCACTGATTCCCTGGAAGTTTTCACATCAGGTTCCAATTACAAGAAAAAAAATCTTTTATTCCAAAAGTCAGAAAAATCTTATTTTGGCCTATTATAAAGATCAAAACAAAGCCAAAGAATACACGCATCTGGACCTGCGACTAAAATTTCTTGGATGTGCCTCTGAATGGAACAGGACCTGCCCCTTTGCTATGTCAAATTCAGTAGCAATTAATCTTCATCCCTTATCCACCCTCACAGCTGAGAGTGAGGTATAAGCGCTTTGCCATGCTCCTGAATTGTATACTGAGCATGCAGCAACACGAAATATTGTCTTAACAGATTTAAGCATGCCTCAAAGCACATTGTTCTGACAGCGCCTGGGTCTCCGTCATCACTCTCGTAACTATCAATGATTCTGGTTAATTTTACAATCACAAGAGGTACAAGCCTCCATCTGGTTAGTCTACATATTACTGCAGAGTTGGAATCACACTGATCAACAAAATATGTTGGCCAGTATTGCTCTGTTAAGGTGGACTGGTGAGTGGAGAATAGCCCTACTTTCAGCTGCTCTAAAGACCCACCAGGAATACAAGGGAGCAGAGAACGAACATTGGCAATTGCTCCCTGGGGAGAGGCACCTGGTGCTCCAGCGCTGCTAGATCGGGATTCAGGTGTGCCAGCAGGACTGCATGGTAACCTAACGTATGTATCAGCTTCAGCCTCCTGAACGCCTGCACTGCTTATGGAAAAGCATGCCACAGCTCCTTCCCTGGAATGGAGCTGAAGGGAAGAGATGTCCTGGATTAATGCCTGTGACTGAAGTGACCTTGTAAGCACAGGCAGCAGGGCTTCCGAATGCTTTTTGCTCCCTGCTTGCGCAACCACCAAGTACACCACCACCCTCTCCCACAACAGTCATGGCATAGCTGTAACAACAGAAGTGACCGCCATCCCCATCATCCCACACGAATAAGCACTGCCTCACAAGTCAGATAGGGAAAGCAGCCGTGGCGTCACTGTGAGGAGTTCTACATGCCAGGAGTTCCACGGCTACAGCCACGCCAGGAGCCACAACCAGACATCCATGCGACTGTCAGCATGGATGCAGATATCTGAGCAAGGCTGCAATTTGTGCTGTTATAGCCAAACCCCCCTTTCTCTGCACACAGCCCAGTTAGATGTGCCACTTGGTTGACACCTCTGCATCTGCACTAAGATTCCTTCCACCACACCTATATACCAGTCAGGGTGTTACACTGCTATAAAGCCTACCATAGACAATTCTGCTGGTAGAGCCTGCAATGCTAAGCGCATCTAGGTCTCCTGCGAAAGAGATGCGCTTGCTCATCTTCCAATTTTGGGTTACTTTTGGCTGTTGTCACAGACCAGGACTCCCTTCCATACCCTTCTGTCTTCGAGTACATGGCCCAGTGCTGATTTCTCCCAGGTCTGGCTGAGTTTTATTTATACCTTCTAAATACGCCCTTTGTGTGAACTCCTGATAAGCAGCACATTCAAATGCAGAACTACATTTCTGCAGACTGGTATCTACAGCACTTTCTCAAACAAGTTAGCAAAAATGACAATTACTGTGCTTTAAAGCAGTGTACTCCATAAGCAAAACAAATGCAAAATTTAAGAGCCTCTTCTCATTTTGGACTTCAGAAAACACTTCTCCAGTAGGACATTCAGTAAACAGACTTAAATGCTCTTAAAACTTCAGCTTGTTCTGTAATGTTAAATTACAGACTTTCCACAGCACAGTATACCTAATTATACAATGAAGCTCCCTTATGCTTACAGTTAGGAAGCAAAATATCTCAAGCCTTGCATTGTTTCAGTCAGGGTTTTTGTATTAACCTACCAGGCAAACAGAAACAGCCCATGAGCAAAGGGCAAGCATCCCTTCCTTCCTCTGCTTTTGCTGAGAACTCCCCACAGCTCTACTCACCATCAGCCACAGTACAGGATCACCAACCACATTTTATTTCATTCACCTAATATTATTCTAAACATGTACAAGAAGCCTGTTACAACCCTCCTGAAGTCACTGATGATACAACTATTAACCTCCAAGGAAGGAGAACTGATCCAAAGAATATAAACAGATAATAAGCAGTAAATTCAGAGCCTCTCCCAGGTCTGGACAGCTGGAGTTTTTGAAAACTCAGTGGCTCCATGGCATAAGCAAAGAAAAACAGGTTACAGAACTCAACAACAGGAATTAATAAAACTGACCAAAGGTCATATGTAGTCTATCAATCACTGCATCGTTTACAGTTCATATTACAGTAGAAAGGTATGAAGGTTGTCAGTATTGTACACCGGTTACTCAGACCTATCATGAATAATTGATAGAGGTTATCCATTTGAGTCCCAGCCTATTATTCAAAACTCTAAACCTGTTGTTCACCAACAGCAAAGAGCACTGCAGATGAATGATGGAAGGACACTATAGGGAACTATCTTCAATGATGAAAGCAGTGATGAGGGAATGCAGATCATCTGAAAACAAAAGCCGATTTTTTCTGAAACGCAGGGCACTACCCTTTGTGAAGCAGCAAACCAGCATTTAATGTTTACCTATTTTGTACAATTTATTGTCATGAATAAAATACATCAGCTAATCTGAACTTCAGTTTTTCAGTCTTCAATCTCTTAAAAGCTTGGCTGGTTGAATTGAAGGCTGAAAAGTGCATTTGCCTCACACTCCCTTATGTATTCACATTGAGCATCTAATATGCATGTTCCTGTTAAAGTGACTTTGACCTACAATCAAAGACTAAAGACCCTTAGTGTTACCAACCCAGGTTTTGATGTTACTTTTAAAATAAGTAAATAATAAACCAGGAATAGCTATATTTACAAACTACACTGGACACCTGAAGAACAAAGAATGCCGCACAACCTACACTGTACTAACCCTGACAGAGCCATTACCCAAGTAACTTTCTCCATGATTGCATTAATTCCAACAGTGGCAAATGGCAGCATGCCTTTAAAATTTAGAGCAAGGTTAATATGCCAAATAAAATTCTATTAACTACTAACAGTCCTACTAACTAATACCTTGTAAGGTAGGGCAACTTATTTACAGTTCCCCATGACTGAAGAATCACCATCCTGGACTCTCTTAAGCCCATAACCCATGGTGTAAAACAGATCATAATTTCATCTTAGATTTAAGAAGGTCAAGCTCACTGAGCTGCCTTTGTTTGGTTTATAATGTCAGAATAATCCTTTACTACAATGACAGCCTGAGACATTGAATGGGACTGTCTACAAACAGCAGCCCCACTGTTTACTCCATACAGCAGCAGCAGCTCATTAGCCACATTTGAACAAGCCACTATATAGTTACATCATTTGACAACCACACCTGAAATGCCTCCCTTATCTTCACACATCCCAGGACCCAACAGAAATGTAACACTTTGTCTATTAACTATGACAGGCAGGTAGTCAAAAGAAAGATTTCTCTGTAAATTTAGGGACACCAGAGCCCGCTTTTAACTCCCTTCACTGAAACACAAGGCCCTGTCTAGACACCAGCCTTAAGGCAGTCTCTCTGTGTATAAGGCAGGCCAGGGTATACTGGAAGCATAAGGATTGTCAAAAAACCTGTTTGGCCTTGGTAAATTAGTAGTATGTATTCTGTAGACAGCACAGTTCTTAGACACAGTTCTGTGTCTGACCGAACTAAAAAAAAAAATGCCACAGTCTTTTTGGCAAACTCCTTGCCATAGGACATGGGGCAATGGGTGTAAACTGGAGCATAGGAGGTTCCATGTGAACATCAGGAAAAATTTCTTTACTGTGAGAGTGACAGAGCACTGGAATTAGGTTGCCCATGGGGGTTGTGGAGTCTCCTACATTGGAGATATTCAAGGCCCACCTGGACAAGCTCCTGTGTGATGTACTCTAGGTTACCCTGCTCTTGCAGGAGGGTTGGACTAGATATCTTTTGAGGTCCCTGCCAACCCTTAGGATTCTGTGATTCTGTGAAAAGCCAGCCTCTCTCCAACTCAGCCTGACTGGAAACCGGCCTGAAGAAGGCTTTGTTCAAATCTCCACCTTCCCTACAGGGAGATAGATTTTGTTTATTTTGACTGAGTTTTGGAGCCTACATACTTCGGTGGTGTGGACTCCAAGATCAGAAGCACTGGTTTTGTACTCAACTTCTTGCAACCTCCCACTCATCATTTTCACCAACTCTGTGGTGCCACATTTTGACCAGAGACTAATTAACATCCTGCCTCAACAAAACGGCAGCACCCTTTCTCTCACACTTCTTGTAAATAGCATAACCCAATCCTGCTCCCATCTTCACTTCAAAAGTGTTTTTCTCACACCAAGCTCTTGTACAACAGCTTGCGTGTAGTGGTCACGCTGTAGACACCTTACACATGTACAGTGAGTGGTTCCTTTTGATGAGTCAGATTCTCAGCTGTTGCACTCCTTATGGATATGGGCTTCCAGGCAAGTGGATTAACCCAATTTGAAACATCATTTCAGCAACAGGACAGTTGAAGAGACTGGACAGTTCTCACTGAGCAACCTATAGCTGAATTGGCTGAGCCCTTCATACAGTAGCAGCACAGGGAGAAGGGAAGAGAGAGAGGGATACCAATCTGATTGCACACAAATAACTCATCACTAACTTAACTCTGCTGCTTCCACATAATTCCTCAGCTAGTCACAAAGTCAAAAGGCCCATACAGTATTGGACATGGATAAGCAAATGCGAACAGCAACATTCAGTAAATCAATTAGGAAGATCAGCTCTGCCTTACAGCATCCGAGCAAAACACAAGATCTAAAGCTCAAATGAACTTCACAATGTAGGAAAAAATCTAACTGCACTTTAAAGAAAGCCTAGCAGAATTACTGCACAATCAGAAGGCAGTCATTTATTAATATGTGATGATCATATATTTCTGTTCTTTTTAGTTAGGCTTAGATCTGAAATATGAGCCTTATATGGAAAGATGCTTTGGTGACAGTCATTTATTTGGGAAAGCTTTTACAGCCTTTTTGTTTTGCACAAATGATTTGAATGTTTAAAGCATTTAAAGAATTTCATATCTAGGTATTAATAAAGAGCTATTGTCTTTTATATTTTTATTAAGGTCTTAGTGAAAATGCAGCTGCTGACTTGTAAGTGATTCAAAAATAACATATATATAGCAAACAGGCAGCCATTTTCACAGTCTGGCAAGTAACGCATTTCCATAAATAACAAAGAATACAGGGTCATGGTATCAGCTGTTCAGAAATCTTTAAAAGTCACAATGCCTCTAATTCTGCAGTAACTATTTGCTGGATTGGTTTTATTTATGGCTTTCCAACTGACGGGCTTTCTCTCTGCTGTCCTCTCATTTGACTTCCACATGACTGTGTCCACACAGAGTGCAGTGGCAGTGGATAAGACTGGCCCAAAAGCTGGGGGTTTTGTAAAGGTTTGTGAACAGCTCTGCACGCATTTGTGTGTACACGCTGTACACACATTGGGTTATTCCTTCATACAGACAGCTGCCCTGTTACCTGGCTCTTCAGATGCGTGACATTAATTGCACTGTACATCAGCTTTAGATAATTAGACACAGCTGTATGTTCGAAAATAGCAACACGCAGTGGGAAATCCTGGTGGATGATTTTGGTCACACACACTTTCAGAGTTCTCAGATATACCATTATCCACCCCTTAACGCTCTGGTTTTACCCCTGTTTAAAGTTTTCTCTTACTTTTCCCGTGAGTACTTTGCCAAGCATTCCACTTGAAAAGGATTCTGTGACATTATCACTCAGCTTCTTTCCAATAGAAAAAAAATATATATATAAAAAATCCATGAAAATTAAAGCTGTTTCATCAACAGAATCAATTAAAAAAAAAAAGTATTTTTTTAGAAACAGAGATGATGGACAAGAAGCAGTTAATTTCTTCTTTGGAACAACATATAAAAGAATGCATTTCACGTATTTCTCCCTCCAAAAATAATCTGATAATTTTTCTAGAAAGAGACAGGAAGCTCCACTTCTGGGGGAGGAAAGGGGTGAAAAACAAACAAAACAGAACAAACACAAAAAAAATACCCACTAAAACTGCCTCAGATCTGCTCAAATCATCTTCCAAAAATATGTTACAAGCCATTTTACTTTAGAGGCTGGGTTTTGTTCATAAAATTATGAGACTATTATTATTTCTTATCCAGAAATATAAACAAGTCAGGTCTCAAGACATCTTGAGAGAATGGCTTGTTCCATTTTGTTGTATTGGAGGTGGTGTTTAAAAATGAAGGGGGAAAAGATTATACTGACAATTGTAAAAGCACAAAAAGACCACAAGCACAAAGGCATACAGAGAAATAAACACAGCAAAAATAAATACAGCAAAATAGAAATAAATGTTCAATCTAACTGTATTATCTGGCATCCCACAACCAGACTATAATATTAGGTTAAGAGTGTAAGCAAGCGGTTTCTTCATTGGTTTCAGGAGTTCAGATAGATAAGACAGAAGAGTCTAAGAGAAGAGCTGTGGTAACACGTTAACCCCAGCAAAGAGAGCACAGTATATCCCTTTAATTTTGATGCATGAGCTAAGAATTTCCTTCTTCCTTGTTTCTAACTGCCACCAACTGTATTTCTGGTCTACTGCTTCAAGTGAGCACCAAGCTACTAGGGGATTTCCTAAGTGGGATTACCCCTGCTTCTTCAGTTCCTGCTAACTGCTTACAATTGCACCTGTGACAATTTGACCCAGCTGGCTGTCAACAACCAGCAACCAAACATGAGGAAATAGCAGAGAGATTTAAGCTCTCTCAGAGGAATGGATGAAATGTAACCTCCGGGTGGGATTTCTTCTTTTGGCTGAAATTGGTAAGGACTTCTAATTCCTAAAAAGAGAACTGAAAGTCTAAGCTAGCCTAAAAACTTCCGCCATTCTGTCAAAAGAGACTTGTATTTCCATTCAGCTTTTGCTGAGGTACACTTGCAGGGTAAAATATAATTAACCCCTGAGTAAGGGAAGAATGGGAAAATGGTTTCCCTTCTCTTCTCAGGAAAAGCCTTTTGGGGTGGGGGGTGGGGGTCACAACAGAACAGCACCACAGCTTAAAGTAAAGAGAGGCGTAATTAAGCTTTCATACAACATCTGTACCACATTTACACATGCACTCACTTACAGAGAAGAGACAGACATCAAAACTAATGGAGAACATCCCAACTCTCCAAATGCAGGAAGAATGCTGTGGCCTTCCCAGCTGCACTCTCAGGACTGTAAAACGAGATCAGCAAAGAAGCCTTCTCCCGCATTGCTTTTACTGATGTTTTTGCCCAGGCAGTGTTACAAAGTTCTTAAAAAGATTTATCCTACTGCTCCATGTACTACGAGAGGCTTACGTGCACCAAGACTACTGGAAAACAACGGGTGCAGAATATGCTTCATCATCTCCTGGTTGTTACGCACAGTAATTGGTTCCAGGGTCAACACTGTGATGCCGCAACAAAGGGCTGTAGCTTAAGGGTAAAGAATAAACAGCAGGAGTTAATGGAAGTTCTGTTACTAGACAAACGCCCCCAAAATGAAAGAAAGGCAGCAAATAAAATATTTTGTATAAGCACAACTGATCAGGAATCCAACATGCGACCTTAGCTCTCAACAAGCTGTTAATTTCATTAAAGGAAAGAAATATAGCAAGTACTTTCAAGTATCTGTAACAAGAAAACAACACATTAGGATTTTGAACTTGGTTTGACAAACACAGTGCCTTGCATTGGGTGCCAGTTTATTTGTGTGAAAATATATAGGCAGAGAAGGGTGTCTGGAATTACAGTATTATTCATAAAATACTCATTACTAGGATAGAGGCAACTTTGTTTAAGATCCCATGCACGCTTGCTCCACTGAATCTAAACATCTGGGGCAAGTTATGTATCTGGCTTTAGTGCCTTTGAAATGATATGCTACATTTAAGCCAAGCGGTCCAGCCACACCAGTTTTAAGACTGAAGTTTTCAAAGTCCATCACTTTACCATTTTGAATCTTTCCATTCACTGACACTTTTGATAAAAATGTATTTATTCCTCTTCCCCGAGCACCAGGAAAGTGAAACAGATGAAGAACTGCAAATGTCTTCTTTCAAAGTGTTTCTCCAAACATAACTATTATCTCCTGACACTCAAGCACTCAATTGAAAAGGCACAAAGGAATATAGTCATCCTTGTGATTTAACAGGTGAAACACTAAGACATGCAACATATCAAAGCGGAATCCCTCATTTGTACGCTTCACAGTTATCACTTCTCCTTCCCTTTTCAGCTTCCGCTGTTCTCAGGACCTGAAAGAAACTTTTACCTGATTTTCTTTCACCTGTGCTCGACCGCTGTGCATAGCTCTCGAGTGCCAGGACTGCTCACGCAGAGTAGTGGCGGGGGCATGGTGCAACCTCCTGCCCCAACACACTCCCACACCCTAACACAAACAGGGTAACACTCCACTACAGTGCCTCCTTCCTTGATGCTCCACTTTCTCTCCACATGCACCCTGCGGTCACTCACTTCCTTTAAACAACATTCATTTTCTGAGAGCCAACTGTGCCCACATAGGCTGACTCCCTGCAGCATGCCAACCTCCCTGGAATGTGCTGTTCCGGGCCTCAGACATCCTCATGGCCCTTCTCTGACCAATAAGCTAACACCATGACACCACTTATGCAAACAGAACCTTTGCTTACCTCCAGCTTACTTCCTTGTGCCATTGATTCAGCTTTCCTCCAAGGCTGTCCCTAGGGCTGCCATTCCTACTTAAACCACCAATAGGTTTCAGTTGACAAGAGCCTGAATCTGGACCAACACCTTCAAGACAACATCTTCCATCACCCCCTTCTATTCACAACTTCATGATCATTGCAACAAGCTGGATCAAAGGGAAATGCCCCCAGCCAGGTCCCATCCATGTCCTCACAGCACCCAGCTCTCAGCAGCACCAGCCTGGGTACCTGCTTTCTCCACAGCACTGCTGAGATATGATAAACTTTGTCTCACTCTGAATTCAGACCCTCAACAAAAGAAATGTAGATTGGTTACCTTACAGTATATATTGTGTGATACTTTTGATACTGTGCATAAGACTGAACTTACTCACACCAAAAAGCAAATTCACAGAGATAGGGTAGTTACTGCAGAAGACTACATTTCTGGCTTGTGCTTTTGCATACCCTCCACTCCCCTCTACGACAGGGATCTCTGTAGTACTGTCAGCATCAGAGATCTGCTTGGAAGTATCCACAAGTTCCAGAATAAGTTGTTTACATCATTTGGATGCATCTCTAATAGTAACACATCAGCACTTTCCCGTTTATGTATACTAACCTATACTTGTTACACACACTCCCACACTTCCCGATTTTTTGCCTTGCCTTTCTCAAATCTTTTTCAGCTTGACAGAGTTTTTAATTACATTATGTTTCTGGCCCATTCCAACCTTCACCTCCATATGTATCATGTTTCTTTCCTTTTGGCTTCTGAAGGCCTCAAAGAAAGTTGCAAAACTGGAATTTGAGTAAATACTGTAGGAAGAGTACTTTCCATGACGCATTGGTTGAGTGAACTCAGTACTTCAACTTACTAAGTATATCCTAAGATATTAAAAAAAAATATATATATATAAAATCTTGCTCTAATCTGACCAAGAAAGGTCAGTCTAGCAGAAAATTTTACTAGCACGTAAAAATTTCATTATGCATTAATAACACTTCCGTTCCATTAAAGGCCTTAATATTAGGCATTGCATGCTGATAACAGCAGAGATAAAAAACCATGACAACTTCACTTGCAAAATAAAGTGATTATGTTTGAATCATAACCAGTAAGTCATGTCTGTGTGTATAAACTAATGAAATAAACAATATTCCGTATTCCCACACAAATAACAGCACTGAGGCTTCCCTGTCAAACATATTTAGCGCTACAGTAGCAAGTAAGTGATTCTTACTTACATGCACCCAGTCCATTGTTCCGTAACAGTCCAAGCAAAGATTAAGTTTTTCCTGTTACAACTTTACCTGACATTCTGTGGAGGGCTTTTTAAGGCTTCTCCAGGCTTCAACAGTACTTAAGGTTAAGATGCTTCTGTGAAACTGCTGCGCATGTGGATACAGCCATGTGCAAGGACAAGAAACTTCTGCGAAGTATTATAAGGGGTTTAAGATTAATGTGTTCCATGTGCAGTATAAGCTGTACTTCCTGAATTCTCTTTTAAGGAAAGAGAAGGATCTATTTGCTTCATTATCTCCTAAAAAAGGCTTTACTACCAACCCAATAAAGGTTTAACCACAGAAAACTGAACACACCTTTGGTTCAATCGTGCTACCCAACTAGCAAAACATGCAAAAGGCAACAACTGTATGAAACAGCTGCTCCACCTCCTTGGGGTACAGAAGGGATGGGAAGAAATGAAGTCTTTTACATCCAATTATCATCCCAACTCACTGTGCTCATCATGACATTGGCATGCAAGCTCTATTGTTAAAACACACAGAAAATGTTTCACAGACTAGGAAAAATAAAGATGCCACGCAGACCCAAGTTTCACATTTCCAAAAGAATCCATATATTTCCCTTGTGTTGTGCTTTCTTTTCCCCTCCAAAAAATATTTAGGTTTGCTGACAGTAGCTTGCCTCAAATGCTATTTAAGCAGTAAGACATCACAAGACATATGCTATCCTGAGATAACATACACCTCTGAAGTGCTGTTAGGTGTAGCTGATGCCTTCAACTGCCTGATGAATTTGTTATCTCAAAGAAACACAAGGTTTGGGAGTACCTCATATTACAAACTAACCCCAAATTTAAAAAAATAAATAAACCAGTGACTTTGGATCCTTTGGAGCAGGGGGGAGGAAATGGGACAACAGGGAAGATGACTTAAGAGTAACTATCGCTAACTTATGGCTCCCAAACAAGACTAAAATTACAGATGTGATATGATTTCATTTTAATGGTTATTTGTTTTTATGTTTATTGAAGTGACAGAGCTTAAGTAGTATCTAAGGTTTGGGATTAGAAACCTGGAAAACAAAGTTCTAAAAAGCAGAAGGGCGAATCTTCCCCCATGGATCCGCTATGAGAAGTATCTCATGCTCTAAATCCATGTTAAATAAGCACCGATATCCAAGTTACAAGCATCAGCTGAAAGAATACTTTTGTGTTTCACATGGACGCTTTCTCAATAGAGATTCTATACTTCAAAAGAACAAGGTGCTGATTTTTTCCCGTAGCATCACTAAAGCGTAACTGAAACCATTAAGAGAGTACCCACAAAAGACAATTCTGATACCTGTTTCTCTCCCCTAATCTTAACACCTGTAAAGTTTGCATGCTACAGTACATTTCAGGATATGCCATTTACACTGGCATCGATTACAGCAAAGAAAGATTTCTCTATTCTTCTCTAACCTCAAGCCATTAGGTGCCAAGTAGCTCAACAAAGCAGCTGTTACTGACTCCAACCTGACTGCTCATAGGCTTAAAATCAAGCCAAAAGTTACGAGTTTTGCTGGATCAGGACCAAAACATTCAGTAATTTGCCAGTTCAAACTCATGCTGTGTATAAACACAGAAAACAAATTCACCATAAAAATAAGTTCCTTAGACATTTACAAATCCATTCCAGGCACTGAAAATAATGTCTAGGTATTGGTCACAAAATATGGAACAGTAGCAGTCACACGCCAAGGGTAATGAGGATCCAAAAGTCTCATTCAAGGACTAGGGCATTGAAAATTCTAATGAAAAACTCAAAAAGTTTTCCTCCGCAGTTTCCACACAATTCACTATATGCTTTTCATTTCCCTAATAACCCAAGCTTGATGCTGATAAATCTTGTAGGCAATAAAAAAAAAAAAAAAAAACAAAAACAAAAAACTGAGAATAAAACAAAAAGTTATTGATACTCCCACTGTAAAGGGTTCCCTTGATTACAGCTGCTTTTGACTTCTACTGGTATGACTGGTACCACTGTCAGCCCCATTCAAGCTAAAGCAATCCAGTGCTTGCATGAGACTACTGAGTTATGAAGTAATAAATGTAAAGTCAGGTGATGCCTTAAGTAAAACTTGTATTTGTAAAATGCACCTTCAGAAAACAAATTATCTACCAACACTAGCCCACACCATGAACTACTTCTATACCCTGTGCAGCCCGGGGACTCCCCAGGTTTCAGCATCCACAAAATTTAGCCCACCATACCCACTGAGAGCACCTACTGCCAAACCCAACATGTTAACAAAGAAAACCTGGTTTTAGATGGATGAAGAGCAAACTGTGAACCATGATGTTAAGAGCAGCAAAAACATTTAACATTAAAGACACAAGTCCCTCATTAGCAGCGGTTCACAGATCAGTATAATCCCACTGAACACAGCCACAGCACTACCGAAATATTTGGAAATTAGATTAAAAACGCTAGCACTGCCATTTTCATTGCCTGAATCTTGTTTTACTAGATGGGGGAAGGAAGTCCTTGCTCACTAATCAGAAACCGCTAGAAAATAAAAGCACTACACAATGTGATCTTATGACTATAAATGTCACAAAGCAGTATTTCACATGCTATAACTTGATGTAATAGAAACATCAGTACTAACAAATACCAGAACTGCTCGCTGAACTGGCTTTTACAAGGCAGCAAGGCCAGGGTGGGTGTCCAGAAATGAGTGTTTTGAACAAGCCCAGTTACTATGCAGCTGGATGCCCGAGTGTGCGTCCCTATATGCAGATGTTTATGATACTTGCTGAAGAAAAGCTAAAAGCCTACTATGAAAACTGCAACCCCTGTGGCAAGGCAACTGTCTTAAACATGAAGGGGTATTTTTGAATGCACAAACTGAAAACAAGATGGCTAACAGCTTTCCACACCCTTGGAATTTATTTTACAAAGAAATACTAGTGCTTGGCAAGCACAGAATGGGAACTGGCAATTCAGGAAGGACTGAACATAAAATACAAGCGATCCTTAGAAGCAGCTCTTGTGACAAATTTCCAAAAGCTATGGAAGAAGTATGAAGAACTAATCTTGCTTTGGGCATCTGACAGAAGCTTCAGGGCAAAGCTTATCCTACTACTGCCTACTTTTAAAAAAACACACTGACTTCCCTGCTTTCTGACAGATAAAATAAAGGATGGGTAAACCTACCTCTCCCTTAGCATCTTGGCACAAATTTTCTTCCAAGGTGAAATATGCTTTGGTTGCTTGTTATCACAGACTACAGCTACAATAAACTGTCTAAACAATACTTCTAATTGTGTCTCGTTACTGAATATGGCAACCTGCAAAAACAGGAACATTAACAATTAAAGCTAAATCCAGTAAGACTATCTATGACATGCTATATCAAAATACCCTGCGCAAAATTTTTCAGTACTTAAACAAGACCCCAACATAAATGTTTGCAAGGAATAAAAGCAATGCAATAGCTGGATTAATAAGTTCAAACTGCTGCAAAACAAGTTGTCTGTGAGCAACAGCAATCTTTGTCTTGAGAAGTCATTCATCTACTGAAGTATCTCAAGCTCAACCAGCAAGACTTAGCTCTGACTTGAGCTGTGTGTTACCTGTTTTTCATCACCATGCTCCACTGGGAGAAGAACCTGAATTACTGTTTAACACTCTGGCTGGCCACCCACATTACAGCAGACTGAGTAAAACAGGACCTAGTAATGCGTAATCAGGAATACAGTGGAAATTACCCAAGATGCCTACAGGGTTAAGCGTTCCTTAGTTATATGACGTCAGGGTAATGCACAACATTAAAGGGTAATGACTACATTATCCCAAAGCATCGCTGCCCTTTTCCAGTCAAACGCTTTTTGTTTGAGCTTCTTGAAGCACAGCTCCAACCATCACCCTAAAATAAGCAAGGGCCAAGTAAACTTCACATGTGTAAGGTACACATCCAAGAGAGGTTTTGACCCACACCTCTGTATCTGTCCTACGGCTCTTCTCCATTTCTCTCCCCTTGATACACACTTCAGTGATCCTGGCTGTCAGAATTTTTCTTGTTATTCATTTGCTTGGGATGATCAGCATAATTTCTATTTTCTTCTGTTTCCTCAGTTCTTCTTCCCATTCATGTCAACCCACAATTAAAAATAAATGAAAGCAAAAAAGCTACTGTTGATGGCAGCAGCACCACAGGAATATATATATATATATGCTCACACATAGAAGATAGCCTCTGCAGCCCTGAGGAGTGCAGAAGAGTCCAAAGGGGAGCGAAGAGGTAACAAAGTGCTGCTGTGGAGATACACACAGGTTTGTACTGATCAAAAATAATGCTTCAACCTGCAGTACTTTCCAGAGAAACTTCAGATCATGAGAAAATACCACACTGCATGTGGATTTGCTACATACATCATGACTGGACTGTGTGCATTACAGCAAGGCAGACATGAGAGAAATTTCTGCATGGTATTATGAGGCACGTTCAAACCAGGTAACTGATCTAGTCCTGATTCACTGAATGGGCTTTAAGGAACAGTTTGAACTTTAAAGTTCCAAACAATGCTTAAGAGATCTTACTTGTGTAAGCACAGGGTCCTTGGTTCAAGTCACAGAAGAAGCTGGGAAGAGACATCAACTTGCTGTATTTAAAGTCCTGGCATTAATCCCACTGGTGTTAACAACCAAAACAATTAGTTTGGGTTATAAAGTTGAGGGGGTTTTATATGCCAACAACGATCCTCAGCAATGCCAAAACTGACTGGGGAAGTGTGTAATCACAGTGTAATGTTTTTATCTCTGTGGTAGGGATCTAACAGAAGCCACTGAGACACTCTTCCTCCCTGAAACTACCTCATTTCTTGGAAGCCCGGGGCAGGAGTTACTAATAGTGCAGCACTGAGACATTCCCCAACTTTTAATATGCTTATTCTGCAAAATAAATAAGCTAAATAACTTCAACATACTTAAGATTGTACATGCAGAACAAGATCTTCACTTGATGTAAAACGCCCCAACGGCACTGCCTTCAGTGGCATGACACTGTGGGGTTTACAGTAAGTGAGAATCTGGCATAAGAAGTAGCTGAAGTGTAATTATTTGATTAAGACATATAGTAAAAATGTTTGATTTTTTCAAGAGTGGAGAGGACTTCCACAGAGGAACACTTTTTCATATAAGCAGAACAATGAAGTCCTGGTACTAGATACTGACAGCTTTTTTTCATGCACTCACTCTGGCAACAGAGAACATAGGACTATCTTTCTTCTTTGGAGTTACTATATATTTTAATTTTTCTATTTTCACTCGCTTAACTGGTTCCTCCCCCCCCCCCCCCCCCCCCCCCCCCCCCCCGAATTACAGACTTGCCATTTTACTGGAAAATTAAAGCAACTCAAGACAATTTTTACTCTTACTTTAAATCAAATGCCTTATGAAATTGGGCACTTTTTGTTAGAAAGTTCCAGCTCTTGGATTCATTATGATTTATATCTGAGCAAAACAAAGTCCAAATTTATGCTTTTTAAGTCTCTCCTACTCTTCTTCTTTCAAAAAGCATGATAATGTTATGTTTCTATTCAAGCACTCCAATTTATATACAGAATTTTCTTATAATATGCTTGGGATAAATGGTATGTGCTACATCTCTCAGTTTGTCTAACCTGTAAGCAATTCACAAACAGCTGTCTCTTCTCCTTCAGTTTACTAATAAAGATACTAAAGCAACATCTGGCCATGGATTTCTAAGAGTTTTTTAAATGTAACAAGCATGAAGAGCTCTAAAACCAGGCACTGCTCCCCTGTTTTGCTTAAGCTGAAGCCAAGGAAGGAGCTGAGAGCTCAGACATTTCAACAGGTTAGTAACAACAAGCCGGTGACTCCAGTGGCAGGTGAGCTCCCGCTGCCGTCTCCCATTCATGTGACTACTCCACTGTTGCACTTCACATGGCAATCTCCTTGGAGTCACGAGCCTCTGAGTGTAGGGCGTCACAAGCCCTCACAGCTTCAGTGCAAGACACCCAGAACCCTGCCATTGCCTTGGAGGGTCTGAAACCCAACACCAGCCCACACCTCTTTTCAGCCTCCCCTCCTCTTTGAAACCTCACTGTACAGCACAATTCCCTTCACCAAGATCTTGCTCCTCTCTGCCTTCCCCCATTTCCCCTTCTCTCCCCCCTACACCTTATTCCCATCTTGTCTCACCCCTTCATAGAGCTCATCACCTCTTGAGCAAGTACCACCATACCATCAGTTAACTCCTGGTGGTAAAACACAAACCAAACACAGCCACAAATGACTGTTTTGTATTCATTGTTTGTTGTGGGGTTTTTTAACATTCTGTGCAGTCTAGCAACTTGTGTCCCCCTCATCTAGTCAGCCTACGAGCTCCTTGGGCCTGAAGCAGTGCTGGTACAGGGCCTAGTGCAACAGTTCTCACTTGCAATCAGCCCCTTCCCGTATTAGCCAATGTAATAAGAACAACATGTGTTGAGTAAGGGTGAATCAGTCCCTCATTAAAGCATTTCAAAAATCCAGAGGAGTCTGACAGGAAATAAAAAGGGAAGAAGAAAAGGGAGAGAAGAGGCAGGGAGATGAAGGAAATAAAATGGTTATGACTGTTTCCACTGGATGCAGCATTCCAAGGAGCAATACCCTCTCTACCTGCCATCCTTCTCTGACAAGGTCAGGCTGGAAGCAGCATTTCTCCTTTACTCCTATATAAAACTCCTCTTTTTTTTTTTTTCCCCTCCCCACATTACTTGTAACAGTTACTTCCTGCCCAGTCTGGCACTTAAAATGCAAAAAGAAGTACCTTTACGGCATTCCTTTATTGGCTGGGGTATCAAAGGCCTGTGATTTTACTACGTGTTTGCCAAGCACCAAGAAGTATTTGTTTTCTTCATCTTCCCATTTGTCAGCACCAGTCACAGCCTCAAAAACTGAATTTGCTTCTTCATTTCAGGACCAAAATTGTTTATAGTGCCTAACGTAACAGACTGCAACACCTTCACTGCTAAGCACACCATGACAATGAGGGGGCCCACACTGAGCCTTAAAAACACCACCAAACGCACACAGGCTGAATTATTTATTTGGCATACCAAAACCTACATTTTAGTTGAGAAGATGGAAGATTAGAAAGACAGTGTTTTCCTTTCCACTTTTATCAGCACATGCATAATCCCCCTCTACTCCCTCAGTCATAGCTCTGGGGTTTAGTTAAAAATGAAAATCCCAGACAAAAAAAAGCCTCAAGCTGGAGAAGTGCTGTGCAACAACTCATAAGCGGTTCAAACAGCCTGGATGCAACTCAGTGGAAATTCAGGTACAGTTTGCTAGTGGCTGGAATACCAAATAAAAACGAAGACTCATATGGGGTAGGAAGGCCTCAAAAATATTCAGGCTGCTCTTAATGGAGTGAATGTGCTCTGGGCCACCTCTTCCCATGTGGCCGTCACAAGCACATATACCTCACTGCATATATACAAAGTATTACAGGTATCACAAGGTACACCATGTGTAACTCCAGAAACCTAATTTTTACCCTCCATCCAACAAGACAGAAAGCACTTCGTAACCAGCTACCTTACCCCCTGACAGCTGATAAGCTGGGTTTGCAAACACTATCCCAGTGCCTGAGAAATCATTACGTTAGTCTATGCAGACAGCAAATTACTGTTGTGTTAAGAACAAAGAAGTGCCTACCCTGGAGGCTCTCAACCCCATTTCACATGCAAGGTGTAATTCTTGCTCTTTCCCACTAAGCCCTATCAGTACTTTTCAGCCTCAACACCTCTTGGCCCTACGTGACCACAGAGGTGCACTGGCAGTTCCCCCACTGCAAGACTCTGTGTGTCAACAGGGCTACTCAGCTGATTAAGAATTAACCACAGAAAGAAAAACCTTCAGCTGAGTCAAGGCCACAAGATTCAGCACTTGGCAGTCTCAAGGCCCTCTTCTGAACCAGGATAACACAGTAATGTGTCAAAGAGGAGAAAACCAGTCAAGATGTGAAAGTAAAGAAATGATACAGTTGCTATATAACCTTATGAGTAGCCCGAGATTTTCCTGACTGTAGCCCGAGTAAAAATTCCACCACAGGAGGCATGCCAGGAAGAGGAACTGAGAGCACCACTCGCCCACCTCCACTGGGAAATGATGCTGTCTGTATGGTTGGAGCACAGCTCTTGATGGAAAAGCTTCACCTGCAAGAGTGACTATGAAAAGCCGCAGTGGAGGACAGCAAACCGCAGTACTTCTACAACAAAATGTGCTTCAAGACCATACCGAACACCTGATTTTAGCAGTCGCATACATGAAGGCGGAATTTGGCCTATATTCTGTACACTTTTAAGTTTCTGTTCATAGGGGAAAGAAAGAAGGCCTCTCAAGTTAAAGCAGCAACCTGAAGAGTAAAAATAATCCTACAGCCTGAGGGACAGAAGGTCCCCTTGTCCTTAGAGAACAATGTAAGGGAAGTGTCAGTAAATCTGCATACCAAAAACAGAAAACTGAGAAACTTAAGTCTTGAACATTGACTTATGGAAACACCTTTAAACAAACAAACAAAAAATTACCACCACCACCAAAAACTTTCTTCTGAATCCCCAAAATCTTTTGTCACTTGTAAAAAGCATTCACTTCACTGACACAGTGATTTTATTTAAATAAGCTCTATTAATAAGCAAGGGTAATATTTCTCTGGGTCATAATCTTATCAGCCAGTTGAATACTTGATTAGCTCTTTAGTTGTGACATTAGCAAATGCAACATGCAGCTGCCACCCTCCCAGCTCACTGATGCAAAAACATCCCTTTTCCAAGATGCACCTTTATTCAGGCCCATCAGTTTGCTGCTTCTTTACAGTTAAACATGGGGACCAATTTGGTACCATAACAAACACGTTTCCAGGTGTTGGCTACTGGCATAGGTTAAGCCAGTCACTTAATTCCTGTGAGAGAAACTGCCATGTTAATTTAACTGTCACCTTTCACTCCTGCAAGAAGAGCTTAAAGCTTGAGTTGAGGTAAGAAGCAGGACTGGCGAAGAGATGAGACAGCACCTCTTGTTAGCAAGAGTGCTTCATATGGAGAGCCTGTAAGAACAGCTTTCCTACTTGAACATCATGAAGAAGTGTTCTGGTGTTTTTAGCCATCTCCAGAGAGACACTTTTCCACCACAGCAGTTTCCGTAAGGCAAATAAATGTACATACACTGGTAAAACATGGCAACTGTATTTAACTGTAGACAAAGCTGCAGGGTTATCACTACATCTTATGTCAACTGTACCAAGGTGTTTCAGGCAGCAGCTGATGGATTTTCACACAAAGTATGTATGCTTCCATAATGAAGTTAATTTAAGCATCCAAAATCCAACAGCAGATAGGAAAGCTAAATTCTGAGTCTTTCAAACAGGCAAGTAATCACTGAGAAAATATGTAAGTCAGCCTATCACTGGGACTTTTTACTGGGACTTTTTGGAATTGCGGTTTATGGAAAGGGAAAAAAAAAAAGGGCATTTAAAAAAAAAAAAAAAAAAGAGTTCCTGGATTAATTTACATTTCTGTTCTAGCACTCACCCAATTTGTCCACTGGGGACTTACTCCAAGTTGTAGCAAAATCAAGTTTAGGACCATTCTTGTTAATTTAATGACAAACAGATGGGTTTAATTTTTTACAGCTTCAATCCTCTGGCACTTTCTTCCCTCTACACCTTACAAGCAGTGCTGGCTCCAACTTTTACTGTCCTAAAACCATGGGACTTTCACAAAAGCAGCTCAATGACCAAAAAGTGTGTGTAATATATATATGTATATATAAAAACATTATGAAAAACATGTAACAATATACAATTCTGGAAAGCGTTCCTTTGCTACTGTGGGGTCTGTAGCGAGGAAAAAGCACAACATTATATAAAGCCCTGACAGAACACAGCTACTTGAATAACCCGCCCTCTTCCACAATGGTGCAGATTACTTCATCTATGATGGTCTTGAAAATGTGTTTAACTCTACAGATAACTATGTTCTTCACAACAAAACGAATGAAAAAGAAAACGTTACTGTTTGCCAAAGAGAAAACAAACAAAAAAGCAGCACAAGGCTAGTAAGGAAAAAACGGTTAATCTCACATTTCTAAGAGGGTATTATAAACAAAGAATGGTGAACAACAAAAAGAAACTATATTAAAAAATACAAAAGTGCTTAATGGTGTTCTTTTAAATATTTACTTTGCTGCTATTTGGAGAATAATTTGTTCCATTTAGTAGTGTTGGGCTCAAAGGACCGCTTTAATCCAGAGAGATTAATTATAGCCTTTGGAGTTATAAACACAATTTGGGAAGTGAAGCAGAGAAGAAGAGAGAGATGCCTTTCACGCTGGAGATTAACAAGTTTACACGCTTCGGGGCTGCACCACACTGGCTGTGCCCCTGCTACACCTGCATGCTACAGGCAGAACAGTGCACATGGTGCCCATAAACTGGGGAAAAACAGCCCCCAGGATATCCAGGGAAAACACTACTCTACCCTACAGCATTGGGTAGTTGCCCATACACTGTTGCTATGGGCAACTAAAATATTTCTCAGGTGTCCTTCACCAAAATACAAATTCACTTGTACCTTACGGAACTGTCCTCTGATCTTGCTTTTATTACCTGTGCCAGGAACCACAAGTTACCATGCCAAGACAAGCAGCAGCACTCAGTGGACACAGGACCTCAATCACACTGCCTTTAAACCTTTCATATGCTTTCACACATCTCTCCCTCTGCTCATCACCATGACCCGCACCGGGAGACACAGGAACTGGCAACACCGTGCAAGCAAAGCTGGAAGCAATCTTACCTATCAAGGGGTTGGCTGCTCCCTCCTCTGAGCTCTCCTCAGCCCCTTCCTCTCCCAGGCCAGAGGTGACCGAGTCCTCAGGGGCGGACGCAGATTCGGGGGTACTGGGCCCACTGACAGACCCCGAGTCCCCTTCCTCACTGCTGGAGCCATAGCGGTCTGGCTGGGCAGCCGTCCCCCCCTCGCGGCAGCTCCTGCGCTCCTTGCGGTGCACCCGGGAGTGCAGCACCATTTGGTGGTAGGTGCGGAAGATCTTGCCGCACTCGAAGCACTCGGTGGACTTGTTCTGGGTGGCCCGCCGGCCCTGCCGTGAGGCAGGGCGGTAGTCCAGGTCCCCCTGGGCGAGAGGGCAGCTCTCCCCCGATGGGGTGCTGCCAGTTTTCTCCAGGCGCCCACTGGTGCAGCTCTTCTTCTTGGGGTTGCTGGAAGAGCTGGGTGAGTCCTGGTCTCGCTTGCGTTTCTCCTGGTTGACAAGGATATACTCTCTTTTATCCTTGTCGTAAGTCACATCTGCATCCGCCAGGGCCTCGTCCCATCCCACATACTTCACATAGTCTGAGGGCTCTACTACTTTTCCTTTGGTGGCCAGCTGCCAAGCTTGGTAGCTACTGACAGGATCCAGCTCAGCTACCCTTTTCCCAGGCTGTTCTCTTGTAACTCTATCCAGCCCTACAGATGGCCTTAGATTGAGACACTGCAAGAAAAACTGCTTCGTTACCGAGGAGCTTAGGCTCCCATCAATTAAGTCCTCAGCTTTATCCCCAGTGCTGCCCCTCTGTGCTCGGTAGTGAACAGCATTATGCGCTTTCAGGCTTTCCATATTTGTAAACAGATTTCCACACTTGGTGCAAACTTCATACAGAGATAGGCCTGTCACAATCATCTCTTCCTGTATCACGTTATTGATAGTGGCTATGAGCTCCAAATCATTTTTTGGTTTGTTTTTGCTCCCAGTCTTGGGGCCATGTGACTTCATATGGTTTTTGAGGAACCAGGGCTCTTTGAATCTCCTACCACAAATGTGGCACCCATGATCAAATGACCCCCTGTGCTTTTTCATGTGAGCTTTCAGGAACCAGGTTTGACTAAAAGCCTGACCACACACTTCACATGGAAACTCGCCTGCACTCTGCTCACTCTTGCAGTTCTCTGTGTAGGGCCCCCCATTTGGGACCTGAGCATGGTCCTTCTCTACATGGCTTAAGAGCATCTCCTCCCTCAGGGTCATGTAGCTACACAACCTGCACTTGAATGGTTTATGGACCTGGTGTAGGTGCTGCTCCAGGTCTTTCTTCCTTTCAAATTTGTTTTTGCAGAAGGTGCACTGGTAAGAGGTCAGCTTGCCATCCACCTCGGCTGGAACTGCCTCCATGACCTCCTTCTTGCTGCTTCTCAACAAGATCTTGCTGCTATCAACCTGAGCAGTACCATTCAAGATCTTGTTGCAGGCAGATGTACTTTTAGTGGGGCTGGTGCACCCACCAAGGCCCTCCGAAACGCCCATCTCCCCCAGCTGTGCCTCTCCCATCTCCGCCTCATGCCCCTGACTTAAAGTGCCTGTTCTGTGACTACGGATGTGGATCTTGAGGTTGCCCTTTTGGGAAGCTCTGTGATCACAGTAAGGGCATTTGTAGGGCTTCTCACCCGTGTGCTTCCTCATGTGCTGAGACAAAGAGCTCTGAAAAGGGAAACTTTTACCGCAGATGCAGCAGCTGTGGCACATGGTCTTGTCAGTATCCATGTCATTCTTGCTTAGCTTGCCTGGGCTGGAGGATCTCCGTAGCTCCATTTCTGCCTCTCTTCTGCGATCCATCTGTATTACTGCAACATCAGGTAAGAGGGGCAGGAGGACAAAAGCATGCCCGGCAGCAGAGGAGGGCTGGACCGCGTTTTCAATCATACGGTTCTGCAGAGAGATGTTTTATTGCTTCATTCTCTGGGTAACGCTTCTCCTTTCAGCTGCTCAAGAGAGTCTGAAGCACCGCTTTACTTCTGTGTGCTGTGTAAACGGATGGCATAGATCACCTGAAACAAGAACAAAAATCACACAAATGTACAGAAATCATGTAAACAGATTCTTAAATCTATATAAACCTATTCATATTTTTAATTCAAAAGCTTCCATCACACCATGTTCAGAAGCATACTGTGCCGCAATTTATTGCACCAAAACGCAGCAGCTTCTCCTTTTGCTGATAATCTAGATTTCAGTGGCATCATTAATAAACGAGTAAAATAAAAAAAAAAAAAAGCAAAGATTCATTTCCATAAACTGACATCAGAGTGTCTTTTAAAAAGTACAAACTTTCAAAACACTTTTTGTTTTAAAACCGGGCAGAAGCGGCTAAAAATATACCTTAAATGAGGAAAACATTTCTTGAACGGGTTATTATGCTTTAAATCTGTGGCTTTACCATCATGTGTAATTTCATGTAAAATACTTCCTTGCCAAAGATAAAAGGCTTTCCTAGAGTCTTTAACAAGTATCATATTCCTGCTGGCAACTGCATTACTTTGTGTCTCAGACAGCTCTGCACGATGCGGCATGCACAGAGCAGGCGCAGAGGCTGAGGACGCTCAGTACTTTGATTAGAGAGAAAATAAGAATCCAGAGCCTGACAAAGCATTCAGGAAAATTAGAAGTTACTTCCTGATGGACAATGAAGAAAAAAACCAAACCCCTCAAAGTTTAATATTTAGTCAAGATCTAACAAAGGAAACTGATAATGTGCATAGGTATCAAATGATCTTAACAAGACATACAGGAAACCACAGCACCACCCACCACAATGAAACAGAATCTCAACCATAAACAAACAAACAAAACAAGAAACAGCTTTGATTAACAAAACAGATTAATAAAAGTTTTAAAGCTTTTGTATCTCATCATGACTAAACACAATGTCAATATCTGCCTCAGCAATGCAAGATGCAACACACCAGCAATTCCCCACCTTGTATATGGCAAAAGACAATGGGTAAGTCTCCACAGATTCTTTTCCAATTACCACACTGTAAAAAAATCTTCCCCCTTTCCTATCCTCATTAAGTACTACAAACACCACACGACTAAGATCATAGAATACTGTATTTTCTAACAAAAAGAACCAATCTATTACTACATTAAGAAAACATCAACTTCTTAAAATGCAGCTAAAAATATGCAGAGCAATAACAAGTCTATATGTTCACACATCCATCACTTGACATGTGACTCAATAAATAAAGAGCTACAGATCTACAGTTGCACATTTTAAGCTGTATTCACCTCTGCATCTCTTCAATGTGTAAATAAATAAATAGTCTAACCACATCACCAGCATGAGCCTTACAAAAAGCAAGGTAAAACTGATGCAATGCTCATATCAGCTACACACTATAGAACAACATGAAGATAATCTAGTCTCTTATTTGCTACAGGACCATACATTTCTGGGTTTGATTTTCTGCAATATCTAATATCCGTTCAGCATGTGAGGAGTTATCAATGGCAAAAACCCAAACTAACTTTTCCTCAAGAGAGCTGACAGTAATATCTAAAGGACATGATGCAAATGCAATTTCATTCCTTGAATGACGCATTTTTCATATTATGACTAATTTATTGTGACTAAAAAGAAAAATAAAATCCCAAATTCAGAAATCCAGATGAGCAGGAAATTTATAAACAAGACTATCTAAATTAATCTCAGAAATTAGACATTTAAAACCAAATGGAGGGGCAGTCTCAGAAGAAATTCCCTGGGTATTTAATGGATGTCAGCCACTGGAAGTTGTGGCTGTACCAGAAAGTACAAACATGCTAAACAGCAAACAGAAGTGCAGTTTACACTGCATTACTGATGTATGAAACAATTTAGAGTAACATCTTATTTATTTGACCTGTAATCTAAACTTGCCGAGTAACAACCCATAGTGTCTTATAATCAAAGACTTAACCTAAAAGTCATTAAATCATAAAAAAAACCACCAGGGTAACTTCTTCATTTAACACAACAGTAAAGAATACTTGAACAAGCTACAGATTCTTTTCTAATGTTCTCCACCACTGCAGAAAAAAAAAAAAACAAAAAAAACCAGAAAGCTCTGGGGCAGATTTTTCCAGGTATTTTATGCAATCTTTTCTACATTCTCTATTTTCTACAGTTTACACCAGTGAGAAACACTGCTTATTGACTTGGTTTTTTTGTAGGTCCCATTTTAACTCAACTTTCTACAAGGTTTCCTGTCTGAAAGTTCAAAAGAGCCTTAAGAGCCAAACTTAGACAAGAATGCTGTATGCAGCAGTTCAGACACACATAAATTCAAAGTTTCAGAGTCCCTTTGTTTACTTGGCCGCAGATTCCCTATGCTTAGCCTTGACATATTTCACTTTAATTATTTATAGCATTTTCATTAATGAAACTTAGTTATGAAAATGAGGATATGAAGAAAGCATTATTTATAAGAGGGGTATTAGCCACTCACAGGAGATTCCCCTCAGCCCTATATTACATTAGGCCTGAGGGGGGAAAAAGTCAAAGTTAAAAAATTGCTGAATTATTTTATTAGCCTAAAATACTTCATGGAAGTGTTATCGTCTTCACCAAAATATTCTGAGATAATTGTTTCATCTTTATTACTTTAGCTTGGCCAACACAGTGCAATTTGTAACTTTAAAAGTTGAAATAAAGTAGTCCTAGATTTGAATTATTTAAGACTCACAAAAATTCCAGCCTGTTCTTCCACAGACAGAAATTCCAGGGGGAGGAAGGGTGGTGTTCACCCAATCCGAGTTTGCTTTACACAGCATGGAGAGGTCTCCCTTAGGCTTTGGAAAATTGACTGAGATAAACATATATGAACAACTTAGAACTCCCTCCCTACATCATTTGAGTGCCACTTTAATGCTTTTAGAGGGGCTCTCTGAGAACAGCAAAGCCAGTGTTCATTGGAAAGAAGCAGGAAAAAACGAAAAAACAACTTTAAAGAAAGCTCAAATTCCAAAGACTGAATGCACAAAATAAGGAAAACATCACTTGCAAAATCCTTCCAACAGAAAATAATACTTTGGCTTAATAATTTCCACTTTAGCATTAACCACTGAACAAAGATGGCACAAGGGATGGAAGACATCAGCTTGCAAATCAAGCCCCACTGATTGCTCTTCTGCTGTGAGTAAAATTTTGTCACAGCTATTTTTGTTTCTTCCAGGCTGACTGTGGTAATAAAAATATATGTACTTTGAAATAATTATGAATTTGAAAGTATTCTGAAATAATTCTCTTTCAGCACACATGCAACATGGCCATGTTCAGCTACCCTAAGGCTGCTACAGAAACGTTTCAACTCTCACTAACTTCAGGTGGTAGATGGTAACCTTTCATTGCTCTGGTTCAAGCTCACCCTGCAGTTCCTTAGCACCATCCTGTCACACAGAATCCATAGCAGAGTCATATCCAGCCTGCAGACTTCTCCTAGACTGTCACAGCACAGTGATCCCCACTAGCACACTTGCAAACCATAAGGAAATTCAACTGAATGCAAGCTGTAAATTAATATGTAGTCTTTAAAAGTATTTTGTGTGTTTTAATGGCATTGCAGCCATTAAAACACAGTAACATGTATGTATGCCAAATGCAATACAACTCCTTGAGGATGTCTGATATTATGCTGTAAGAGCCATATGAACTAGACTCACTTTGTTTTGTTGAACTAGGGATCAGCAGTTCATGAAAGAGGGTGCTGGCCAGTATCCAGGGCATTTCCAGCCCTTATTAAATACACTGAGGCACTTAACACCACTACCATTTACATGCAGGTTTGGTATATAAAGCAAGGTGGAAGAGAAACGTACAAAGACCCAAAACCAGGAGGCGTGGCATGATGAGAAATGCCCTTGCTCAGCCAAATATTTCAGGCTTGTTTCTGCACCACTTGCCCCATAGACAGCCTTTGCCTTGACTCACACAGTGACAAGTACAAATAAACATTTTTTAATGTCCCCACCAGAAGGGAAAACAAGCTTTTCCTACTAGCTTAAACCAAGAACTGGTTAGAATTGACTCTATTTCAAACATTTAGACACCAAAACTTCTCTGGTTTTAAAAACTAACTCAGACATGGTTCTTCGGTGAGAGAAAATACATTTGGCCAAAGGGATCAGCGGTCATCACAGAGCCACAAGGCCTTTCCCAGCACCAGCCACAGCTTCCCCAGCAAGGTCATAGTAGCACATCCCCTGTGGCAGAGATGCAGGTGCACCAGTGCATGGCTGCACCATCCTCGCAACTTCTGCAAGTCTTTAGGTATATTAAAAGTACAGGGGAACAGCATTTTAAATAAAACAGGAGTACTCTGAAATACCTACTACTCTACATGACACCTGCATGTTCTGGAAGAGGACCGGGTATGCTGTGAGGACTCCCCTGCAGGGTGAGACAGGCTCTCTTAAGGGCCTTTCGCACCTCTTGGAAAACAATTAATGCACGAAGAAACTGAAAATAAACTACACTAGAAAACTGAAAAATAGAATGCAAGAGGTACCATATTGTAAAACTACTTGAAAATTCATTTGCTACATACAGATACCCTGTGCGGAGCAGAATGAGAGGAAAACATACAAGAAAGTTATTCCTGTTCTAACATACAGAAGACTATACATTCTTTTTTAATTACCTTTCAACTAAACCTGACTTTAAAAATCATTTTCATAGCTGTAATGGCAAGAAGGGAAAACTCTTCAGTAAGTAATAAGCAAGAACATACAATCTGGGAAGCTACACAGACCTATTCAAACAGCACAGTGTCTATTTTAAAACAAACTGCTTTCAGTTTGGGTGCAAGTATTTCAAATCCCATCTGAAACAAATGCACTGGAGAAATATTGCTCTTACAGTCTTCAAGAGCTTTGACTATACACTCCACTCACACCACCGTGTTCCTTTGCCAAAATCAATGACTTTAAAAAACTAAACAAAACAAACAAAACCCCCAAAAAAAACAGCACACAGAAAACACCGGAAGGCATGATCTTGTGGAAAAAAAAAATATCTTACTGAAATTTCTTCTAGATGGTGAAATGATAGGACGTGGAACATAAATGTGTAGGTGAATTTGAGAAAGTTGTAACTGTTAAAGAACAGCAACCTGGAGAACTGATCTCTCTCGATTTGAGCAGGCTCAAGTAACCCCAGAGCCAAAGACTTTGATGTTGAGTAGAGGCCAGAAGAGAGCAAAGTGCAGGGGAAGAGCGGATGGAAGGCACAGAAAGTTCTACAACTGTCTCACCAGCTTTCATGCTCACCAAATCGCAGAGACCTTTTTCGCCTCCATGTCTTCTCCCAAGGCTGCAGGGATACCACCTTACAAACATACTAGCCATGCTCTACCTGCACACCGTCCTCCTCACTTTGTGAGGAGACATGGCTTCTTCTGAACACCCAGATCCCATGGGAGCCATCTGTCCACCACACTGATTAAAGACTCGATCCTGCCATCCTCATTTATGCACCAGCCCTACCAAAAGGCCTTTTACAGACCTATGTCACTAGCCTCTAGACCCTTTGCTCACTTGAGCTTATCAGCACCTTTCAGACTATATCAGAGGGTAGTAGAGCGAGTGTACCTTTAGGTAGTAAGCACATACTTGCTGGAAATCCTGACATTCTGCAACCTATGGATTAAACTTGCCATTAGGTAAAAGCTGCATAGCTCTGAAGTGATTTTCTGAGAGCAATCCAAGCTAACCCACTAAAAACCTATTCAAAAATCCAAAGCCAGTTCTAGAAGACTGTCAAATTTTCAAATCTATTCAGTTATTAAAAGCAGCAATCTTGACAACAAACCTCCTAAAGTTTGTTTAAGCATGCCAAAACTGACATAGGATTGAAAAGGAGAAATAAAAAGCTCCCGGAAAAACAAACAAGGAATTTCTATTCATTTATTTCCGCTTAGGCTATATAAAATCCTTCAGCAGCATTTTGCAATACTTTTTTTGTTCAATTATTTTAAACCAGCCTTCCCCTGCGGCTGGGAAAGCTCTTCCCATTTGAAAAGTTTGCTGTCTGAACCCTGCAATATTATTTTGAGCTTCTCCAAATACATCATGTGTTTTCATGTCCTTCTCCCTCCATGAGCTAATGACATTTTGCAGCAGGCTTCAGGGCGGCAGCCAGGGCTGCAAAAGCAGAGTCAGGCCTTTTTCAACTGATGCCACACCCTTAGCAGGGGAAAGAATACACTGAAATGAAGATAAAACCACAAATGCATAAAAAGCAAGAGGTAGGCATCTGCAGCGAGGTGATCTCTCTCAAAACAAGGTCAGCACAACCTCTGTAACCCAGATTTTATTGTGGCTCCTCAAGAAGCAGCTCAGGAGCAAGGGGAAGAGGGGGGAGCTTGCTTTTGCGCTGCTACAGGGTATGTTGAGAAAGAGCTGTCACCCACTCCATACACATTTTGTGTTTTAGTATACTGTGCGTGTTTGTCTTCCGGGAGACAAAGAAATGTACTTTATTAGTTACACTGTAGTATTCAAAGCAATGAATTGAAATATATCATTAACATCCAGGACAAGCTTTATCTTGCTACTCAAACAAAGGGACTATTCTTTGAACAAATTGAGGGGGAAAATCCCATAATGACAATGAAGAGTTCCTCTCCCTAAAAACTGTGCTGCACAAGAGTAACAATTACGGGCTTATATTCTACAGACTGGGGTTGCAAATAGCTGCATGAAGCGATGCATTCACTATTGGGAGACTAAGTACCATTGATGACAAGGCCTTGGGGCTTCTGCTGTTCGCAGACCAATCAATAATCCATTATGAACAAACTACATTTCCCCTCTAATATGAAGAAATGAATAAAAGGGAGCCAGTATCACTAGTACTTTCATGGAAAAAAAACAACAATGCAGAAATCACAAAATGCCATCACAAGACTTAAAACTACTGGTGATGTCTAACACTGACAGAACAACCCACAATAACCCTTTATTTTTACAGCAGTTGCTGGAGATTATAATCCAAACCAATAATCATTAAAAGCTTTTTTTAAAGGCAAGATTCTTTCAAGACTACTTATTCTGGCTGCAGGACAAAACAAAAAAGCAACATTAATCTTTCAAGACAAGGAGGAGAAAATTAACTTCAAGTATCTACTAGTTTACTCAAACTGTTTTCTAATGCAACGTAAATAAGAATGTCTAATTAGAAATAACAATGTGACTGGACAACCATAACAAGACTTTATTGCAGCAGCTGTGTTACCATCCAGACACGAGGCCCTGAAATTGTTGTTCTCCCATTGTCACTGTCACATGCTACAACGCCATCAGGAGAGGATCCATTTAAATAGCACAATCATAGCAAGCCTCAGCATCCTCAATCCAGTTCCCAAACAGACTTCTCAACACAGCACAGGAAGGCAGAAGAGGAGAAAAGATCTTCTGAAAAATGATAAATAAAGTATTTAAGTTATAAAAAAAAAAGTTACTGATTTTTTGATCAGTAAATTAGACCCAAAGGAAACTCTGAGACCAATATTTTTAATGCATAAGGCAGTCTGTGTCCTTCCTTTTCCTGAAATATAAAGACTAGTAGTTAAAGTTGACCTCGCAGGGTAGGGGGCTAGCGGGAATGAATACACAATGTGATTATTGATCAGCCCTAGAAAAGCCAAGAACTGCACTAGTGCAGATGGGATTTTTTTTTCCTAGGGTCATTAATGATATATGTCGGAAAGAGCTCTTATTCTGACATGCTGCAACAATACTGCTAATTCTGAATAGAAGCATCATCCTAGCTTCAGCAAAATCTTAAAAACAAAACCAAAAAGACCTCCATTCTTTCAATGTAACAATAATGTTTTCCTATTTGGCCACACCCAACAAGTTACTTTAGTATCTTAGTATTCCCAAGCAGTAAAAATTAGAAGAAAAGTTGAAGAAACATCCACAGTTCTGACAGTATCAAAAAAATAAGTCAGTTACAAATACAAGCAAAGTCACCTCAATACTGTTTTATTACCTCCTTATTCAGATCAATGGCATTGACGCTGTCTAGTCATGCATGTCTATGGAGATGCACATATACATGGGCAGCACAGTATTTTCCCAGCATCTAACAGTGCTTTTATATTTAATGATCTTGTTAGGGTTTCCACTGCAAACCAATTTACATGGAGAGGTAACATGGCCATTTTAAATCTTCAGCATGGGGGTCGATTTCAAACTGTATGGGCAGGGTATTTTCCCACCAATATGCTGCCATGTGCTCAGTTTATATCTTAAAATGGGGGAAACAAAAAAGGTATCTGTTTTTATTTTGAGTGTCACAACAAGGAAATACTTAGGTTTTTAATTTTTACATTATCTGCAAAAGAACAGGGACTGGATCATCAGCTGGCAGCCAACGCAGCAGTACAGTACATCACACACATACACACACACCACACACCCCGCCCCTTGCTGCCTCTTTCATTTGCCCCATCAATGCAAGCTACACACAAACCACATCCTCAGCTGCCGTAAGCACACACGGTGCCATGAAATCAATTTGCACCGAACGAGAAGCCGTACCGTTAGCTAAAACCAGTATGCCTTTGTGCTGTGTAAATCAAGACCCGAATGCAAGAAAAGCAAGAGCATAATTAAAAGTAAACATTATGAATTGTCGATTTCCTACCCCAGCAAAAAGTTACAGGAAGCAATGTCGTCCTATGTGCTCAAATTCCTCCCTAACAGTTACACCACTGAGGAACGAACTTCAGTGCTTGAGTACATTCATACAGCGCTGTAATGACTTGCCCATAGCAGGCCTGAAATGCAAAAAGCTCTATGTTTAATACCAAGCAAATTTACTAGCTACAGCTATGTTCAGCAGGTCAATGGAAGGTAAAGATTATTTCTACAGTACATTGCTATGAAATAAGCTGTGTGGAGAATTAAGAAATTCAAGGTAATAAATTAGTTTCTTACACCTAATATATCCTACTGCTCAAATTGCTACAGTAAAATCATTACCTTATAAATGTAAGTGTTGCCAAGCGTTAACCTGTTAACAGATTTAGAATTACAGCACTGTTGTTTGATTAACTATTAAAGCCTTACAGTAACAAAAAATTGTTTTTAAAATAACACCAGCAAGTTGTTGCTTAGTCGTCCCCCCCCCCCGCCGTCCACCCCCACTATAAAGGAATTACAAAGCACTGAAACAAGCTTTCAGGAAATACTACCTTAACTCTTTTCAAAACCCCATTTTAAGAGAGTAGAAAGACTGCACTAAAAAAAAAGGGGGGGGGGAATGGAAGGGGAGAGGGAAGAGACTGGAAAAAAGGGAGAGGGAAAGGGCAGAAGGGAAAGGGAGAGAGCTGTGCCCTGAAACACAAGGAGGGATAATCATATGCAATAAGCCATAAAATATTCTGTTAAACATTACCTTCTGAGATAGCAATGGTTAGCACTGAGACGCAACACAAAGCACACACCACCAAAACCTCATTTTCCATTGTTGGGTTACTTATTTTTATATATGAAAGTGTTTTACTGTAAGCTTTTGCAAAGCACAAAACAGCATGAACAAAGTCTATTTTAGGAAGCTTTCTCAAACATTTAAGAACTTAAGCAGGTAATTAAGACTTTCAATCACAGTTTTTCCATTCTCTGCAACATTTCTGAATGTCAAGCATGCAGACTATGCCCAGGCCCAAGAACAGACGTTCTGCACTTTTGAGATCCCAAACCAGCCAAGCTGAATCTAGCTTTGCACCAGCTGAAACGCAGGACCCACTGCGTTACTTAAAGTGCATGCAGCTTTGGCTTAGTGACTCCCAGCCCCAAACCGGCAGAGTACAGTGCTGAAGGCCAATCTGTGGATTGCCAGTGTCTCAGAAATACCTTCATTTTAACCTTCTTTTGGCTAAGGTACACAGATACCAGCAAATATCACTTGATCCACAAGTATATTTTGTGATGATGAGCTTTTTTACACTTAGTAGTAAGACAGATGACTGCTCATAGTTTAAAAGAAGGATCGTGAGTTTCTAAGTTCACCCGTGGTTTTAAAGATAAGAAGATGCCTGCTGTTGTTTCAATACCCTGTTAATTGACTTTAGAGTTTTTTGTAGTTCTCAGCATTAAAAGCTACTGCCAGTATGTGTGTGATAAATCCAACTTTCTAATACACTAAATCTTGTACTGCCCAATCACCATCAGCATAGAAAAGCAAACATTTATAGCCAGTAAAACAAAACTGGTATTACTATAATACACGAGCTGACTTACACAGTGGGGCAACTACTTTTCTCCTCTATTTATGTATTTACTTTTATAAACAAAGGGAAGAAAGAAACGGTCCTGCGTATCAACTGAATACAAAGCACAAGATGACTTTTTCTGGATTTCAAAGCTCCCAGACAAGAGAAGAGAAACTAAACTCAAACCAAATCATTCAGCTGTCAGTTGGTCTGGCTTATTTTGGTCTGAAATGCTGAACTATCTCTTGTGAAACATCACTGCAATGTATCATCCAGAGAGACAAACAGATTCCATCCGCTCCTCATAAATACAATTTCAAGGCACATTTTACCAAGCCTGTTAACTTTATTCTCATTAAGGCACAATGTAAGGCATGCTTCAGATTTTGGCAGGTCAGAACACCACGGATATCACAAGATAAACCCTGACAACTCTGTTCAGAACTACTCCAGCTTCCTTACAAAAACAGGTATATGTACTTCCTCTCCCTTTGCCATTTAATCATGTTTGGGCCAATCCGTCACCTACAGCATACAAGCTGTTTCTTCAGAAATACAGACAGAAATTTACTGAAGTACTGAAAATTATTCTGTATTTCATTCTCAATGGAAGAGAAGGGCCTGGATGGACATCCATCTCTAAAACCATTCCTGAGCCCACTGCTCAAGTAGGTAGGTCTAAGAGCAGACAGAAGACTAAAAAGAAGAGGAACAAAACCCAGCCTCTACATAGAAACTCTTGTACAGCCTCAGCATGTAAATGCTGAGCAACTACTTAAAAACAAAACAACTTCCCTACAGTTACCACTGATAGGATATTAAGCAAACAAGCCTGCTAGGAAGAAAGGTCTGGTGCTGCCTGATTGTTTATTTTTCCATACATTACAACTGCAACTTGCAAGGCAAATCTATCAGCTGGCAATTACACTAAGAACATGAATTTGTTTGCATCACCAAATACTACAGTCAGACTTTATTTCTCCTTTCAAAGAAACATGCCTGTGTAGCACATATACACACCAACACCCTCCCCTCTCACTTACTCTTTGTGACAGAGAACTCACATGCCGTTATTGCTATATTCACATCATCTTCCACCGCAGCCCGGGTCCCTGTCCATCCTGCTCACACCCACACCCCTACTGCAGCACTGATTTCCTTCCTTACACTCTCCTATCCACCTCTACCCCACCTCCATCACCACCATTCCTCCAAGCCTCAGCTATCCACGCATACCACCTGACTGTCAGATCCCTTCTGGACTACCTGGAGGCAGCATGGTCCCTTTCCCAAGCAACTGCCACCCTGCAGTCTCAGTGTAAAGGCCACTTCTTTTCCCCACTCTTCTCTTAGTCTGCTCGCTCTTCAGCCCTGCTTTCTCAGTTGTCGCCAAAGCTTCTGTTTCTTCCAGAAGCACCTTCACCTCCTCTCTCTCAAACCTGTTTAGGCCCTTCCTAACTAAATCGTTATTTGGGCTCTCCCTCACTCGTATGGCTTCAGTCCCTGCTCACTGGCTCCTTGTCTGGCAAGACAGTCAGCAAGCGCCTCTTCCTTTCCCCTTCTGTCTTGCTCCCTAGAAGATGCCCATTCTTCAGGTGTTTCTATCTTCATTTACTACAGAGTCATCTCTGGCCACCGAGATGTTCTCCTCTGCTCTATTCAAGTAACTGCTGCTAACAGCATAGCGCTCTCCCAAAAGTCAAATGGATTATAACACCCAGGTCAAACGCCTCACATGTCAAGTGCCATTCTTCTCCCGCAAGGACCTCCACAGTTCCACCTACTCTCTTTTGTGTGGGCAGTGATTCACTCTCCCTAATGCATCTTTTGCATCAGTTTCCCACTTATGACCTTGTGTTTTGACACTGCATTTAGAGCAGTTTTTCCATTATTTTTCCATTAATTCTTAAAAGTGTGTTTTCCACAGATTACTCAAATTATTTTCCAAAACAAAACCCATCACTCCGTTTTGTTGTTTCTTTTCCCCAATGCATAATATGTGTAGTAGATATTGATGTATTCTAATTGGTACATATATTCCTCAAGGCAGAGACTTGAAATATTTTATACATGCTCTTTTATATACTTTATTATAGAGTGCCAAATGTTCCAACTTCAAACAATTTCTAAGAACAAATTATCATTATAAAGTCAAGACTTGCCTTCTGAAAGAGTCAAAGTCCCTCTTTTCATCACAGGCAGAGTCAGAAGTTGAGAAACCAAGATTCTTTCCCATGAGCCCCAAAAGTAAACTAATGCCTTCTTCTGCCCACCCAGAGTTCACCTATTAGTGAACCAAAAGGACTATCAGATAGTAAAGAAATGAACAAAGCACAAATCATGTCACTACCCTCTCGCCTCTCTGCCTTTTTGAAACACAGGTTTCCAGCCAATTGCATCCATTTACACAATATTAATAACAACAAGCAAAAAACATAATAACAAGCACATTTCCAGGGCACATGCCACCAAAAGAAACACTGGGAAAAAAGTGGGCAGTGCAGAACATCAAATTAAAGTATAAGATCCCAATGGTGAATCTCACTTCAATACGGTATTCTTACAGGCCTTAGTTTCTTTTCTACAGCTGAGACTGTAAGTCTGATTTGAAAGCTTTCTAAACTCACTTTCCTCCAGGACGTGCATGCTGCTTTCTATCACACATTTTACCATTCTGCAAATACAAATACTCCTTGACTCTCAGGACAATGCTGAAGCAAGTAGATTTTCCACCAGAGATGCACAACGTACTGTGACTCGCTAACTCCGAGAGCGGAATTTGAGCCACACTGCTAAATCCTTAAACCTGTTACACAACAAATAAGCATGGATTATGGCGTGGCTGGTTCACCATGGGATGTTTTGTGATGCTATTCCTAACACACAAATGCCATTTGTCTCAGCCACATACACAAAGATCCTTCTCCTGTTTTTCATTACCCATCTTTTTTACCGCTTGCGCTTTTCTGCATCTGACCCATTTATTACTCAGCTACTCTCTATTTAATATAGTTTTACACCATAGTGAGCGCTAAATAATCATGGTTCAACAGCACAGTATTATTATGCTTGCTCTGTATACAAGTGACTGCTCGAACTGGTTACTTGACACTTCTTACTATGAAAACAAACCATTTATAACTGTATACTATCTTTAGTACTCCATGGCTACTCCACTTGCAGTGGAGAGCATACAAATAAAAAGAAGCAATCTGTGCTGCGGAGGTTTTTATTTCAGTAGAAATATCAAGCAAAACTAAGAAAATGTCTGGCTAGAAGCACATTTTTAGGCAGGTGCAATCTAATTTTGGCAGGTTTACAACAGTCAGCTACAATGTTTGCTAATACTTTAGAGGATTTTGGATTTTATTTTTTTTAAAACAGGTTTAGACAAGAACACCTGTATTTACTTACTTAGGTAATGGGTGTATTTATCAGAGTCACTGTTTATAATCTGAAAAGAAGATTTCCTCACAAGAAAAAACTGGCCATATTAAACAAAAAACCAAAGTCACCGAGCCTCACAACTTGACTAACAGTAAAAAACACAGTCTTGAAAGAAAGAACACACACATCATTATTACTACTGTATATAGGGTCACAAACACAGGACCTTATCCATAGCCATGTATTTTCTAAACATAAGGAAACCTTTTTCATAAAACCTATGTATGAGGCTTGTAATCAAGTAGGAGAACTCCTTTCAATATCACAACTCTCAATACACAGTTTTGTTAAGTATCATTCCTCATTCTACCACGCTTCTCTACTCACAGGCTTTTAAGTACCTCCTAAACTTCCCACATATGATTAACACAATCAACATATAAAGTCAAAGTGTTAATTAAAAACACTATCCAAAACCAGGTATAGTTAAAACTTGCACAGAAAGCACAATAAAAATTATGATTATAGTACTGCAAACACAGAACACTAAACCTCATGGGCCAAGCACACAAATACCACAAGATACCCAAAGACAGGAGAGGTTTTTGAATGTACTGTGGATTCTCTTATTTGCCTTCTGAGCTTTTATATTCAGTCATGTCACAAGCTTCTTCCAACAACTGTGAAGCCAAAGAAATTTCTTTTTTCAGAGGCTTACATCTCCTGTTTTGCAATCACTGGATGGCAGAAAAAGGGACTGCAGGAAATGATCCCCATCCTCTCCTCTGACAAAATCGTACAAAGGGGGAACACTGTAACTATAGCATACAGAGGTGGTATTCCTTTCCTCCTCCACTTCAGCCATAAACACTCCTCAGAAGGCTACAGCAGTTTACCTATAAACATCTAATGCTGGGGGCCAGAATAATCCCTCCACATACTCATCCAGTGGATGGTCAGCTGTACAGAGCATGCATAGCCTCCATTTACTCTATGGAATTTACATGAATCAAAAAATGAGGCAAAAGAAGACAAACTATTTTATTTGGTTTGGGAAAATAATATTTTATTTAGGTATATAGTGTTTGAGATCTAGGTTCATAAATATTTTACTTAATGCTTTCAAACTAGACTTAACAGAATTAAGAATGCTAAAGATAAATACAGTGTTGAAAACCATCTTAATTTGACAAGCCTGTATAACCATAAAAAGATCAAGGTACCCACTGACAGACATCCAATGCCATATACTCCGTGGCCCCAGCTACTTCTTCTGCAGGACACAAGCCCTTTGTTATATCTGCCAGGTGCCTTGTGGTGCAGATGTGGCACAGACATTGCAAAACCCTGAATGGTACTAAAAATACCTTGATCTTCTGCCAGAATGTTTCTAAGTAAACCATAACCCTTGAATGTAAGTAGAATAGATGGTGATAATACTACTGTAAGACAAGCCAGCTCTGAGGGAGCAGACAAACCCCACTGTGTCTCACTGGGTTTGTCATTTGCAGATTATAAACAGTGACTCTGCAAAACTGAGTCTTGTCTTGGGTACAGCTAAAGGCAGCTGCAGCAGCTAACACCAAAACCACTAAGGACTGGGTTGTTTCAACCCAAATTATTAGGTATCCTTGTAAAAGAGAAGTCCAACAGGCAAATCCTCCGAGACACAACCATGATGTCAGAAAATAAAGGTCTGGATTAGCATCTATTTCAACACTTTATGCTCTAGCACATTATCACCTTCAGACTTGTGAAGGTGACGTTCCTCCGTATGCTGCAGACCACAAACCAAAAGTACGGAGGGTGGTCTCATGCTGCTTCCTAGATGCTTCCTCATGCTGCCTTCTAGATGACTGACCAAGCAAGGCTGGTCCAGCCTCTGTGTTTGGTCACCATGGGGCCTCACCATGTGGCTGCATGGTACCTCCTGCACAAGGCAGCTGTTCTTTGGAAGCTCTGCTACAGCAGTTTTATATAGCTCTCTTATACCAGGAGGATCTCTCATCTCAGAGCTAGCAGAGAGACTGCCAGCTCACAAGAGGTTCAGTCTTTCTGGGTAACAAACTGCAAGTCAGGTATTAAGCTGAGTCAGATAGGTGTTCAATCCCAACCTACCACATAAAGTTTAGCAGAGTCACTATACACATACACTCGCATGAGAAGGGAGATACACCAGCCCTTCAGCTTTAAAGTACAAGACTGACATTTATCTCTTATGCATTCCGCATTATTTCTGTATGCACCAGACTTCTTTATAAACCCTGTCTGAGCCTACAAGGTGCAGATCAGCTTGAAACCAAGGTGCCCAAAATTGTAGGTTCCCAATTTGCCCAGTGCCTTTGCCACTACGTAACTGATTCAAATGAGGCTCAGCATTTGCAAATGGCCAAAGTCATGAAAGAAAAGCCCATCCAGGGCTAAGAAACCAGCAAGATACAGATGTGACCTCTACCTCAGGAAGCCATTATGGGGCAAACTGGTCAAACTGGGAGAGTTCCCCTGGAGGGGTTACCACTTGTCCCAGTGCTCCTTCCCCAAGCAGCCACCACTGAGCACTGTCAGAGGGACGATACTGGAGCATACCAACATTCAGCCTGACCCAGTTCACACCCTCTTATGTTCTGATGACTATTCGTAACAAATCTTAAGCCATCTGCTACTGTACAGGAAAAAACTGAAGGTCCCCAGGAAAAAAACTGAAGTTCCAAACTTACAGGCCAGCCACCTCCAGTCGGACAGTGGGGAGTCACTTTTATGTGACCACAAACTTTTGGGGCAAGCGTTATCTTTCACAGTGAGTTGCAAAACAGCCAGTGCTGCAGCCACCCAGCACGCAGCCAGCATCTCCAGCAAAGCAGTGGGAACACACCTCGCCATCGTAAAGCTGACTCCCTTCCATGCCTTTTTATGCACGTATCTGAGAGGACAATGGTCTCCAGAAAAGCTGACAACATAACTTTCAAGCTGGGAAGGCAAACAGCGCTGGTTCCCTGGGACACAAAAATAGAAGGAGGAGGGGAAAAAAAAGGCTCTAAACACACACACAAGTCCGCCCACTCTGCTACCTGCTCTGCTTCTGTGTCACAACTTCCACTGTGCAGGCTGTCAGGAACATGGACACCTTCCTTACTGCAAACCAGACACTGCCACAGCTGCCTACAATGAGCTTCTGAAACAATCCCATGCCTTCACCAAATGGACTCCAGTGACCAACTCAAGCCAGGTGTCTTGCACCCAAAGCTGAGGAACAGAAATCAAGCTAGAAAACATCTGTAATTAATCACAAGGATTGTTTTCTTAAACAATGACATTTTAAAATGACATCTTTTTAAAGATGCCCTAAGATTTAAGTACCCAAACACCATTAGATTTTTTGAGTGAATGGAATGCCACTATGAAGAAAGTAATGACATTATCAGTGTATTCGCACTCATGGACACACACATCAGCCTTCACAACTTTCACTGTGCGACCAATAGTTTCTCTGTTTGAAACAGTGAAACTCATCTGTAGAGATTTTGCGGCTAACAAGCATTTGATTTCACTTTCCAGCAACAATGCAGCCATTGTATTACAAATACCATCAAATGAAATTTTAATTATTTTCTAAGAGTCACTTGGTAGCTGTTAATGAAGGAAAACTGTTAGGGAAACCCTGCCAAAAGAAAGTAATGACCAGATGTGTATCAGAGCACCAAGGTCTAATTTAACTGAATAACAACTATAAATCATTATAGAGTCAGACCCATCTATTATCAGCACTCATCCCAACAGTCCTTTTAAAGTATTTCTCCTAACCAAAATCCGTATAAGCCCTCAACGAAGTAGTTTAGAAACCATGTAAGTATGTGAAAAAGAGAAAGAGCAGTAATTTTACAAGGCTTTCCAGTTTAAACCCCAAATTGTTTTCAGTAACTTCTGTTAACCTCTCTTTACAGCTTTTTTAGAGTTCATAATGCTTCCTGCAACCTAAAACAAAACAAACTGCAGAAACGTCACAAAGTCAAGGATGCGCACTTTAATTACGCTACATTAATAACATTTCTCATCTACATTAACATTGTAAATGAAAACAACACATGCAGATTTGGGGCTCTGCTTGCAATAGCTTTTACCCTTTGCTACCACGCCTGTGCGGTAGCAGCTAATTAAGGCTGTTGCTAGGCTGTGAGATACTACGTTCTCGCTACTTGTATTGCAAAAACAGTGATTTATAGTCCAGCTTGGCTTTAACTGCACGGTGTGTGGCTCTGAGAAAAACTCGCATTTCGCACTGATATTATTAGACTGATATTTTTCACAAAGCTGAAGGGAACTATGTTTCCGTATACATTAAATAACTGGAAAGCAACTGAAGGAACAGCCCGTATCACCTTACATTTCCTTATAAGGGATTTGCAACCCAAAAATATTTAAACTACTCTGATAGCCCTTTGACATAAACATACTAAACTCCGAGGCACGAAACCACAACATATCTTCAACACAGCGCACAAATATCCAACTTAAAAGCTGCTTCACTTGTAAACACTCCTTTATTAGAAGAATTCTTACTGCTTCACAGGTTCATATTCCCATGTCTCCAGCCTATTGTCTAAATAAGTGTAACAACATCTACGCATTTTATAATTAAGTTATCTCCATGTTACTGCTCTTGTTCTCCCTGGTGAAAGCCCTAAAGGAAGAAATGCAGCTGCCGAACACTGAAGGCAGTCCTCACTTAAGTACCTTACAGAACAATGGCTGAAGCCAAAAGTTGGTCTCCTTCATTCAGCACAACAAAATCTTTCCAGGGAGAGGCTCCACAATTATCAAATATCAATCAAACATGCACAAAAATCACAGTTCTTCACCCATCAGTTTCTAGCGCCCACAAAAAAATTTTTGGGAGTGTTATGATTATTTATAATTATTTGAATTACTTATTACAGAAATGCAACCAACAACTGAAGAACTACATGCAGGGTTTTAATTACTTTTTTAAGTGCATTACATGAAGTTTGTTCTAACATTTTTTCAGCCTGCCGAGAAAAGCAACACATGTCAAGGTCAGGGAGAAATAGCTGGTTCTGGCTTCATCTGGCTTCATCTGAATTCCAGTTCGAGGCAACAAAAAATCCAGCAATTTAAACAGGAAATTGGCTTGATAGTTCTGAATTAATCTTTTCCACGAATAGAGAAGCAACATACAGCAACTCTGCCTGCTTCTGCTTGTTTCAGCACTGAGGGAAAGAAAAATGCATTTAAAAAGTATCAGATTTGGTCTTGCTGGAGAGGAGGGGATCGGCAAGCAGTGGCTGGTTTAATAAAGCTGTTCTTCAGTGAAGCACATAAGATGTAAGTTGCAGAGCAAAGCGGCGTGTTGCTTTCCTAACTCTACAATGTTCACTTCTAGTATGAACTGTAGTCTCTTGTACAAAAGAGGATAATCAAGGGCAAGTGCCAGCAGGTCACCATTCATACAAGCCAGTGTAGTTTCAGTGACACTGCAAGAACTCTGTGGCTTTATTCCATCTGACCTAGAGCTTAATCCCTGTACTATTCCCCCCCTCCCCCCCTTTTATTAGAATAAAAAGCCACTTTATGATGAACACTGTTCATATTTGGTGCAAAGATAACAAAGCATGCACAATGAGGACATTTCCTTAAAATCTAAGTCACCATAGCAGTGACTCATAGGGAGAAAAAATATTTTTTCTAAAACCAGTGCCATCACTTCATTGTAAGAACAACCACAGAGACGAGACCAATGCCCCAACTTCAGAAGGCACAAAGTAATTCAGAAGCAGGCAACAGCATGCTATCCTGAAAAGGTGTCTTCTTGACTTCAGACTTCAAGTAGACCTCTTAAGCCATAAGCTGTATGTTATAACCTCGCCATTAGTCACCCTGCTCTGTGAGGTTTTACTGTGGTAATACCTTGCTATAGCGAGTCCCACAGATAAAATATCTTTTGATAGGTCACCTCATTCTGGCACTCAGCCACATGAAGGCTCCTCTTTTCACTTTTCAGCGCAACTCCACAAATTGTTACAGGCAATAGTTTTGAATATAAGAAGTTCAATGTAGAATATTGGTAAAATACCTTGAGCCTAAAGCAACTTTTTCTCAATACCTACACTTAACTTTAAAGAGATATCAAGCCAGTTTTACAATATACGAAATTTTACGGAGTTGCATGGGCACAGACAAACAATACAAACAAAGAAAGAGGTGTAAGCTGCAACTTTTAAAGTAGTGAAAGAAACTTATGCATGTTATTTTGGAAGTTCCTTTGAAAACTTCAGCTGTGCTTTTTGCAAGTCTCCTCCTCTGCCTTCTTGTATAAGGGTTAACCAGATAATTTAGCGATAAGTACTCAAGAATGCAGACCCAGAAAGGCAGAAGAAAAATCTCTTGAGGAAAGGGGGAAGGGAATAGAATTAAAATGAGAGAGGGAGGGAGGTTACAGAGGGAGGTTTTTGAAGGAAGTACTAGAAATACTTTTTGGTCCACCTTAAGTGCATGGGGGTTCATTATACTTTAAATGCTACTTTGAAAATGTTCTATTTTGTCTACAGAGCAAGCCAGGAAGTATCTGTAACCATTAAATTTCTAGGTATTACCCAAAACAGCCTATAACACACTATACTGGCACTGTTACAGGATCTATTTAAAACTGATAGTTTATAAATCTACTTCCCTAAATTATGTAGTCGATTTCCAGGTTTTGTTGTGTACTGTCTGAATAAAAATATCTGATGCACATAATTTATAGTGTCCTAAAGTGGCCTGCACTAGAGAAAGCCTCATCCCTCTCCTTGTTCCACATAAAACCATTCAGCTGCTCTGAATGGTAAAGTCAGCATTTCATAATTATAACTCTAAATTAAGGCTTTTGTGTTGTTACTCTCCAGGAAAACTCATACCTACATTTTACAATGAGAGAAAAAATATCAAAATACATCTTCCTAAAGGCTTATGAATGAATCCATTGTATCACTGACAAACCACGCATAAAACCAAAATCCATTTCATTTCCACATTACTTTTTTTTCTTCTACAGGAACAGAAGTTCAACTAAAATTATTTTCCTTTCTGAAACCAAATGCAGAAAGGGGAAGGGCTGCACTGTAAATACAGACTTTTCAGGCATCTTTAAAACAAAAAAAAACCAAGTTATTAAAGATGGAACAAAAAGAAACTTAAGTCATTAACTGAAACTTTACACAAGCACAAATTCTGCAAACACACAACTGAGTAACTTTACACACAGAAGTAATCTGATTAAATCCAGTGGGGCTACTCTTTTTCTCAAAGCCACTCAGACCTATGAAGTGTGAGTAGAGTCACATCACAATAGGTTTAACAGAAAGTGAAATCAGATTTCAGAGTGAAACTTCAAAATTTATTACAAGAAGGTAGTACTTCAAACACTTGATCAAATTCTAAGCCAAAAACCCCACAATATTTAAAATCATTTAAAATTATTTTAAATGAAACCTGAAATTTCCCAAATAATGTGCAAATATTTTTCAAACAGCTAATTGGCTCTAGAGATATTAACTAGGTTACTAATTTAAGCAAACACTTTTTAAGTCTCAGGTATCTCTATAAACCATCATGTTTAAGTGCTTAACAAGGACAGCTTGCTTTTCAATGTGCTTATTACTGCAATTCCCGTTGACTGCAATGGGATTTCTAAGTACTCAGCTCTTCCGAGTAAGGGAATACTTAATACCAGGACACAGGACTGCAAATTTAGAAATCTATAATTAGGTCATCCAGATTTTAGAGTTTCTGTCTGAATGTCATGTTCTAGAGATGATCAACTATCACACACACACACAAAATGCCAAACCCAAAACCCTAGAAATTATGACACAGTAAAACAAAAAGCACACTCCTTTTCAAAGAATTGTATGAGAAGATGCCAACAGAAGAGTGGAGCTTTGACCTCCTTACTAATCACTCACACACTGGCAGAAATATCCTTAACCCTCCAAAATACATTCAGCCAACATCACAAGATGCAAGGCTTTCTCAATAAGCATTAAATAGAGGATGACTTCACCTAAGAAGTCCTTTAATCCTTCCTGTATTACTTTGTTGTCTAAGCGCATAGCAAAACCCTCCCTGTTGTACCTCTCCCTGTATCTGCAGATAGCATCCTCTACAACTTGGATGCAATAAACTGCAATTCACTTTTCAAATGTAGAATCAATACTATTAAGTGGGAATCTGGACCTTTTTTTCCCCCTTGTATGAGTGCTTGTAGCCATTATTGAATCATTTCTCATCTGCTATCTTGCATAATGTCAGGGTTTACTCTTTCAACTTTTGCCTTTGTTTCTGCTGCATCTCCACTTTCAGAACCTGCTTCCAGACTCACTTTGTAGGCATTTAGTCATAGCAGGGTGGCAAAAGCGCTTCCCTGGGATGCTCATTTTGTGCTATGTCAAACAAATACACACCAAAAAAAAGCACACCAAACAAAAAAAAAAGTCACTTTCTGATACTTTCATTGATTTTTCTCCTCAATTTTAGGGTGTGAGTCAGCTCCCAAATGAAACTCATGCTGGAAAGATGTCAGGAAACTATTTATATCTTGCAAGTTATTAAGTACTGCGAATGTTTACAGTTTAATTTAGAAAAATTATCTGTTACCAATACTTCAACCCTCTCCATCACCGATTTCCTAATGTTACCCACCCATAACAGAAAGACGGATCAATACACGTTTGATGATCACCAAACATAAATTGCCCATTTGTAGTATTGATCAGCAGCTTTTTTTACACGTGCAGTAGTTTGAGGGAATAACAGGCACTTGGCAGTATCAACACTGCGCTGACAGAAAGAAAAACTGGCTGGCACTCATGCAACATCATGCCAGTAGATACCACGTCCATCAAACGTTGACAGTTTGGCAGATCAGGCACTCTCTGCCATAATGTCATAATGACTTCAATTTACTTCTCTGCAGCACCCAAGGGCTGCGATTTCATCAGCCATCCAAGTCTCTTCTCTTCAAGAACAAGATTCTCCTGCTTTTACATCCCTGACAGCTTCATATATTTCCTTAAAGTTTCCTAGCAGGCATAACCAGAACAGTAAGAAACACAAAGCTGTTACTGCTTCCCTCATAATGTATATGAATAACAGAAATTTTATTTAGCAACTAAAATTTCACGCTTAAGATTCAAACAGGCTAGTTTCAAGTGCTGAAGGATGAACGGAAACAGGAGGAAACCCAAAGAAACCCGCTGGGGTTGCAATTTTTACAAGCCCAAGGTAGGTAGGCTGCCCACACTCTTAAGTGAAGATTAAGATGCTAGCATCTGACTTCCAGAGATGTACTGCCATCTACCAAGAAGAGGCAATAACAGTTTTAATCAAAGATGGGAGGAAAGCACAGGCAGCTATGTGCGTTCAGGCCCCAGTGGGAGAAAACAGGTACATCACTGCATGAAGTCACCAAGACATCATAAGCAATCAGGAGATACTCACTCAGGCATTTCCTCGCAGTTAAGTCAGATGCTGCAACAGGGGCAATGGTGGTGCCAATCAACAGTTGAAATGAAACTGCTGTCTGAGCTTTGGCACAAAAATGTTACAGGGTCCTTAACTTCACTGCACCACTACTTTTAATTAGACAAGTATCTTTGCCTCCTCTTCCTTTCCACCTCCCAAATCCCTCAGCTCTTCTCTGCTAAGATAATTAGCTGAATATTTTACATTACCTCGAATAGTACAATCTCAATCTTTTCCTGTAAAACTTAACAAGTGGAACAAGAAGTGCAAACTTTTTCTTCTGAAAGAACAGAGACTCAGAATTGAGAAATCAAACATGGGTTTCTGTATGCAATTTCTGCTTGCCACAGGAAACATTTTCTTCCTGTAAAGCATGGCAGCTTAACCTACACTTCTGGTAAAGTGGAGGTTGAAGAACTTTACCACCTAAATGCGAAGACAAGAGGTGAGGAGGCAGTCTTTCCACCAGAGAACTTCAAAGCACACCCTAACTCAAACATCTCAATGCTTCTAGTGCAGGTGAACCACCACCTTCACATCATATCCCTGCCCTCCCCACAGCTGCAGCATGAAGGCCCCCATCTCCCCACCTCCACCTCCTCTGCCCCTTCACCAGGCTCTGTCCTCCACCACATGACCACTGTGACAAACGAAGACACCACGCCATGAGGGACAGAGGCTCTTTCTTATGGGATCTGGCTGCTCAAGAAGCCTTACCCATTGGGCCAGAAAGGATGGGTAAGAGACCCACACAGCATGAGGCACACCCGTAGGAGGCACAACTTCCGTGTTGTTGGATCAGCATAAAGCAAACAGTGATTTCATTTCAGTTTGCAATGGTTACATCCTATGTACAGAGAAAAAAAAAAAAATGTTTGGTCTTATCATAAGCCAACTTCTCATTCACCTAATAGCTTTTAAAAATGAAGCAACAAGAAACAATCCTAAAGAAAAGTTTATATAAGCTACCCTAGCATACACAACCACAAGGGACTGTTATATAAATACAGAATAATTACATCTTAATCCCCTGTTTAAAGAGACGGATCTTGTTAATCTGAAGAAGTATGCAAACTCTTTTTGTTCTGCTGTAAAACCTCTCCAGATTATTAAATCAGTAAGATCAGGTACCATATAACCTAGTTCAAAATGCAGGCACCTGCTACAATACAGGATGGCTCACTGGTCAGTAACCACAGGAAGAATAACTACGCATAGGACAACTGAACCTGACTGCACCCTGGTGATTGCATCAACTCAGCCTTATCACATTTTAGCATACTTGCCAACTGATACAGCCCAACCAAATCCCTTCCTCCTCACCCTTGCAAAGTTGCACAGGACATCTAGTGTGCTAATGAGGTCTCTCAGAAGACCTGGTTTTCACATCTATCAGTGCCACAACAACAACAAAAATACAAAAAACAGTGTGGGTAAAAAACTAAAACAACCCCAAAAACCCCAAACTGCACCTCTCTCAGTACTGATTCAGCCATTCCATAGCAACCCTTTCCTGAAAGAAGGGCTACAGCAGGCTGAGGAAACGACCCGGCCCAGGACCGCTGTCAAGGTCACCTCTCCACCAACAGTCACAGTGAAGTGCCATCTCCATGCTCAACTGCATATACTGTTGTGCTTTATAAAGAACAAAAAACACCCCATACCTCTACTTTTGTCTGTGCAAGGGGAGGTATTTTTCACTCTTTGACCTTGGAGTTTTAACTTTGCTTTCAAAGCCTGAAAGTTCTCCTTTTATTCAATGGGGAGCATACCATATCCATACACATCTCCAGAGAGTGACAACAGGGTCCAGTGAATACATCAGTTTTGCTTATGAGTTTAATATTCACACATTCCTACTGAGACTTCACAAGTAGTAAAACTGCTCATCCAGAACAAAGCACCAAGTTTGAGGTAAAATGTTACCTGACACTGCCATGAGCACTTCCTTGAAAATGTTAAAATACCATTTTGCTTTACCGTAAACCTTTTAAACTTGCAGTATTATGTCCTTCACCAGGACCTTTCTAAAACAAAAAACTTTTCATATGAAAACTAATCACCTCCCCCCAGATAAAACCATTGCCGATACACAATACTGTAACATCTATGCTGTTTCAAGAGGAAGAGTTAGTTCATTTTAAGAATAAGTAATTCTCACTGGCTTCTTTGCCTTGGAGCCTTCCAACCATACACTAGAGAAGACTCTTCTTTGCAGTGACACCTGCAGTGACTCCCTCTAAGCGCATATGCAAGCAGGCAGTGTCAAAACATGCTTCCTGAAGTGATGCCTGAGGGAAGTTTTTGGCCAAAAGACATCCGTATAGGGGTTGCAGCATGAAAACTAGAAGAGGGGAGCACCGATGCACTTCCCTGCTCAACTGCGCCTGCTGTCACAACAGGGCATGTGGAGCAATGGGGCAAGAAGATCTCACCTATGGTATGTCAGCACTGCATTAATTAAATTGCTTCATTTAGTAAAGTCGGCATTTTAGCTCCCCTAAACATTTTACACCTTCTCCTCCTTGCTTTTAGAAAACTCCACAGGAACAAATGCCCTTGCTTGCTCCTCCAGTTCCCAACTCTGCACTCTGCCATCCTGCAGGTATCTGAGTGGAAGCATCAGCAGGGATCCAATCCTCTGACCTACAGCAGCAGCAGCAGGGCTATCCTGCTGCTATTACTGCATTATATGCCCAGCTAGGCTTTTAAGTCATCCTGAAGATGACAGTGTCCCTTAGGATAACTGCAATGCTATCATTTGGGCTGCCTGAGACCCTTCTCACTGAGCATAACTTGCAGCTGACCTGGGCAGGGTACCAAGCGCCTGAACATCTTGAAAAACACAGCCAGTGGGGAGCTGTAACAGTTCAGACACTTCACAGATCTGAACACTACACCTGGGCATCAAGTGCTAAATCTAGCGCGCAGGGGCTCTGCGCATTTGTGACACTTCCAGGAGGACTCTGAATCCATAAACTAATGGTTGGATCACTGATACATAAATATAGGGGTTTCATGCAGTAGACAAATTGTTTCTCCAGCCATTTAATGTAAATTATCTGGTTTTACACCCTAGTTAGGAATGTTTCAAAGAGAAGCATTCTTTCTCCTCTTGAGTAAGCAAAGCAATTATTTGAGCTCTAAAATTAGGCAACAGTGAATTGTTCATTGCCTCTAAAACTAAACCCCCAGTTGCAAAGACTGACCCACATGAGCGAATCTCTGCAGACAGTTCAATAGGTTTCCAAGTGGCCACTAGCATCTGCCTATACAGATCAGCTTGCCAGACCAAGACCAAGCATCGCATTACAAGCTTTGTACTCATGGCAAGTATGTTGATTAAATAAATGAAGAAATAAAGAAAGATCAGTTTTATTACTGGCAGCATGGCAACCCCATGCCAAAACTTCAAAACCTATTTAATTTTGGGCTCACGCTAATATTAGTTTAAAAATATCAAACCAATAATAATCCTTTAATCTTTAACCAAACAGCTATGTTTGTCCCTGGTTAAACTCTGCCAACACTGGAAATGAAGCAGAGATTAATTTGGTTCAATGAATTTAGCTTTCAACCTAGACAATAAAATTTACTTGTATAAAAGCTCAAATCCCAACTGGCAATGTAATAATGCCTTAGGGTACACTCTGGTTCTTGCCAACCTTTATAGCTTTAAAATAAATCTGTGACTTTTGTTTCCACATGTATAGGCATACACTCTGTTTATATTACCAAAAAAAAAAAATAAATCAACACTGACTTGGAAGGGTTAATAGTATGATGCTTGCTAATGTATAACCTCAAAACTACAGAGGACAACAAACAGCCTACTTTCTGCAAAACTGGGAGGTGGGCAAGGGAAAAAAAGGAAATATCTTGCTTTTTTTGAAAGATAAGAGAAGCAGAAATAACTGAACAACTACAGAATTCTGAAGTCAGTATATTAAATTACATTCTTACCTTTGGCATTAACTTTATCATACACTCACTCTTATTCTAGTGAGCTAGTACATTACTTAGCTACCCATCTTCTGTCATATTTGAGGAACTACAGAAAACCATCTCCGTTTCTAAAGTTGTAATCATGACAATATTGCCTTTGTTTTCCCATTATCTTATAAGTCATGTACCATTTTCCCTTAACAGCTGACCTGTACTATAAACAAATATATTCACACAGCGTGCAGGTGTGTTGTCCTGTATACAGAGAGGACCAACTTGGCCTGACCTGTACCCCTAAAATCTCCACATTATCAAGTATTGATGGCAAAGAGTTGAGGAGAATCCAGCCTATGATGCCGAGGAGGAGGCAAGGAACCAGAAGTGCATCACAGCATGCTGCTATACACACAGTGTTCTACATCATCATCATGCTTGGGCAAGGAGGCACCTGTATTTCCAAGGTTGCAGGTATTCTGTTTGCCTGGGTTTAAATAGATGTCCAGCATCAACAACAGAAGTGAAACCAACAATTTCACATTTTTCAAGTCCTGGCCTAGTAATACCAATGCTTTGTGTGTGTTTGTGTGTGTGTGTGCACATGTGTGTGTGCCTGGACAATGCCAACGTTAGGATGACTGAGTCATAACACCACCCTGTGGGACCAGGCTGGGTAACCATTGCTAACACTGGCAAACTCACAAGAAAGTGCCTCTGAAGTCAGCAAGACTTCTCAAATGAGTAAAAAGTGCCCACTGATGCCAAGAAAGATTATTCAGTGAGGGCTCTGAAGGTTTTATTTTGTAGTAGTATATGTGTGCACATGCACAGGAACAGACATGACTACCTACAAGCCATGAATTCATCACTAATCTACAAGGCAGCATGGGTTACAGTGAAAAGCAGTCAAAAAGTAAGATAAATGACCCTATGCCATGACCTCAAGGTAGGAATAACCCCAGCTCAAGCTGTACCTACCTGTATCAGGGATAAATATGACACCAGGAGTACAAGGCTGAAGTACGGAGAGGCACAAGATACATACCATAAGCATCTCTCCTTCTGCTGGCTCAGTCCCATGTCATCCTGCTACACTTTCTATGCCACAGTGCATATTTAGCACACTGAATGCTAACCTCCAGTCTCACGTATGCTGATACAAGTCTAGATTAACGTAACTGAAATCAGTGGAGAAACACCAATGAAATGCAGAGTGAGTGAGCAAAGCTCAGTCTCTAGGGTCAAGTTGGCACAAGAATCTGTACAATTTTCTGACCAGTATCTAGAAGAAATTACAAAGCCATTTACGCATCCATGGGATATGGCACCACTTTAATCCCAGCTTTACTACTCAGTACATACATGAACTTGAGCTTTGTGCAGATTTACTACGCTGCACAGCTCTTACTAATAAGCTGAAGTTCCAAAACCAAAAAAATTCTACTGCTGTTTGCAAAAGTAGAGTGTCTTTGCAGTGAAGGAAAACTGCATAAACAACACTTTACCCCAGAGGCATTGTACTCATGTGAACGCACCCATGCTACATGGCATGCCAAGCATTTTCCCTCCTTGTCTGCTCTCATCTCTCATGTGACTTTTCACCACCATCTTTCCACTACTACCCCTCTGTAAAAGATACAAAGACGAACCACCCTCATTTTTCTATGTAGCTGGCAGGTTAATTTATGGGATGATCCAAATACTTTGGGGCACTGACCATATTTCCAGGCACTCACAGTGCAATGAAGAAGCAGAGGCCCATGGTGCTGTTTTCCTGCAAGCCTGGGACAGGAGGGATCCCCACACAGAAACCAAGTTTGGAGAAGAGCAGGAAGCAATTCCACAGCATCAACACACAGGCAGCCTTCAGTACCAGGGAAACTGTTGCCAAATTTTTGCCTCCTATTGTGGATACACATTCAAATGCCAGCTGAGGATCAAACACTGAAGTTGGCTTCGCCCCTGCTCTAGTAAAATTCACAGTAAATTCAATTCTAATAACTTATTATTGTGAAGAGGGCTGTGGTAATTAACAGACATTTATTAGTGTTTAATTTGACAGCAGATATGCTTTGAAGAATTTTAATGACCCATTAATGGATCCATACAACCACATGTACACAGAGAAGATACAATCAAGTCCCGAGACCGATTCTCGCTATGTGTTTGTACACATCCCAGAACAACAGATCACCATTGCTACTGGGTGCCACCATATGACAACAGCTATAATTAATACTGTCCTCATAAATCATAATCTGCTGTAAGCCTAAACCGCTGACTTTGTGTCAGATAAAAACAAATGCCTACCATGTTCCCACACACCTTTACCTGATCATCATGTTGTGGTTCAATTTAGAAGACGACTGTTAACAAAAGGAACTGATCAAAACTGCAGAGGCTTGAAAAAAGGAACTGAAGCACGTCCTCATTTTATCTCCCTTATAATGCTTAAAACATTTAAGTTATTACTTCGTTTTAACATACCAGAAACATTATACACAGCGCATTCTTCGTAAAAATAACCAGACTTACGGTCGTAACAGTGAAAGTCACGTCTAGAAAATGTGCTTTCAGGACAGATTCATGAGTATTCACAGAAAAGACGGTGGATGAACAACAGACTTCCCATGCGCCTTTCTTTTTAATGGCTGGTTTTGCTGACACGCATCTTTCACAAACTTAGCTAGTCCTAACAAATTCTATTCACTCACAGCAATTTCTTTGTTTCCTTTTTTAAGGAAGTTTGCTGCCAGTGCTGAAAATTAATCAGCCTTAGGCAGCTGTCAGCATCCTGCCTGCTATCCGCCTAGACCTCTTGTACCCACAGACCAGTTGCTTGGCATAGACCCATCCTTCTCACAGGCCTCTCGCAACACTCTGATTGCTCCCATTTTCATCTTGATGACAAACCTGCTCTGCTTCATATTCCTCCTTTAAAAACTCTCATGCACAAGATGCCACATCCACCCACTTATCCCAAGCCTCCGCCACCTTTAGGTTTTAGGTGAACATTGACGCCGGCTCAAGTTCAGATGCACACAGCAGCTGGGAAACAGGGATTGCAGACCAAAGCAGACCTGGGGGACAAGAGGCAGAAAAAGGGTCTATGACAAGCAGTGACCTGTGAAGCATCTACAATAAGCAGTGACTGGTGCAGTGGGAACCAAGTCTTTAGTCCCTTAAAACAACTACAGCAAGAAAAATTCAGTTACTTCGCACAGACGCAAACATGTCCCAGGACCCCGGGTGATGAAGCAGGAGCGCAAGTCTTAGGCGCCAGACAAACACCAGGTACCTCCATTCCGTGCTCCTACACAGCTCCACACAATCCCTGCCTCCTTCTTGTGCTGCTGTGGAATGGCAGAGACCACCTGGCAGGTCAGTGTCACAGGAAAAAAAACACACAAGATCTCAGCTACACCGTGTCAACCTATTCCAGAAAGCAACATCCAGCGATGCTGTACAGGGACACAATGACTGGGGGAGCTCCAGCCGCCACCTCAGGCTCACTGCTCATGAAGAAAAGCATCACCAACAGGCAACGATCATTTTACTACCTCAACACAGATAACTGCAGATTCCTGCCATGGTGATTTCTGATGAGAGAAAGAACAAAGACACCCACCTACAGAAACTCAGCGTCCTGAGGCACAAGGGAAATGCATTCTTCACCTTCAATAGTCTTCCTGGACATCCATGGCTCTTCCGAACACCCATTTTTTCCCCCCTTATTTCTGTGCAGTCTTGTTACATTCTCCTTTCCTATAAGGCTGTGTTCAGCTCCTCACGCCCTGCGTTTCCCTCTCCCCCAGCTTTTGCAGCGACTGCTGCCTGCACCAGCTCTTCACTGCCTCTGCAGAGACTGACGCTGATGCCAGCCGTGAAACGGCTGAGAGATCTTTACAAGTCAACTAGCTCATCTTGGCACAGCTCCGCTATCCCAAACGCAAGGTGTAACCTTGTGGGTGGAATTACACTGAGAGTAATTCTGGGTATCTGGTCTTCAATGAACTTCTCAGAGCTGCTGTAAAACTCCATGAGAGAACCCCAAGTTATGCTCGTCAAAATCCACTAGACCTTAACAGCATGGAAGTGAAGGAGGGAGGATTGTGATGAGCGTTTCTCCTGCTCCTCCGCAAAATTATTTTTCATGTATTTTTTCCGCATTCACTTCCCCCTGCACATACACAAATATTTTATTTTTAAAAGATTACTGAGAAAATTCAAACTGAAAACTTCATTTTGCATGGGAATTTTGAATGAAAAACTGAGATTTCATCTCTTCAAATACTGTTCTCCGTATAATACACTGAACAAAGCAAGATATACTGGGTTTGTAAGAACAACGAAAATCTGTTTCATGTCTAGCATCTTCTTAGCCGTCAGACTCACACTTCTGATCATCTCATCCTTTTTCTGACATATTGAAGAGACTTTAGCTTAAGAGGAAGTGTGCCCTCTTCCATGGGGATAAGAGAAGACAGAGACTCTAATGAGTCATGGGGGTTTTCTCTTCTGCAGGGCAAGTACCAACTGGGAGGGCAGCATTCCCCATCCTACCAAGGCAGCAGCATCACTGAAGGGTCCCTATATGCTGCAGAGTAACCTGCACTCTGGTCTACACAATGACCTAAAAGAGAGAGGTCTCAAGCCAAACTTCAGACAAACTTCTCTGTCCTGCCACTGCCCTAGGCTGCTCATCCTTCACCGCATCTGTTACGCTCTCTCTCTCCCATCTCCCGTCCTCCGGGAGCATAAAACTCGCGTACAAAGAAGCCACATTAAGGGGATAACCATCTGTCTTCCTCTCCAGTCTCATGATACAAGCCTTGACCCCTGGACATCAGTCCCAGAGCCTGCAGGAGGCTCGGACAAGCTTTTTGCAAGGGGAGATGAGGACCTAGGCCTTAGAAGGGTAAGGAATACATCTCAAGGACTCTGTTTCCTTCCCCTTCTTCAGCCTGCCGGACCGACCAGTCCCATGTGGATTCCTTTTTAGCTAATATTTTCCATTCCTCTCTCAAACCAGGTCGCATTTCTCTTCTTAAACTTCTTGTTTCCCCTCTCATTTTCTGTCAGATCCAAGGAAGCAAAACCAGCTACAAGTCTCTCCACCAATCTTCTCCAGTACTCCAAACCTACCTAAAAAGTTGCAGAAGTCTTCACCTGCCATTTCAATCGCATTTCACGTGGCAAGTACTGAAAAGCCAAAAAACATCACTGGGCTACCTCAAGCTGTACACCAAGGAAGCAAAGAGGAGCGCAAAAGCCACAGCACCCCCTGAACTAGACAGCAGAAGAGTTAATATTGAGATACTATAGGACTCCATCGTGGCTCTCATGTTCCTATGAAGACTCAGAGGGAACATCTTGGTTTGTAATTTTATGCCTAGCTTGGAAATGAACACACAACCTGAAGTATATAGGCAGCAGTCAGATTTTTTTGTTATGCAGGGGTACACACGAAGTCAATTTGTTTGCAGGTTATAACAAGGACACACAGAAGTCTTCAGTCTATTGCACAGACTGCACTTTATATACATTATCATGACTAAACAAAAATGCTCTCTGTCCTGCTCTGGAACAGTAGGAGACATAACAGCAACAGGTATTTTGACAGTTCATATTTACTGGCCTGCCTGAATTTAACAAATTACATTACTGCTTTAACTCCCGTTTTCAGGTTTTTAGCAAGTCAGGCCAGCCCACTACAACACCCATGCTCCTCAGACATCCACTTCAGAGCATTAAAATTGAGGATAAAAGGCTGCCCGCAGTCTAGAAGACTCTTCTGAGCTGCAGCCACCCTCCTTTTAAGTGCATGGAACTTCTAAGTGAAATGTTAGCCAACCTCTCCTTTTGCACTGCTTACTTTTGTGATACAAATACATGGCAACCTATAATCCCTAATCAACCTAGAAAATAAATGACTGATAAACCAATCTGCTTGTAACCCCATTAACAGATTCTGGCTTCAGTATCAACAGGGTAATTTGCTGCAACTATTTTTAATCCCGACTGCTAAACCATTAATCCCACAATTTCCACATATTTCCCTACAACCACCACCACACTCACCCAAGGTTACCAATAATTTTGGAACTCAATTAAAGAGCAGATAAATAAGTAACATTTGCAAATATACACCTCTTGGCACTGGAGAACTGGGAGACTCCGATTACTCGGCTGATGCCCTTAAAGCCATTACTTTCTAATTGGAAGGAGTCATTCAGAAGCAAAGCTGTGTGTCTGGCATGTCACTTGACACCTGGTATGTACCATTCATGATAAGATGAAGTCTCCAGTATGCTTGCCACAATGAGGAGAAGTGGGTTGTTTCATCATACCACCAACAGTCACAGCTCTCTCTACTGAAAGATGTTCCAACTTAATGGGACCAGGTTTATCATCATAAATTGTCATGTTTTCTCAGACTGGCATTAAAACGTTCTCCAAGTATCATTATTAATGTCAATATAAATTATGCATTGAAGATCACAGCATTCATTACAGAGGTAAAATTTATCTGGGGGAAAGGGGAAAAAAAAAAAGAGAAGAGACAAACAGAGCAAATCTAATTAGAGTAAGTATTTATAGATTTTGTGCAGCTTTTCTCAGTAGTGATGAAAACACTTCCCTAAAAATGGTCTTAAAATAAGCATTCACAGAGTCATTCAAAACAGTACCAAGAAAGCACTGTGTTAATCAGTTAAAGGTACAGTTATACACAGGATATTGCAAAGGGGCTGACGTGATAATACGTGAGACTGGTAGCTTATCCAAGGATATATCAACGTGCTAGCACAACAATCTGGAAGACAGACCCTTGGTTTCACGTAAGCAGCTACAACGGCAGGAAAAGCTGTATTTAGTGTTGGAAGGGTGGCGTTTAATGCTCCTTTCAACTTCTCTAAATTACAACATCAGCCATTCCTAATTGGTATACATTAGTATTCAAACACCACACTGGAATTAGAAGCTTAGCAGTTTTTCAGTGCGCTTACAGACACTTCACACAAACACATGAATAACCTTATTGAAATATTTCTGCATTCCAAGGTTAAAAGAAACGACTTTAAGAGACAGATGGTGAGCAACTGGTACCTCACCGAGGAGTGACACCAACTTTTGGGAGTTCTCACGCGATGCACCGTATGGGGCTAACTCCTGTTTACTGCATGCCTTGGGACTTTCGAGTAGAGCCCTGTCTTCTGAAACCCTGAAGATATGCATAGCTAGGAATGATGGCAGAAAGAAAGCCTAAAAATACAACTCCCGGGGGCTCCAAATTAAAGCGAAAATAAGAGACTTTATTTCCCTAATTGCATAGTTTAAATCAATCCTTAAGCTGCCTGATTCATGGTTTTACCATACTTGTGGCTGCCAATACTGGTACCAGCTCACCAACGCAGGTGCCTCACAGTCTACTGCAAGGGAAGCCAGAATGCATCCGTTAAAATAGACAACCAAGCAACCTCTGTGTGAAGACTAGAGCGGGAGTGGGGGAGGAAGTCTTCCCAAGCATATATTCAACCATCAAAGGAGCAGCTCTAGTTTCAGCCAGCAGAGACCGTAACACCTAGCTCCACAGTCCTTTACAACACACCGTGTCACTGGCTATTGTTTGTAACTCTTCCCACAAATCATTTCAACATTCAGAGACAGATTATTTCCTAAGGAAATTATTTCAGAAGGGGGAAAAAAATAAAACTGCTTACTCATGAACCTGGTATCATTCTAACAATGAGGCAAAACAGCTAAAGACACAGTTACATTGCACAACCCTAAACGCATCGTTTATTGTACTAGATTGCAGAAAAAGAACATTCTGAAACACTGAAATAAATCAAGAGCATAAATGTGACTTCTTGTCAGCCCATACAATATGGGTTAAATGCTACCATATGGTGAGCGCATACACGTTACCCTTTAAAAACAAGGAACATGGCTATTTTCTTTCCCAAATCTAGTTTAAAATAAACAAACTTGATTATTTTAAAATGAGGCTACAGTTGTGACTCAAACACCTCAATTTCCACCAGCTCTTTTTTTCTCTCCTTCTTCACTGAAAACTAATGCCACTTCACTGCTCACCATCTTTCTTAAAAAGACAAGGAAAAATTTCTAGTAACTCAGCTTTATCCCTCATAATCAGCCAGCACATGCATTTCTACGCAGTGTAAAAATAGTGACAAGCCAACTCACCTTTCTGCCTTTATTTTACCTGCCTGAAAAGCAAAGCATGCGTGTGTGTGTGTGAGTGCAATGCGTTAAAACTCACTGACATATAATCCGATTTTCAGCAAACAATCCCAACAGGACCTGCCCGATAGAGCTCTCATTTTCTCTGCACCCCCAGCCATGTACTGAAACACACAGTTTCGGTACACTCCCAACCAAAAAGAACAAAAAGACTAAAGCAAACATGTCTGAAATACACACAGGGTAGCTGAAGCGGCTGCTGCTGGTTTGAAAATTGCCTGTCTTAGCCTCTGTGCTGACTATTTGTTTTTATCATTATACTATAAATGAAACATGTCAGGAGTCTAAAAATAGCTGCAAAATGTAATTACATATGCTTTGTAGTCTCTGTTTTGCTTTGAAAAGAAGATTAAAAGCTAGATAGTTTCAGAAACTGGCCTTAAAGATTTGGGGAGCCACAAAAATGATTCTACTTAGTGATTTGGAGTACACTGCTGGAAAACATTTCCTTTGGGAAGTAAATATCATGGCCCCAACACGGAGGAGCAAGCTCCCAACATCACAGAGCAAGATGGCAAGAAAGAAAAGGGGGAAGAGTAAACAAAGAAAAAAGTAATTTCTTAGAGATTCTAAGAGCGCCCTGATTACGGATGTAATACTATAAGCTTTAATTAGGAGCTAAGTGCTGTGTGCTAAATTCATCCCCACGCACAGCCCTGTAAATTCAGAGTCACTCTACTAAAGTTACAGAGTCATCATAAACCCAAGGTAACAGCAATGCCTGGCCTACGGCTTCTGCAATGAAACATGGATTTTGTTGAACAAGCGTTAAGCTATGCAATATCCTGCTGATACAAATTAAATTCTTTTCCATAAGCAATCATTCCAATGAAAGGTTAGCAAAAAAGGACAATAAGTAGTCATCAAAACATAAGTAGTTTTGAATCCACAGCAAAAAGCCCCTGCTCCTCTACGAGACTTAAAAGAGTTTAAAGCAGTGTCTTCATTAACAGAAGACTTGGTCACGGTGTAAACTGCCACTGTCCCAGTGTCCCTGCAGCAGGCACTATGTGCAACGTTAGCTCACAGCTCAGGAGCGGTAAACGAACGAATTATCTTACAGCAGCCTTGTGCTACTGCTATAAAATACCTGCTAGAATTTATTAGGCAATAAATACTCTGGCAGCAACTTACGAGGTGCAAGCATTGTCCATCCGCACACTAATTTAATCTTAGAACATATGCTTAATGCCCCGAGTCCATTTGCATAAGCGCTGTTGCTGTAATATAGTTTCAGGAACACAAGGAGAAACTGCTAACACGAAGTGTGTTACAATGCTGATGGGCCTCTACAGATAAGCGAGATGTAAACAACATCAAAAACTGAGTAACTGACGTTGAGTAACCATCGCACCAACAACAGAGAGCTCACTGGCTTCAAATAGCAAAGCAGGTTCAGCAGATCAAGAGACCCAACATCTGCTGACTAACAGTTAGGTAATGAAAGTAAATATTCGCAATGAAGTCATCATCCTAATGAAAGCCATGGAGATGTTAACTACCTGGGCCATAAGCCACTAGCACGTTTTAATGCAGGCTCACTAACATAGTATTTACTAGAATCGCTCCTGCTGGAAAAGGAAAGGAAGACTCCTTTACTTCTAATGCAGAAGTGATAATCAAGACATACTGCTGTATGTTAAGGCATTCTAACTCCCTAGTAGCGTATTGATGACACCTGGAGTTACTGTGCAGTTACAGCGGGTAACTTAAAAACAGAGTTTTGTCTTCAGTGGCTGAGTCAGAATAGTTTTATCCTTGCACTGAAATGTATAAACATTTGCAGCATGTAAGATGTCTGCTTTGAAAAAGCAATGTTGCTTCAACATTCAAATATTTATATTGCAGATATCTAATCAAATAAATGTGACTTCTTTTGTTGCCATGAAGTGATTAATTACCTGGATTACCTGTATGACTTCAGAAAAAAAGGAAAAAAAAAAAGAAAAAAAATCCTTGTTTTCAGTTCCAGTTAAGTTTTAGCTAAGTTTTAGCTGATTAACAGCCAATATTGTTAAGGATTTCAGACTCACACAGAGAAAATGTAATTCCACCCAGAGCCAGGCTCCTGCAACTCACAGTACTCAGTGACAGTAGCAAGCATGCTCATTAAGGGACAGCACTGGGCTCACAAGCAACAAGTCAATTTACAGGATGACTGTACACACTCTTACCCAACCAAGGAACATCACACAGCTACGAAAAACAACAGAAGTCCATTCCCCTTTTCTGCACAGAAATCTAGTGCCCATTCAGGCTCAGAAGGTATGTGCCTACAAATTCATACTTGCACCTCAAAAACTTTAACAGGCACATTTTACTTGCAAAATTTGCAAGCTCGGACAAGTTGCTTCCTGCAAAATGCAATCACTCTGTATTTCAGCTTTCTATTTTGATGACTTTAAGAAACAAGATAGTCAAACCCAGCTTTCCAGTTTGAGCACACATGTACAGGCTTCATCACTGGTCTCGCAAAAGCATTGGCTCATTTTGCACAGTGTATGTAATCCCAGAAAAGTCCTGAAAGTACTTGTCATGAATTTAAGTCTTCACAGAAGCGAGGCCTTTCAAAGTTGACAGGTTTTGGACCATACTAAATATAGATGCACTCCATCAGATGGGACCTCAGCATAAAACTCACCAGTTAGAATCACACATATCTACAGATCGATACCTGTTGAAGTCACCTGCACATAAAGACCTCGAAAAACAAATCTGAATAAACAGATGGTTTTCAAGAGTTGATGAGTACATCACTCATCCAGTGATGCTCTTCCAGGCTGCCCGCCTGGTACCAGCCACGCAAGCGCCCACAGCAAGGTGCATTTTAAAGACTACTTGCTTTTCAGTCAACCAAAGACAACATCCCTGCTTCTGAAGTAGGTACGTAAAGCTTTAAGACATAAATATCTTCCTTTGCTAAGATGAGGGATGGCTGCCCTTGTAACAAGCAAAGATTCAGAAGGATGGCACAATCATTTTCAACCCCTTCAATGAGTACTTTTGTAATGATAATTGCTATTACTGCATCTTGGTGACAGCGAGATACAATGACCAACTATAAAAAGATACGATAAACCTAATTTTTAAAGCAAAGACATTAGTCACTGTCACAGGAAAACCTTATAATCTACAAAAGCTGAATGTCACTGCTGCTGCTCCATTCAGCCAGCTATACTGTTACCGAGGTCACTTGCAAATAACAACAGGTAGCTTTCACTCTAGTCATGTAAGTTGTTTTCTTTTCTAGGATGCACAGAGCAGCAGTCATTCACACGTTTTAGCCCCATAAAGCAATTTAGAAGGCTGCGCTGAGCCTAGATCAGAGCGCTGCTAACAAATACCATTCTTTTCTTTAAACATGTTTTGGATCACTCCTTAAGACAATGTTATTCTCACTGATATTGGTGTTTAGCTTATTTTTTCTTTCCTTTTGTAAGCATTATTTTTGCATATTAAACTAACAGTTTAGAGAGGGGTTATAATGCCCTGTTGTTCACACAGGCCACTTATCACTAATAGATGTCACTTCAACACCACTCAGTTTTATAGGAACTACAGGCTTGAAAACAAATCCCAGGTAAGACTTTTTAGAGATACCTAAACTCCACACAAACCACTTCATTGTACAGAGTTCATTCAAGATGGCTATGGCAGCTACTCTTGTGAAACAAAAGATGTCTGCCAAAATAACTACACCATAATACTAATTACAACTCAGGTGCTCCTACACAACTTCAGCTTCCAGTTCTACCAGAGATCTCCAAAAACCACCAAGGCCCACTCCTCCTCATTGCCTGGGACAAGACAGGTTGCACAGAGCAGCACATGACTAGGACAGGCAGCCATAGGTTTGCTGTTACAGAGCTGAAGGACATGCTGGCAGTGAACAAGAGATGACTCCTCACCCCAATCAGCCACCACAGACAAAACTACAAGAGCTAATCTCCCAAAATACTCCCTGCCTCCATGAAACTTCTGCTCCTACCACCACCACCCCTCCCCAGCGCTGCTCTCCCACCAAAACCTCTTGCAATAGTTAATTATGGCTCACTAGCAGCCAGGGGCGGGGGGGGCCTCTCTCGAGAAGCAGGCATGATGTTACACTCAGTACTCGCCATCACCTGTACCCATCCATGGGACACAGCCCAGCACCACACACACGTGTATCAGCACACACATACACCTGCTCCATGAAGCACCCCCTGACTCACACGTGTGCCCTCACACATGTGTTCACCCATTCAGTCCCCATCCTGGCATACACATGCATAATCCCTCCAGCAGAAAGACTGCAAGTACACACATGTGACTTATGTGCAGCAATGCAGCGTACCCCATCTCTGGCCATGCATGCATGCACACAAACACCGTCCCATTTGCAACATGTGCCCCTGCCCTGCATGCAGCAGTGTGCCCCCCAGCACATACATACACACACCCCCTTGGCCCCATCCGCACACCCCACCATGAGGCAGAAGGGAAGATAAAGCGGAAGCAGCAAGTTGCTGCCCTCACTCAGGGTCAGCATCTCCCCTGCTTGGGTCCCCTCTATGGCACACAGGGCCTTAATGCACCATGGCAAAGCAACGGTCAAAAATAAAGACACACACACCTCACAAAAATGAAAGTCTGTGTTATCAAACCATCCAAACGCCATGCACGGGATGGGGGCACAAAGAGAACATCCTGAGAAGCAGACAGCCCCCCAAATCAATCCACATTATGCCACTCAGCTTCTGCTTAGAATTATGCTGTATTGGGGTTTGGGGGGGGGCGGGGGTAGAAGCCAACTAAATACACGGTTGCCAAGTCGAGTTAATGAAAAACCCTTTGGCTGTTAACTCATTTAGTGCAGCAAGCATGAAATAAAGTCCATGGCACCGGGCCAAAGCACAGGAGCCCTTTGCCGGGCAGGCTTCTGGGACCTCTCCCCGGCCCGACCGCCAAGGAGCCAGCTCAGAGCTGCCCAGGTCTGAAAAGCTGCTCTGATCTTCCTAAAAAGTGACTAAATCTGCCTCAAAAAACAACCCCAACAACATCGATGGCACCGCCAAGCCCGAGAAGATGTTTTGTAAGGGCACTTTCGCATCCACTTCCAAAAGAAGCCCAACCCCACCACCGAGAGGGAAGCTCCGAGGGGATGTAAAGGATGAGGCCGGGCGCAGGATGGGGGAAGGCAGCTGCCCGGCCCGGCCCAGCGGCTGCCCGTCCCACATCGCCGCGCCCCGACACCCCGGGGCCGGGCCGGGCCGGGCCGGGCGGTGGCGGGGGGGCGGGCCCGCGGACTGGGGCCGCCCCGGCGGGGCGGGGACCGACGGCGGGCGGGGGCTCAGCTCCGCGGCCCGTCCGACCCTCCGTCCGCCCCCTCCACCCCCCTTCATCCACAGCACCCCCGCGGCCCTGCCCGCCGAGGAAACTTCTCCGGTCTCAAGGAAGAGTTCGGCTCCCAGGGCGGGGGGACGAGGGGGCGACCGGTGGCGATGGGGCGGGGGGGGAGTGGGAGGAGGAGGAGTTGCAGCTCTCCCCAAAAAGGGACTTTGACCCCTCGCAGCGCTCGGGCACCGAATACCATTCGGACCCCGAATACCATTATTTTTGCCACAGGACGGACCCTCGCCGCTGCACGTCTCCACAGCGTCTTAATTTATGAACTCATCAGCCTAATTTCATTATTTAATCATGCGCCCGGCAATCGTGTTTCCTTAAGAAAGGACTGACCTATTTTTGGCTGGAGATAAACGATCATGTTAACAGATGTTAATCTTGTAATCTGTTTTTCCTGTAAGCACTTCGCATACCCGCGTTTCAAACGTTAAAAATAATAATAATAAAAATAATTAAACAAACAACAACAAAAAAAAATCTTTCCCAAACGACCTGACGTCACGATTCGGCTTGCATTAAAATAAATAAATAAATAAATCTCGCAATGGTTTCAAAGACATTAAATCTTTTTCACTTTATAAATGCTGATTTGTTCTGCCTCAACTCCCACAGGCTTTTATTTGCATTTCAAATTCCACAGGTTACACCAGTCGTCTTTTCAGAAAATGTAAACCAACAATAAGGCAGCAAATGGGGGGGGGGGGGGCGGGGGAATGAGGGGGGAAACCCTGCATCTGGATTAAATAAAGGCCAGGATTAATGTTTGGAAAGTAGTCCGAGCAAAATTATATTTGCGCGTCCAGTGCCCGAGCGCCTCCGTATCTGCGGGGGGAATGTGAAGGCTCAGCCGTGGGCACACACAATGCGCATTCCCCACACGATCCCCGCCTGCTGCTGGGAGCTTATTAACGCTCCTAATAAATGGTGCCCGGCTCCAAACCCACACTTTTCGGTTTAAAAAAGGAAAAAAAAAAAAAAAGCCCAAACCCAAGGGGTTTGTCTCCAGCGATTAATGGCAAAGGTTAGGTGCTTGGGGGGAAAGCAAGGGCCGGCTGTCATGCCCTCCCCACCATACACATACAACACACACATACACGCTCGGCCGGTCCACACACCCCAGCTCCCTCCCTCCCTCCCTCTCGGCGAAGTTCACCCATCCAAACTTTCCCCAACTTGCCCGAGTGCTCCGCTCGCATCAGGATCGCGACTGGGCGCTATGCTAATGATCACCGGGGATAGCAGCGGGGGGAGAGAGGGAGGGACGAGGAGGAGGAAAGCTTTTATAGCACAAAATGTCTGGAACTGCATTATTTCTATTCTTCTTTCCTCCTCCCCCCTCCTCTCTTTTTTTTTAACATACACATCAAGGCCCCCCCACCCCACCCGCACCCAACGGGCTATTTTTCCTCTTCTGGCAATAACCGCTCCGGAGACATTGTCCTTCTCGTTGTCTGTATGTGAATAATTGTTTTCCCCGTCCGCCCGCCCCCAACTTCCCTCGATGAACTGTGTACTTCTGCGAGGGGGACCCACTCGTGGAGAGCGGATAAAAAACAAGGGGGGACGCGGGGTTGGGGGGGACCCACGCACCGCCACACATCGGGCATCGCACAAAGAATACTATGGGGCGGGGGGAGAGGGGGGGTTAAATAACTAAAAAAAAATATCAACCCCACTTAATAATTTAACTGGCCATTCGGGGCTCCAAGACCCATCACCCACCTCCGTTCCCCGAAGCGTTTTACTTTAAAGTGAGGCAATTTGTTCTTTGTTTCTTAATGCATTAATATCGCAGTCCCCGCGTTGTCCCCCCACCCACAGCCCCTGATGGACCGTACAAAGCCAAAAGGCTCCCAGAGCCCACAAACACCCCACCCCCGCTACTACCCCCCCCCCCCCCCGGCACCACCACTGCAGTAAAACCATCATCCTCCTCCTCCAAGGGAAACAGCGCAAAGTTACCATTTTGGAGCCGCTCCGGTGGCCGGGCGGACAGCCGCCTCTCCTGGGTGGGGGATTAAGGGGGGGCCCGAAGTTTCCCTTCTCCCCCCATACACACACACACACCCCGAGCCCCCGCTGCCTCCCGCGCCGCCCCTCACCTCCTCGCCTGGCCGGCGGCCACTGCCGGGGAAAGGCGCGCCGAGCCGCCCGCCGCCGCCCTGAAGGTGAAACCACGCGCCGCATGCGAGCGGCCGCGCGCTCCACATGATCCGCCGAGCGGCTCCACTGGCGCGGAGCGGGGGGGGCGGCCCGACGGACCCCGCCGCGCCCCGCGCACCGCCCCCCGCACGCCGCGCCCCGCCGCGCCCCGCCCGCTCCGCCACCGCTCGGCTCCCCCCCCGCCCTTCCGCAATGGTGAGGCCGGTGCGGAGCACAGCCCCGCCGGTACTATTGTCTCCGCGGAGCAAAGTTGGGGCGCGAGGTGCTGCCGGGCCGGGGATATGTTGCCGGGCGGGAGCGGGCACGGAGCCGCGCTTTTGCCCACCGCCGGCCCGGTTCCCACGTAGCTCCGGTGCGAAAGGTGCGGGCTGGAGTTGCCCCCGATGCGTTTCTGTGCGAAACTTTTCCTTTTTTTTTTTTTTTTGTGAGGGGGGGGAGAATTCCACTGGTAAAATATTTATGGATCTGTTGAAATGCGCAGAAACAACACAACATTAAAGTCCTCAATCAAGATCAAAGCGGAATACTGTTCAACAGCCACGCTGGGGAAGTTGAAAGACCTCCGAACAAATCAATCTGCCATATGGCTTTAAAAAAGAAAAGAAAAAAACCCCGAGCACACCCCCCCCCACCCCCCCCCGCCTGCCATGTCTGCAAAGTTCGATTCGTGTGTCCCCGCGTGTTCCCAAAGCCCGGTGTAGCTGCGGCCAGCCCGTGTGCCGCTAGCGTGTTCCCCCCGTGCCTGGAAAGCCCAATTTAACGTGCCGAAGCCCGGTACTAGACAGCGAGGGTGTGGAGGAGGCGCTTTTTTTTTTTTTCCTTCTCTTTCTTTGTCTCGTAATGTGTGATGACGTAGAATTGACACGGAGGACTTTTGACGGAGGGTCCGGGTTATCTCCCACCCTTGGGCCGCCGCCCCGGGCCGGATCCCGGACCCCCTTCTCCTTTTCCCTCCCCGGGCACCCCGGGTCCCAGCCTCCCGCCCGGGGCTGCTCCCCACCAGCCCCGCCTTACACTTGGGACGCAAACTGCTCCGACAAGGGAGACGGAAACAAAATTGGGGCGAGAAGGAGGCGGGGGGAGAGGGGTTTAAACCCTGCCCTTCCCAGTGCTCGTTAGCAGAACCCCGGGAATAAAGGAAAGAAAGGAGGGGGATGGGGGGCAGCGAGTGAAGGGGGAAAGTTGGTAATGAAGGATACACGAATCATAAAATGTAAGCTATGCGTGATTAATGATCTGCACTAATTTGAATAGCAGGCGTGTTAAAGGTCAGTGACAATTGTTGCTGCTTTCAGCATGAATGCCTGAGTGGGATGTATTTGGGACAATCAAATTTAATTCTAATTCACAGGGAAAAAAAAAAATATCGGACGTGCAGAGCAGCTGGTCAAAACAGAGAGGGGACGCGCTTTAAAAAATGCACTTTGCCTGTCCTTCAAAGGCAGCTCATTACGCCAAGATAGCGCTTTTACACGCCTCAATAGTAAATAATCTATCTGGAATGTCTGGATTTTGTTCCTTCTGCATCAGCATCTTCCCTGCACGCTTTTTCAATCGCGGGCCACATTGTGTTCCCAGTCCCTTGCAGCGTTTTGTGGGAATTCCGAGTTCCCTGACGACGGACTTAACCTGCGAATGGACCGGAGCAGATGCCACCTCCCCCGGCTTGAAGAATTCACCCCAGACGCATGCCCTACAGCACAAAAGTGTAGATTATCTAATCACAGCGCGCGTTGTAGTTTAGCTTTTCTTCACACAAAGAGTAAGAAATCCCTTATAAATCAGCATTCCTGGGCAGCATTTAGGACTACAGTATTAAGCTAATAATTTCCATATGGCAAAAATTGACAAGTCAGGGCAATGAAAGGTGCAGGAGACTTCCCAAATCCTCTACCTAAAAAATGTGATTTTTACAACCTACTCCTTTTCCCTCATAGTCTGTATAGGTTCTTTTCCTTAGACAGTAAAACATGAGAATACACAACACAGCACTTGCTTTACTATTTGATAGAGTAATGCTTGAAGTGCTTAATATTTTCCATATTTGCTTCTGCAGGGCCCACTCTTGCACTCCTTGTTCCTGTAAAAAAGCATAGGATGCAGTGGCTACAGGGGTGAAAGGACTGGAGAAGCCATTTCAAACCCAGTAAGTGAGGGGTATTCCATTTTAATGGAAAGGCAATTAAAAATTCAGAAGATGCAGAGACTTTAAAAACAATCAAGTGGTATATTAATTTCACGGAAACTCACTAGCAGAGTTCCTCTGTCCATGTAATTTTAAATAGGAGATTTTCTCAGATTTCTTCTGCTGAGTCCAGCACTTCTGGGTTTCAATAGCAAACCCAGAACAGGGTAAGGATTTATAGACTTATATGGAGATGCAAAATATATTTGCATAGCATCACTGGTGTCGTTAGAAATTTCAGGTAGAGAAGATACTCCTAATTTTCAAGTCGTCAGTAACGTACCATTACCATGGGTGATTAATCTGTTTGCAGACACTGTTTACCCATTTTGTCTTTGCCAGAAATCTTCCAGGCGATGTCCTCCCGTTTCAAATTCTTTAAATTACGGTATTTCGTATGAGAATGTCAGCGATATTAATGGCTCAATACGCGGTTTGCTATTTATAGACTCACATGTATAATAATTCTGGCTAACGAAATACTTGGAGCAGGAAAACATTTATTTACTTTTGCTACGATCTAATAAATTATTTGTTCAGCATTTGGGACCAGGCTTTCTCAAGTTAAGGAAAATGGCATTTTGATGAAAATCTCTGCGATGACTTGTCTGCATAACTTAGCCTTAGGAATGATTGGTGGAAGTTCAGATAAGAAAAGGTTCCCGAGGAATCCCAGCGTGGAATAGTGAGGAAAAAAAGCAGTCTCTCTAAAAGCAAAGCTGAAAGTGTGTATAAATACTTCAAGGCAGGCAAACAAGCCAAGTTTGTATCACGTTGTGTATATATGTGTGTGTGTGTGTATACGTGTCACATCCACAGATACATTCAGTGAAATGTAATCTAGAGGAGTCAGTTGCTTTAGCTTTGGCTGTATGCTTGCTCAGAGTTGCTCAGGTTTTGTGCCGGTTAATACTTCTTGTTGTTATGAATCTGTCTGAAATTTAGAGAATGTGTCTAAATAGTGCTAAACCAGGATGGTTTGTGGCTCTTGATTTTTTTAAGGAATCTGTCTCTCCATCTCAAGACCCAGACTAGCATTTTCCTTGGCGTCTCCCGTCCTATCTGTCTCTCAACAACCTTTTCTAAACACAGACCCTAGCCTTATAGTTAGTTCTCCAGTTCTGCCAATAAACCAGTATATATCTCTTTTAATCTAAACCAGAGAGTTTGCTTTCAAAGTGTGCTTGGGTCAGAGGAAAAAAAGAGCATGCAAAGCCTGACGACAAATAATCCTCTATGAGTCTCTACATTCAAACCCAGACTCTTTCTTGGTGTACTTGGAAGTACAAAGAGCATGTGCAGAACTTGCAGACTGGAAGGCGCACACGGCTCTAATGCCCTTGTACATCTGCAGATCGCTGCACAGAAACATTCCCAGGGATGCTTCTTAACAAGAAACTAACATTTCTGACTCAAATTAAAATGGGCCATTCTAACACTGGTGTGCTTTCAGAGTTTATGTGGGTGGCACAAATTTCACTCAGACCAAATGGTTTCAATCAATACCCAGCATATACTCTTGGCTAAAATAGACCGACTTCTCACACGCTGCAAATATCTTTGCCTCTTCTTTAATCGTGCCCCAGTAGCTGCGCAGTGTCCAGCTGCTTCCAAAGTTTGCGCTATGAAAACACAGCACCACCCAGCAAAGTTTTGCACACTGGTGTACTCTGGGTCTGCGTGGACTGAGGTCAAGCTCTTGCACACCATTAATTGAGTCAGGCATAAATCTAGCAAACAGATTTGAAAATACTTTTCCATTCAGAGAGCCGCATGTATTTCAGGACCTGATGAGTCTATTAACATGTAACCGCAATAAGCGACCTGGGCATATCTGATGACAAATTGCATGGGGTGTCATTTTTAAAGAGGATGTGGTCACATCCTCTTTACCTTCTACTCATACAAGTTGTCCCCTTGCTATTAATGGAATTTCTTTAATGATAAAAGATGATCAGTGTTTGTCTCCATCATCTCATTTACGGCATGTAATGAGCTTTTCCTTATGGCAGAAATAATCCGGAGTCCTTTCTTGAAGAATCAACATTTTTAATGTCTTTCATATTTGCCCCTACCATCAACACAGTTGCTAGGATATGGCCTGATTTTGATTTTTGTGCTTTGATCTTCTCAAACCCACTTTTTTTGTTTTAAATCAAATTATTCAACATAGCTTTTACAACGACACTGAGGAAGAGAGCAGAAAAAGTTAATATTGCAAAGTAAGTGCAGCCTTAGTGTACGTGGTTATTTTAGGTTCATGCTAAAGGCTGTATATATTACCAACTTTTCCAGCCCTGGCAGTCAGATTTTCTCACCCATATGTAATTTTATAAACTACATCACGGCTTCACAGCAGGTAGGGAGCCCACAAACCTGTTCTTAATTTCAGTTTAACTGAAAGAATCTCGGCAGCAGCTGGTTTCAGAATAGCTGATACAGACTTCCACAGATGTGGCCCATCATAGGTTCAGAAATAAGAAAGAACTAGGCCACAACCTAGAATTAATTTCAAGAGAGACAAATTCAATAGCGATGCCACTTTTGAGACATTATTTTGTTATTTATTTAAGAGACCTTTGTCAGGGCATATTTCTGTGGCCATGTTGTCTACTGACTGTAGTACTGCAGGACGCTGATTTTCTGGCAGGCCCGACCTGGCTGTTAGCAGGCTGCACTCTCTCAAAGCAAAGAAACAGGCTATTTCTGAGTTTGTGTCGCTTCCCCTCCCCCTCGCCCTTCTTATGTTCCTCCAAGCATAACTGATAGTACTGGAGTGCTTGTGTGCTTTTCTAACTGGACCAGACAAAGAGGTACAATAGCTAAAAATGACCTCTGATGATACAGAGAATGCAGAGCTTGATAAAACTGGGGGAACTGGCTGCTAGCTCTAAAACAGCGTGTTATTTGGTAACGTTTCACAAAAGACTTGAAGTAAAGGAGCACAGAAAAAAATAGTTTCACAAGTGTTAATTTCTGGAGTTTAGTAAGGGAAGGCTTTAAATGATTCCTGTGGCAGCATGGCAAGTAGAGCGATGTAGTTCTGCTGTGTAAAACATATCTCAAAAGTAAAAGCAGAACAAAATAGTCACTTGTTCTTGCTAACAAAATTTCCCTTGACATTCTGGGCAGTGGTCTAAGTGTCTGAATAATCTTGGTTTATATGGTCTTTCAGCTCAGGCATGCGAGGCAAAAGGAACTTCTAAAAGAGAAAATTTACCTGATCTGTACTATTTTAAAGCTCCAGTAGTTAGAGAATTCCAAAGGTCAAAATAGCCATCAATATCACGAGCAACAGAGTAGAAGTAACATGTTTAAGAGGAAGTTAGTTTGTTGGCTGTAACATAATACGTCGTAAGCACTAGGACATGGATCTGCAATGGCGAGCAGCAGAAAAAAGCCAGAAAAACTTGACCAGCATCAGGTATTTATTTTGCTGAAAGCACACAAGAACTTGCAAACAAGAAATAGAGATGCTTTCAAGCCTAAATCTCAGATTGTTTTAGCTTACCGCAGAGATGCTGCAACCTGTACTGAGGTCCATCCACAGAGAACCGTTCACAGGCTGAAGAAAAAGCTTGCCAATGCCTTCTAACCTTTCACTGGGCCAGACAAAAACTCAGGATTCAGAAGCTCCCGAACCCTTTTTTTCACCTTCTGGTTCTCATTCAAATCAGAAATATGTGGCATTAGCTTCTTTTTAGCAGTTAAATCATGAAATACTAGATGAGGGTGGGTAGCCGATATGTTGCTCTGTGTCTGTTACTCCTAAAACTGTGTGTTCCTGCACGCATTTCTGAACTGGCACAGAGTAAAAATGAGTAAAAGTACGATGATTACACATGAAGATGCAGTAGTTTGCAACAGTGTAAGTCATAATAAAGATGTACAATTCTGTGGAAAATTATTTTGAGAATGGGAGCTCTTCCAAAAGCTTCCCACTATTTCTTTCATTGCTGATAGACCATTTTTCTTCCCTGTATAATTTTATGCGAAATTGGCTACTTTTCTAATTTCCCCATTAATCACGCAAAATTCATGACTCCTTTTTCCACATTTGGATCCACAAATCAACCGAGTGAATTCGTTCCATTGAAAGAAAGAGGCTGAAACAAACGCCTGGGATCATTAACATAAAATTAGAGGCATAGAATTATCCTAACTTTTTACAAAAATATAAAAAAATGCAGAAGGCTTCTAGTTTGTTGCTTCCATTGGGTTTAAAAGACAGAAGTGAGTTAGGGAAGTCGTCCTGGTACAGACTCTGGGAGGCATTTGCCTTTTTCCCCTGTTAAACTCCAAAGCTAATAAACCCGGAGCATTCAGTAACAAGTGAGGCACTCATGTCAACAAAGGCCTTACTTAGAGACGGCAAGGTTTTAAGAAACTTCTGTGGCGAGGATTTGAAGATATTTTAGTCATATGCGGTGCACTTTTGCTTCTCTGTTTCATACAGTATAATCCCCTTTGCTCCCTCCCCTCCCTCCCCCTTCCCCGCGTTTTAAAACGAGCACAGAAAAGGCTGAGTGTTAAACTACACTATTCAATTGTCCGGTAAGTACACAAATTCTGTTCAAATCAGAACAAACTTTCAAGTAGACAGAAAGGGCTATTTGGATTTCTATTTTATCCCGGAAACCCTGCTGAACACCAGTGTGGCGGGGAATATAGCCATATCAGGCCAACAAAAGGCTCCTAATGTAGGAGAAGACCTCCTCCCCCCGCCTCAGTGAGGAAGCCGGCTGGCATAGCTTTTGCTATCGGAATTGTTTGCAGAATACCCAGACTAAAGCAGCTCCCTGTGTGGGTGCCTTGTTTGGGAATAAGCAGCACTTTTATTCTAAAACACTCATGTTGCTTCCTAAAGAGCTGAGCAGGCTATTTGGGAGATATTTCTTCATTTTGAATGTTCTTGTGGAGCAATACCTCATCTGGGTTTTTTTCCTTCTATTTACATTTTCATTTGCTTCTCTGACAAAAGCAGAGATGTACTTGTTTAGTAAAGCAGTTATTACATACAGCAGCAACTCTTAGATTCCTTTGGCTGTGCAAAAGATTCCCAAGTACTGTTTTTAGTGCAAAAGATCCCATTAATATCGATGGTGCAAGCATGCTGTTCATTCCTAGAGGCTTTATATAATAAAAGGGTTACGCTTAATAAAATCAAATGTGGTAGATCTGCTCTTCACATGACCAGTACAACAGTGTTCTCATAATACAAGCTGTACCACTAGTCATACTTTTATTGTTATGAAGTATGCTGCCATATAATATCCCCACATATTCTTACCTAAGACACTAGAACATTTCATGCCAAATCCCTCCATCTAGTAAGGGGTCCAGGATCCTATTTCTTTGGTGGGCCTTGGTGTAATAAACATAATACACTGCAAAATAAGTGTGGTAACAGCACTGCCAAAAATGCTCACAGAATTATGCTATGTCCAAGCCAATGCTTTGTCTCTTCAGAGAAGGAGGATGAGTATGAGTGTGTACTGGCAACTCTGGTGTGCCTGCATAGTCACTGAAGCTAAAGTTCCTGTTTGTTTGTTTGTTTTTTTGTTTTACAGAATTAAAGAGAGTTTGTTTTACCATTTGGTGCTTAACTCTCTGAAGGCTCTGCTATGTAGAACTGCATACTTACTTCTGCAGTGCACAGGAGAGACAGCATAAGGCATAAATGGGAAGAAGGGGTCAAGAGACGGTGAAGGGAAGCCAAAAGGCCTCTGGCAGCGCTCTCTTGCTGCGTAAGCCCAAGCACCATTATGATGGTCCCAGTATCATGTCTGTGCAAGGTCAGTGACTGGAAGTTGGTGCAAAACAGCTGAACATGAACCTGAGCTCCCCATACTGCCTTCAGCTGTAAGAAGCAGAGACGTGCTGCTGGTGAGATCTCAGAGGGGAGGTGGGGAGCAACTCTGCTGTGGGACCCAGGATAAAGCTGTCTGGTTTTGCATCCCTGCCCGTGCTCAGCATCTGCTCCTGAAGCCTGCTCTGTTCCCACATCTGCCTCTTGCAGGCAGCAGTGTGGCAGAGCATTCACACTACCTCAGCACACTCCCCATTTCATTCACAAGTGCCTCCTCGAGCACTACAAACCATTATCTTTACTTTCAAGAGTTTTCTACCCAGAGTCTGCACCACTCTGCTGTAGGGCAGGCATAGTGGCCATAATCTGGCTGTAAAAAAAGGTGCCGGTGAATGGGTATTTGCATGAATGACCTCATTTTTCACTTGCTCACTAGAACATTTTTAAAAGGAAGTATTTGCTTGGTTAGTAGCCAAGTGTTTTCTTCTCCTTGACAACCAATTGTGTTTGGTCCATATTAAGGGTAAAATTCTCTCCAAAGTTCACTGGTGATTTCCAGACCCTGTAAGATTTGCACACAAGAGATTGACAGCAATATTCTTATTTAATCATTTCCCACCATATTGCAAAAAAATGTGGTTTTGCAGATCCTCCTGACTTCCAAATGCAAAGTGGAAAAGGTCCAAAAAAGGCATTACTTCATCTAATGCCATTTACTTAGCACACATATAATCCTACTGTCATGCTTTATCAAAAGCAAGGGGATGTGTGACTTGTTTGTATAACCTAAAGTTTCTGCTTATCTGGACTCCCATAAGTGCATTCAGCAGCTCCCTCAGATGTACAGTTAATGGGAAATTCTGTGAGTTTTACATTTAAACTTAGAATCATAGAATCATAGAACAGTTTGGGTTGGAAAGGACCTTAAGGTCATCTAGTTCCAATCTCCTTCTATGCGCAGGGACACTTTCCAGTAGACCAGGTTGCTCCAAGCCCCATCCAGCCTGGCCTTGAACACTGCCTTGAACACAGCTTCTCTGCGCAACCTGTGCCAGTGCCTCACCACCCTCACAATAAAAAACGTCTTCCTTACGTCTAACCTGAACTTCCCCTCTTTAAGTTTAAACACATTACCCCTTGTCCTATCACTACAGTCCCTGATCTAACTTAATCAGAGATACGAATGGAAGAATGTAACCATGAAAGCCATTGTAGAGCCCTCCACTCCCTGAATTTTGGGCTCATAAACCCATGAATAAGTTACATTCATCCACGTATTAACACATCTTTGTCACTGCTAATGCAAAATGGGCTTAGAACTCCAACTATTAATCTAAGCTGAATTTCACTCGAAATACTCAATCTTTACCAAGGGTTTGTAAGACTTGTCCCCTTTTCCCCCTGTGCAGCTTGGGTCCCAGTGCAGGGGCAGGCTCGGTCAAAGAGCCCATTGCCAATCAGATGAATGAGGAGAGAAGGAGGATCACACTGCCCAGCAGAGCTGATGTGACTGAGTTGGATCCCAGGTGGTTACTGGCTGGCCATGGTTGCATCTGCACCTACGTGCCTGTGGCACAGCATGTACCATGTTACACTTCACCTGGGCATCGCCTGCAGCCTGCCACAGCATGGGACATCTCTCGCCACAGGCTGCCCCATCTGTCCCCTGCATGCAAGGCGCTGTGCTGGGTTTGACCCCTGTTGCAGCCATATATACTGAGTTTAGGGGGGACACTCCACTCACTGGCCACAGAAGCCAGTTCTCTCTGAGTCTCATTTTTTGTAGCTGCAGAATGTGTCAGTACTTCTAGAGAGCTGTGCTCTGCACTGCCATAATGAAATACTCTGAGACCTTCTCTGACCCTGGCAGAGCAAATCATGGAAAAAGTCACGCATGGTACCTGTGCTTGGAATTGTGTTTTGGCATGTTTATCTAATTTAGCACGTAACAAGGGTTATATCTGTTCTGCAATTTCTGCTGAAACTTTTTTGCACCTTCCGTGAGCTGACTGTGCAATGAGAGAGAGGTGGTCACACAGCTAAAAGAGAATAAATACACTGAATAGAGGAGAAAGTCTCCTCCAGATACAAGCCAAAGAGAAACAAACAGGATGTAATAGCAATCCAGTATGGGTTAATTCGGTGTCTCTCAGTACTCCAAGGTGGTAGATCAGGAAAGTGTAAACCGAGAAGTGCCCACTCAGATAAAGCCCTCTAGGATAAAAATAGCCCTGTCAATACAAACTGCATAGGAACCAAGAGATTTAATGGACCAATTGGATTATACTTTGGGGCTCTTTCAGTGAAAAGTTAAACTTCTGTTTGCATTCAGTTTTTGGGAAGTGAATAAACAGTGCCTGAAAGTAAAGGAGGAAAAAAAAAAAAATCACTCAGCTCTAATTGACACAATTTAATTTTGTAATTAAAAAGAAAGAAAAAAAATGAGTACCATCCAGACACACCTGTGTGCCAAGTTTCAACTTGATGCAACTTGATACAGATGAGATATTAAACCCCAAAGACCAAGTTAACAATGGAAACAGTGACAGACTGCTAACAGTAGTAAGGGGTAGTGGTTGTTATAATAGTAAGTTATATGTTTTTCACAGCATAGTGGGACAGCTGCTAAACCCTGAACCTGCCTGCTGGCTGCCTTTAATTTGCCTGTAGTTTGTTTAGCCAGCACCACTCTAGGAGTAACCCTGTGTTTACTCATTAATCCTGCAAGTCACTTCATGGGGAATTAGAGCAGTAAAGCAGCCAGAATATTTTTAATATCAAGAGCATTTTGCCTTGTTTCTTCATTGTCTTTGTAATTTAAATATCCTGTTGTGCAAGCCTAAAGGCAGGAAGTGAGCTATACAAACCCTTACAATAACAGTATTAGGTTGCAGATAAGCCCATGTGCTCAGTGGTGTCGGCTATTTTTTTTTCCTGGGGTAATATAAGTTTTGCAAATGCTAGAAGAGATTATGTTTTCTCTTAGGAACACATTTAAGATCTTTCAAAATAAGGTTTGTCTGTTACACACACACACAAAAAAAATGACCCTCCCGATAATAAGAAATGACTCTGACCCGTAATGCCAGGCTTTAATTATTTAGCTTGATGCTGTATTTGTGTTTCTGCCGTGAAACCCAAACCTTTTCAGTGGGCAAAGATGTGGTGGTGGGGTAGGTGCCTACCTATCCTCTCTTTCATTTGTTTCCCTCCAGCCCAGCAGTGTTCTAATGCAAATCAAACCCTTGGTGCGTACATAGCTAGCACAGTTATGCTTACACTCCACGCACCTGGCAGTCGGCTTTCCTGCTGAGGCTGCTGCCGAACTCGATCATTTCCTCTCATGGTGATTACACTTGGCTCTCTGCAATAAAAGACAAGAAGAACTTCTGTACAGATGATAAACAGAAACCCTTTATTTTTTCTTTTTATAGATACACCTGGATTTATGGACCCAAAGAATAAAGCTCTGTTAATGCTAATATTTAGAATTTCACAAATGAATCAAGTCATTTTTGCAAGCCAGATACACAACTAGCGTTCAAATTATAAACAATCCATATAACCTACCAGTGCTGCATTTAACAAAAGTAGGACATGATTTCTGAATCTATTCTCCTTTAATGAGATTATAATCCTGACTGTCCTGTTCTTACTGCGGTCAGAGATAGTACTGTTGTTGCTGAGTGGCTCATGAACAGCAGGCCTGTCTGCTTGCATAACTGATCCTGAATTACACACGGTGACTATCTATGGGTGATATTCTTGAACATGATAAATTGTTTAAATTGTTTGATCGTTGTGTGTGCACAAGCACATTTGCACCCACGTGGCACGTACATGTTTATTTCACATGCACAGCATTAGGTGTAATGAGATCATTACATTTGTGTATATGCACAGCGTGAAAAGGAAAATTGCCTGACGCTCTACCTTTATAAGCCTGTCTTCCTAGACAGCTAGATTTCATTAAAGTTTAGACATTTCTGCTGTCGTTTGCATGCAGTGCCTGATTCAAGTTCAAATTCTAATGAAAATTTCAGCCAAAACTGCTTTCTGAGAGTGAGGTTAACATAAACCAGGTGGGTTTGCCCATCATTAAACATTCTGGACATTCTCTGAGAATTGTTCTAGCACCTCCACAATTTGAAGCCAGAGTCTGAAAAATCTGAAGAGGCTCCCTGTTGCCTTTTGCTATTCTTGTTATACATTTGGCTGTGTTATAAGCCTGTGAAAATTCACAGTTTGCACATGCTCCATCACTACCTCTTCAGTTGGAGTTGCTAAATTCTAAGAAGATTCTGCTGTAACTGAGGATGCTCAGGTTTCTCACAGCTGGTAGCGCTGACTGAACCACATATGCCATGTCCTCAGTTATAGACTAGTGTCCTCGCTATTCCATGCTCGAATATATTATTCTAGGATAGATTACAGGGCCAAAGCCAAAATTTCACTGTACTAAGAACTCAAAGCAGTAAGGTTGGGATGAGTTCCAAAAGCAACTGCTAAGAGGGACGTATATTAATTTATGTTCATGCAGCTTTCAAATAGTGCAGAACTGGTCACCACAGAAAATCTCATGAGGAATTTAATTATTCCTTTTTTGAGAAAAATGCTTGAATAGCATACTGTAAGTAAGGCATGGGATAATAAACTGCTTTGAAGGTAGCAAAATATGGAATTGCTCCTAATTCCTGAAATTTAAATTATGATTTACAATGAAATTAGCAGGTAGGTGTGCAATTAAAGATGATACCATAAAGCACACATGTAAAGGGGTGAGTGGACAGACATCCTTAGTATTGACACTTTCGATACTATTTTGTCTACACAGCCTAAGAAAATAGTAAAGAACCTGCTTCCTTTAATATGTATTATGCATATGCACATGCCTATAGACAGCTTGCCTCTAGTTCAAAATAATAAAATAATGGTGGACCACGAAGTGGGTAATAGTTCATTTCATTTGACAATATAAAAAAGGCAGGAATAGCTAAACCGAAGTTGTCGGAGACAGTGATTTACTAGACATCACAGCACAGAGCTTTCAGCCATCCCCCCAGAATATTAAAATCCATGATAAGCAGTGGAGTACAAAGTGGGGGTCTTTCTGGAATTTCCATTCATGTCTCAGCCAGCTCTAAACAAAACAACCAGGGGTAACTATCTATGATAAACTTCTCTTTGTCCTCACTTCTTCCAGCTGCAGTAAGCAAGGAGCTCCATTTTCAGCTATGGAAATGAACCGTGATTTCATTTTTGAGAGATCTTTTCTTCGGTAGCCTACTTTGAATAATAAACAACTATTCACTTTACAAGCACAGAGGAAGATGTATCATTTTTAAGGCACATCCTGTTTCAAGGACTTGGGGATATAAATGACTTAAGAAAAAGAAATTGTGGAAATAAATGAGAGAGAACAAAATTAGTCCCAGTACAGTGAGGTTGTCAGTCTTTCTGCACTCCTGCCCTTGTAATTCTGTATGTTGGGCCTGACTCCCTGGCTTCATTTGAGACCCCTTGGGGGAAAACAGAAGTAACATATTGGAGAAACATGTTCTTTTCCCAACATTTATTTTTTGGAGGGCCAGTCTAATGTGGTGCTAAAAAACTTCACAAGAACTGCACAGAGCTTACATGATTTCTTTTGGCTTGATGAAAGTGTGAGGATGGTGCTGCTTGTACAGCCTTGTTTCATGATAGCCCATTTAAGCAGGTTTTAGTGTTAACTTCAACTTCTTAACAAGCTTAAGTGCAGCATCACATTTGATTTGATTTTGCAAATGCCTGGAACTTTTCACGTGGAATTAGCAGATCTCAGTCTTCAAGCCTAATGAACTCAGATAAAACTCGGCAGGATGCCCTGTTAGAAACTAATTTTTTTTTGTGCAAAGACAGCTCTTTGGTCCTCTTTTCTTGCATTGCATTTGTTGACTTGTCTCAGAGGCTCGTAAGCTATCAGCTCTCTATTGATCTGTTCTAAAGTCACTTGAAAACATAATTTTGCAAGCAGCATTTCAGCACCTCTGCTTGTTTGATCTCTTTACTGTGGCAAACTGTGGCAGAGTTTTCCAAGCATTAGGATGAAAATCAATGTGGTGTTTTGTTTTTTTTTAATGCTTAATAATGCATATTTTAAAAATCTTTACATCTGCCTAATTGTATTTAAAATGCCTATGTTACATTTTCTGCTTTATTAAAATCTGTCCTAGGATTCACATCCCTTCAGTTTAATTTAGCTACAAATTGATTCTTAAAGCATCACATTTAATAGCCTTTGGGGTTTGATGCGCAAACTATTCTGACGTCTATTCATAGACCTTTATAATGGGACCCACTCCAGTTTATCCCTTGAACTGTCAGGCTCTTTGGGAAATAATAGCTCCTGACAGTTGTAGAGTTAAAATATAGGATTAATGATCAGCTTTTAATGTGCAAATGGAGTATTCAGCTTTCTTCTTACCCATCTTATTTAATGCAAATTCACTGTTGAAACAGGTAGCATGAGTTGCTGCTCTCACTAAACATAGATTAATCTATCAGGGTAAATTCCTGAATCAAAATAGAAATTTAGATACATATCACAAAGTAAATACAGGGCACTTCATTGGTGCTGACTTCTAGCCAAGTATTTTTGTCCTCTGCCTAGTCCAGCATTTATTTTCCAGGCTTCAAAACCTCACTTTCACACAAAAATAAAAATAGCTGTGCATCACAGCAACCAGTTTAACCAGCAGGAAGGAGTCTGCCCTTCTCTATTAAATACAGCTGTAGAAAGCCCAACGGACTTTGATTTAATTGTTTCCAATAGGCCAAAACAATCTGCTACCTGCATTTTGTAAAAAAGTAAAAAAGAGAAAAGACAAAAGAAAGGGGTTTCTACAGTGAAGCATGGAGCAGTTCACGTGTTTTCACTAGGAGATTAATAACATGTTTGTGGTATTGGGCCTTAGGAATTGTATGGTAATTTTCAGTTGCAGCATCCTATTAAAAAGCTGCCTACGTATACAAAATTAGCCTATTTGTTTAGAAAATGCTATATGCTCGTGTAATTGGAAAATGCATTTTAAGCTATGGTATAATAAGGAGCATTTGACCATTATGTTATGCAGTGATAGGCAGTTCTGTGTCCAAGGAGCAGAGCATGGGGAGGAGACGATGGATTTAGAGAACCGTGCACCTTTCTTAAAGCATCTGGAAGCTAAAGGATTCGAGGGCAAGTTAAGTGAAAGTCAAAACATATAAAAATAAACTAAACACTGAGTCATTCAGAAAAATCTTTCCTATTTAAGCCAGTCACACACCTGCCCGTGTATCTTTAATAACGACTAGCTTTCCCAAGAACATGAAACAGAAAGGTGTCCCTCAAGATATAAGACTTAATCCTTGCGGTGCTTGAGCACCTTAAGCTGCCGATAAACCAAATAGTGAAGTCTGTTGCCTGCAATTATTTCTTTGAAAGGAGTAACATCAGAGCAGCAGGCAGATACAAGTACCCTGAGTGGCAAAGGAAGAGGAAGAAGAGCAAGAAGAATATGCAGCACATGTGAATTGTGTCTTCTCTTATGACTGCTTACATCTTTGCATGCATGCTTTAATACAGTAGCAGGGAAGAATACAACTAATATTATTTGGGAAACCTGGTTCCAACAGCTTCTAAATGGCCTACAGGGATTTCTTTTGTTGTTCTGATAATAGCATCAATTTGCTGGAATTCCCCCCCCCCCCCCCCCCCAGTTTCTAAGAAAGCAAAGCAATCTCTCAGTAGTGGCTCTACAGAAACATAAGCTAAATTTAAATTAACCTCACAGACAGTGTTTATAACATCCTTAGTTATTCTGTTCCTAATTGTCCGCTGCCTTCTACCTTGTATTCACAGCTGTGCAAAGCAAGTTGAAACGGCATTCAGGCAGCACATTCCACAGATATGCCGCATTTACATTGCTTTGGTGTAAATTAGGGACAGTTTGGCAGAGAATTGATGGTTGCAGACACTCTGATAAATACATATATACGTATATATATATCATAACCTAAGCAGGCAATGGGTCACCAAATGGGCTAAAGCTGTGATCTGGCACTTGATGGGCCAGAGGATGTTTTAGTGGCTCTATGACATTTCTGGCCCTTGCCAGCAACTTGTTCCTCCCATGTTCTTCCTGTAGTATTGTCGTGGACGTGCAGTAGGCTGGATAGTGGGCCTGATCTCCTGGGTGAAAAAACAACCAACCAACCAAAACCAACTAACCCAGAAAATATAAAATTTATAAATAAATAGGAAATATAAGAATAAACAGTGTTTTTTTTTCTGAGATTCAGTTCCCAAGGCCCACTACAACGCTAAGGATGAATGAGTAAAATGGGGAAAGGAGAGAGAGGAAGTTGCTGGCAGCCTTCCTGAAAAGTTATTCATGAAATTACACCAGGAGAACACAAAGTATTGTAAATCCTGGCCAGAGACTTGCTTTGCATGAGAGGCACAGAGGTAATGGCAGACCTATGGCTCAGACTCCACCCTTTTCATGTCTTGCTGCCACTACATCTTCCAGGCTTCCTTGGACAGAGAGGGACTGATGTTTTCCCAATGCAAGGTTTTGTTTGTGCTTTAGTAGGTACACAGGGAGACAGTTTGTACTCTGGCTTTGAGCTTTGATTTTCAACATCCTGGTGGGTTTGGTTTACGCTGGCTTCAGAATGCCTTCAACTTGTAAAATGGTTGTCATCCTCAATGGAAGTTAAACCCACAGGTCCCAAATGATTTGATATTTTCCTGCATTTTAAGATGGTTTTCTCTGGAGGTATGTTTTTAGGTAGAGAGAGGGGTCTTTTTTTGACTTTCTGTGTAGCCCTTTCAGAATTCGCTTAAATGAAAAAATTAAATAAAACATTAGACCTTGCATTTATCAAGCTTCATTGATAAAACTTTAAGGCACTCATGGTTGATGCAGTTTCACAGTCATAGCCAGTAAACCTTATTATTTCCTTCCCAACTTGCTTGTTGGAAATTCAAAAATTACAGATCACAAAAAGCGCAGCTCACAAGGCAAAAAAGTTTTTACTAATCCAGTGAGCAGAGATCAACTAAGCTCAGAACTCAGCTAACGAAGGGGAAAATCACTGAAAGCCAGGAACTCCAGTATATGTCAGAGGGCCAGTTTGGGGCTGGGGTGGGGAAAGAGGGACTCCAAGGCAGAGGAGCTGCTGGCAGCTCAGGAGGCTCATCCATTTGAAGTATCTCAGAAAGCAGATCCAGCAAAGCTAGGAATCACAACCCTCTCCCAGCCATCCCCATAATTCATTACTGCACAGAACTCTGAAATAGCACACATGAATCAGAGGATGTTTAGTATTTCATGTTGTCCTCAACACATTTATTATGGCTAGTGTTTGAGGGGAAAAAGGGATGAGCCTTTGGTACTGAGACACCTGTCTGCTAGTGCAGGCAGCAGCATGGACTAATGTGAGCACTGCATCCCAGCCTGTCTCCCCTTTTCCCCAGAGCTTGCTTTTGCTGTAGGAGGATAAAAAACCTGTCTCGCATATCCACACAGTTTAGTGAAACTTGGGGGTATTTAACCCCAGGTATTAGCCTAAAATGAAGTCAGCACTGAAAACACTTATAAAACTGTAATCTAAACTTCTGTGTCTCAAGGGGAGGATGCCCCGCACCTCAGCCCTGTGCAACTCACCGCTGCCCTGATTTCATGTGGCTAAGTGGGCATTGAAGGGAAAAGTCTCTTGCAGCTCACAGTTTTGTCCTGCAGCCATTCAATCTCCCAGCTTTCGTTTTGGTATGTTTTGTTTGTATTTTCTGACCTTGCATAACTTTAAAATGGCCATGCATAATTATTTGGACAGTTTCCATTTGGGGCAGAAACCCTTCTTGACAGGTTCAGCAAAGGCTGCAATTTAAGAGATGCATTTCAAATTCTTTAGAACCAGGGTTTGAAGTGCTCAGACACCAGTTTCAGCATCACTGGGATCACAACACAGTGGAGGATGTGCAAGCATGTGTTATTTATGTTTGTCTGCAGTTTTACTTCAGGTTTGTGTGCTGTTTGGCTATAAATACGGGGTCAGATTCAATTCCAGTCAGTGCTGTCTTATGATGATATAAACCCCGAAGGAGACCTCTGAGGTGGGAAATCTGTTGGTAGTGGAATTTCCCACAACCAAAACCAACCATCACCCCTGTTTGGCTGAGGGCTCCTCCTGGGGATGGCAGCATGCCCCAACACCGGTTCTGCCATCCAGAGGAGTTACAGGATGTGCTGACCCAGAACGTCCCCCACAGTCTCTGCTAACGGTCATAAACTAAACCAAATGCCTGTGCTCACGCCAGTGGAAAGTCTGAAGGGGGAGGAGGAACCAGTGGGAACTTTATCTCTTTAGGGAGTCAATCCCACTGTGGCACGGGGGGTTTGGTAATACAAGGAGGGGAGAATGTATACTGGGTGCTGCCCACTCCTGATCCCCTGCATGAGGCTCACAGACTAATAAAAACCTATTTGTTGCTGCAGCTGACAGCAGAAATACAATGGAAGCGCAAATATGTATGAAAGTGATGATAAACAACGGCACAGGGGTAAACAAACCTAATAAAATCAGATGGGACAGTTCACAGGGCAACTGGGTGTTTGTGTTGTTCCAGGAAAGTGCAGTCTTGAGGAGGTGAAGGGAATTGATCAGCTTATAGTCTCACTTTTCCTAACAAACAGCAACCCACAGAGACTGGGAAGCAAACAAACAAGCCAAATCACTCTGAGGCTTCTCTGTCCCCCATCCTCTCTCTTGTTATTTTTTAAAACAGGGAGAGGGGCAAAGGGGCAAAAGAGCAATCCTTGTAATTGCCAGCCAGTAAATCTAACTTCAATTCCCAGTGAAACAATGGGACAACTAGTTAACGGAGGGGGAGGGGGAGGGGGACAGAACATAATGGGGTCATAAGCAATTAAAAGGTTTGGCCTTTGTTTTAATGTAGTTTTAAATCAGCAGAATCATATCTGGATTAAATTTAACTGCCTAGTCTTTTGAATTTTCTGAAGAAGAAATAATGCCAAAGAAACTCAGTTCATCTGGTGGAATCAAAAGATGTAGTGGGAAAAATATGTTTTCTTCTTGCTGCAACAGCTGTTAAACTTCAGCATGCAAAATCATATAGGAGGAAAAAAAAAAACCCTTTCTTAAAATTCTAGTATCCCTCTCAGTTAATCTAAACTGTGAAAAAGCTCATAATAAAATCCCAGTCCCTCCCCCAACAGCCTCCAACTCCCTTATCCCCAAACAGGGGAAAACCAGGCTTGGCATTCTTGATATTATCGAGACTAAAAGATTGTTTAGCTTTCCTCTCCCCTCTGCTCCCCCTACGTTATAAATCAACACATTTCCTGGATGAATTTATACTCTGTGTGTGCATGCGTATTAAGGAAAGGCTTACAAATCCCATTTTTTAAAGAAAGGAAGCCGTTTTACATTGCATTTTAAAATTAGCGAGGACTAAACATTGCAGTGCAGAAACTTCTCCTCTCGCTGTTACGCAGCCCCTGGCAAAACATCCAGGGAGCAGTTTCAAGACAGTTTAGAATGATGGAGCTAGCGAGGGTCCTCCCTCTTTCCTGGGCCATGCCACATGTTGCTGATGCACAGAAGTGCATTAGCACCGCTGCTTATCTGACCCCTCCTTGAGCCAAGTTAAACAAATAGCCTTTTTTTTCTTTCTTCTATTTTTTCCTGGGTTACTTTTCGGCTGGTTTGAGACTTTAAATTGAGTCACAGAGAGGTCAGGGGAGCACCAGGGCCAGCAAAAGGGCAGGGTCTGGTAATACGTCACCAAGTCCAAGGTGAGGATGGCGTCGTAGCACTCCCTGAGATGGGGTCATCGCTCCTAATCGGTGAGCAACCAACTTCAGTTTCTCCCACTCTCACAGTTTATTTCAAACAATTTCACCTGGATTGGGAAATTAATCCAGATAAAGATTAGTCAAAACTAAGGTTATTTTTCAGCCAGATCTGTTCCCCAGTCCAGCTCACTGGGCATCTGTGCCAGTGTAGCTGAGGCTTTTGAAGAGCAGAAGCCAGAGTGGTCAATGAGAGACACGGATGTGCTACCCCCTAAAACTTACACTGAGTGGGAACTGAGGCTGTTTTGTGAGGAAACTGTGTCACTGCTTGGGAAACTTCTGTTGAAAATGTTCTGTATTAAAGAGAAAAGTCAGATTTAAAATCTGATCTGTTTGTTGCAGACGTGTGTATTAATGAGCTTCCAACCGAAGACTTAGGTTTCAGCTCACTCCATTTCCTCTCCACTGTTCACTGCTGCATGTTCTCAGTAGACAGTGAATATCAACCTTAAAGCCAACAAGAATGATGTCATTTTTAATTCATCAAATACCAGGTATCCCAGGGGCATTCTTCACCAAAAATGTAGCACTTCTGAAACCAATTTTGGATTTTGGCTTTGGTGGAGGGGTGGTAACTTTGGGATTAAAAGTGTTTGAAAACTCAGAAGTCATCATGAAATAATGACTTTCTGACTGTCTCTGCAGTAACAGGCTAACACCATGAATAACAGCTGACATTTCAGATTCTGGTTCACCCCGGGTATTTTCTTGCTCTTGTTTTTCTCCCTAACCACTAAGTTTCTGAATAACTGAGATACAGCAAAGTGAAGTATGCTGAAGACATCAGATTACCTGTAAACCTGTTGCTGTCATTTTAACCAACTTATTTTGCATAAAGGCTGATTCTGCATGAGCGTGCCATGAACACGTAACCTATTGCGCAATGTTGTTTTTCAGCAGGACAGCAAAACAGATGAGCTCACAATATGATGCAGAGAACACGTGTTAATTCTTGCAGAGTCTTACTGGATTTATTCTGAGAGGTTACTGAGGCTTCCTGCAAAGGTTGTTTAATAGCTTCAGTGGAAATAGTCGAGCTTTTATGATAATACTGCTGAACAAATCATGACTTTACAATATCCAACCAAAGCCTGATTACACTCATTGAAATACTAATGTCAATATTTATTAACTAATATTAAAATCACTGCCATCTCATTTTTGCAGTTAGTCAGAAAATCATTATGTATCCCTTTTCAAAAGTCATTGACTTTTCCTTAGCACAGAAAACTCTATTATCAGTCTTTATAAAATATTTATGGCTTTCCTTGACATTATTATAATATCCCTAGGAGAACAATCAGCATTCCTTTCACTGAAAATAAGACAAACCTTTTCTCCCTGAAAAATAATTAATGAATTAAATGTAAATGACGCCAAGCCAGAAAGGTAAAAAGCTACAGCTCAGCTTGTTCATCTGTTGTTTCATCTGACTTTAGGAAAAATCAAAGGGATCTCTGTTTTAACTCCTTTTTTACTATTATTTGGAAAAAAAAAAAAAAAAGAAGCTGTCTTGAAGTGTCACTGAAGGGCAAATTGTTATTCAGTTAGCACCTAAGAATATGAAGAGTATTATTAGGCTAAATGGAGGGGCCTTTCACCAATTCACTGTTTTTAGTGTGTTCTTCATTGTTTGTGCCACCATTTCTTCATTAACAAGACACCTCTCTTCAAGGTGCAGGGCAGGGTTATTGTTAAAATTCACTACAAATGCTTAGTCACTTAAAACTGATAAATCACCCATGTTTTCATCAGACATTTCCAGAGCTCCTCATGATCTGAATGAAACAGCGCACTTTCATGCTACTGTAGTCTTACTTGATGCTGATTTTCCCTCCTATAAACTGTTTTGGAAATCCTGATGTGCTGGCTTTCATGTCCCTGGTTGTGTTTTCACCTGTAATCACTTGGTAAGGAGAGGAGATGAAAAAGGACACCCTCCCCCACCATATCCCTGCAGGAGCCATGTATCAGCAGTGCCCCTTGTTTAGTTAGCAATTCTGCCTTTGTGCAAACTTTTTACATGCAGTTGGCTTGTTGCACTTCTCTGTGTACTGAGCTGTATTGCCATGGCAATAGGGAAAACGTGATGATGCAGATCTGGAGAGAAAGGAAAGAAAAAAAGAGATAAAAACCCACTGTCATCTCAAGGCTAGATGAGGTCAGAATCGGTTAATTTATCTGTGAAGTTAAGAGACATGCAATTTGAAAGATGAGAGAGGTTAAAAGGAGCCCTGAGGTGGAGAATTTTCAATTCATAAACATGCAAAGATGTTCAACATGAAGATCTGGATTTCCCTAATTGGGTCCAATAAGTCGGCCTGCACTCACATGGGACACCTACTGAAAATTCCCCACTCCAGTGGGGGATTTGGCTAGCGCTTTCTAAAGCAGACAGAGCATAAACATTAAGATTCAGCTTTTGTCTCTCTATATATATTTCTATACATCTATATATACCTTTACATTTTCCGAACATTATTTTAATGGAAATTAATTAAATAGCTTATTGCTATTTATATAAAAATGGTCATAAAATTAGACCTTCTTTCCAAATTTCCAACTATTTCTATCTTTCGTGTTTAAAATTCTTTTGGCTTAAGTATAATTTCCTCCATTGTATTTACAATTCCAACACTCCCATGTATTGCTATTTCAATTCAAGCATCCAGAGAAATGGTGAGCCAGCCCAAAAGGACAGAACAGTAGAAGAGTTTCACCAGAGAGTTCAAAGTCTAATCTTGCAATCATTTACCCATGTGAATACTTCTGGGCTCAACAGTATTACTCTGGTGACAACGTTACTTTTACAGAAATTGAGTCTTTCAAATGCTTGCACACGTGAATAATTTTATGCATCTGAACAGCCTTCTTCTGTGAAACTACTGCCTTGTGTCAAGTTAACCGTGTGCAGATGTTTCCAAGGATGAGAAGGTTCCCAAGATGATGATCCTGGGGGTTTATCAGAATAAGCCTTGTTGACCACTGTATAAATAAAGCATCGTGAATGCCATCAGTCCATTAGCAACATGCAAATACTGCACAAGCAATACTGATGAAATGTAAATCAAAATTTTGAAGAAAATGCAGATTTGACTTTTAACAGGGAATTTCAACATGAAAATGTCTCTTTAAAAATTCACTGCAGTAAGACCAGTAAATATAAATAAAACATGTGAAGAATATTAATCTTAGTAAAATTGAAGAAGCAAGCTGTCAATGACTGTCAGACACAATGTGAACTGACAGTTGCATGGCTCACAGTCTGACATGGGGATCGTTACCTGTCTGTTTCTCTATCAAAATACCTACGGGAATAAGAGTTTGCAGATTGCAGGCATGGGTGGGAGTGGAGAAAGGGGAAGAGCAGTTCAAATGGAAGCTTAACGACAGCTGTGAAACATATGTATGCAACTTATTCATTAGGATTAATCATCAGTCTTAAGGAATGGCTTATGTCATTCATTATCATCATTACTGGAAAAAGGCTTTAAAACAGTATCTGTAGCTCTCAGATCCCACTCCTCCCTCAAATCAAACTCAAACCTGACACCAAACCCTTTTCTGGTCTGCCACATACACAAGACCTATAGATGAAGGTTTAATCTTGTTCACGTATTAATACAGTTTACTGGAAAGCATCAGAGAGTAGAACAGATCCTCGTGTGCATGGATGCTGCACGCTTTTCCAGGGTTCTCTGTCAGTCCAGCTCCCCTGGCCAGGCAGCCACCCTCCCAGGATAACACAGAACTCCCCTGGGTGCACCTGGCATGACAGGCAGGAGAAATGACTCATGGGCAGGTACCTCTGTGACTCTGGTCTTCACTCCCAGGAGTCCATCCTGAGAACAGCCATCCTGGTATAAACTGATTTTTCATTGAAACTGTAGAGTCAAAGGGTGACAGGTCACAGAGAGCATCCTCTGGGTGTATTACCTCTGGGGTACCAGGATGGTTAAACTGGGCATGACCATCTATGTGATCAGGGAAGAACCACTGGGGAGATTTCGTTTCTTGGCAGTCTCTTTCTACAACTTTTACCTCCAGACAACTTAATCTACACATGCAAGTCCTTGCTGAGGGTTGAGCACAGGGGGCTAGGATCACTAGAAAACTCAAGCATGATGCTCACAGGAACCAGCAGAGAAGACAAGGCCATATCCAGACATTAAATCTCTGACCTACCTTTTTGCACTCATTTTGGACAACTGGGTGCACAAAGACACTGATGGGAGAGCATCTCCTGTAACAGCAATTGTATGGAGGGCCTGGGGACAGGTTTGCATACATAGAGGCTGCACAGTGCCACCATACTGACTTGTTGAAGGACTACTTGATCCTTTAAAGAAAGCAGATAGCATTGCATGCAAGAAATACACTGGGGTTCATTTAAGCCCTAAAGAACAACTATTATCAGGGTTGCAAGCAAGCTGGTGTGCTGTTCGTTTAAGACTTTGGAAAGCATGCCAGACAAAAGCTAGGAAAATCTAGCTTTTTCCCCTTTAGATCTAAAATTGCACTCTGAGGAGCAGCATCCCACACCCTCAGCATTCCCATCTTCCCAGGCTGGGTGGCATTTCTAAAGGTTACTCAGGGTTACAGGAACCTTGTATGTGGGGTTTTCTAAGGCTTCTCCTGGATAAATGCTGGCTGGATTTGCCTGGATAAATGGTGGCTGAAACAAAACACGGGTAAACAACATAAACTTTTTCTATTAAATATTGCTTGGTATTAAAATATGTATCTATTTCACCCTTGCTGAAAGTCTTCACATCCCCTTGTCATAAACATTCATGCAGGAAAATAGTATTGCTACACCTTTATGGAAAATTTTATGCACATACATACCAAGGCTTTAATTTTGAAATGTATTTCTTGTGAGGCTTCAGAAAAGAAATCTGATGAAAGTGGCATTCATCCACTCTAGGAGCAGAAATAATGCCATGTGACAAATCACCATCAAAAATGCAGCTCTGGTGGCAAGTATTTAATATCAGCTAGAGAGTGAAAAACAGCTCACAGGTAGAATCTCTGCAACATTTATCAAGAATTTTAATAATAAATACATAAAAAATAATGCAATCTCCTTCTAGCTGTAGCTTGTTAAAACTTGACTGAATCTCAGAATTTCAGCAGAATATTACATTAAAATTTCAACTGCCAAACAAAAATAAACCACCTTGTTAATGACAATTTATGCAGCAGAATTTAATGCTTTTCCACTAGTTCCACTGACTTATCTACTGGACAAAAATCATGGTTAAAAAGTGCGTTCCTAAAGATTCCCCCTGTTATACCACTGAAGGTGAAGAGAACAGATGGAGCAACAGGAAGAACCTTCACTAACCCCATGCAGCTTGTTTTGGCTTTAAATAAGTGCAGAGCTTGATTGGATAAGTCTCTCACACTTGATAATTTCCATAACAATTTGATGAAAAGTAAAAACGATGGAGCATGTTCCCTTGGTTGATACGCTGGAGGGAAGGAATGCCATCCAGAGAGACCTTGACACACTTGTGAGGTGGGCTGATGCCAACCTCATGAAGTTTAACCATGCCAAGTGCAAGGTCCTACACCCGGGTCAGAGCAATCCCAGGCACAGCTACAGGTTGGGCAGAGAAGAGATTCAGAGCAGCCCTGCAGAGAAGGACTTGGGGGTGCTGGTCGATAAGAGAATGAACTTGAGTCAGCTTCAGTGTGCACTTGCAGCCCAGAAAGCCAACCGTATCCTGGGCTGCTTCAAAAGGAGCGTGACCAGCAGGTCAAAGGAGGTGATCCTGCCCCTTTACTCTGCTCTTGTGAGACCTCACCTGGAGTGTTGTGTGCAGTTCTGGTGTCCTCAACATAAAAAGGACATGGAACTGTAGGAACAAGTCCAGAGAAGGGCCACGAGGATGATCAGGGGACTGGAGCACCTCCTGTATGAAGACAGGCTGAGGAAGCTGGGGCTATTGAGCCTGGAGAAGAGAAGGTTGCGTGGAGACCTCATAGCAGCCTTCCAGTATCTGAAGGGGGCCTGTAAGGATGCTGGGTAGGGACTCTTCTTTAGGGACTGTAGTGATAGGACAAGGGGTAATGGGTTAAAACTTAAACAGGGGAAGTTTAGATTGGATATAAGGAAGAAGTTCTTTGCTGTTAGGGTGGTGAGGCACTGGAATGGGTTGCCCAGGGAGGCTGTGAATGCTCCATCCCTGGCGGTGTTCAAGGCCAGGTTGGACAGAGCCTTGGGTGAGATGGTTTAGTGTGAGGTGTCCCTGCCCATGGCAGGGGCGTGGGAATTTGATGATCTTAAGGTCCTTTCCAACCCAAACCATTCTATGATTCTATGATTGTATGTATTTGCTTTGTCTGGTGACAAAAGTATTATCTATAAATTTATAGTTATTAAAAAATACTATTTAATATTAATTCAGTTTACATCATAAAGTACCCATTTTTCAGTCAAGGAAGTATACTATATATACTATATATATATAAGTTTATTTATATTCACTGTACCCAAGGAAGGACTGAAAATGAGTACAGTTCCCATTAATAATTATATATAGTTATTTCTACTATGGCAGTATTTGCAATCTGCAGTTACAATCTTTACTCTCTTTATAGAAGACACCTTACAAAACATAGGAAACCTTGTCCCTAAGAGCTATAGTGCTGACTGCACAACTTCAAAGGGAAGAAACTTTATCTTCTGATTTCATATTTGCTGAGGATACAATAGAGTCAACATTATGATTGGTATATTGTGTAACAAAGGTGATTTCCAAAGGCATACTAGCTCACACAAAAGCAAGAAACAGTAGAAATTACACAATCCATTATGCAGACACCCCTTCAGACTGTGGATGAAGTAGATTTTAGTGTGAGTTAGCAGACAGGGACTGAGTACCCATCATGATTCATAACATCATCACCCTGTTCTTTGCAGATGTTAGAGCAACTGCAGTTGCTTTTGTTCTGTGTGCAGGTGGAATTCTAGCACATAAAAATTGCCTATATTCCCACTTTCATGTCATTGCAGCATAAGCACTGAATTCCTGGGATATTAAAAACTGTGTATACATAATTCCTATTTATTTAAAAAAATACAAAACCCTTTGGGACAGCAAAAGCAAAAGTTTCACAAGGTTATGGCCATAATTTATGTGGAGATTTCTTCTGCAGTGACAGGGGCCCCAGGCAGTGACTATAGGCTTTCCTGCCTCCATCTCCCATCTCTGGTGTCAATCTTGATGAACACCATGAAAGTCTATCATGATTTTACCAGGGGGGCTGCAAACAGGTCTTAGTAAGGGCCACAGAAAGGCAGAGCTAGGAAATAGAAGACTTTAGGGGGGCTGTTTTTCTAGCAGCTATAGATACAAACTTGTTTTCAGTCTGCCATTCTCTCTGGCTTGTGTTTCCAAATTAACCTAGGCATGTTCAAATCTCAAATCCTACTAGGCCATAATGATACCTCTCTCTTAACCAGACTCCTTTCCCCGTGCTTTGATAAACATCCACACCAATCCTTTAACGTTAAGAGGAAACAAGATATTCAAAAGTTCACGTGGAGAAAAAGCCTGTCCACTGCTGAAATGAAGTGTGATGCCTTTCAGTGAAGGGAAGTGCATGGGAGGTCATTGTTGAACCATCCCTCTCACCTTCTCAGATATTTCACCCTTCTAAGAAGCTGATTTACAAGGGAAAACTGCCTGGATTTGTCAGTTTGGGATCAAGGCTTTATATGCTCTCTTGACAATCATGAAGACGTGTTCTCATTAAGGCAGAATTCATACTTTTTACCCAGCAAAAATCTGCACTTGCACTGGGCTCAGTACCTTCATCTTCAACATGGTAATGTTCAGCCTCTACTCTGACATGCAGTCCTCCAAGTCCTCCAATGTCTACTTGGCAACATGGGCTGCTTCAGAGTGCAATGTACCAGCTTTCCCCTAAAGCTGTAAGAGAAAACACAGTGCTCCTTAAATTGTCTTACAGGACTTGCTAACACAACGGAGCCTGGGATGCTGAATGTTCACTTTCTAAATCAGTGGTTGGACATTCTAATGACTTGTCAATAAAAGTAATGCAGAGACTTCAAAGTGCTGACTTCAAACTTGTCTGAAGCACTGAGAAAACCTCATGACTAGATGGGTAAAAAAACCCTAAAAAAAAAAAAGTGATTCTCAGGTGTTCATGGACATAGAGGTTGACTCATGACAGGAAAAGATTGGAAGGAAAGGGAGGTTAAGAATAAAAACAAGAGTGAGGCCTTGTTTCTGCCACTGTCACTTATACTAATCCAGATCTTGACTTGTGTACAATTAAAGCCTCACAAGCAATGACATTTTTTCTCATCTGAGATTTTTGGAAATACTTATTACTAACTTAATATGTTCATTAAATCAATAAAGAGGCAGAGCTGGCTCCTACATAGGCAATGGTAGGAAGTAAGTAAATTTTCAGGTTCCTAGGAAATGGATCCTAGACACTATTTTACTTCAGTAGGGCTTCATTCCCAATTTAAGACCATAAACTTTCTGTATGGAACAAGGAAAGTTTGATAAAAACACTAATGTATACATTCCTTTCTGTTCTTTTATTTCCACATTCTATATGTGAACCAATAAACAACACATTTTTCGTCCACACTATTCGTATTGAGCAGAGTCATGACAGATTACAGCAGACTGGTAAAAGCTTTCAGTGGGAAATTTTAACCCATCTGGGGTGTTGAAGATCACCCGATTGTTTCAAGGCATTTTTAGTAAGAATGGTAGTTGGTCTTTAAATTAAAAATTAAAAAACTCCATCCTCTGACAGATGCTTTTACTACCTTGTCAGGAGCCTCACTTTTTTTCCCAGTGGGTGATATTTGGATGGTTTGAGGCTTAAGTGTTTACTAGAAGACAAAATATGGTTTATTCTGTGCCTGATAGCCAGTTCACATATTGATGTATTCTTCTCCGTTTTAATGATAGCTCTATAAACCTTATAATTTGGTAGATTAGGAAATAATAAACTGGTTTAGGCTGTAGCAAAGCATAACATTATTATTTCACTCTGGAGAAAATCCTGGGTCAGTCTACAAAAACATTTATTTTTATATTCTAAGAAATTATTGTTGACCTTACCCACAAGGATGGTATTCTATAAGCAAGGACCTGAGCCTAATTGTACCAATAGCATGAACTAGTAGGCAAGTTTAACGCTATCAAAAAATGTACTGTGAAATCTGTATTTATTATTCTATTCTTAAAAAAAATAATAATTTAAACCTTTAGTGATTCACAGAAATAGGCCATGCCAATGTGAACATTTTTATTTTGGTTGCACATCGTTGTTCTAAGTGAGGCTTCAGCTCCATCAGTGTCTGACCTGAAGTGTCCCACCTGCATCTCACCTACCAAAGTTAATGGCAAAGCATCAGCAAGATGATGAGGCGCCTGTGGTTTTCATGAGGTAGGTGCCTACCATAGGGAACCACCTAATTTCCAGCAGTGAATCTACAATAATAACTTCATGTATGGGTAACACTATCCTGCACAGGATTACACCATGCAAGAATGAGATATGTTTTTCATTTCCTGTTCCCATCTCCCCAGGCTTATTTCCTACCTCCAGTCATCATTCTTTTCCCCCTTTTTTCTTTCACCTGCCTCTTCTATAGTTTTCCTTCTTTCTCTCTATGTCAGTTTTAATCCAAATTTCACCCTAATTCATTATATCGACTTAGTATTCATGTTGGCCTACTCCTCACTTGTTTGCTAGCTCTGTTCTTCCAGGAGTTCATCGAGCACTCTTCAATGCTCAAGAAACTGCATGATGATAAATAAAACTTAGTGCTTCTGCCTTGTGACCTTGAGGTACCTTAAATACGTAGTTAAGTCTCATCAGTGCTCATTTAACAGTCAAGAAAAATATCTGAGGATGCAAAATGTTTGATTTTAAGCCAAAAAGTGAATCAGAGGTGGGGTGGGGAGCAGAAGCCCAGACTTGTGTTTCTTGCCCTCCATTCAATAACTTTCGCTGCCATGTGTCTGCACTGACTTTCAGCTGGAGAGCAAAATATACATGCAAATAAAGTCCAGGCTTATAAGAAGTAGAAAGCATTGTATTTATCTGCATCTCTGCTGCACATGTACAGAAAGATTAATAAATTGAATATATCATAAGGGCATATTCAGAGTCAATGGTAAGCAGATCCCTTGTTCAGGGATGTCACAGTTTGTCAGACTACCTTGGTCTGTTTCTTCACTGTAACCCTGAAATTCAGTCTAGACGTATAAAAAGGTTGATTCAAATTCATCTGAGCCAATATGTATTTACACTGAAATAATGCATAATGTGTGATAATTTGTTTTTCACAGTGAAACTGAGACCATAACCCAACTACAACCAATATAAACTTTGGTTTGCTTTGATTTTTAGAGAAACATCCAAAGCTTCCAACACACCCACAACAGGTATTGTAAAAAAGCCAACATCAACTGTTTGCACACATCTTTGCAAAGTAAAACCGCATTCATTATTCAGTTCCTTTTCTGTTTCTTGCGTTATACTTTAGGGTATATTGCCTCCTTAATTCCATGTTACCAGCTGCACACATTATTTGAGATCCAAGTCTTCATACTTGGTCCAGAGCGCCCAAATACAAATCTGTACCATCATACTGTCTGAAGTAATGATAATTAGAAATTAAGCAACTATTTTTAGATTAATTTTATCTTTAGCATCAATATTAAAATACACAATAAATTTTTAAAATAAGCTCTCATAAAACAAGTCTTCTGCAGAAAATTCTGTAAAAAGATAAAGAAAGCAATATAAAAATAAACCTTTTCCCTAGTGTTCTAAACAATGTCTGGGAAAAAACCCTATAATTTGATACAAAGTCCTATTTAAGTTCACTATTACATTTCCCAGGTTTAAAATGTTATAGAAAGTCACTATTTTCTACTATATCCTGCATAATGATATAATGTCTCCCTCAAAATGAATTAGCAAACTTTGCATATAAAAAACACATATCAGAATGGATTTTTATCAGATGTGCAGGTACCGTACAGAGGCTGAAAACAGTAAGAAAGCAGGTAATTTTTTATTTCCATAGCAGATGTTCTGCTGTTCCATATCTGCAAAGCTAAAAGGATATTCTTTATCATTTCAAGCATTAAAGAGATGTTGAATAATTCATTTCCAGGAGTATTAATCTACAAAAATTTATTTTAAAAAAGATAATTTCTTTTATTAGTTTCACAGTTTGAAGACATTTGAAAATCTTTGTGAGATACTAATTTTACAAAAGTAATGTCCTCGGGAAATGAAATTTGATACCTGATTCCCTAACCAGCCTCGAGTCTTTGTTTACTTTGTGTATTATTCAGCTTCTGCCTACTTTGTCCGTATTGAAATACATAGATGGAATTCCTGAATAGGGGCAGAATGGATATTCTTAATTATTAGTGGCTATCATGAGATTTTAAATCATTACTGAATTCTTGGATTACTTCATAGTATGCTTCAAAGGTCTGGATAGAAGGGAGAGCTGGGAAAGAGAGATAATGAGGCATTAAACAATTTTTTCTTGAATCCTAAAAATGAAAACTTATTATAAAAAAGTGAAAAAAGGGGGAGATGAGAATCTAGTTTTTGCAGCTTTTCCAGCTTGTCTGCATCTTGGCAGGTAGATTCATCAGAAAGAAGACACTGAAAAGCTTTACCTTTGCCTTGCTTTTATGATGCATCACTTCAAAAGACTGAGCAATTTAGGAAATGAAAAATCACCTTTGTTGAGCAAGGTAACAATTACCATTTATTCCTCAGGTATTTTGAGCACCTTCTTTGACTTACTCAGAATGCTGGTTTTTGAGGTGAGATTACAGTACTTGCCACTAACCAGGCTTGAGACCCTGACCTGATCTGAGTTGAGTACTTTCTTTATTCCAAAAACCTTAAAGAAAAAGAAAAAACAAAGGGATCTAAAAATGTGTCAACCTTGGAAAAAGAATCATGTAAGGAATTTCAACAGATACAAGGCCAGTATTACTTAAAATAAACTACTGTAATAATCAGATTGAACTCTTCATTCCTGTGGTGTTTTTCATGCAGATAGAAGCATTTCTCTCCCCTCTGAATATTTTAGGCTTGCCTCTTTGGACAGCAGTGTCCCCAAGGCAGGGACTGGCTCCCAATGGGGCTTGGTAGGGTGCCTACCTCAGTAAGGCCCCATCCCTAGCTGGTCTGCAGACGCCACAGTCGTCCTGATGAAACCTTAAAACCCTAAGTTGGAATGGGAAAAGAGGGCAGGATGAAGTGAAATAAAAATGCACATTGCACAAGACAAACATTTTAATGTCAGAAGCAGAGATGTTGGTTCATATTCTCTATCCTTACCTTTAATTAAACAATGTCTCAGTAAATGAGGAAAATGTGGGGAAGAAGCTATAGAAAAGTAGGGAGAAATTAAAGGAAAGGGAAGGGACATATTAGTAAAAGGTACAGAAGGGAAGTAACTGAAAAAAATTCCTGTCTGGCCAGAAAGCAGGGGTAGCAGTCAGTTGTGTGGTGGAAGCTCTGCCTCATCTACTCAGCTTGCTGTGGGTGTGAGATTGGGGTTTAGTTTGTATAGGAATTTCATTCTCTGTACCCAAAGCTTAGCACCTCTGCCTGTGTAGCCCTGAGCTGCCGCTTCAGCTGGTTCTGGTACTACAAGAAATGGGACTGCAACAAACAGCCCTCTTTATTAAAGGCCACTGAACGTACATTGGATGGTAATATCACAATTTTCAGTAGCTAACAACCTGAACTTTACTCCAGTCAGTAACCTGGAAGGAAATGGTGCCATATCCTGTTACGAGCCCTCTGAGCCAGGTCCCCATCTGCTTTTATCTTAATGGTTGCTCTGCAGATTAGTATCCCTCCATGCCTCTAATTTTTTTTTCTTCTTTAGAAACAAGAGGAGGTTCCCTGTCTGTACTCATGTCCCATGGGAAGCTGTACATAAGAAGCTCATTTTACTGTTTACAGTAAATTACACCATGCAATCATTGCTCTGTTTCTTTCCCTTCCGTATTTTCATCAATTTTATCAATTGAAAATATATTGGCAGGGGATACTTGTATTCATGATATGTAACTCATGCAATGTGTCACCAAAAGAAGTCTGAACTTTTTCTTTATGAAATAGCTCTTAGAAATGTAACTCATAGGGCTCAGGACTACTTTCTGTATCAGAGTAGCACAGAAAAGACGTGATTATTATATTTTTAGTGTGATGCCAAATATGTATGTACAGATGGAAGGACAGCAGACAGCAATATGCAATTAGTTATCAGAAAATAACTATTATGAGAAATCTTTCTTTATTATCATGATATCAAACAGCAGCAGTAATATAATTTTACTTTCCAGTACCACTAGAGATATAATAAGCTATTGCAATATCTTCTTACTCCAGGTAAGTGGGTGAGGCAATTATCTGCAGGTTTTAAACAGAAGACACCTACCCCACGTGCTCCGATGCTGTGTGTTTGTGTAATGGTTGACTGACAGACACAGAAGGCTCCTCTGACACTGCCCGTTCAGCATTACTGACATGTAGGTACTTCTAGGGCAGCCATATGACAAAAGCCAAAATCATAGAATCATAGAATCACTTAGGTTGGAAAAGACATTTAAGATGTACACAAATTGTTGCTGTTGCAGATGAGGGATTTTTTTTTTTTTGTATGGACACTAAAGCAATGCTTACTACTAAAATGCTGCTATGGAGTCTTTCCAAATCCATGGAGAACAGGTCTTTAAGATTTCATCTATACTTCCATAGTTCTTTTTCACAAACAACCTTCTTCACCTGTACCAGGTTCTGCCTAATTTTGTAAATGAACAACGATCACCCTGAGTCCATTGCTGCAATCTTCACGCTTTCCACAGATTAATGATTTCCTTTTTCTTTTTGTGAGAGAGGGGAAAAGTTATAATCCTTCCTCCCAGGGGGGATGAGCTGCTGCCAAAAGCTCAAGATTGAAATCCTCAGAGATGTCTGACTTGTGTTTTGGAACTTGGTGGAGGTTAGAGGTACCAAAAGAGGAGTGAAATCCTTCGAAGTCTTTTGGACTAAGTGACTTTCTCTGGACTACTGCAAAGCAGAGAACTAAATCTACATGCTCCTGTTCTTTGCCTTAACCAGTGCGCCATCATTTGTCTCTAACAGCAAGAGGTGATGAATTGGATCAAGCAGGATATAAAACAGTATTACAACCTCAGGCTGAGTCGTAGGTCAACTTTGCAATCAACTCAAAGCCCAGATTTTTCCTGGTGCCTTTCCTGTGTCTGGAAAATTGAATGGAAGACAAAAATATGAAGTTACACAGGATTTTTTTAAAAAACCCAAACCCATTTCTATTAAAATTAAATTTGGTTTACCACTACTAATCTTTGTGACCATACTCCTAAATTACAAAAAAAAAAAAACCCTAAAGGACTTATTGGAAATGAAACTTCCTAATAAGAGACTGTTAGTCTGCTAAGTTCTGGATTTGATTTTTACCCTCATTATAATGAGCCCCACCATGACTGGAGGCATAAGGCACTTTGTCAAAACAAGGACAGAAGAAATACTGTAAGCCTATTTTTTTATCCTGAAAGTGCAAGACTTTGTCCATAGAATTTGCTAGAAGCAAAGTGATTCTGTCATTTTCCTATAAGATACATCTAAACTACGCATCTTCATAAATGTGGTGTGGAAGATGATGCATTCTCTTTAAGGGAAGATATTGCAAGGAACAGACAATGCCACTTGCAAAAGTGGCATCTACAAAACTCATATACATCTGTGTTACGGAAGAAACATCACTCCCACTTACTTCTGTGAACTGTGCTAATTGCCAGCCCAGCCACCAAGCCTCCAGACAAGCTTTGTGAATTAAAACAAAAAAAAAGGGAAAAAAGAGTTTTTGTTATGCATGATTCTGTCAGCTCGAATAATGCAGCTTTATAGCTAAACTTGTACAGAAATGTAATGATAAACTTCCTTATTGCCTGAGGTGCTATGTTCACAGGGATGATATGACAGCAATAAGAGCAGTTCCTGCATGGGAAGAGGCTGAAGACCTGCAGAAGGAGTGCTTGACCAGCACTGAACCTGAGGAGACCTGAAAGCCCTACTACAGACTCTGACAGACTAGGTTAACGACTCAGACTTCTCTACCAGTGTCCAGAGTCTCCCAAACCAAGTTGCTTTGATGACATCTTTCACTCATTGACAATGTTTGACTTATAGGGATCCAGCTGATTCAGAACTCAGGATGAAAGAGTGCCAAAGGTGAGATGGTGGCCCCAGGTCTTACATTTGCTGTACGAAAGAGGAATGATTCCGACTGAACACTTCATGAACTTAACTGACTTCCTTGTTAACCTATTAGGCAGGTTTGGAGTCTCATTCTGAGGACTTAAGTGCAATGAGGCCAAAGAAGATCCTGCCTCGCAGCCTCAGCCTTAGGTCCTAACTTACATATTTTCTACATTCTGAGGGTAAAGCTGAGTGAGACACTGGCAAGAAACACATTATGAACCACGTATGTCATCACAGTCACACTTTCAACACAGACCCATGCTCTGGCTCTAGGAGACAAATGGACAACTGGGTGTTTTGAACTGATCAGATAGGTTTTTCCATTTTCTCCCTGTCCTGGGAATAGGGCCCCAGCCACAGGCTGCGTTTTAGTAGCTGCAGGAAAGCTATCAGCTTCTTCCTCCCATCCAGCCTCCAGATATTAGCTTAGTGGATCAGCCCTCCTAGGCATAGGTGGAATTTTACAGCATTTTGGGTGACTCAGGCCAAGGTGGTGTACACTGATGACTACTTACAGTAGAGGTGAGGTAGTTAAGAAACATTTCTATACCAAAAATATTTCTATTACCATAACTGCATTTCTCCTAGCTTGCCAAGTCAGTGTGTAGTGAAACACATTGCCCAGGTTTCCCTTTGTCAGTGTTGCGATGTGTGGAGCAGCATTTTGCCCCTGAAGAGTTTCAAGCCATTTCCTCTTTACTCCTGACTCGAAGAAACAGAATGTGAATGCTCTGAGGCTGCTTTAAATTATGCAGGGATGAAAAAAGCCCCTGAGCAGCCTGGGAATGCAAAGGATAAGACAAGATAACTTAAGCTGTCTCTGTTCCATCCCCTCTCAGCTGCATTAAGGGTAACTTGGTGACAGCTAAGTTTGCTCCTCTTGGTAATTATCTTGGCCATTTTCATATGGTATTGGCTGACAATAGCAGAGGTGTCACAAGAAAAAATTTTCTTGTGTCAGACACTGATTTTAAGGATCTGTATCCCCTGCAATATTAGATATGGACACTAGATACCAAAGTCAGCATCACCTGACATGCTGTTTGGTTAAGTTTTATTACTATATAGATGCTAAATCAACTGAGAGACTTTGCTTACAGCCAAAAGCAAGCTAACAAAGGGAACGTTTTATAAATTTAGAATCCTATAACTTGCCAAAAGTTTCAGTAGCAGAAGATAACTGAGTCTGGCTTCCTTCTTTCAGATTTCCAGGCGTCTCCTCACACACATTCAGACTGGTCATATTATCTGAAAATATTTTTGAACAGGAGAAACATTTTCTTATTCTTTCTTTTAACATCTTGATCAAATATTATCAAACAGTCCTTGCTTTGCTAACACAATACAATGAGGGCTACTTTTATAAATGGATTATACGAAAGCACTCATTTAAAAATTCTAAGAGAGGCTGGCTGAGCGAGATAATTTATGTTGCCCAGAAGAGACCCCATTAGTATAAGACTGAATTTTTTCCCTGTAGTGAGTGAGGTGCTTGGAGGTAATCAGATAGTGAGCAAAACCAAGCCAATACGCAGGTATCTGCCTTCCCCTGCAACGACCTAATGTATGTAGCAACCTACAAGACGAAGGAGGATAGGCTGCAGGAGACGTTCCAGAGTTGTTCTGTTTGCGTGTGGCTTGAGTACTATCCACTGAGGTATCTCCAAGCCTTTCTCTTCATCCAGAGTCAGCTCAGGCATGGAAAGAGCCTCACTCGTTATAGTTGCTGGGCACACACTGGATACACCAGATGTGACGGGGCCAGTCTCAGCCTGGAGCTCTGGGTTCCTTTGGTGCAACTGAGATCAGGACCTTGTGGTGGGAGGGCTGACTAGGCTGACTGGGAGGTAAATGCATGAGTGGCCCAGGGAAGCTGTGACATTGCTGATTGCTGAGGTAATGCTAGTCAAAGGGCTACCTGGGACGTTTGTGTTGTGATCCTTACTGTGTACAGTCATCAGTCACTACAGAAACAATAAATTAGTAAGTCTAATATTATCCATTTGGATGGGAATATTCATGGGTACAATTATTGACCATGCAGATGGTGAAACTGCATCAATTACTGGGTAATGGGACCAGGCAAAAGCATGTTGCAAGGATAACTAGACAGGGAGTCTCATTCCATTTATTGGCCAACTGTTTCGTTTTTCTAACATGAATCATAGGGGCCAAACTTCTGCCCATGAAGCAAATGCGAAGCAAATGCAAAGCAAATACGCCATGGCCTGGGAAAACTGGGTTTCAATCCTGAGTGAGAAGAAAAATCAAATCAAAATCATTTGTACTTCCCAGCACCAGCATCAATAGGAAAAGCAGATGCAGATCCAGCTGAGGTCACAAGAACAGAGTGCCTGCCACTTCCTACAGCTGTGCTGCTGGCTCGATGGTCAGGGACAGTGTGCTTGCCACTTTCTGTCACCCATCTCTCCCATGTTCTCTGTTTGGTTTCTTGTTACAGTAATTTCTTAAGAGTTTCCCACTTTGGATAAATATATGGAAAAATGTTAGGGTTTAGTATTGCATGAACTTTTCAGCCCAGTGTGCACTGCAGGCTGTGTTAATTCTGATCCATCAGGGACAGAGCAGGAGGAAGCAGCAGTGAAGGACCTGCACGCCCTCCCCCATTAGCAATGCTGGGATTACGTGTAAAGTCTCGATAACACCATTCATTCTTAGAGGGCCACTTTTTGTCAGTCTGGTCACGGCAGCTGGCCATGAAAGCAAAGGATTTGGGTCTGGGAACCTCCATACAGGGTCTTTGTCTATACCTTATAAACAATTTCCAATACTTTCTCCCTGGCGTGATTTTTCCATGACCTTTTCCCTTTGTGCCTGCCCTCAGCTGTAGATTTGGACCCTGTGCTATGTCCATCTTTTCTATGCCTCCTTGGCTTTTAGGTAACCTTCCATTTGGGACCTCCTGTCAGCAGCAGCTACCTGTACCATTTCTCTCACCTGCTTGTGCCTGGTGTTCTCTCTTCACTTGTTGTGCTTTAGTCACACATACAAACATAAAGAACAGAGCCAGGATTTGCTTTCTTTAATCTTCATTAATTGGAACGCACTATCTTTTGCTACCATTTTGCTACCAGTACAAACATGATGCATGTGGTAGGGTTTTACCCACTTAAAAACAACCACCTGAGATGCAAAACAAGGAAGAATACAGCCAAAGAATTTAATCCCTGTTTGTTTGCTGCTTAGGAGGGGCAAGTGGGGTGACTTTATTACAGGTGACAATTACAAGCCGAGGACTAGGTAGGCTTTCTCAGAGAAAACACCGCGTTGCATTGTTGCTTTGCATACTCAGCTGCATATTCAGCCTTAGGTCAATTCCTTAGTCTGCTGATGCTCTAAAGGAAAAGTTGGCATTTGTAAAATTTTAAGTCTTCAGTACTTGATCATTGTTTAAATAAAGCACTTATAATAAAAGGAAGTAAAGGTTGATGTGTATAGAATAATTTCATCATGTTTTCTCATTCTTCCCTTCATTCTTCCTCTTTCCTCCCATTGTTTATTGTAATCCTTTTCTATGTTAAGCCTGGGTTATGCTGTAAGATCCATTAATTGCTTCAAATGTTGTGCATGCTTATTCTGGTATATAAATATATGAACCAGGCTTACACTGGTGAGTAGTGGGTGCTGTCCCAGTGTGATGGAAATCAGTAATTTGGTTTGGAAGAACACCAATTCAGGGGACTGAAGCCAGTAATACTATCTTCCCAGGGTCTGCTGTGCTTCTGGCTGCTGCGCTGAGCTATCCACACCTCTGCAACCTTCATCAAATATGCTGCCCCTACAGCAAATGAGAGCACAACAGTCAGGGAGAGCTCTTTCTCCAGTTAATATTTATCTTGCAGAGACAGTGGAAAATCCAGTTATCCAACTGATAATAACAGTACAGCTCCAGGATGCTATTCTTCTCCACTGCACCAGACTAAATCTGGCTGTGTTCAGTGAAGTTACTCTTATTTTCACAGCACCGAGGCAGTACCATGCTGTCTCTCTCCCTCTCATCAGCTCAGTACTCTCCAAATTATTATGGATTTACACTTCACATCAACGTCTAGCAAGAGGCCAGGGTTTTTTAAAAAGTATGTCCTAGCCACTTAGCAGAGATTCCTAAGTCTTTCATACAGCTAATTTGGAAGAGCCAGACTCAAAAGGCTTCTGTGCTGTTATAAACCAGTATTTTTAGAGACAGTTGTAACTTAATGTGCCCATTTGGCTGCTTCTCACTGTTTCCCATGTTGAGACCATCTTGAGATCCACAAACCTCCTTCAGTGCTAGGGATGCTGGTGGGTGGGAATAAAAGGAGTTTTGTTTTCTTTCTCTTTTCTCAAGTGTGTTAGCTAACAGGTTTTAGACTCCTGTTATTGACAGGACAAATTGTACCTTAATATGGTTTAGTTGGCTCACTCCTAGGGCTCATGTGCATTACCTAACACATATTAAAACATTACTTGCTCAGCCTGTGCCGGAATATATAATATAGTAGTTAAAATGAGTCAGCTAACACATTTTGAAGAAAAATGCCACTTCTACTCAAGCCAAGATATTCTGTTAATGAGTTGAAAATTCCTTCCAGCTCTTTCTTCAGCAAAGAGAAAATGTTTTTTACATTGTCCAGACCTTTGGCATGGGCTCATACGATGGGAGAGGTGATAAGGCTGGCCCATGGGAATGTGCCTGGAGGTGGATTGTATCCTTGCCCCATAGGGCTGTGCGCTTGGACACAGCTGCGTGCTCAACAGCAGCTGAGCCTCGCAAGGAGAATGGAAGCAGAGGCAAGCGCTTGTGGCTAGAGGGACCACATGAGGGACCACACTAGCTGCAGGGCCACAGTCTCTCCCGCCAGCCAGGCCGGCTGCTTTTGCTGAAACACAATGAGAAGCTAAGCCACAGCACTGTAAACGCATCTCAGAAAGATGAATGATGTCCAGGGGATATTAGGATGGAGGTCAAACTAATGGGTCCTCCACAAAATGAGTGAAATGCAATAGGTCTGGTTGTCAAACCCGATGACAGTGCCTGATCCTATGAGTGCTGAAATTACTAGGAAGGTGCTATGACCTGCCGTGGCAAAAGTGGCAGATGGTAGCAAGGGACACACTTTGGATGCTTTCTGCTAGGCCTGTTACCCCATCACCCCCCACCCATGAACCCTTGATTTTGAGATACCCCAAGCTATGAAACCAGACCTTGTTGTCTTCTGCCATTTCTGTTACCACCATCTTGAGGCTTGAACACCCCTAAAGTGAATGTGTTTGTGGTTACAGATTTTTGTATCTGGAGAACGGGCCTTTGGCATTTTCATCACTTTGTACTATTTTATTTCAGTGGTGGTTTGTTGTTGTTTTTTTGGCTATATTTATAAATTCCAGCAAGCTATCCGTAAGAGAAAGGTGCTTTTTACAAGTCTCCCATTCAGCATTCATGGCACAAATCATGGAAATTCCTTTAGGCTACACTGGTGCCAGACTCTGCGCCTCCCACTTTTATGTACGCTTCATAAATTGCATCTATTTTCTTATGACCAAACTATCTTGGTTTCAGTCATATCAAGGATGAAATACAATTGCTTTAGTAATGCCATCTGTGCAGTGCCTGGTCTCCTGTTTCTCCAAGTTTCGTTAGGATCTTTTCCTGCCTTGTTGAGGAAGTTTTTCTTTTCTCTTCAGCTGTTCTTTTCTCCTTTTTTAGCCTTTTTCCTGCTGCTTCTCCCTCCTTCTTTTCCCCTCCCCCATTTACGCTTAACCTTCTGTTTCTCCTCGTGTCCTGGCAGGAAGGATATAATGCAATCGCTGCTATACGGTGACAAAAGTAAATATGTAGCTCCGAGTAAGCGCAACAGGGTTAACAGCCCTTTTGCAATATGATACCGCATAATCTGCTTCTCTTCTAGAGATAGTTGCTTGAATGCTAAAGAGTTGCAGCTCCACTGCTTTTACAACTCAATAGTTTTTACTCTGCTTTTCTTTTGCTTTGCATAAAGCAGTTCTTTTACTGGGGCTAGTTCTGGAGCTATCTTCCAGCCTAAATCTAAAGTGGGAATAAAAGGCATGGGTTCGTGTTTCAGATGGCTCCCTCACCTTTTGAATGTCTGTGTATTTTTCTGCACGTAGGAGGAAAAAGGAAAGCTGGATAATTTATGTGTGGTAAAGCCACACGCAACACACAGAGACACAGGAAGACTTCTAATGCTAAATCCTTATGACTAAGCACCCAACACAGTAAGTGTTCTCTTTACACAACTGCTGGTGGCATGTGAGCTTTTTAACTTTCCCAAAGAAAATCATCAGGGGTAAAATTTTTTGAAAGAGCCAACAGGACTCGGGAGTTCTAAATTCCCTTGAAAATCAATGGCACTGCTGCATTTAAAATTCCCTGTCGTTTGTGAAAAATTAGCAACACTGAGTGGTGCCACAGAAGTGTATTTATTTTATGCATCTCCCACAAAGGAGTGCCTTTAATGTGCAACAAGAAGTTTAAATTACGGGTTAGCTATTTTACGTAACCAGTAAAATATGACTAGTTTAATTAACTGCTTTACAGAAACAGATGCTTTTTAATACCTGCGAATTTCATACTTTAAAGGTGCGGCACAACCGCTGCAAATTCACCTGGGTCAGGAGACTGGATGTGGTGCTGGGTACGCTTTCTTTGGCTGGAAAGCTGCCTCACAAGGTCCTGTCCCTTATGCTTTTGCATCCCCCACGCTGCGGTTCACTGTCACCCTGAATTGTGCTGATACAACTGTCTGGGAGCCTGCACTCTAAACTCATCATTAAAAATTAGCTTCCAAAAACCTCAGGTTCTCTCATTTCCTTGACCATTTTATAGTGCAGTCTTACAGTTTTACTGGCACACATCAGAAAGGGATGAATTGCAATTCAAGAGTAGGAGATTATGAGAAAACTGGGACTGGCAACATCTTTAGTCTCCTTCCCAATCAAATAAAATGTTCATGGAACCACACTCTGAAGTCATGGCTGCATCGTCCAGCAGCACTACCAAATTATAGAGTACCTACTCCCAGGTATTAACTACTGTCTCTTAGCTGCCTCCAGTTTGCCAGGCAGTGCAGTCACTTAGATCAGCCAGCTGATCCAGGTTACAAATGCATAAACAGATAAGTTAGGATGAATAAGATACAAGTAAATGATAGGTAAGTAAAATATAAATAAGTATACAGATTTTACCTACTTCTACCTTGGCTGGGATCTAGAAAATGATGTTGAAGGGAAAATAGGAGTGGCTAAGCCAGCATTACTGGTAAAACATAAATCCTTGTAAGAGCCAATGATTACAATTCATATTGATTTCAGTGGTGCAGGCTGAATTCCTGCATTTTGCAACCTTTGCACTATATTCCTGGGAATGGTGGCAGGAGAGAGAGTTGTTAGGTAGGGGAGCTAGTATAGCTGAAAGGGAGGGAAGCAGAAGCATGAGATTTCCTAAGAGGTTACTTTAGGTTTTATCTTTAAAGGAAATGTTTCCTTTCTGAAACATAATCATCTAAACTACTTCTGCTATTCAGGAAGCATCCTAATTTACATGACCAGGAATGAAGTAATGTCTTAATGCAAAATATATGCAAAGCAGCTTAGTTTCAGCAGTTCCTTTGTCTGAAGATGACACTACACACGAAGGTGTCTCAAGTGCTGAGGAAGACAAACTGATTTCCACAGATTTAACAGCTGAAACTGTGCGCCACAGCTACAGAGTGCCACATATACCAGAGAATAAAGTAAAAAATTATAACCCCACCAGGAAACAGAAGAGAACCAAATTTTGCACTAATGAAAGTACTCCTTTGTGATACCAAATAACTCTCACCTAGTAAGATAGAGATGAAATGTTATAGCCAAGAACCTAATTTATGGGGTAAGTGCATCTACTCAGAGCTCATATTTCTGTGATGCTGCTTTTGTGAAACACTAGACCTACGCTGTGTAAGTAGGATTAAACCTAGAGCTTTGTTTCAGCAGACTCATAGTTCTAGTTAATATGGAGCTATTTCAAAGAACAGGCCCATAAGAAGTCCTACAAAGATATAATCAGATGCAGATGCTAAAATTTTCAAAGTTAAATCCCTTGTTACCAACTCTGGGAGGAGCCTTAAGTATTGCAAACAAGCACGATAAAATAATAAAAGCCACAGTTCTTGAGTTCACATGGCACTGTCAAGCTCTCATTTGGCAATAAAGGCAACTGCTATCCCTCCTGGTTGTGAAGAAAAAAGTCTTGAAAACAGAACTTCAAAGACTGCAGCGTCAGCAAACAAAACAAATCAGGGAAAAACAGAAGTAGCTTTTGTTCAAGTTGGCTTTAATCTCAGAATTCTTACAGCAACCTCTAGATTTTGATGATTTATGGATTTTGGACAGCTGGAGTTGGAAATGCCTGGTCTGGCATCAAAACCTTGACAAAACCCCCTACTACTGAGGTTTAATCTGAGGATGTTCTAGATACCCACAGAACCGTAGACACTGAGCTTCCTCCATGGTACAATTTACTTAGATACTTAATTATGTATTTAAACTGAGACTGTTGGCTGTAGTTAGCATAACTCAGTAGGATGGGAAACAATGGAAATTTTATACTGTTTTTTTAATACATGTTTTGTTAATCTGACTTCTTTGATTTTTTTTTTTTGACCTATCCTCTTTCAGGCTCGGAAGCCACAAGGTAAGTTACAGTGAAAAAGAGGTTGGAAAGAGAGAAGTGAATACAACTATTTAAAGTGATAAAAGAATTTGAAATAGGAATAATGTTACATGCCAGGTTCCCTGAATCTGGGACTCCTTCTGTGTTGCAAACCTAGCATGTTGGGTTGCTACCCAGAAACAAAGAAAAAGCAGAAACAACCAAGGAAGAAGGAAAAACGTTTCAGGGTTGCGAGGACTGTCACAGGACACTACAAATCAAAGCAACAGCGGGAAGTATAGTACTGGAGGAGGGGAGCCAGAGCCAGGGCTGGGGGCAGCCGCAGTGAGCAGAACAGTGGTAGCAGCAGTGGCACTAGAGAGCTGGGGACACTGATGTGTCACAGCAGCAGCAGGCGAAGAACCCCTCAAGTGCAGAGGTAGCTTAGACAAAGTGAAAAATGGAGGAGTAAAGGTAATGTTGGTAGCTACACAGACAGTTGCAAAGCTATAATAGTGTGAAGTGGTACACAGAGAAAAAGCATAGGAGGGCTCTTATCTCTGTTTTTGAAACAATGCTGCCTGTGGTTTTAAAATCTGCAACTTTAGGAAAAAGCAATGAAAAACAGAGAAAAAAAGGATTTTATCATGGATGAGAAGTGATTTATATATATATATCTATATATACACACACATATACACACAATGTTTGCTTCTACTGCACAAGCTGAACTGTTCTAGCAAAAAAAATGACCAGTAAATCTTTTCACATTATAGTCATATCCTGACCTAATGTGTTTGAATCTCCAGCAGTAATTCCATACTATAATAGAGAAAAGTAATTTTATAGGTGGGGATACCTTTTTAAAGGCAGGATGGTGTTTGTGCATGTGGTTGCACTTGTGCGTGTAGATGTGCTCATCACCTGATCTCTAGGCAGTGTTTTGCAAGTTTACCACACCTCTAGTTACTGGATATGCAAACTTAAAAAAGGCCATCTGTTTGTTGTTTTTTTTCACAATACACTCAAGCAATGAGTAAGAGAAACACATAGGAACAATGCAGGAGAAATAGAAATATCCCTCAGCGCCACCTGCCAGCACCCTACAGAGAGAAAGAGAAGAAGGACAAAGAAAGATGAGGAGTAGGAGCCAGCATAAACAAGTAAGAAGACTGATTTGTAAAATCAGGAGATGAAGAAAGCTACTAAATAAATACATGCACTAGCAGGCAAATTAATGCTACTCCTGGTTGGCCTTTACATGCCAGCTAATCCTTCTAGACACTGACCTTGTCAGCAGTGCCTGTGTAATCTTTGAATAAGAATACAAACTGTTCTTTTAAATAATATCTCCAGGATGGCTACATGAGAGTTTTGCATGAGCATTACACACGTAAAGAGGCTAGGGCATGCTCCTCTTCCCCCAGTGGGGCACCAGCCCCTTGTGCTCATGCTAAAGTACAAACAAGCACCTACTGACTGGGGAGGGCTACGTCACTGCAGCACAACATTCTGCTCTAGGGCCATTGTGCCAGAGAACATAGATACCAAAACATGCTGTGCTGCAGGAAACTTAGATCTCAGGCAGCTGGGATAAAATTACATATGGGAGTATGCTGAAGACCTGTTTTCACAAAGCATACTACAGCTCAAATATTTCTGCATGCTGGCGGCAGCCAGGCCAACTGCAGCATGAGCTCAAATCTGAACTCCCATGTGATGCAAGCCAAGGAATGATGCATAATAGTTTTTTCCTCCAATCTGATAATGAGTAAAGCTTTGGGTTTGACAAATCAATGTCAAAATAATGTAAAGGAAATGTAAAAACCAACCAACTAAACAAACAAAACCAAACCAGCCATTTATAGCCAATTAAATGCTTTTCAAACTAATTCTGGAGCAGATATCTAGGCAGAAGACAGAAGGACCTTGAAGTTTAGAAATTTAAAGATGCTCTAGTGGCTAAGGAGGCACTGCACAAAATGCTTAATAGAGAGATTAATAAATGTTAGTTGAAATCCTCAATAAATTGACATTCAGGGCTCTTATAAGCTCACTCTGACAGAAAACACATTGTTTTAATAAACGGTAATAAGATGCATTTGAGAGGTTGAGTGAGACCACAGCTTGTCCACACACCTACTGCTACCTCAGCCTGGTTTAATTTTATGTCTAAACCAGCTAAGACCAGTACAGGTTTAGCATATCACAGGCAAGAGTGCAAATGACAGCTCTAATCTGCAGCTTGTTTTCTCCAAATATCAAAACTCGCAAGGAGTAGTTTCAGATCAATTATTCCTTTTCCTGCAAATTACTTTCTCTGTGATAACATCCAGCAGTGGCAGGACTAATTTTAGCTGGGAAGTTCACAGAATTTTACAGAGTCATAGCCACAGCCACCATCACAGCTAATTTGAAGCAGAGAAAGTTAAAATACTGTCAAAATATAAATGCTTCCTTCAGCTGATTCATTAGTTTGCATACCATAACAAGGACTTTGTGTTCTTGGGTAAGGTTAGTGCCTCGAGGACATCCTGCAGATGTGTGCATTCCCAGTCTGAATTTCTTTAATTTGTTATGCAAACATCAATTCTTTTAAAATACTGTAAAAAGAGGTACTTTTTATTGCAGCTAAACCCCATCATCATTAATGATTGCTGTTCCTGTGATACTGCTCTTTAGGATAAAGGAGGACACCATATTCTAAGCAGATGTTTACCCATTAATGAATGTTATATTTCTCATTAGGAGAGGTTTAATTGGCAGACAAACTCTGAAACAGCTAGCAAGCAAACTCAGTAAGTCCTCCTCCAAGTCAGGAGGCTTGGTATTTTTTGACACATTATTTTTCCCCTCAAGGAAACTGTGAGCTTTAAAACCCCTAAACAGTCTAATAGCAGGGAAGTTTGAGGCTAGCTTGTATTTTTGGTTTTCCTTTTTCCCTTGTCCAGGGGCAGTTTCAAGGTACGAGGCAAGGACAGAACCAGCAGTGGAGGGCTGGCTTTTGGCAGACCTCAGAAATCTGGGATCTTTTGCGTCAGAAAGGCAGCTGTGGCAGCTCCCCCACAAGCAACGCAGTGCCCAGCTGTGCTCTGGATTAAGCACACCGATTCTGATGGTTGACTTGTCTGTGTTACTTTACCCAGGCTGTCCCGCTGATGGATTTTCATTTCCCTGAGCCAGGGTGAGGGTGATAAGACAGGCATCCGAGTGCTGGGAAAAGGCATTGCAGAAGGTCCCGATACACCAGCCTCTCTCCCTTAAACCCAGCCACTGGCCTGCTGGGTGTCACTTACAGCTCCCCACCATCCATCTGAGGCCCCCAGGCTTGCCTTTGCCCAGGCTATGGGAAGGGAGGAGGAAAGAGGGGTGGAGCCTTCTTTGGTGGCCTCCAGGGGGGTTGTTTCAAGCCACATGCTCTGACTTCTCCTTTGGGTCATGACTGAAGGGGCTCTATTTTGGCTTTTTCTTGAGGCACCTGAGATGTGATCCCCACCTGGTATTTGATTTCAGGGCAGCAGGATGGACCAGGAGGCAAGAGTTCCCAGGGCTTCCAGATGATTATGGGACCACTAAGGGACATCGGTCTCTGTGATCCAGATCTGTTTTCCCAGTCCAGTGTGAAGAGGAGAACAAAGACAATTGGGTTCTCTCACAGATTAATACTGTTTCATTCGATGCTGTGCATCTCAACCTGACTGAAGGACCCTGACAAAGTGCTCTGGGAGCGGTACCTTGTCCCGAGCTCTGCCTTCAATTCACCTTCACCACGTTCCCACTCACCAGCAAAACCAGAAAGACTGACTCTCCCTGCCATACCTAGATGCTGTGAGCAAACTGGTCTTTTAGGCTTTGTCCAGAGGGTGTCCAGGCTTCCAGATAGTTTGCTAGGGAAATAAAAATGACCTGCCAGGGTTTCTGCTTTCAAGATAGCCAAGCCTGCAATACCAGATGCTTGCTGTCTTTCTTTATCTGTGTTGCCAGAGAGAAGCACAGTCAGCTGATGAGGGAGCAATGGAGAAGGCAAACAGACCATACTCCCAACCCTGACCCATGTAATTGCTTTCTCTTTCCCTTTTAATTCCATGGCCTTGTGGATAATGGTGTAACATTTCCTTCTAGAGAAAAGTGGGATGCATGTGAAATGGAGGTGCTGCAGTAAGCAGATACTGGAAGGATCCTGACAGGACTTTGACAAGAGGAGCTTGTGGCATTAAATGCAAATTTGAAGAAGAATGGATGCAACTGGAACACTACGGAGATGCTTTAAGAAGCAGCAGTGTGCAGATGGACTCAGCATTCCCTCCTTGGAAGCCACAAACAGGACAATCCCCTTATGGCACAATGTTCCCACATGAAAATATAAGATTTAATTTCATACATGGTATTCTAAGGATAAATTAACTAAATATCATTACATGATCATATTTTATGATAGCAGGGACCTTCTACACAGCAGAAGGCACAAGCAGATTCCACAGACAGATTCACACCACATTTATGGCATCTGATAATGAGTTATTAATCAGTGAACACTGTCCCAGCAAGGAAGTCTTTTTAGCTTTGGGAGCCAGTAAACAGTGGTAGGCAGAAGCATGCACCTATCCAACTGTACATTACCAAGACCAGCTAAATCCGATATAAGTCATCTGCAGAGGACATTCTTATTTAAAGAATCATGTATTATCTTTATGCCTTCCTTCCTGTTTCCTGGAAGTGCAACTGCAGAAACACAGTGTTTGGCCCAAATTCTATGCTTCTGTGAGCAATGGTAAGCTGTCTGCCATCAATAGTGTGCTCTGGGCTCTGCGTCTGACATGGCACCAGGCTGGTCAACAACACATGCAGCTTGCATTGGCTGCAGTGGTCCTTCCAAAGCAACATCTGTAGCTGTTAATAGTCGGAAAATGAAGTCCACCTGGAAATAGTCTTATCACCTCAGCTTAGACCATTAAGTGGATGTGTACCTGTAAGGTGTACTTATATTTATGTCTCTATAATGGTACCACTGCCAATGAACCCAGTCATGTTTAGGAATTGATTTTCACTTCCAATTTCTTGAAAACTTTGTATAATTGCACTTCCTCTTATTAATTTTTGAGACAGATTTGATTAACACAGGAGACAAATTTTTCAAGTCAAATTTAACTGTCATTCACATAAAGGATTTGAAAGCTGGAATAAAGAAAAGGGGTAGAAGGCAGGCTTAGTACCACTAAATCTAGTGACTACAGACACTTCTACACAAGGCTAGTTCATTGGCTATTTCAAGAAAGCCCTAATGAGTAAGGACAGGCAGACAAAACGGTATCCTTAACATAACAATCGACCAAAAGGTTGGTCTTCTAAAACTGCGTACCTAAATGCAAGTAAAATAAAGGGTCCTAATAAACATGACTAAAATGAAGACATCCAATGCTTCTTTTTTTAACCTGAGCATGTGCTCAAACAACTATTCTTTTGCATTTTGAATAATTACTGATATTCTTCCAGTGCTGGAAGAATCAAAACATTTAAGGACTCTTTGGACAAACTGCAGCAGATACAGTGCAGCCTTGCACCTCTTAAAGGACAGATCCTAAACTGATCAGGCATAAATAGGAATTTGACTGTTACCAATGCCACCCAGCAGTAACAACAAAACCAGCACTGCACAGAGGTAGCCCAGCACAGAGGTGCTCAATCTCTTCTTCAGGAGAGGACCAATGTTGTCCCAAAATAGTAACCAGCTCTTTCTTTGTTTAAAAAGTTTTTGGTTTGTGGTGCAGGCTCCCAAGGCACTGAACTAAGCAGAATGACTCCAACTGGAGCTCACAAGATGCTTTTTCCTTCCCATTCCCCTTCTGACAATTGATAATTGGTCTTTTAAAATGCAAAGTCATGCTGCCGCCTATGCCCTAGAGTACTGAACAGTCTCCTGGTTTGGGACTTCCCATTGCTCCACTGTTGCTCTTTTTATATGTCTCTGGGAATCGGGTTGTCAGGCTCTTTCAACCTTAAGCCCCCAAACACAATTTCAGGACAGAAGGGAAATAGGACAGCTGTCTTCACATGAAGACTAAATATTTTGAGGAGGACCACATTATAAAAGCTGTAGACATATTAGGTGTTTAACGGCAGACAAAACCAGTTGTTTTTTTGTGGGAGGCATAGTGCGTAGAGGGATCAGGGTGTCTCATTTTCCAAACCACATCTTGAAAAGAGATAAAGGTTTTTTCCCTCTGGTTGTTCCTTCTGTTTTTACCCCTTCTTTTCCATCCCATTCCCCCAAGACACAGCATCCAAGGAGCACACTGTGTGCTACTGGAAATTACTTTAAAATATCAGGACAAGCCAGCTGTGAGTCTGTGTATTCAATAGACAGGCTACAGTGCTACACAGCTGTACAAGTCAGCCAGCCGCATACTGAGGCAGAAACAGGGCTATAAGGTAAACACAACTCAGCACTTTTAGGTACAGGATGGAAAAACACCTTTCTGTCCATAAAACCTATGTTCCCTATTTGTTCCTTCCCATAGGAAGTGAGGGTTAAACTCTACTATATCACAGCATATTAGACTTACAGGCAAGTAATGATGATGCAAAGGTAATTTTGTCTGTGAGAAAATACCATCCTTTGCATCTCTGTGAAACTACATTATCCAAGGGACACAAACTCTCACGTTAATATACTGTCATTTCATTCAAGAAGGGTCTGATGAGCCTGATACAACCCCCGCCATAGTCTTCTCCATTAATGCAAGATCTTGCCTTTAGAAAAACACTGACTGCAGCATTTTGAACCCTGTCTGTATTATTATAAGGCAAGTCAGGGTACGATTGTCTTGCAGTTAATGATGTGGCAGGGTATGGCTTTTTGCCAGGTCTAAATTCCTTTTAAGTTGCAGCCTTTAAGATCCACCTGGACAAGCAATAATTAAAGGGAATAGAAAATTAAGTGTATTAGGAAGGGGAAATGATTTACTAACCGGGGGAGAAATAATTTATTAGAAAAGAAAACTTTTCCTTTAAGCTGAGAGAGTCATATTACCTCTTTCACAAATCATGTGCTCTGTTGTTGGTAACTCAATTTTTAGCTTTTCCTGCTCCATGAAAAGCTGCCTGCCACACAAGTCTGCGGCTATTTCTTTCCCTGGGGCACCATTCCCTGGCATATGGGACCCATCCTGCCATGCGCTTTCTGTTCCTCCTCAAGAAGACTTTTTTTCTTCCTGCAAAACTATTTTGGAATAGGGTGGAGGGATGGAGAAGAGAGTTGGGGAAGTATTCTCGGATAGACCTTGTGTGCTCTCCAATGACAGAAATAATGACAGACACCTAGACAGAGCAGTCTGATGGAGAGGACTCCCCTGAGGCTCCTGTTCATGAGCCAAGCCAAAAATATACAACTTCAGCCCATCGACTGTAACTGAAATGCAAGAAGTCACAAATTAAACAGGAGGCAGGCTGTTGTACTTTCCTATCAGATGAGCAAGCAAGAGCAATATTTGAGTCATCCCAATTACTGTTTAGTTCTTTAAAATATTTTTTCTGGAATGTATTACTGGATCTCTGCACCACGGTTATATGAGAGACCCTAGCGTCCATGACAATTAAAAAACCCCATGTTTATTAAAATTCAGTCACAGTGGCACAACATAGCATGCAATTATAAACACAAAACAGATGCAACACCATCTTCTCTATAGTCAGCGAAGATTGCAATCTGCAAAACCATGGAAATTCGTGTCCTTGATTTAATGGTTTAAAATGCAGGAAAGCTGTTTACATTCACTGTCAAAATGTTTGCATTACATATGCTCACTGCCCCTGTAGTGGAAATATTTTTCCACTAACATTGCAGAATAAGCAGAAAATGAAGATGCACCACTCTTACTAACAAAGTGCTGGCATAATGCAGTTTCACCTCTGCTAAAACAGTTGCTAATGACTCATCCCACTGCGCTATTTGTTCCCTTTACCTTGGATTGGCTTCTTGAGAAATTTAGTATTATGCACATGTTTTCAACTCTCCCCTGACCAGATAACCTTCTGTACAATACCGCTGGCACTCTTTCCGTGCCCTAAAAGCATTATCAATACAGACTTTTTTAACTGCAAACTTCAAATTACACAACTGAATTTGGAAAAAGTGCAGGCACCTTCCATGAGACATGCTCAGGATCAAGTAGGTAAGCTGGATATTTTAAATTCTGTCTTCAGTTAAAAGGTTATACTGATGATTTTCAAGTGCCTGTACCGTGCCTGTACCATATCTGTACCCTGAAAACAGAAAGGATTTAAGAAAGTCTCAGGGTGAGTCGGCAGCACTTTTTTTTAATCTCCAGCTAAGACATTAGTGAACATACATTTTAAATATGTAATATTCTGCTACTAGAAGCTCTTTTAAATCATAGAATCATAGAATGGTTTGGATTGGAAAGGACCTTAGAGATTACCTACTTCTAACCCCCTGCCATGGCCAGGAATTCCTCACCTTAGACCATGTCGCCCAAAGCTCTGACCATCTTGACCTTGAACACTACTAGGGATGGAGCATTCACCACTTCTCTGGGCAACCTGTTCCAGTGCCTCACCACCCTTACAGTAAAGAACTTCTTCCTTATATCTAACCAGAACCTCCCCTGTTTAAGTTTTAACCCATTATTCCTTGTCCTATCACTACAGTCCCTGATGAAGAGTCCATCTCCAGCATCCTTATAGCCCCCCTTCAGATACTGGAAGGCTGCTATGAGGTCTCCATGCAGCCTTCTCTTCTCCAGGCTAAACAGCCCCAACTTTCTCAGCCTGTCGTCATATGGGAGGTGCTCCAGTACCCTGATCATCCTCGTGGCCTCCTCCTCTCAAAAATAGGGTTATATTACCCTTTTCCCAGTCATTGGGAACTTCACCTGACTGCCATGATTTTTCAAATATGATGGACAGTGGCTTAGCAACTTCATTCCCCAGCTCAGAATCCTTCTGGTCCCACGAACGTATCTCATCAGATCCCATGGACTTGTGCACATTCAGGTTCCTAAGATGATCTCAAACCTGATCCTCTCCTACAGTGGGCCTAAGGTCTTCATTCTCACAGTCCCTGCATCTGCCTTCTAAGACTTGAGCAGCATGGCTAGAGCACTTGCCAGTGAAGACTGAGGCAAGAGAGTTATTGAGAACCCTAGCCTTTTCCAAATCCAGGACAGCCAGTTCTCCCATTCCCTTTTTTCATAAAGAAACCATTCACTTGTTTCTCACACTGAGATGTCATAAATTATAGTACAAGCTTGGGATTACTATGTAAGTACTTTAATGTTAATCACCCTCTGACAGATCACAAACAGCTCTTTTCATACAGTGTGTTCCTAATTTCTATTTGAGACATTTATTTTCTCAAAGTTTTTTCTCTTAAATATGCAGGTAGACAGTAAAAGAGTGTGGGTAATGTCCAAGGAGATCTGCACAAAATGCCTAAGAGAAAAGCTACTTAGTTTGCTGTTTTGTCGTGAATTCAAAACTTGGAGTAGGGTCACTAACTCTGTGGCCTTTCAACTACTCTCAAGGTGATTTATGGGTTTGTACTGAAATTCTACAGCAAACTTATTGGTTTTGCATGGTTGAAGCATGAAATAAGGTGGAACTTGTGTTTCCACTGGGTGTAGGTTTTGAGTCTGGGAGAGTTCTAGAGTTCAAAATTTCAGCCAAATTGCTGAATTGTGAAACATGTACTTGCATGAAGATTTGGAAAAAAAGAATTAATGCTTTTCTGCAAATGTTACAAACTCAGTAACATCAAAATACTTACAAACTCATACTGCTTTTATTTGATTGGCTGTTCTAAAACGAATCAAAAAAAGGCATTTTGTCTCACCAGTTTCTTAGTAGAATGTTTTGCATTTTCTTGCTCAAAATGTCATTTCTTTTTGAGAGGATTGAAATAAAACGCCTTTTTGCTTTTCAAATTGAACAAAACTTTTCACAAGGTCTAAACTTGCTTGCCTGTTTGTTAGCTATCTTGACCAGGGTCCAGGAGTCAGGATCTTCTCTCCTAAAGTAATTCCAGAAGTCCTAAGCACAGAAATCAAGTTTACTCTTTCTGGATGGTGAAGTTCTGAATTCCTTGCATTATAGTGACATGGAAGCTAGCTCAATCTGCTTGCTGTTTACAGTTTGATGGTTCGGGGACATTCCTTATGCTAAGAGTTGTGAGTTCAAGCACTTTCTGATCTGAAACCTAGCTTCCTGTTCTATCAGTAAGCCCTGTAGTCCCTTATACTGAAAGCTATTATGGTCTTCTTCTAGAGTTCAGGTACGTAAACCTTGGAGAGTTTCAAGTTTTGATTCAAGCTATGAACCCCAGGAGTATCTTAGGGAAGTACTCGCTGTGAGGTGCTACAGGACTTACTGTAGTAACAACCAAGAACTTTTGTTGGTTTGGGCCTCGCCTATCAGGTTGTTCTCAGTCTTCATATAAGCAAGAAGCCTTTTAAAGCCCTCATACAGCTATACTCTCACTCACTTCTCATCCTTGCCTCCTTCCTGCGACTCTCAAGGAGTACAAGGCTCGGCAAGAAAAACAAATAAAAATACTGGGGCTGCAGAACTGAATTGAATTTCTTTGATAACTTCATACAAATCCATTTTCCTAGTTACAGGCTTCTATGATATTTACCTACTTGTATATCCCTGAAGGCTTTTTGTACAGACAGACCAAGGTCATGCAGGCAGGGTTTGAGAGCAGTCTTCTTCCTTCTGCCATTTCGAGTGGAGATGAAAAAGGTTCCTTTCAGGTCTCCACCCCAACAGTCTCCTCAAAACTCCAATTGCAAACCTTTATAACAGAACCATTGTAAATATCCTCCTCTAGCAGTCTAGTTTATACATATATAGGAATATTGCATTTCTTAACAAATCAAAACATGCAATTCTTCTGTACAATATGAAGGAAGAAAAAATTATGTATTTTATATGCTTAAGTAAATTAATAAATAAAACCCAATTTGTAACGAATTTTTATACATAGCCATATTTTTTGCTGAGTGGTTTTTATGCTGGAATACAATTTTTAGTTAGCCTTGAAAGTTAGAGCTTGTTAGAACCCTTAAAGTTTACTTTACTGAGTCCAGACTATGAGAAAAATCTATCCATAACCGTGCCTCACTAATTTGATATATGAAGAAGCAAGTACTCAAAATAACAATTCCCTAACTTTTCTACCTCAAAAAAATGTTTAAATTGACATAATCAACCCAGCACTTTATAGGAGAGAATGCAGGGATCATAAAAACCAGTTCACATACAGCCAGAAAAAATAGAAGCGATACGTATTTTAGAAAGTAAGAGCCAAACCCCCAAAAAGCCTTATAGCTAAAGCTGTAACTTTATCCAGTTATATCACTGCTGCAAATGTCTTCCTTTACACTCTACATAGCAACAACCTGAGCATTCTCCTGTCTTTCAAGATGGTATCCAAGTGACAAGAGAAACTAGAGAATTAATAAAAACATAACAGGGATCTGATTTAAGTGTTTCACTTGTGTCAGCTAAAATAATTTCCTTTCACTGTACTGAGTGGTTGTGATGGGAGAGCTTTACTCTAATCAAGGTGGAAAAAGTATCAGAAAGGAAATTAAGAAAAACTGACTACTGTGACATTTGAGCATATTTAAAAGCGGTGATGTGAATTATTGATCTCACCTGGTAATGGCAACTATAAATTTCTTCAAAACAGTTACCTTGCTGAAATGTTCATTTCAAGGACAAATTGATCCCAACCTAAAGCAACTTCCTGGGTGCAGGTGGATTTGAGAACCACATAGTAGCTGGCAGGACAGGGACATTTGAACTTCAGAACAACTTTGCCTGGTGAGGTTTATCTATTAGTTTGACTGCAGATTTTCAGGCTTGATGATAGTAAACTGCCACTTAATGGTGCTTGATTTCTTTCACCACTTGTTAAGAAGATCCAGGATTACCTTCAAGCACGGGGCGGGACACACACAAAAAATGAGTATATTGGTATGTTTCTTTGAAAAGTGTAGGTAGAGATATGACAGTTTCTATGGTAACAACAAGACTTTTTTATTACTAATAGAAAAATAGGTGTCGAGATAATCTCTTGTAAATTGTCAGTGCATAAGTGATTTCTAGTCTCAAAGGCTGCTTTCAATTAATACACTTTTAATTTGTAAATAACGGGACAACATTCTTTAAGAACTCTGCACTTCTCAGGTCTGTAATGAGAGGTGTTGAGTTTCAGGTATGTATTAGGAAAAAATGCCATAATGAGTCAGAGGAAAAATATTCTATAAGGAAAGCTTTCCTCTTGCTGTAGGATTTTCATGGTATTATTTTTGTAACATGGTGATTAATTTATTGTTCACCAAAAGAACTCACTGACTTGAAACATTAAGGAAAGTTCAAGTAAAAATAATGAAACTGAAGCATGATTCCTGATGCTGGCTTTGTTTTTAATACAACTTTAAGAAATCCTACCTTTGAATGGTCAAAAGTCATCATGATATCCAGACATGATATTGTTATTTATAGTTAAGCATGCCATTTCATAGCCAAAACAGTATCACCAAACAAGGCTCCTGTATGCTGACTGAGTAGGGTACAGGAGTTGCCTACAGAGGAAGATCCCAGCTGGAACAATTCTCCCAGTTAGAAATGGTTCACATGCACATTTTTTTCACTGAAGCTCATATTTTTGGCCAGCTTTACACCTGTAGAATGTGCTGATGCTCCTGTTTTAACAACCCACAGCAGCAGTAGGAATAGGGGCATGTTGAGGCATAAGAGGGAATGATTGCATTACTCTATATTCTCTCTATTATGGGTTGCATATCCCTCCTAAATTGGGTCAGTCATTCCTATCAACTCTAATTCATGTAAGCAGGGCACACACTGGATTCAAAGTGGCCCAGGAACTACAGGCTGGAAGATGACTTAGTGGTTTTCCTGAGCTTTGAGACTGAAACGTATTGTTTGATTAACAGAGCGCAAAATGTGACCAGACTTACAGTGATTTTGCTCCTTTTCAAGCCCATTAATTTGAGCAAGGCTTTGTGCAGGATACCTTGAAAATGGTAAGTGCAAGGTCTCTAGCATCTCAAGGTTTGTAACCTGCACCTTCTCACAATATTGAAAATAATAATAGCCTGACCATCCTCTTTTTCTTTACAATTGATGGCTCCTTTGCCTCCTAAGAGAAAGTCCTGCTCACTATAATTGAAGCAATGGCAGCTGTTTCAAGCTGCTGGAAACTCTAAAATGTGCAGAAATTACTTATCAGTAGAAAAATATTTCTTAAAGTAAGTCTCTGTTTATGGATGGTACTTATCTGGCCCCATTACAGTGCTCTCTGACCAAATCATAGCTTTCAGTGTGATAATCTTTGAGAGAGGTAAACACTGTTATTTTGCAGACACACGATCCTGCAGACACAGAACTGAGAAAATTTTGTTTATACTACAAAGTTTTATAGGTCATGCCTGCATCCACACTTAATTTTGAAGCCAGATAAAACCCTGAACTTCTGCTAGTCAGGTTAGACCAGTTTTTCCAGCAAAACAACAGCTGCATAGAACAGGTCCACTGCTATCACGCTTGTGTAGACACTCCTGTGCAAGCATTACCTGTCTCCCTACAAGCAGCTTTTCCTTAACAATCCCACAATTACACTATTGCTTTTGCAGGGGGACTACAGTTATGATCAGTTTCACCTTTGAAAGCCCCAGTGTGTGGTTTAGAAATACTTCTTTTTCCCCAACTTTGTGATTTCAGAGTCATCATTGATGCAAAGCAACTTGAACTTGAGTATTTGCCTGAACCAGTAATATAAAAAATACATAAACTAATATCTAGACTCTTAGTAAAACCAAACAAAAAGCAACCAACAAACCAAAAAAAAAGCAAACAAAGAAACACCCCAAAATCATAAACCCCCCCAAAACCTCCCAATACTGGAAAACGTCAAAGCAAACGTGGAAGGAAAAGAGGAACAGACAGTGGAACTACCACTGGAAATGCATTTGGTGTGCTTTTCCAGCCACATAGTACTCAGGATTTGCAAAAGAATTTCTGAGATTTTAAGGGAAGAAAAGCAAATAAAATGAAGCGGAACATCGGTAAGTGGACTAAGATATATCCAGCTCCTCCAATAGCAAGCTGAACTCCTTCAAAATATTATGAATAAAAGTTTGAAAGGATCGTGTTCTTTCAGTCATTACACTGTGTAGACAATTCCTTGTTCCTAGCATCTTCTGGGTTTCAGCATCTTGTACTTTCTACTGAAAATGATGGCACAAACTGTAAAGTTGTCCATTTCATGTATCACTAGTGAAAAATTGAGCATTATGAGTACTTGCAATGATATATGATGCAGATCAAAACTACCAGAATTTTCTCATTTGCTTTTATTCTGTTTGTTTGTTGAACAATGAAGCCTTATTTTGGTATATAGACAATTTTTTTTCCCTTAGAATTGAGATATAATGAGTAAGTAGGTGATAAAATGAAGAAGCAGCAGCAAATAAACAGCAGTTCCATGAATATATCGCTCCTCAGTAAGATTAATAAAAGTTCTTAACAGTTATTATTGGCCACGTACTGCACATTAGGAAAGCATCTCCTACTGTCCGGCTCTTCTCATTACCATCAGCCACACAGAGACTTGAGGAGGTTTTGGCAAGTGCCTTTGTGCTTAGATTTCCTAAACTGTTCTTCCTCCACCTGATGAAATTTCTCTGCTTTTAGAAACACTTATAACCATTTTGTTAAAAACAAAATGTCATAAGATTAAGGTTTTGAGCCCACTAACATCTGATTTAATCATTAGTCATATCCATCGTTTTTTTTGTCTGACCACCATACTTCCTTCTACTACCTCCCACTGCCACAGAGAACAGCTAAATAATTCTTTGTGCCTGTTCAGGTCCTTATGATTTAGAGGAGTGAAAAGGTAGGCTGAGTCTTTAAGAACCCCAGTTAGCACCGCAACAGCATCTCAACATCTGTATACGCTGACTAGGATAAAATGTCTTTTTGTGGCTTTTCAGTAAGTCATGCCGTTTCTCAGATTAATGAGCAAACTACCCTAATGATTCACCCATGCCATTTCTGTGTACATACTCAGAAGGCAGAAAGAAAACAAAAAAAAAATAATCAAAGTATCTGTTAAATTCTTACCTCTGGACAGTTCACTGAATCAGTGACCTTCAGTTCTTTCAGTTCCCTGAAGCAAAGCTGCTCTAGAGGTCTTCAGTCCCTCAGCAATGTCAATTTTCTCTGTAGTTTTTTCTCAGACCAAACAGATTGACAGAGAGTAATTGAGAGGATTTGCAGCCTTCATCCCTTCCTCACCCCACTGCCTCTTCACTTCCACCTTTAGGCAAGGAGGTTGTGCTGAGTCGGTCTAATACCCAGCACTGGGAATGCTGCTTTCCACAGCTCAAAATCCCACCCTTGGATGATGGCCCCATACCAGCCCTACAGACTGCTTGGGGCTCTTTTCAGCAGCCCCAAAGGGCCACTCATCACAGTTGATCACTGGATACCTGTAGCGACTGCTGACTCTTTCTGCCTGTATCACCCTCTTTTTGTCACTGCCACATGAGCAAGGGGACCTGGGTCTCTAATTCAGAAACTGAAAAGGTTCTACCCGTACTTTTCCACTGAGCAGTATAATAGTTTACAGTACATAGGGTTGGAGATCTGTCTGAATTAGGAATCTGAATGAAAGGAATTGGAGGACCTAACCCAAAGGCCTTGTAGCTCTTGGGAAGGACAAAGTCTCCTTATGATGCAAAGCGACACTTCCCAGAGATAGACCTATGACTGCTCTGTGCAGAGATAGCGGGAGAGGGAAGGCTGGAGCACCTATCTGACATGCCAGAAGGATTACATGCACCCCAAAAAGGCAAAACACAAGCAAAAGCAACTGCATAGTTAGCAACTAAAGAAACTTTTGAGAAGAGACATGGTCAGCCAGGCTCTATAAGAAGTCCAGCAGAGATCCAAGTTGACATTTCCAAGCTCTAGACTGAACTACTGTAGCAATACTGCTGAATCTCATGGGACTCTTGAATACGAAGACCTGCATAGGATGAAAAACTAAGCAAAAAAAACAGGCATGACTGTTAATCGTGAAAGACAAGTGAGAGTGAATAAATGGAACAAAATTTTATGCTGCAAAAAATCCCCAAAATTTCTCTTGCAGGAAATTTTGTGGTGATTTGGAGACATAATTACCTTTCTTTCCTGCTTTTTTTTTTAATCCCAAACCGCTTACATCCTGGAGTTGCTTCAGATGGTATTCATATTATTTCCAGCTCAGGAACTGGGGCAAACACTAGGTCCTCATCCTAAAAATCTTTATACATGTGTCTAGTTTTACAAGCATGAGTAGTAGTTCCATTGCCCTGCAGGAGGTTTGACTAAAGGTTGCATAAGCATACAGGTAATGTTATCCTCCTGTGAACTGAGAAGATCTGTTGAACCTTCTGAGATTAGCCTACCCGTAATAAAACTAGGTCATAGTCATCTCTTGACCATAGTGATCTCTTGACTGCCATTTAACCTGATGCATAGTGATCTCATGATAGGATATGCAAAGTCTTTACTTCTTAAACAGTCATTTGAACACTGTATTTGTTAAAAGGAAGTTAGCATGTCATTTTGTTCTCCAGTTTTTCATGGGTCTTTTACCAGACTGACAATTTCACCCTATTTTCCTCCACTGCCTGAATGCCAAGCTGAGCATGGCTAATGCTGGTATTGTTTTGAATTACATGTGTACTAATCATTACCATAAAAACTGGTAGCATTATGGAAGCACATAAAGTGCTACACTGCAGGTAAAGGTAACACCAAGCTGTCAATCACTGCTTAAACACATCTGGTGTAATGACATTTCTGTAAGAAGGCCACAGTTCCTCTTTCCTCATACAAGTAATTTCATGTGGAGTAGGAAACCCTGGGTCTTCTGCCCCCTTCCAATTGCACGTCACCTGCTCAAAACCCCCTCATAAGATTATGCAGAAACAGCAGCTGGGAAAGGGTTTTTTTGGTGTTTTGATTCTTTTTTCTATTAAGCTACAAAATCTGTGAGGGTTTTTCCCAGTAGAATTTCTGGGTTTCTTGATTCAAAAGTAACATTTAGAAGTTCTGAAGGATTTCTCAAAACCCTGGTTTCCAGACCAGTGACGTTCTTACTCAACTGTTATTTTCCAAACAGGTACTTTCACAACTATTAAGTATCAGGAAATTTTGGTGTTCTGAATTTTGCCAAAACCTGCTTTCAAAATTTAGGTGTGAAAACTGAGTGTTCTACAACGGTTGCAGTCCCAAGGAACCTGGTTTCGATGCGCTCCATTTCAAGCCCTACTTGGAGCTTCTCTTGACTCCTCAGCCCAGTCTGACTGCCTGCAAGACCCATCTCCTCCAGAAGATCGGGGTTTGAATTAATCTTCCTCCTTCTCTGAAAAGCAGCCTTGGGCCATCACTGCCTTCAGGAGCTCTGCCCTAGCAGCAGGATGGCTGCCATTCAGTGTCGCCCTTGCTGGTTAGCAGATGCACTGCTGGCAGCTGGCAGGGGCAATGGGTATGGGCATACTCCCTTGCAAGCATTAAGCGGCGCTGATTTATTTGCATTATGCTGACCCAGTAAATACAACTGGTCTTGACTCTGTAAACTGAAGTCAATCAAAAGCAAGCACAAAATATATACTGAGCATAAGAGCAGCATAAACAAGTAAGAGGTATGAGAGCTTTTTTCTTTTGTGATTTGCTAAAATAAAGGGGAGACCAAGTAAGTGATGTGGTGTGCAGTGGTGACAAAAAACTCCTCAAAGTTATGAACATGCATCATTTCTACAGCTCTTACTCAATCAGTTAAAGCTTGTATCAATATGAAATCTAAGGAGAGCTCAGTTTTTATTTCTGACCCAGTTTTGCAAATTACCCTGGAAGTTTCAAAGAAATACTTTTTCTGTCAGAATATCAGAATGGTTTAAACCAGATTAAGAATAAACTGCCAGAAATGCACTGTTTTCTCTTTAAAATAAACCCAAACAAACAAAAGAGTAAGGCTTTCTGGATGCATGGAATTTGACACAAAAAGCATTTGAAAGTATGCCCCAGACCTCAGCATTAGCTTTTGGCTTCTCTGCACTGAAGAAGAAAATTAACTGGTTTAAAAAATGCATATGAAATTTCCCATCTGGCTAACAACATGGATGTTTCTGCTCACTGTGACAATCTGAAAATGCTGCTGAGATGTTTTAAAGTCAGTGTTTATATCTAAAAAGCCAAATCTTCCACAGCTAAGGTGGCCTTCCCTGCTTCCCGAGGATATAAATTCAGACAATAAAGTACATCTGAAACTCATTTTTAAAGGTGCACAGCCATGTTATATGTGCTTTGATAAGTGCTCTTTAAAATCCATCTTCTTGCACTGATGCAAATATTTAAATTCAAAGTTAGGTTTTTCCTCCATCAAGAAACATTTAATAATTGGGTTTAAAGGATGTAAATCTGTTGTTTCGGTTTACTTGCTAATCAGCTTTAGCATTGCTAAATACATGTGTCACGTGAAGGTATACTGCTACAATTCTTAACTTTCAAAGGCTTCAGGTACTTTGGAAAAACTGATGATGTTATGACAGACAGGTAAAGAGCACCATAAAGCTGTCTGGTAGATACAGTGTATGCAGAAGCAATTTGCCTTCTAAAACTCTGAACATGATATTCTCTAATATTTCCTGGCAGATCTTCAGTAGCTAGAAAATAAGCATTTCCATATGTAAGAAAATATTCCTTTGAAATGTAGATTTTTCTTTACAAGAAAAGAACACAGAGAGAATTGCATTTGTAAGCTAAGGGTTCATTATTATTTATTTTTCTGCTTTGAAAAATGTTGTGCATTTCCCATACAGCACTTAAGTAGTAACTGCAATACTAGTACGAGTTAAATTACTCTTAATAAACCTCCTAGAGTTCTTTGTCCACTAAGAATAATCTCTCAATAAACAAATTTTGGCTAATACTTTAGCTCCTCACCAAATCCTTGGATTATGTTAAATTTAATAAACTGCAGCATACATTATTGCTTTTATCTAAAATTTAAAATATGTCCACAACACTGTCTCTCTCCGTTCCTTTGCTTTTATAGGGTGTTTTCCCCTTTAAGGAAAGCAGTTTAAAATGGTTGCTAGTCATCTCAGTTGCGGCAACCACATGATGCAATCTATTGTCAAATTAGTGGGTGGCAGCAAGTGGAAACAGATTTCACCAGCAATAAGTCCCATCATATGATTACATCTGTTCACAGTCATACAATCTCTTAGCCCATTCCTCCTGTTTGATCTGAAGGCCCTGTCCACATGGAAGCTGATCTGTGTTATCTTAAACGTGACTGCTAAATAACAGGGTTTGTCTTTGCGGTTGGTTTTCACTAAGTGGCATTTTGGAAGTGTACAGGGAATTAAATCATTTAGCACAGAAAACTTCGCACATTTTTTTTAAGAGTGGGCCAAATGCACAAATGTTTTGCCATGTCAAAACTAAACTTAAACAAAATAGAAATAAAACATTTGCAGAAAAGACCAGATGTCATTAAAGTCTTATAAAAGGTTATACTTTTAAAAGCTGAGCCTACTGTATATGTTTATCATACGTAGATGAAAACTGTATCTGCACTACAAATAAATGAATCTCTCTAGTATTAAGGCAGCAGTAGTCACATATGAATCAGAAAAAAATGGGGGGGAGCAAAGGTGGAGAACAAGTTGGTATAAAAATAGCTAATCTTGTCATGTAAATGGAAAATTTAAATATTTCTAACCAGAAACATTTTCTTTTTCTTACAGAACAGTGTTATGAGACTTTTGACTTCTAATTTTAGGTGCCATTAAAGTCATGATCACAAAATCTAAAGCAAGTCAGGTGTTCTTCATTCTTTTCAGGTTTACAAAATATCTTCAGCCCTGCCACGTTCAGTAGAGCCAGTAAGTTCCAGGTCCCAGGGCCAAGATCTTGGCTTTCCACATTCATTGTGTAACGTTAATACGAGGGAGAGTGGGGAATACGAAGCAGTAGAAAGCTTGATAAAAAGCCACAGTGAGGATGACAGAAGACAGAGGTTTGCATTTCCCCTCCTGTATACCATATCTGAAAGCCACCTGAAGCAGTCAAAGGGACTCTCCCACCCTTGTACCACAAGCATTCTCTATTTCCCAAAAGACTTCTGGAAGACAGCAATTGTCTTGTGCACTAATAATCTACAGGAAAGACCATTTGTTAAGGAGTGCAAGTTCTCTTCTGACATGTCAGCTCCAGGGAAACGCCGTTTCTCAACCCCCCTTGCTCATGGCTAGACCTTGAACAAAACAACACAGCATAACTAATTGCCTGCAATATTGCTCTACAATAACTATCTATCCCAGTTTGGAATGAGGATGGATGTCATGTTCCTCAGAAATGGCTCTCAGCACCCTAGACCACCAGCTGAACATTGATTAGTCATGAATAATGTGATTCCCACTTAATAGGTTGGTCAGTTAAATTAAACATAAATATTTGTGCTGTCAAATAACATTCAAAGGCCAATGCATAATTTTTTTTCTGGAGAAGTGAATCTCACAGACTTCTGTTTTTGGAGAACTGCAAGGTAATGCGCAGATCAATAGGATCACTACTTCCCTAAAACTATGGAAATGCCAGATACAGTATACAGCGTATGTTTGAATTTCTCAGCCCTTACTCACATTGACATTGACTACAAAAGGAATTTGGCTATAAAATATATCTGACAACACCTAATGCTGCATCCTCTATAAACTCTTTCCACTGGATCTAAGTGCGGATCCAATTCAGAAAAGTACTGAAGCATGTGCTTAACTTTGCTTGGGTCTTAAGCTCCAGTGAAGTTAAGCACGTGCTCAGGTGTCTTGTTGCTAGATTCACTGCCAAAACTACTTTATTAGTGAGGTAGTTGGACAGACATAAAGAAATACAATGAACTTGAGAGGTATGAGACAGAAGTCCCCAGTCTGAGTTAAAGGCCTCTTTTTTTGGGTATGTAGTCATTCATGTAAACAGATCTGTAGTTAATTGTATTTCATTGCATTTCAAACATATCTGTATTTCATGTAGTCATTCTTGTAAACAGATCTGCTTGCAAAAAAAATATTTATGCATGAAGACCAAGTATTTGCACATCTAAGGACCCATTTTGCATGGGCAAATAGTTGTTTACATGTATGGATGAAAAATAAGGATACATATATACGCAAGTGACTCTGAAATCTTGACACACATTGCCTTACAGGATAAAGCTGGAAGAAAGTCAACAGGCAAGAATTATCCAATTAAAAGTCCACAGTCGTGTATGCATTTGGAATTAGTTCTAAAGGCTCCACAGAAAGAATCTACTGCAGTAAACATTTCATCGTCACTAATTCTGTCCAGATCCATTCAAAGCATATCCCCTTCTGAAGATCCATTAATACATTTGGGCTGAGAGGAAAATAAGCAAACTCTTTGTTCAGAAAGCTGCCAAAATAAGATTGATCTTGAGACACGTGTAGTGGAAAAATATTGGGACTTAATTCACTCTGAACGAAAAGAAAGAATCAGAAAAAACAAAACTACTGAGGATCTGAGAGAAAAATCTGGCTCTTGGTATTTTAAACCAGAAAAAAACCCAACCCTGAACATGTACTGGTTGCTATAGAGAGAACCTCTTACTTTCAACCACAATTGCAGATGTGGTGGGATTGAAGTGAATATGTATGTCTGATAATATTTAACAGCTATATAAAAGATGCATAAAAGTGATCTGAGATCTTTTTTTTCCCCAAAAAAAAATCAGATAATTGTGAGTTATGTACTGACTGCCCAAATGAATATAGGAGCATTACACAAATAACTGAGACTTAAGTAACCTTAAACAAAACGCAACAGTTGGCCAAACAGTAGTGCTTGTTTAGAGATAATACTGTAAAAAGAGTAAAGGAAAACACGCTTGAAACAATAGTCAAATGTAAAGAATTTACACATAGTTGCCTGATCTCTCTTTGTGGGAAACCATGAAAGAAAGTCTGCAGTCGCTAATGAGAGACAAAGACGAACACAGCTTATCACTTGGTATAGTAAAGCAAGTTCACTGCCAGAGTATCCACATCTCATTTCCCACCCACATCAGTGCTGGTTTTGCATTAAGTCCCTCCTGACATAAATAAAGCAAACTGCACAATCTTCCTTTGTACAACTGATAGTATAGTGTGGTTAAAAACTCCCCACTGTTTGAAGCTATTAATACTTAATTTTCAGATTGCAGTAGCACTGAGAGGCCACTGATCAATCATTCTATGTTTAAGGCAAAAATAGGGGAAGTAACAGTATCTGCCCCAGAGCTTAGACTCATTTATACAGCCCCATCAGGCTATTTCTGTACCATACTCTATATTTACGTTGTATATAATTCAGGCCCAAGTTCATTGGCAAAGTGCTATTTTTGCAAGCCATTTTCATGAGGGTTTGGATTGAGAATTATAGAATCATTTAGGTTGGAAATGACCTTTAAGATCATTGAGTGCAACTAGTACTGAGTCCTGGAGAACATCACTTGTGATTGGCTATTAACTGGATTTAATGCTGTTCACCACCACTCTTTGAGTCCCGCCATTCAGCCAGTTTTTCACTGAGTGAACAGTACCCCTGCCATGAGCAGCCAGTTTCTCCAGGAGGATGCTGTATGAAATGGCTCCAAAGGCTTTACTAAAGTCTAGGTAGACAGCATCCACAGCCTTTCCACCATCCGCTAGGCGGGTGACCTTGTCATAGAAGATCAGGTCAGTCAAGCTAACCAGATCAGGGACAAAGACAGGCTACTAACACTAAAAACAATTTTGGCACAAGAACAAATGGCTAAGAAATCGCCAGGGGGAGTTAGAATCCATTTCTCAAGCATCAGTGTTGGTTTCGGTGTAGCCAGCCTTCAGGGAAAAAAGGGGCAAAATCCTTGGTTATTTGTAAGATGAAGCACAATCCATTAATGAAAGGCACAGTGTGCTATGACCACCTGCAACAGCAGAGGACTGGCCTCAATGAGTAAGAGCTCAGGTTTCTAAGGAGTATTTTCTACGGCATTCATGTATTTATCATTCTCAGTCAGTCCAAGATTCACATAATGTTGACAACTGTAATATATTCTTCATAAATTGCAATTGGATCTTTGAATCTCCAGACAGTTGAGAAACTAGTTTCTCTCACCTGTTTAATTAACCATGTCATGTTTTCCAAAGAGAATTAATTGTCTCAGTGAAGCAGTAAGGAGACTCAAAGGTTCGAAAGAAAAACAAATATGAGCACCGAGCAGAGTAAACATTTATCCAATAAACATTTTCACAGCTGAGTTTCAAACTTCTCATGTTCCAGCTTCTTATATTTTATAATCTCATCCCACTTGGTCCTGGCACCATAGCTCTTTAAGATATGCCTTGTGGGAAAACACTGCCTTGGTAATCAAAACATTTAGACTGTGAAAGAAATATAAAACAATCCTCAACGAAGTTTTATGGTGCAGTGACTGCTCTGAGACCAAACTGTAACTTTTCCCTGCTTGGTCCTTAACAATTGATGAATAGAATTGGTTTTATATCAGGCTAACTCTACCCTGATCAAGTTTTGGCAAATGTTCCCCTTGAGTAAAAGCCAATAACTCTCCCGGTAACAAGCGCAGTGCATCTTCTTGTTTGCTCTTCTGCCCCTGAGACTGGCTGTTGCTGCTTTCCATAGACAGAGTTAATCTGAAAGTCCAATTTTAACCAAATTGAAATTGCCTTTTTTTTTTTTTTTTTCTTTTTTGGTAACTGCTTTCATTTCTCCTTTTACCACTTTTTTTTTAGCATTACTCTGAGAATGGAGTAAACAGTTGCACGTGAAAAGGAGAAATGAAAATGATCTTCAGATAGCTGTTCCAACAGTGGAAAGCATTTTTAGCATTCAGCTGTGGTTACATGATGGAAGAAAACCTTTAGGGTATCTGTGAGATGGGTAAAGTGGCAATCATTGAAATGATGATGTTAATCATTGTCGATTCAATCCTGAGAGGGCTGAGGCCCTTCCCAAAGACTGAAAGTTTCTATTTCTCTGTAACATGATTCCGCACAGAATGTTAAAGGGAAAGTCCAGCATTTAGCATCTAGCTGAGCAACTTCTTCCTTAAAAAAAAAGGAATTGGGATAAGTCGTGAAAAATACACATGCATTCCACTGAGAGTTTCAGCTGGGGGGGGGGAAAGTGTATTCTGTCTTTGGTAATAAATATTCTGATAATTTTGCAAGCTTTATTGTTATAGGCTTGAATATTTCTCAGTCCTTAGAAAAACTGCTGCAGTACCTGAATTTAGAAGCAGGTTTTAGTGCTGATCTCCCCAAAGATTTTCTAGCTGTTTAGGTCAGATATTCAAAAAACAGACCAATATACCACAGCTTCAGTGAAATCAACGGAGATAAGCCATTTATCATATCAAGCTAAAGGTCCCCCTTTGCATATTTCAGCTCTGAAGAGCAGTAAATCTCACAGAAAAAAATAGACAGCATGCTGTCAGATAAGTTTACTTTTGAAACCTGATGATATATTAAGTATGGTTTAAATTTTGCATTAGTCAAACAAAACAGAGAAACACCTTCCTTTGGTTTGTTCCATTTTGGTGCAGTTCAGAGTAAATCCTGAATGATTAATTGATGCTTTAATAATTCCATGCCTGTATGTCCTCATTTTCACTTTTCCTTTCACTCATGCTTCCGCATGTGCGCGTCTTATTTAAACCTGCTCATGTTCTCCTTCACTAGATGGCAAAATTCCTACAGCTGCACTTCCCTGGTTTTCTGAGCAGCAAAGGCCTGGCAGCCCCTGTGCAGTCCTGGATGTCCAGCCTTTCTGAAATCAGGCTCCAGGTGTCAAAGAGCCTCAGCAATGAAGCAGATTATATAATATAGAATCTTTTGATAGACCCAGCCTTTCTAATTAACAAAAATGCAGGATTTCTCTTCTTGTGAATAAAGGAAGAGAGTCAGAAAGTCCAAAGTGGTATCTTATTTTCTTTGCTGGACACTACCCCAGTGCTCTGAACAGCTCACCGACACATCTCAAGATGCAGAACAAACATCTCCAAACCAGCCCAGCAGGCAGTGTTGGAGGCAAATGCATTTACCCTATTTGAACCATGTAGGTACAACTGGAGGTGTGGCTCACCTGTCTTTTTGAACCGGCAACTGCAAGAGGCAAGACAGTGATTGCTGCTTGTTCAATACCTGGAGATGAAGGCTTTGAGCTTCCTCAACTGCCCTCACTCACACACCTGCTCCTGGGCAGCCACAGTCTGGCCATCAATAAAAGCAATAATCTTTACAGCATGAGAAACAAGCAAGCTGCTGAGCCTCATATGTACCAGAGAGCCACCATGAGGAACCAAGTGACTTTCTTTAACGATGTGCTTATAAATCATTAAAGTGACATGGTATGGGCTTGGGGTTTGTTTTGCAAGCTAGAATGGGAATTGTAACATCCACATTTCAAAACGCATGCTCACCCTTACACCCCCATTTCCTGTGGATGGCACCCAAATTTAACCTTTCATTTATTCAAGACCAGTTTCTTATATTTATCTGGTAGAATAAGCAAACAGCTGACTACAGCAAATCCAGGGAGTTCTTTTAAAACTGTCTGCTAACATCAAGATAAGTGCATTTCAGACATCCCAGAGGAACTTAAAAAATACACCACTTACCTGCTAACAGCTGTTTTGCTTACTTTTATTTTAGTGGAACTGGCATAGGCTTATCTCAATCCTTTGTGACCCCCAAAGTCTGAAACTGGCCACATCTCCATTGCGTTGAATGCAGTGGAAAAAAGCAGACTGAGAGGAGCTTGCTCTCAAGTTGCCTTATGATTTCTCAGTGTGTCCTTGAGGGGCCACAGTATCTCTGACAACTGGTGGCCAGGCACCCAAGCACACCACCAGTTATCAGAGTCCCCACCTGGGGGAGACCACAATACGCACACAGTAAGGGCCATTCTACAGGTGATTTAGGTATACGAAATGGGTGTCCCAACAATACACTGTCACAGGCACCGGGGGCTTCAGTTATGGGATGTGCTGCCTTGGGGAATTAAAAGAATTTGCCTGTTTGGTCTCAGTGCACTTAAATTGAGACGCCAGAGTTACTGCTCACAGCTGAAGGAAGACCTGTAAGAAGTGGGTGATCCAGGTAGTGACACGAGTTTTGAACAGCAAGGCCTTAGCTGAAAGTTGGTCCCTATAAATGAAGCAGTAACAGTCTAGGGAGATTTGGAGCTAAACATCCTCTTTCAGGACTTTTGAATAGTAGTTCTCATGCTCACGGGAGGAATGGGGAGGTGCAACCATGTAATCCATCCCATAATGAAGAGCACATGCAAAACCTGGCAGTGACTATTGAGGGTTATAAGCCTCTCTGATTTTCAGGCCTGTCCCTATATCCCACAAATCAGTGCCTAGGTTGCCTGAAGTGTAATGGTTTGGACCTGATGAATCAGGAGTCCTGTGACCAGCATACTGCTCTGAAACACACAGGTGTGGGACCTCACATATCCCCTGTGATGAAATTTAGACCTGATCGTGCTTGCAGTCTCACTAATCCCTCAGCTGTGATGTGTAGTGCAGATGCTGGCTGATGCAGTAGCTGGGCAACCAATTCTTAAATATTTCTGTATTTCCTTCTGGAAGCTGCAGCTTCCTTCAGTGACTAACACAACGCACTGCTTTCTCCAATGTAGCTACGTTAGTCTTGGCTGTCAGCAAGTAGGGAGGTGACTGCTGATGGACTGGATTTGGGTTCTTGTAGCCATTGCTGCTGGTCATATTGATGTCCTCTCAGCTAGGGTTTTTTTACCTTTTTTAATGCAACTTTGAACATGCAGGCAGTGTGTCACAAATCATGACATTCCAGTTCCCGTTTACCAAAACACCTACCTGCCAGTACTGAGTGCAATGTCCGAGGGCCCTTCACCACCCCAGATTACATCTCCAAGATTTGGGATTGCCACAGGAAACGGGTGGCTATTCTCCGTTAGCAGGAGTTGCAGGACGTTTGAATACCTCACGTTAAGAACATACCTGTAGGAACTTCAGGACAGGCCACCATGCTTGCAAGGGTTGGCCCAAATAACTAGGGCTAAACAGATGTTCTCTAGATAAATCTGGCTCCCGTGTTGCACCTAGCTTTTCAGAAGGTGGCAAGTCTGGGGAAGGGAGGGTCTTTCCACACTGCTAGGCCCATCTGAGAACTTTTTAATCCTTATTCCTGTTCTATGCCTGCCAGCCCGCAAGAAGGTTTGAAAGTCAGCCTGACCTCTTGTGTGTCTGATCTAGATCCAACAGGGAATGAGATCAGGGAGCTGTGAGAAGCAAGCTTAATGGGGAGACTGCTGCAAATGTAGCAAAACAAATAATAGAGGCTCAAGTTTTTTTGTTGTAGAAAATACAGTGCTGTGGTTTTTGGGTGCCAAGAGGCAGTTCTTTTAATAGCTACATTCTTTGTAATGCTGATGAGTGGCAATATAGAAAGATGAAAGTAGGAGGGCATTGTATTATAGTCTTACATATATTATGCCACAAAGAAAATGCAGTTGCTGGGTGGGGATTCTTCGCCCTCCTCCTGCTGAGCTATTCATACAAACTCTCCTCTGTGGATGGCAATCCCCATTCCATCTCTTCTAAATCCCAAGGGGTTTGCCAACTGACTTTCAATTTTTCAAGTGGAAATCGCAGGACTGAATGGCGCACTGAAGTAATTCCTCCTACACCTCACTTCTCCTTTAGGAAGTGAGCAGACATGGTTTTTCCAAAAGATGTATGCCATCTCCTGGGAACAGTAGAAACTGCAAGCCACTCGCATGGAAACCTCCTTTAAGTTGTATTTGTGTCGTCTTGGAGGGCATTATACAACCACCAGAATAAAGTCTGCAGAGCTAGGACTACCTTCTACTTCTAAATTTGTTGAACTGTGCCCAATTTATGCTAGTAAAACCCAAATTACATTGAAAATGTCATCATACATTTCATGTATCAGAAGATTTGAATGGATGCCAAAAAGTACGACAAACTAAAATACGTTACTACATGACATTAAGCAGTTACAAATTTGTCACGGGACTTAGCATACACTGATGCAATGTTTTAACACAAAAGTATGAGTGCTGAAATGCAGCCCACAGCATTGCTCTGATGAACCTATTTTGTCCTACAGGACAAGTGCAAGAGGCAGAAGAAAAACATCAGAGATTTCCTTCTGAACCACCATATGATCCTTTAGCACACAGGAGAAGATATGTTTCTCTTAACTTAAACCGCAATTTGCACGTGTCAAACAACAGACTCATCACCCTTAGGCTTTTTATTTCCTACAAACATACCATTAAGCTTTGCCCTGTCAAGAAGACATTACACGGAATAAAATCCATGGATACAAATAAATATATTTTTGCATTTTGAATTAGCAGGTGTATAGGTGGATTAACCTTTTGTCTTTGAACTGGCCCTTAAAGCAAGCTACCTACTTAGTGCTGACACGTTCCTGAAGTAACACACGTAAGCATGGTTTCATACATAAAATGGTTTTCTGGCTTATGCCTATATACCTGCAAAAATTGTAAAAATAACTTAAGTTCCATAAAGGGTGAACAGTATCTACTTTTAAGTAATTAGAGATGATGCACTCTATGCATATTTCATTTTTGTTTATCTGATAAACACTAGATTTAATAATATTAGTTTTTTATCACTTTTATTCTCTTTTAAGGAAACCAAACACTCACAAAACATGGTCTTCAGCTTGAACTTAAAGACTAGAAATGAGAAAACAGCAATGACTCAGATGATGAGCTCAACAAGAGATGACCATGTTGAGCACCCACATTGACTAGTAGCTGAGTTTCAGCACATGTCAGCTCATAACTCCCTCAAGTCAAGTCAGGATGATCCAGTCCTTACCAAAATTCTCAACTTCACAGGAATTTTGCTTCACAGTTTTTCTTCATCTGCCCTTTCCTGAGACCTGCTGAGTGCTGTTCTCACCTGTGCAGGGGAGCAAGGAGAAGGGTGGGTGAAGGCGGGAGGAGGTTCATCACAGGCATGGTGCTGGAAATCCCTTGCTAAAATAAATCAGCATTTTCCCTAGGGTGGATCACCATCCACCTACACAGAGGTTTTAATAGACCACGCTCTTTAATTATATCCACCAGACTGGTTAATAATACAACTAGTAGTGATCCACCTACAAATAAAATATATTTATTTCACAGCCTTTAGGAAAGTCAACACCCCAGGAAGCAGAGACAGAACTTCACCAAATCACCATCTAGTGACAGTGATCTTTGGTCCCCTGCAGCTGCACTGGGACTGCTCAACCCCTTTGTGCCACCAGCCACTAACACGAGCTTCTACCACTTGACCCCAGCTCAGTGAAAATCTTTTGGCACACTTGCAGGTATGGAGGTATAAAGTACTCAAACCACACTTAAATTTTCATGGAGAAAAAGGGTAAGAAGTCTTTGCATGAGCAGGAATTTCTCTAACTTTGGGAAAGCATCTTGATAATTTTAATAGAAAAATCCCTAATCAAGGCAAAAAACTCTAAGCAGTACTGTCGTGGTTTAAGCCCAGCCAGTGACTCAGAACCACGCAGCCGCTCTCTCATTCCTTCCTCCCCTTCTTCCCCTGCTTCTTCCCACGCTCCCGGAGGGATGGGGAGGAGAATCGAAAGAATGTAACTCCCACGGGTTGAGATAAGAACAGTCCAGTAACTAAGGTATAACACAAATCACTACTGCTACCACCAATAATAATAATGATAAGGGAAATAACAAGGGAAGAGAATACAACCGCTCACCACCTGCCAACTGATACCCAGCCCGACCAAGCAGTGATCTCGCCCTTCCAGGTAACTTCCCCCAGTTCTACATCCTGGGCATGACATGCTGTGGTACGGAATACCTCTTTAGTTAGTGTGGGTGAGGTGTCCTGTCTCTGTTTCCTCCCGGCTCCCTCTCCTCCCTGGCAGAGCATGACAAAGTCCTTGGTAGGAGTAAACATTACTGAGCAGCAACTAAAAACATTGCTGTTATCAGCACTGTTCCCAGGCTGAAAGTCAAAACCACAGCACTGCACCAACTACTAAGAAGGAGAAAAATGGCTGCTACTGCTGAACCCAGGACAACATACAAAATTCTGTAGATTCACATTTACACTGAGCTTCTTAAGTTTGAGCAGCCAGAGTTACACCATAGTTAGCTCCCAAAGAGCAGGTACCTTGCTTGTCTAAAAGCTGCAGATCTCCTTGATGTCCATGGCAACTGTGCATTTCTCACAGTTTTGAAAATATGATCATTTTCATTTAAGCATCTTAAGTATGGTGTAAGGAAGCTGCCTGTAGGAATCAATACTTTGAAGGTCTGAGCTTATACACAGGAGTACCTTGATGGCTGCCTGGTTATTCTGGCAAGGTTCAGACAAAATTAGTGGAATGTTAGTACCATCTAAGTGGATTTCTGCAATGTGCTTGCTATGTGCAGCAAGCATTTACTTGTCTTTTGAGACCATTAATTTTACATAGGTGGAAGGGTTAGCTGAGACATACTGCTCTTTTATAAACCATCATCATGATGCAGGACACTCTTCCACAGGTTCTTGTTATAACGTCTCCATTGTTTGGGATGTCTCAGAAGTAGAATATTGGAGGTTGGCCAAAACCAGAGGAATAGTATATTTCTAAAGAAATATTATTGCTGTGCATACTCCTTCTCGGAGCTGCTCTTTTCTTTCACTCTCTCTGAAATTGCTTCTCTCAACAATGCCTATATTTAGAATTCTATATCTTTAAAATTAAGATTCTATGTTTATATGGGTGGTTGATGCATCAAATTTAGCATAGTGATTAAAGAAAGGCTATTATATTTTATGGTGTAATTTAGTTCACCCTAACTTCCCATTTGCAAACTCCACTTGACAAAGAAATAAAAACCCTTTCTGAAGCTACTGAACTGCGAGAGTTAAAATTTGGCTAATGTCTTTCCTTTGAGGCAGTATGTAGAATACTCCAGGTCCCCCATGAAGTCACCTGAAACACAATGCACTTTCTAGAGTAATTGTACTTCAGAAAACTGATTATGCAGCCACCACCACTGGTGCCATCAGTCTGGGGTTCTTAGTGGACTACACAATCCTAATGTAGTATGTATGAAGATTTGTTATTTAAAGAAACAAGGGTAACTCTAAATATATTAAGAATCGATGATATGAAGTAAACTGTCACTGTTTTAAGTCTGTATCCTCAATGGATTTTTACTCTATGCAGTGACATAGTGCAGACAATATAGTACAGGTGAACTGTTCTTGTCATGGAGGAGTTACTATTGTTTATGACCCTAAACCAATTCTCCCAAACTGTATCCCTGATACAAATATCAAACAACCTTGAAAATGTTTTGAATTGAAAACTAAAATCAAAGTGACAGCAGCTCTGGGAAATATTAAAGGTAGAAAATAAGGAGAAAGCCCTCTGATGTTATATCCCAGTGCTTCAAGAGAACAAAAATCATCAGAGTGTACTAAGACTGAAGCAGTTGTTGGTGGGGTTTTGTTATTATTATTATTTTTCCTCTTCCTGTTTAATCCCACAAGCTGTTGACTGCTGAGTTCAGGCTCCCCAGGCTGCTGTTGGAAAAACTGGCATACGTCATTACAGAAATCTTCCTTCAGTGGACAGCAGCAGTTAAACATGCCTGATGTTACCCAATAAGGAAGCTTGCACATCGGTATCAGCGGTGGGAAACAGCAGAACCCAAGAGAAGGAGGGGGAAGGAAAGTTTGAAACATTGCAGGCCATTGAGATAGATACAGAGCATGGAAACAAAACATGTTTTATTTATTTGGAAGGTCAGTGCCCTCAGCTGGAAGGGAGGTTTTGGAAATGTATTAGAGGAAAAGTTTAATTTATCACAAGCACTAGCTAAAGCATGCTTAAATTCTGTTTATGAAGCAGTTTCAGTAAATTTGGGTAATGCGAGTTAGGAAATTCAACCATGTTCATCTGGCAGACTGTGGAAATAATAGCAGCCAAAGTTTCGGTATAATCTTTTCTGAAAAAAAAATAAAAATCCAACAAATCTCCATATGAAGTGTCCTAGACAACACCCTATTCCCAGATCAGTTAAACTGCTATTAACAGTGATGTAGATGAACTTGACTTAAAATAACTATTTTGACATGCCTTTAGCTTAAACCTAAAATGCCTGCGAAAGATGAAGCAGTCAGGCTTGTCACAGAGCAATAACATAAAAGGCATTTTCTCTCTGGCATGCCTTTGATTTTGTTTTGAACAGCTTGGTTCAGTCAGATAATTCTGTTCATAGTTATATCTATTTAGTCTTGGAGTAATGCCACCAAATTCAATGATATGGATTTACATAAAGGAGAGGAAAACATGCGTATTACATCACTAGAGTTACTCTAGCAATGCATTTGGCCTAGAACATGCAGCTAATGTGCTAGGTTATTTAACTGTTACTGAGATGAGACAAGCACAGGGCCATATTACAGCAAATATGATATTCTTTTACTTTTCAACACTTTCATGTATGACTTGTCTCTTTTCTCACACATGTGGGTGTTTGTCTTTGAGGCCACAGTACGTTGCATGCACACAACATACACAGTCAACGCTTAAAGAGGGTTAGAGAGAGGGTGTTAATATGTGCTCAATATTAAAAGGATAAATCACACACCAACCTGATGTTTTTGCAGTATTCCTTGCAAACTCCATTGTCCTCTTCTTTGTGTGAGTATGCACATGTTGTGCTTATATGTTCACACTCACTTTGGGTGTCAGCTGGTTAAAACTATCTGTGGGCTCATGATGCCTACAGTTTATCTAAGTGCATATGAATCAATGTGAATAATACAAATACAGCAAGCAAAGAACATATCCGTATGTTCTGAACAGTATAACAAAAGCCAGGTCAGCAGCAATAAATTGCTTAAAGAGTTGGAAAGATAAGAGAAAAGGCCTCCTCTACTATAAGTAGAAAGTGTCCACTCAATGGCAGCTAGCTTGTCCTTAGGAAAATGCTCTTTTTTTGCACTAGCACTGACCACTGTTTTTAAAAGATGCAGAATAAAGTACTCTGAAATTAGCCTGATGAGCCAGAAGTAGCTGTTGAAGCACATGCAATCATACTGCTATTAGGTTGCTTGCTGGTTTACAGTTAACTGCTCCTATGTGCAAGGGTAGGTGTAGTGAAAATAGAAAAGGTGTGGTATTATAATGACAGTACTGTGTTTTCATAGTCCCCCTAGTGAAAGAAATTGACAAAAAACTATAGCTCTTTAGGAAAAAAATTTAAGTTCCAATAAGATAGTGTGTTATGGACATCCTGTAAGGTAAATTGTTGGTACGAAAAATAGTGTGAATGAAAATTGGAAACCCTGGTGTTTACTTATATGTATGAAAAGAAATAGGTCAGTGACTTTGTTTCCATGGTGACCATTATTGAAATAAAGCAAACTGACACCAATACTGATTTATATTTCTATTCTGCACCCTTTTAAACAATCACTTTAATCCGAGGTTGCTACTGAATGTAAACAGGACATCGGAGTGAACAACCACAATACGATCTTCAGAGGTTCATTAATGAAAGAAAGACCTAAAGAAAGATCTGCTTTGGAACAATTCTGCTTTCTGAGCAGGTGCCAGTTCCTACTACCCTACAGTAACGTAGCTGACATGCTGCAAAGTAAAAACTCATTGGGAATTATTAGACAAAACTAGTTTCAGCAATGAAAAAAGAAACAGATTCACCAGATCCACAACATTTTCCAGAAGGATGGCAACATTTTCTTCTTTGGAAAATTTTTGTGTGAACAGGCTCTTCATGTCTGTTTTCCAGTCAAAACACGACACAGAAGCATGGACTTGAGCTTCAATAGTTTGGTGACTATGAATCATTCCTGGGTTTGCTGGCAACACAGCTTCTGCTTCAAAATGGACAGGTGCTGTAGTTATTGGGGTCTGCGACTTCAGGAAGACTTGGGTATCTAAGACAGTGACATCTTATGTGCTCCTGAGTGCAGGCACATTTTTACAGCTTTAATAATCTTAGTCTTATTCTTCTTGATGCTCACTTCCCAAATATGTAAAGTGGTAATTAAAACAGTTTCCTACTTCACAGAGATTCAGTGATCTTGAAGATTTCAAGACGAACTGATAATAGGTACCTATAGACATGCTAGAAAGACAAATCTCACAGGTTTTCAACACAGCCTACCAGACCAAGGATATCAACCTTGTTATCTTATCATAGCACATTAGAAATGGTAGAGATACCATGTTTGATTGCAATGTCTGTTAGGTATGAACTGTCATGGATATGGAAATGGAGGAAAAGAATCAAGTGCAATACTACTTGTGACAATAGGATCAGCATTTGGGACAGGTTGAGTGTACAAAGTTTATTTTGTTTCCCAGTATAATTGTTTTGATTTATAATAATCATAGTCAATAAATTTATTTCAGTAATGCAACTAGTGAGGAACATCCCAAGTCAGAGTTGTACTGTTTTTGCATATGATATCACAGCAACCCAGCTGTTTCTATTAGCACACATGAGAAAACAGAATATGAAGGAACACATAAACACTTTTTAAACCTCAATCTGTAAAAGCAAAGCAAGTACAATGAGATGTATTTATCAGAAAATGTATACCTATCTACAAGCACACAATTCTCTAAGGAAACAGAAACATAAAGAACTGAAATGACAGTTATTGAGCAACATGAATGTCTGTCTCCCTGTTTTGTCTGAAGTTTGTGACTTCAGTGGAAGCAAAACTGGACTTTAGCTGCTTTTATTTATAACAAAGGAAATGGTCTTCCCTTCAGATTGAACCAGGAGCCCAGGATGCCATTGGGTGCAATATTATTGGTCAGGATGAGATTTTGTATTTTATACCTTCTTTTTTAATGTCATTATAGTGAGTTTCAAGTGGAGATATGGATGCAATGAAATTAAAAAGCAGTGACAGATGTCGCTACTGTTCAGAACTTTACTGATGATAGCCCAGTGCAGTCTATTTTTTTTAATACTGATAGTGATTTCCTATACCAGCGGTTTGCTACTGGAAAAACAGCAATAGGTAATCATGGCTACTGATTATCATGTGCATCGTGGTTTAAGTCCAGTCAGTAACTCAGAACCATGCAGCTCCTCTCTCTCACTCCCCTGTTTCCTCCCCACACTCCCGGAGGGATGGGGAGGAGAATCAAAAGTATGTAACTCCCACGGGTTGAGATAAGAACAGTTTAGTAACTAGGGTATAACACAAATCACTACTGCTACCACCAATGATAATAACGATAAGGGAAACAACAAGGGAAGAGAATACAATGGCTCACCACCCACCAACCAATACCCAGCCTGACCAAGCACTGATCTCGCCCTTCCAGGTAACTGCCCCCAGTTCTACATCCTGGGCATGACGTGCTGTGGTATGGAATACCTCTTTGGTCAGTTTGGGTCAGGTGTCCTGTCTCTGCTTCCTCCCAGCTTCCCCTCCTCCCTGGCAGAGCATCAGACTCAGAAAGTCCTTGGTCAGGCTAAACATTGCTAAGCAGCAACTAAAACCATTGGTGTTATCAGCATTTTTCCCAGGCTGAAAGTCAAAAACCACAGCGCTGCACCAGCTACTAAGGAGAAAAATGACTGCTACTGCTGAATCCAAGACAATGTGCAACAAGGCGTAGGGTGGAGGACCACCAATTGATCACAAGATTAATGTTTAAATAGAAGAAAAGTTTTCTTTTTGAGTTCACTATATACCAAATGGTATCATTCAAGGGCAGGGCATTAAGGTTTCTGAGGTATTCTGCAAATTATTCTATGAGTAAGATGATAACAAAATCAGGGTAATGGGAAGAGTCCTTTTTCTATCTCAGTTCAGTAAAAAGGCTGGTAACAAAATGTCCTGAACGTTTCATGTAATGCTGTGATAGTTATCTTCTTATCCTACAGGGCCTCTTCTCACAGTCTATTTTTTTAAAGACTTATCTCATCCATTTTAATCATGTGGGGTAAATGCAGTTTCCTGTAAATTCCAGTAAATTTTTTGACTTCTTTTGCTGCTAATGTTAAGCTAGCTGTCTTTCTTAAGGCTGCTTATGTCCTAGACGTTTTCTCAGGAGATGTCACGTCCCTGATGAGGGAAGAGATACCCTCTTTGATGTACACCTTTTTGAGGGTTGTTGCTCTTCCACCACAATTAGGCTTACTTTTTCCTCTCTACATGTGCAGATAACATTCGAAGTTATCTGAAGGCCTCTGCTGTTTGTTTCTACATGCTTTAAAAAGTTTTGGGGTTTGATATAGTCATAAATAGAAAGAAATTAAGAAAGATCAATCTGTGTACCCTTTGTTTCAAACTCAGCCCACTAAAGTCAAAGGGATAAAATGAATGGTTAATTCTGATCCATTTCATAGGTCTTTACAAAATCCTACCTTTTGGGCAAGCAAGCACATTCCTTTGAATTCCCAGTGACTATTACAGTGATATGAAACTGTAAATGCGTGCTATGAAAGGATATATTCAAGACAAAATGGCAGAGCGGTGAAGAGAAGCAGATGTCTTCTTATCAGGGATAGCTTCAGAAAGAGTAAATCAAATTTGCCACAATACCAAAACATGGGTGACTCATCAGCGGTCACATGCAACTCTAAATACGCAATAAAGTACTAAATTATTTTTGTATAACATCCTTAAGTTCCCACAGTTGTTTTTTTATTTAATTGGCTTTTCCATACTAAGAAAGATAAACAAACAAAACCTCAGAAGATTATCTTTTTTCTTCATCATTAAATTCTTTTCTCAAGAAGGAAAAAATCTGTGAGCTGAGGAAAATTTCACTTGACTTGAAAATGGATCATTAATATTGTTCAGAGAGTATAGTGCACAGTCAGTCAGAATCACAGAATCATAGACTAGTTTGGATTGGAAAGGACCTTTGGATCATCTAGTTCCAACCCCCCTGCCATGGACAGGGACACCTCACACTAAACTGTCTCACCAAAGGCTCTGTCCATCTTGACCTTGAACACCACCAGGTATGGAGCATTCACAACCTCCCTGGGCAACCCAATCCAGTGCCTCACCACCCTAACAGCAAAGAATTTCTTCCTTATATACAATCTAAACTTCCCCTGTTTAAGTTTTAATCCGTTACCCCTTGTCCTATCACTACAGTCCCTAATGAAGAATCCCTTCCCAGCATCCTTGTAGGCCCCCTTCAGATACTGGAAGGCTGCTATGAGGTCTCCACGCAGCCTTCTCTTCTCCAGGCTCAATAGCCCCAGCTTTCTCAGCCTGTCTTCATACGGGAGGTGCTCCAGCCCCCTGATCATCCTCGTGGCCCTTCTCTGGACTTGTTCCAACAGTTCCATGTCCTTTTTATGTTGAGGACACCAGAACTGCACACAATACTCCAGGTGAGGTCTCACAAGAGCAGAGTAAAGGGGCAGGATCACCTCCTTCGACCTGCTGGTCATGCTCCTTTTGATGCAGCCCAGGATGCAGTTGCCTTTCTGGGCTGCAAGCGCACACTGAAGCCAGCTCATGTTCATTTTCTCATCGACCAGCACCCCCAGGTCCTTCTCCGCAGGGCTGCTCTGAATCTCTTCTTTGCTCAACCTGTAGCTGTGCCTGGGATTGCTCTGACCCAGGTGTAGGACCTTGCACTTGTCATGGTTAAACTTCATGAGGTTGGCATCAGCCCACCTCACAAGCATGCCAAGGTCTCTCTGGATGGCATTCCTTCCCTCCAGCATTATCAACCGAACCACACAGCTTGGTGTCATTGGCAAACTTGCTGAGGGCTCACTCAATCCCACTGCCCATGTCACTGACAAACATGTTGAACAAGACCGCTCCCAACACTGATCCCTGAGGGACACCACCCATTACTGGTCCTACACCCCAAGGTGTATATACACCCCACCCTCTGTGAGTGCCTGGTCGCCTCAGCGAAGCTACCTGCACCTGGGCAAGGGCTGATGAGGGCCTGAGGCTCCCTCAGTGTCTCTCACTGGTCAGAACTGAGGCTTCTGGATGCAGGGTTTCCCCTCACTCCCAGGCTGAAGGCTCCTTTCTGGAGCTGCTCACCTTGGCAAACCAGAAGAGAAACACAAGCAAGGCACCCAAAGACTCTTAACCATAAAATTGCAATGCTACAACTGATACAAAGATTTGACAAATAGTTTTCTCATGTGTATAACTCATTTCCACACCTACATCATATCTGTCAGTGAATAAAACCAGTGATAGGTATACCACTACCTTATTGTCAAAACTCTTCATCTATTGCATGGTGTGGCTTAATATCTAATTGCACATTTTAATTTCTCTAATCACAGACCTAACTTCTGTAAATTGTGCAGGTATACTCTTTCCCATTGTCAACATTATCTAGAGGACAATTTAGCTTAATGAATTCCACACAACTCACCTAGAGATATAGAAGGGCATTTTTAACATGGCGTTTTTCCTTTGAAATATACATTTGAGGTACACAAAATGTAGAAAACACATATGATAGCCAAGCTATGGAATTTGCCTGCAACATAGTGTGCTTTGTGTTCTAGACTAGAAGTACAGACAAATTAGGGTCTAGGTAAATGAGATAAGATGCTTTATCTCTGGTAATTTTTGACTATTATAGTGCTCCTCCTTACTCAGAGGAAAAGAGGCATGCTTTCCTAAACTTTGCCCTCAAATAAACCTTGGGTTGTACCCTGCTATCACAACTATTCTATTTACATATAAAAAGAACACACACATAGTAGGTGAGAAGGTATTTATCAACATATAAGAATATATGAAAAGTGATCATTTCCACACTTTTTTTTTTTATATTTGACCAAAGGAAAAAAACACAAACCTAGTCCTACTGCATGACTTGTGGAGAAAGATGTAGTATGGCCACTTGCGCTCCCCTGAGCACTATCTGAGTGAAAGTAGTACAATTTAGGGCAATATGTCTTTCCCAGAAAATGTATTTGAGTAGCCAACATATGTCTAAACCGCTGTAGTGTTTCTGAGCTAGGCCCAGGTATGCCTTGACAAGGTATGAACCTTACACTGCAGTGAGACACAGGGAAAAAAGCCAAAGTAAACAGCAAACCAAAGGGCATGAGTTCCAGTGCATGCAAACCGACATCAAACAAATGCTCAGTTGAAACATAGCACACATTATGACTGCTGAGGCTAATTAATTGCTAAAATGACTTGTACAGGGGGAATTGAAGTCAGAACTGGGTCTTCCTTGAAAACCCATGCCAACTCAGACAGACATTAGGTGCTTGGTGTGTAAATTATTGGATGAGGTATGCTGGCCTCTGTTATGCAGAATATGTTACCATAACCAATTAATTGCTGAGTAGATCCCACAGGAATTATGGACTGCTCCTTCCCACTTTGCAGTGGAACAACACTGTGCGTACATCTATATAACGGCATCTGAATAATGTAAATATCATTTACGCAACAAATAAATTTGTAGGAGATAATCAGTAACATCAAGTGGCTTAGATCATCTGCAAATACACTGAACTTGCTCATATTGCAACTCTATATCCTGTTAATCCTGGGGTGGTAAATGGGAATCAGCTAGATATATGTTAAATTTGTGACAACATCAGTTGATCTGACATGACAGGAGAAAGTTTGGCATGGTTTTCAGATATGCCTATTTCTTTGCCCCTTTCTTTATTAGGTCATCTGTGTGAGACCCCGGCTGTTGTGAGGAGTCAAGATGACTCCTCACAGTTAAGAATATAGACTGGATAGTCAGTTAAGAATACAGATTGGGATTAACACGTAAGTGAAGAATAAAAGAGGCATCTCAGGCAGCAGTGACAGTCACTGGCTAGGTGAGGAGACCTTCAGCTGCTGGTGGGTTTATCTTGCTGTCTGTCCCATCGATGATCCCATAAAGTTATAAAGTCCGGGTCAGATGACTTGGGAATTTCTCACCGTTCATATCATAGTCAGTTCAGATGCTAAGTCAGGAGCCACAATATATCTTTTCCCAAAAATACTAATATGGACTCCTGATTATAAATAGAGCAAATAATATCGAAAGCTAACACAAAAATGTTTCTGATGACACTTTTTTTTTCTGCTTTAAGATAATAGTCTGAGTATGTTTCTATAAGCCAAAAATTATTCTACAAAAAATTACTAGCATTTCAGAAAGGCATGACCCTTTTGCACACATAGGCAAGTAGTTACTCACCTGAGTAATCCTAGCCTGGTCTCAACAAGTTTGAGGTTCAATTTTTCCTCTTCTGCAAATGTATCTAGAGCATCAGCTCATGGAAACATAATTCAATCATTTGATTTCAAGTGCTTCTTTCCAGTATGGCGACTTCTTTGCACACAGTTTTCTTTCTTCCAGTATGCCTGGTGTCATCTCACATTTGGCCCTGAGGATAAAGAGCTGAATGCAACAAGGATGACTCATATGGAGCACCAATCAAGTTGAAGAAGTATGAATAAATAGAAACCCTTGAAATGGAAAACCTGAAAATAAATCTGGATGTGTATATGCATCTATGTATATACATACAGCAGTGTGTATGTCTGCTGCCTTATGTGATAGCTGGAAAGGGGATGGGGATCCCTTAAATACACTCATAGCGATAGTCAGGACATGAAGCCTAAGGCAAAGAACTAAATGATTTAGCTCAGACAGCATATAGTCAGGGGAAGCCAAGCAACCTACACTGTAGGCCATCTGAATCAAAACGCTGGGCCTCAGATCTCTCCGAGACGGTGTCTCTGACATACAACAGCACTCATTGCCCAAGGCATCTAAGTCCTTGCGAAACAGCTCTAGGACTTCTCCCTTCTGCTCTCCCCTCTGTCCTTGTTAGCAAAGAGCAAGGACAGGACCTAATCCAAACATGGAGTGCGCATGCTGATATTGACTGTGGGTCTTCAAATGGCATTGGAAGAGGGTCCTGTTGCATGGAAAGTGATGAGCGGCAAGTGCCAAGTATAATCCTGGCACAGTATTGGGAGTTCTGGATAATTTCAGTCCTGAAACCCCAAGGTACCTGTCAGCTATGCCAACTGTAAGGGGCAAGAGGGAAGGAAACAGTGTGTGTCATTTCTTCCTACTGCAACACTTTGTTTTTGTTTTCTTTTTTACCAGACTTTGCTGTTAAAATTAATGCAGGAATAAGTAGAAAGGTCTTCCAAACATTTAAAAGCTCCCTTTAAAAATCTTTCCTCCTTTCTTTTTATTTGAATTTATTTTTCTAAATAAAACAAGGTGTCCTGTATTTACAGTATTTTTACTGGGGATCTAAATACGTTTTTCTGAAACCTAGCTTATTTAGTCTCAGTATATCTTTCTAAAATAAACAAGAATTGTGTTACAAATAATAAAACTGAAGCACATAAAGGTTCAGTGACCTATTCAGACACAGAAGTGCCTGTCAGGGCCATGAAGAGGATCCTTCCTGATTTCTAGTATTCTGTCCTAATCAGAACAGCACTCCTTTCTGCATCACACAAAAAGCCTGACAGATTTGTTTTAGCTGAAAATGTGCTTCTATCCACAGAGAGCAGACACCATTTTTCACTGTGTTTGACTGATCAAACTATATATTACACATGTGCTGTCTCTTCTTTTTTCTTCTGATAGATTTCACAGGAGAGCCAAAAAACAAATATGTTAAACATAGAAGGCTTTAGAGCAACATTGTCCTGTTTCTTGTGGGAATATTCTGTAACAATCATATATACTGGCAGAATCCTTTGTGTATCTTAAAAGCCAGCAATGAAAAATCCTTAGTTGTTAAAAGTTTTTCATTTTTTTTACTGAAAAAAAAAGAAATAAAAAAAGAAAAAAGAGAAAGATTATTGAGGTAAAACCAGCTACAAATGTGTGACTCACCCACTCACCATCACATCTGTATTCACACTCAATACTGTCCCTGAAAGGCTCCCTGAGTAGGGGGTCATACATTTGAGTACCATAGCTGCTAATCAAACTGATCCTACACAGAGAAGCCAGTTTACTAATTTTATTGAGATAACATGAAAAACATGACTCTTTTGGCTAGGAAAAAAAAAAAATTAGAACACAGATATAGTTGAAGTACAATTAAAGTGTTTTCAGTAGAATAACACTTTACTGGCACTGCCTGTTTCAGTTGTTCCATTGCTACAATAAAAACTGGGACAATTCATTCGCTCTATATATAACTGTGAATTTTCTACTGCCTTGGTATTGCTAAATCAATAGGAGAGAGAATTTATTCCTGGAACTGCTACAGATATTTCTGAATGATAATTTAATTCCATTTGGGTGAAAGCAGAAAGCACCAAATTTCAGGTATTTCCAATAACTCTGCTGGGACAGGACACCTCAGGAACTGAACAGAGGAGCAAAATGCGTTTTTTTTTGACTCCACTGTTTTGCTGGGGTTTTTTTGCAAGAAAGCCCATATGCAGAGCAATACCTCTGATTTCATTAGATATTATATTCTTACGTGAGTAGCACAGTTCATGAGAATTGTACACTCTGCTGAAGTTCTCAGAGGTTTACCACTGGGGTTCCTATGTGTTGAGAGCACAGCATGACTAAAGCCATCGCACCCCAGCCCAAGCTCACTATTCTGTGAGCCCTACCATCCTCAGGCCCATTTGATTTCCCCATTGCTTCCACTTAAATGGGAGAGAGATGGAATTACAGCTGCTCATAGCTCAAAATGGCAGCTGAAACAAATCCTTCTGGGAGTGTGTGTCGGGCAAGGCATAATGTGGCATTAAAAGGTAACATTTTGGCATTCGCCTTCTTCCAGCACATCCTGGAGCTGGGACTGAGATGCATCAGCTTTGAGTTTCTCATTAGATACCACACTGCTGCTGTTGTGTTTGGGCCTACAAGATGACAGAGAAAACATGTTTGATTTTTTTTTTCTTAATAGTCTGTACCTGCAACATATAATAGATTCTTTTCACAACAGTCATCCAAAGGGAGCAGCTAGTGGCAGCTAGTGTCTAAAATTTAAAGGTGGGTCTAAGCTCATGAGATCAGAAGTGAGTCAGTCTGAGCTGGAGGATTTTTGTGGGGGGCTTTGGCTTGTATCAATCTGTGATTTCTAAATAAACTTTGTACCTAATAGACAGCACATCAGTAATAAGTATCATCAGTACTTACTTCTCTGTAAAGCATGCCACAGCCATTCAGCTATATGCTGGCCTCCTACATGTGGCTGTTCCAAGGAACTTTTTCTCAATTACACTGTCAATGCATCAAATTTTGAATGGAGTATATACAATAAGCATTTTATATCAAGCTGACGTAACTTTTTTTGTGCTGTGGCATGTTTCAAGATAAATAACAAAAAGTGGGTGGAAAAGCAGAACCCCACAGTTTTATTAAGCATGAATGACATTAAGTGTTGGCGTAAACTACAGGGTGAGTCAGTGCTGTTAACTGCGATGCATTATGTCCATCTTGTAGTCATATGATAGAGAAGGAATGCTGCTTGCAGCACACAGAGAAATGACTTGTCTTGGCAGCACCAGCAAACACACAGCCCCAAGACATTACTGTGTAATAATTTCCCTAGCAAAGGAACAAAAAGTATGACTGAAGCTTTCCCTGACCTTAGAAGTTGAGTCAGTTGGTTATGTTGACCTACTTTGGACTTCTATTTTCAACTTCTTTGACAAATAGAGTTTTTGTTCTGTGACACTGTTTTTTTGTTTGGTTTGTGGATTGTATTTCTTTTTCTTTTGATCTAGGAAAGAGCAGTAGATCAAGGATAAGGTTTTCAAGCACGGAGAGAGATAAGTGGAGAAGAAATTTCCTTTGCAGATTACATGTTTTCCTATAGCATGTTTATTTGCTAGCGAATTTATCCTAAAGCTGGCAGGCAACACATTTCCTTTATTGCCCATTATGTATTTTGGCAAATCATAATATCTATGAGTGAATTCTTAAGTAAAGAAGAAAACAGAATTGCCACAATGGTTTGTGTCATCATAGAATGACTTAGTCATGGCATAATACAAACTTCAGGCATTATACAAACTCCGAAGTACTAATTTTTATTATTTGCTCCTACAGACTTTAAACTTGCTGCAAAGGAATGGGAATGTTAGTATCTACTCTTTGCAAAAGATAAAGACTTAGGGTTGTGTACTCTGTACAGTACAAAGCAGTCATCCACATTATTTTCTAACTACCCAAAGCAGCTGCAGGCAGGCAGCTTAGCTACAGCAGGGGTTTCAATAGAGCTATTAAACCCCTTCTCTGACTGGAGACTTAAGACAGAGTTGCATGTCTCAACTGTGTGGGTGGAACCTCTGCAATTATTTAAGGGAATTTCTACACAACACTACTGTTTGGCCTTTGGAAAATGAAGCCTTATGCTTTGGGTATAAGACTCACTCACTAGCTTTTGGCTTCCCACAGGTCCACTCTGGGACTTCACCTGTCATGCAGGTAGCCAGCAGCCCTCTCACCAGCTGCACCTGGAGGTGAAGGGCACTGTGGTGGTGTGTTATATAGTGACCAAGGAGCAAATTTCCTAGTAACTTTGGTGTAGCAGGGAACCTTCTTAAAGGGAATGTCCTTCAGCCACAGTCTCATGTCAATTAAACTCTCTTATTAAAAAAATCACTGGTTTTCCCAACTGACTTAATCAACTGTGACTGTTTTTCTTTCCCATCCTTCCTCCCTAGTTTGTGGTAATCAGAAGGCACTCCAGAAATTTAGATGTATTTATGAGCTTAATACATCCTGCTGTATAGCAGCGATCAGATTTTCCCAAACACAGAGGCAGAGCCAGATATAAAGCCCAGCACCTACTTACTACCATGAAAGTCGGACAAATATTGTTTGGTCTAGTGGAAGGAGATTATTATATATTTTGTATATGAGGCTGGCATCTGAGTATGGAAATCATGCAGATTGCCAAAATATGGGAAGGGCTGTCATCTAGCACAAGAGCAGAAACACTGCAAAAATGATCAACACGTCTCCTTCTTATGGTTATCTGAGTTACCTTGAGCAACGCTGGAAGACACTACATAAATATTTCTATTTGCAGTATACTTCATATGGGCTAGAAGTCTGAGAAGAATTTGGACCCTGGCCATCAGTTCAGAAACTGTGCCAGAAGTGGAGCAAAAGCAACATTAATGGGTGCTTAACTAGCCAAATGACAGTTTCTTTGCATCCTTACCATTCACCTTGCAAGTGTTGGCAGGGAGACAAGTACCTTATTGGGTGCTGTTAACAGCTCCAGGTAAAACAATCACAAGGACCAAGTGTACCAACTTTCCTCTAGGCTGGGTTTCTACAAAAGAAAGCAAATCTACTTTTATTCATAGCAAGCTGCAGTAAGCACAGACCACCTAGGTCGATGCTTCTGGTCCAGAAGATGTGTTTATTTTGTCATAACTATACATTATACTACTGTTTTGGATATCTGGGCCAGACACTGACACCTTCAAAAGAACTACAAACGTAGGGTCTTCAGAGTGGCATGGAAAGAAACCTTATGGGGTTGATTTAGAAACACTTTATTTCTAATGTTTCCTTTGCAAGAATGGAAAATATTGCAAAGAGAAGGGTGTAATGCTTTTCTTTCAAAAATATGATTTTTGGCTGGTTTCTGCTTTATTTAGGATGGATACCATGTCAAATATTCACCAGAAGACACCAAAGGAGCATTCACCATGCTAGCAGAGACTGGTTTGTTCTGCTGTTTCTGTTCTAGAAAGAACTGAGATCTTTCCAAAGGAAGAATCGTTCTTACAACTGAATTAATTTCTGGATTTAGATAAAAGATGTGTCTTCTTACTTTCTGCATTATCACCAACCTCATTGATTCTGAAGACCTAATCTCTCATCCAATTTCTTAGGGCTTTTAGATTTATAAACAAATAACGCTTTCACTGTTCCATCTAAGTTCTTTTTGTCCTATGCAGGCCTGAACCATTTTATGTCCCAAGTTTCCTCAGTCTTCACTCCTATGGTTCATGACATCAGTGATGTTCATCAAATTAATAAGCCTTTGTGTGCCCCCGAGTCATCTTTAATCTTGTGTATCCTGTATCTAGCAAATGAAATGATAAAAACTAGAAAGTAACAGAATATAGTTTTAGTGTCTACAAATAATTATTTGAATACATGAAAAAGACTGCTATGGTTTCTCTTCTGGCCTCTTAGGCACACCTCTGCACTGCGTAGACATAATTTATTTCTTAAGATACAATTTTATTATAACTCTGTCTAGAAATAGACAAATATTGGAACATTCAGAATAACTTCTTTGAATCCATGGAATAAATTATACTCTTGTTTAATTAATTCAGCAATTTACTTCAGTGTTGCAGAGTTCAGAATTTGAGAATTTGATTTTTTGTCAGTCTAAGAATTAATATAGGCTAATATATTAATATAGATTCTACATTAATCTAGTAAATAAAAATCTGTATAGAATCTAAATTTCATTGAAAGCCTGGTGTTAAGAAATATGTTTAAAAAATGTATCTGTAAGTTACAACAATTCATCTCAGCAATTATCAAACCTGTTATTCAAAGCTGGTTTTCTTGTGTTTTCATGTGCAGTCTAGCTTTGACAGAAAATAAGGGTTATGTGATTATGATATGTATCATCTTCTTACAACCTTTGATTTCTTTTTGCCAATTTCAACCCAATTCGATTGTATAGAGGAGACACACACTAGTGGTGCAAATACAGACAGGAATGTATCAACGAGACTCCATTGTTTATGCAAAAACATAGTAATTTAGGTTGGAAAAGACCCCTGGAGATCACTGGTGAAACTCCTTTCTCAAAAATGAGCAGTTAGGTTTGCTTAGGATCTTGTCCAGTCAGGAGCTCAGTATCTCTATGGACTGATACTCCACAGCTTCTCTGGGCAATCTGTTCCAGGGTTTCACCATTGTCCCTGTGGAAATATTTTTCCAGTAAGGCAAAGGATAATGGATACGAACTTTTTAAGTCTCCCAGTAGAAATGGGAGAGCTCCATTACGAATAACCCTACCATGGAAAAAGCCTAGAGCCTGCTGGATCCCTGAAGATGCAGTTACACAACCCTTCACAAATCAAGCTTCATTAATTTGACTGCTCCCAGATAAACTTGGGGGTTTTAAGGATTTTGAAGTTTAGCAGCAGCATTCTCCCACAGCTTATAAAAGTCCTTGAGCAAGAACAACAGGACTTAATAATTTAAAATAAGACGTATGACAGAATCCTACGTAGAAAAGTATTCCCTAATACCCTGGAAGTGCTGATACAGTAACTTAATGAGGACAGAGAGAGGTACCAACTATCCATATGTTCCTTAGCACTCTTCACAACACAGTACGAGAGGGGACGCCAATCCCACTGACTCATTACGTATTCTCCTCATGCAGGCAGGCAAGAGCAGGCTTACAGAGATTTAGGCTGGAGAAAGCTTTGCCAGAACGCCAGCCAGCATATCTTTGGGGTTTTGCATAGAGGTGTTTACCCTTTTTCTGAACTGCTCAGGAGTTGGAAGGGGTTTTCCGAGTGGAGCACAACAGTATGTTTCTTCTTGCCCTGAACTGCTTTTGGAGTCCTACTGCATATATATTGTGTACTCTCCCCAGCTGGCAGGTCCAAGCTTATGCTGCAATCACAACCTAACTCTGTGTAGGTTGAGACCACATTTCCTATTCTCCTTTCAGGCTTGGGCCGGTGGAAATGAAAGCACAGTATGTGGCCTGCAAGTGGGGTAAAAGCACTTATTAGCTTGTTCCCACTGTGGCAAACTGGGACAAGCATGCCTTCCATGCCACTTAGATGTCACCTGTGTAACCCTAAGCATATACCTGCTCACTCTGACAAGTAATTCCTGTGCATTTCACCAATCATTTACACTTCATTTAAACACTCTTTTCCCACTGAAATACATACACGTATGTATAAAAGGAAATGAAAATGTAAACAGAATCTTCATGAAACATTACAGGGATGCAGGGGTAAAAAATAAAGTATGTAAAACTCAGTACTATATTGTAAAACTCAAAAAAAGTATTTTTTTAACTCTGAAAAAAATAATTCAGCTACTTACTTTAGCTCTATTCAGTACTGTCTACACTTCCTTCCAATGCCAAATATAAATCTTAATATATTATTGTACAGTAACCTTAAAATAGATATTTGGTGTGGATGATATAACGGGGCTGGAAAAAATTCCCTTTTCATATCTTCTAACCAGTAAGTGTGACCTTGTGTGTCCTATTTTACACCAACACTAATTTTTTGCATGTGAGAACCACATTTTCGGATATGCTGTAGAGGGACTGACAAGTAATACTTTGTTTTAGGTTTTCAGCAACAAGTACTTTCTTTATTATCAAAGGACATTTCACAGAGTCACTTCAGAGAATGCAAATGAAATCACAGAGTAAATGTCTTTCATCTTACTTCATGTCGGAGGAGAAGTGCAGTCTTTCTAGAAAATATTCTATTTTGGCATCATTTGAAAAGAAAGCTTTAATTAATAGTACGTTCAGTTTTCTGATGTTGAGTACTATTCAGAAATGTGGGCATCTGCAGCCAGCTAGAGGCCATTAAACATGCTTTTGCACTCTGTTGACAGGGTTTTGCTTCAGTACAAAAAAGGCTCCAACAAAAGTCTCTCCAGCAGCTACAGAAAAGTGAAAGAGTAGGAGCAGACTAGGAAAGCATGTTAATATACCAGGTAATGCACACAAGAGAGAAAATGAAATTGTGAATCTGTATATACATGGAATTAAAGATTTATGGGAAATGGGAGCTGAGTATCTCATTTCTTGGTTTGCTGAATGAACAAGTTTGCTCCAAAATAAATATTACAGGGTTGTTATATGGGGGATGCAAAGGCAGAAAGCAAAATGGAAACCTAAAAAAATACGCCTTGTCTTTTGGGCCAACTGAAATTGCTGATGTACAACAGCATTTTTCTGAAAACACAATATCTGGAGAAAATTAAAAAAGGGTATACTTCTACATTACAGTTAATTCAATCCCTGCTGACATTTTGGACTGTCCACCATCAAAATGGGAATACTAAATATACTGTGAGCCTGATCTGTAAGGTCCTATTGTCCCTAAATTTGAAGTGACCCACTTAATCCATTACAGCAGCGAGAATACTCTGAGCACCTGCTGCAGGCTGTTGTACAGTTGCATAAGCCTCAGGAATGGAATCTTGAACGGAAGGGAAAAATCTCTATGTTACTATCCACAAATGTAATTTCCAGTTTTGTTTTGTTTTTTTATAAATCACAGTCCTCCAAATAGCTTCACACTTAACCCTGGTTACCCCGATTTGCTCGGTGTTTTGCTCTCTTCCAGTGCAACGCTTTATGCACCAGCTACTGGAAAACTCCCCTGCAGGTTTGATTGATCTATTAATGCTTATGCATTTGCACGGTGAAGGGCTGGCACACAGTTGCTAGGACGCCTTAGCAGAGATTCAGTAGCAGCCGGGGACGCATTCACAGGACAGCTGATCGCGTTGCTATGCCTGCCAGCTAGTGGACAGATGAAGAGTGAGCCCCTTAATTAGCAGAATACATGTTAAAGAGTACCTTTCCTGAATCTTCTTTCTGCATATGCCTCAGGTTGATACAATACTGGTTAAAAGTTTCTTTTCTTTTTATTTTGTATCTTGAAGTTGCTGCCTGGTGCTTGCTAAGTGTCTTCTACTGAAATTGATGGGAGCTTCAAGGGCTTAACGATCTAAAAACCTGTCCATTTATTTAAGTGCCTAAAGGTAGTTGTAAGAGTCTAATTTGGAATACCAATATATTTTAATGTTTTAATTTTAAATTTATATAGCATAGAATTCACATATTGTGCAAGATCTAAGCTTAGAAATAAACCCAAGGCCTTCTGATCTTCAGAGCGATGGTAAAAAATTAAAGTGGATCATATGTAATAACATCAGTCAGGATGACAGAGTGACTTGGGATGTCCTATAGTAATTCTGCCTGTGCCATTCATTCTTCAGAAAACACTTTTTTGAGAGCACTGAGGCAGGCACGGCTCTTCAATAACACAGGAGTCAGAACTGAGACCAAATTAGCTCCAGCTGATTCCAAAATGCTGGTTCATCAGTGTGCCAGCAATGTTGGGATTGTTGATATATATGCTGTGAACATTTGGCACAGTGTGCAGAATCACCTGTGGGACTCACAGGGTTTGCTAAATCTGCAAGGACATGCAAACATGGCTGCAATGACTATCACTGGGAACAGAAGAGGTTGCCTCTCTACAGGAGCCTCAAAGCTTCCTTCTTTTCAAGTCCGATCACAGCTTTTAGTACACATGAAGTAAAAGAAAAAACATAAGGCCAAGTATTTGTCACAGTGAACATTACTGAAGAGGAAAACATAAGTTTGCCATGCATACCCCATGGAAGTCATCACCCAGATCATCACTTGTAGAGTGCAGATAATGGCACTGAAAACCATTTAGAGGTATTAATTCAACAAATTCAACCAATACACATAGACATGCATGCGTCCTGAGGAGCAATTTAAAAGCACCAAGCTTGCTAACATTGCATGCCATCCCTTCACGTGGAGCAGAGACAGGTACTCACCTGACTCCCTGCACTTCTGACAGTTCAAAGTAGTTGAGAGCAGAAGGCTGGTTTTGCCTTTCTTCTCCACAGAGAGAGTCACTGTGGCTGCTGGCATGTAGCACACACCTGTGCCGTTCCAGGGGATGGTAAAAAAAACTCCAGCTCTAGGAAGTGCAGAGCAAATCCACCATGGCCAACAGTGATGAAGTTCTGATCTATCACCACACCTGTTTGGGATAGTTGAAGGGTGTGAAAGAGGTGTTTAGGGCAGTTTTATGAGCGATTCGATGTGAAAACTGAGAAAGTGGCCAGATAAGTACAAATGAGGTGACTTATTTGGAATGTAGAATAAGAAGTGGGCAGATCAGACAGCAACTGGCTACATTGGAGACTAAGCTACCTAACAAACACCACATGATGACTTCTTGAGGATGTTATGCCTTTCATGGTACATATCTACTGTCTAATTGCTCAAGACCCTCAGTAAAAGATCAGTGGGTTTCTTTCTCTGTCTGGGAGGATACATGGGATGATCAGAGACCATAATGCCTTGCCAGGGACATTGCATTACCTACAGTGTGAGCATGAAGTCTCTAGAAATATTAATTTCAAGTTAACCATTAAAATTGCTTGAAAAATGATCCAACCCATGTGATGTAAAAAGAAATATTCTTTGAGCAAACCACTAGAATTAGATGTCTATTGCAGATGACTTGGGATTAATTTTGTGACTGCAACAAAATCACTTCAGTTAATGCAGGACCATCCATTTTGTTTCTATCATGTCCATTAATATTTGTTTTCTCTCCTACGGACAAAAGATCATCACCTAAACATATTGGAAACTTTTGCTCACAGTAACTGGATTTCATAAACTAATACCTATTTTCTTGGATCCATTCTAGGCAGCACTCCATTCAAATAAATGATGAATACCCCTAACCAAGGAAAGTGTCAGAAATCTATTCTTGTAATCATACCTTCATTTTCTTTGGACAACTAACCCCTGAGGCCTCTATTTCAAGTCTACAGGAATTTTTGTTGAAAAAAAAGAAAAAAAAAAAAATTGCCCAAAGCAATTTTGCTTTTTAATACAGAAAGTTTCCAAAAATCCAATAAGAAGTCCAGTCTTTATTCAAGCAAAATATTTAGCTACATTACAAGAAAACTTCAAAGCCATGCAAAGAACAACTGTAAAAATAGGAAAACTGACTTACCACAAAGGTAGCTATCTGCCACATGAATTAAAGGAAGCTAAACAGGCCATACCTGATAACACAGACAACACAGTACTTTCTCATTAAATATTCTTTTCATGGATCTGCTAGTGGGTGCAGGTGAAGATGGATCTCTACAGGTATTTCAAATATTTGCAAAAAGCACAAGAGATAAATACGAAGAATTTGGGGAAGGGCATAACTATGAGAATACATACAGCTGTGGGGTTCCACTGCTGATCTGCACTTAGAGCAGCTTAAAGTTGTTTCTGTAGCCAGAAAAACCCAGTGCCTTCATATGTTTTATTTGAGGAAGTATAAAGCACTCTTGAATGGTCTCATCTCAGTGCACAGAGGACCCTATACTCACACTGAGATGGAGGTACACTACCAAACACACACACATACCATCTTTTTCTAACAGAATTTTGGATAGAATTTCATTGTGATAAGCTGAGATTTACGCCAATGTAAATTACACATGCAAATCTTCCATATGTTAAGATGGGAAAATTTACCACTTATATTTTATACTTCATATTTCTTTCTTCTGACTAAAGTAATTTTATCAACATAATACAGGCAGCAGGGCAACACTTCATAAGCCAGATGTTTATTGACCTATGTGACCCTCCAAGTGTTTTCCCCCTGATTATTTGTGGTATGAACATAACAGATAACATCTGAAGTAATGTGGGAAAATGGGCTTATAAACCCAGTCTTTTTTGATTTTTGTTTCAGAATATTTTTTATGTCATTGAATTTTGTTTTCTGAAAGTAAGAACTTAGAGCAAAAGAGACCAAGAGAACAAGTGATCTGGCTCTCAGAAATTTCCTATGCTCACTGTTGAATGCTCTAAGAAGGCACTGAAAATACAATGAAATGAGAAAAAGGTCAGTAAGCAGTAATTTGATTCTACAAGAGATATCAAAATAGATGCTGTGCATTGTATAATTAACTTTTTAGTACTAACTATAAAGTGCAATGTATTGGCATAGTCATTAAAAATATATGAAAATAACTGTTCTTAATTAAACAAGCTGGAATGTTAATTGGTACACTGCATCTGAAGTGAAAGCTATTACAAAAGAATTTCAGGTACACTGAAGGTTAAAGATGAGCAAACAATCAGGATAACTCTTTGGAGTGTATTATGCCAAACAGTAATCAGCAGTGACCAGAAAATTATGTTTCTTTCTGCACTGAAGCCTTGAAGCTGCCTTATATTACACAACCCCAGCAGAAAGCACAATGAAGAGAAAGGAAACAGGAAGATCAGTCTCATGTGCTTTTTCTAAATGAGTGGTATGTAGCCTTTGGCTAGGAGGTTCCCAGTTGTGAAAAAAAGCAATTGTACAAATAACTGCAGCAGCCACTCCTCTTCCTCTGTCCCCAGATATTTTAAGGAGCCTCTGATAGGAAACTATTGACCCTACAGCTGATTCAGTGAAACAATCTGTGTGTGCTCCTCATTCTGTTCACTGCCATGTCACCTGGGTGCCATGAGCTATCATCAGCTAGGATTTAGGGCAGTCCAGCTGGTTCTATCCTAAAATGTTCAAGGTAATGATTTCCCAGACCTGATTCATCTGGCTCAGCTGAGGAGGAAGTAATCAGGAACAGAAAGACGATGAGACACAAACATTTCCAATCATGCTAGATTTTTCTGAATTTGGCATAGCATCACTCATCTTTCATTCAAGAACAGAGGAAGAGGCTATGGAAAATTTAATGTTACTTGAGTGATGGTTGCAGGACAGAAGTGTCTAATGAAGTTACCCCTCTGCTCTTTTTTCCTACTTCTATTTAGAACTTCCGCATAATTTTTCAATGCACAAATTAGACTAGTTAAATAACTGAACTGACTGCAAAGCTCTGAATTTTGCTACTACTTAGCAAAAGGAGACTACCTAGATATCCCAGAACCAGAATACTTGATCATCATTGCAACCAACTGCCCTCAGACACTATTATTTTTCATTAATAGAGAACTGAGATTAGGCTGAACTATTTAGTTTGTCCTAGGTCTCATGGAAGTCTTGTAAACTGATGTTGAACAAATTATCCTGAAGTGAAGATGCAGATGACTTACTTCAAGCTGTATTTGAAAAATACCACATCTACAAAAGTGGATTCCAAGATAGGATTCACTAAATCTAGCACTTTACCTTTCTTTGAATGCCACAGATACTATGGTTTTACTCCGGTCCTTCATTAAAGACAATGCTAATGATTGTGGTTCCGTTAGACATTTTGACTGGTAGTAGGATTTGCTGAGAACTGACTCTTCCGTTCATCATCAGAATACATTACTGGGTTCATTAAACTGTCAGAGCAGAAACTGCCCACTTTTAGCCAGTAGCTCAGGGCCCTCATACAGGATGTGATACTGTGTTTGACACAGTGTGCTTCCAACAGCACACGAGAGCTGTTCTGGTGCAAGTGGGCATTTAAATAGGTTATGCGAGATGAAGCAGGGAAAACGAGGTACCAAAGGAAGAATCATGCTCAAGCAGCCTGAAGATTGATGCTTAAGAGGACTGTGCAAGAGACAGATGATCCAGACCAAGGAATGTTCAACTATTTATACAAAGAAGAACTGATTACAATGAATGGACCGACATCATTGGCTCCTCCACTCTCGCACATTGAAAACTTTGGGGTTATGGTATAGTCTGGATAGATTAGGCTTGAAATGATGTAAACCCAACCTCATTTTTAATGATTGTTTCTTATTTTATCTTCAAATGCTTCAGACACATTGCCAGTGTTTCAGTCTTTGATACCTAAATTGGATATAAAGAAGCTGTATTAAAAGAGCAACAATTTGTCTCGGCTAATTTTCACAGATCACAGTTACTAATGTTTCTTACATGAAGCATTATAGAACTTTGCCTGGGATATGCTATTTATAAACTTCTCTAGGCAATAAAGCTAGAATTGAGAAAGCTTTAAGTGCATAAATAGAAGTAGTAGTTGAAAGTCTTATTTTAGCATTAACATGTTTGAAATTAGATTATAGATAGCATGTGGAGGAGGATAAATACAAAGCATTTCTGTGGCTCCGTGTGTACGTAAGAAAGCACGACGGCCTCTCACAGGCTACACTGCACCCCAGCAGTGCAGTGGCAAAACATAGTTGCAACAGGGGTCTGAAAATGCCAGATGGATTCCAGAAAACTGATCTTAAAAAGGATTTAAGTAGCATGTAGGGGAGGGGTAGCGTGTAGTGGATAATAACATGGTATTGGACAAAGCATTAGCCAGCTTAGGTATCCAAATGTTGGATGCAGTCGACGAGTAAGAGACGAACAATAATTGTATTCATGTAGAAAATGCAAAACACTACTGTGGTTCTTCATGTAGGGAGAAAAAACCTTTTCTACAACCTCTTTCATGTTTCAGCTTGGTGTCAATTGTTTTGAACAACAAAAGGGAAAGGAATCAAAATTTGGATGAAAGCCCATAACATTTGCTGAAATGTAAATATAGGAAAGTACCAAAGATGCCATACGGGAAGGTTTTAACTATGCATTAACAAAGCTACAATGACAGAAACCGAAAAGAACAAAAGAGAACTAAAAAGAGCATCATTTGATTTCCTTCAAAAATTCATTAAAATGTGATGGGATTTAGATGTCCATATGACATATATATTATTTATCTGAGTGACAAAACCCCCCTTATTTACATTCTGCTTGGATATTTGGTTTGGAAGAAGGATATAAAATATTATTGAATGGTGATATGCAAAGTATACAAACAAGTAATTAAGTATTCATTTGTACAAGCTGGAATGATGGTTATAAATTAAGTATTTGTGGATTCCCATCTGTGTGTGTATTGACTATAAGATTCCTGAACAGGGGAAATAATAGTTTGTCCGTCCCACAAACAATCTACTAAAACGTTTGTCTTCAAGTAACCTCAGAGGACTGAACTCAGTTCTGATACAATTCCAGTCTTCTCAAGAGACTTACATCTGTTATGTGAGGTCTGCATGTGAGATAATCTTCTGAAACTCCTGGCATTTTTCTCTTTGCCCTGTACTGCTTCCTTTGTTACAGCACTGTGTACGCAGTGTTTCGTTTTATCCTTGATAGGGTTTTACTCATCTGTTTAGGAAAAAAGAATTGAGAAGAATGGCAACAAAATCAGGAAGTTACCTCATTTTTATTTTCTTTTTCAAACTGTAGCAATGAGGTGCAATTTAAACAGATGTAAATAAGGCAAAGTTTTAGGGTGCCTGGTTGCCTTAGCTCTTTTTCTACAGTTTCTTTTAATGGGACATTCCTAATGCAGATGAAAGAAAGTGGCTGGCCTCAGGCCACATTTTTTATTTGCCTTTATTTTACTCAGTTTGGCCAGTTTCAGATGTCGTGTATGTACATTTATGGCATCCTAGATTGCACACAGCATTTATGGGCATTATTTTAGTCCACTGCCTATATTCAATCCATATTTACTTAGTATCTCTGTCATCAAGTCTGTCTCACACACCTGAGGTTCACAGGTTGCTTGAAGAAGACCCTTACGTGTTTCATTATGCAGCTTAAATGCATACTTCATACTCTTTCTCTCCTGAATAATGTAAAGAATTCCCAGAATTTCTGTAAGTAAATGCACCTAATTTTCAAATAGTGGAAACGCCACGCTCCCCTTCCACTGATATCTAAACTCGGTCATGGTTTTGACATCTAAGCTCCTTTGCACGTACAAAAAGAAAATGACAGCTCCATTCTTTTAGATGCAGGGCAGCCTGTAGTACCCCACTCTTCTAGCCCATCAGATCAAGGTGTCCAGAAAGTCTGTTGTAGTGGCCAGCTGCTGGGTGGCAATACAAGTAATGCTGAGCAAAGTGCTGTGAAATTCATCTTAAGTCCAGATTCAATTTGCTTGAAATGCTTCTTGTGTGTATGATAGGATCATTACTCTTTAAGTAAAACAAACAGATTTCTAAAAGCAGTTTGTCTCTTTGTGTATTCAAAAAATGTGCATTCTCCTTTAAACAAGATTCTCTTTTCCCACAACTTTTCAGGCAAGATTTATCCCACCACAATTAAAAAGAACTATATTTAGGCTGTCTGCTGCTACAGATTTTTACTTTCATATGCCTATTTTCATACTAATACATTTAGCTTCATCTGTGCTCCCTCTCTAAGCATTATATTTTATTTTTAATCAAACCGTATATTTCATTGCTATTAATCATGTTTTCCCCTGTAATTGCATCAAATATGCCAATAGCAATTACATTTGATTCACCTCCAGTTTATAGTTATTTTACAAAATAAGAGTCCTCAACTGTTTCTGTTAAGATCCTTAAAGTGAAGAGCATTTATGAATTGCTTACTCAAGAGGCTGAACACTAGCTCAGTGTAAAGATATTACCTCATGTTTTAACACTTTTGGCTAAACATTTACAATTGCATCAAATTTTCAACAAACACCCATTTTGTATGTTCCCCATTCATGTTTACTGTGGGCTTCACTTGGCACAGTTACTTATTTCCCTAGGTTTATTTCTTTAATTTACAGTTATTTATTCTCTACAGTTTCTTTTCTTGCATTGACCTAAACAGGCATGTAAAACCAACGTACGTAAAATGAGTTGTATTTCACAGACAGGATGAATGGTGGTCCTTACAGTTATTCAGCATGTGAGAATCTTTTAGTAGGAGAACACAACTAACTCCGTGTTCCTTACATCTGTCTTTTTAGCAAATTTTTGTCATAGAAACCTTTTTTCAAACTCTTTGATTAGGGCTAAAAGTTATCTGGTATCCTCACTGGGGCCTCAGAGTCTTTTTAAAGTTTACAGTGTTTTGCAGGCTATTTCTCTCAAGTGCATTTTACAGCTTCATCTATGCTATTACTCATTAGTTCTTTGCTTTAAGCATTTTGGCTTATTTCTCCAGTTTGGATATCAGTTTAGTATTAGGAAAACTGTGCCCATTACACTCATTCACTGATGGAGAACTTATTCAGAAAACTGCATGATGTTGCTGAGTTAGAGAATCCCAGAACAGTTGAGGTGGGAAGAGACTTCACTTCATCCATCCCTTGTCCCCAAAGGAGGGACAACTAGAACAGGCTATTTAGGACTGTGTCCAGCTGGCTTTTGAGTATCTTGAAATACAACTCCGCAACCTCTCTGGAAAATCTCTTCCGAAGTTCAACTACCCTCACAGTAAAAACAATTTTCTTATGTTCAAGTAAAATTTCCTGTATTTCATCTTGTCCCTTGCCTTCTGTCTTTTCACTAGGCACTACTGAGAAGCACCTAGCTCCATATTCTTTACTCATCAGATATTTACACACATGGATATAATCCCCCCTGAACCTTCTCTTCTCCAGGCTAAACAGTCCCAGCTCTCTCAGCTTCTCCTTCTTTGTCACATGCTCCAACCCCTTAACCATCATTGTAGCTCTTACCTGCACTAACTCCTGCATGTCCATGTCTCTCTGCACTGGGGAGCCTGGGAGTGGACACAGCACTCCAAATGTGTTCTCACTGGTGCTCAGTAGAAGAAACGATCAGTCCTCTTGACCTGCTGGCAATGCTCTTCTTAATGCATCCCAGGCTGCTGCTGGTCTTCTTTGCTGCACAAGCACTTTGCTGGCTCATGGTTGATTTTTCCACCAGCATCCCCAGGTCCTGCTCTGAAAAGCTGTTTTCCAGGCAGTCATCTCCCAGCATGTACTTGTGCATGGGTTATTTTTCCTGAAGGACAGGACTTTGCATTTCCCTTTCCTGAACTTCATAAGGCTCCTGTTGTCCAAGTTCCCCAGCCCCTCCCAAGGTTCCCCTGGTCTATCAGCCCCTACTCTCACTTCTGTCAACTTGCTGAACATGCACTCTGCTCAGCCATGCAGGTTATTAATGAAGAACATTAATGACCTGGCCCCAGTATTTCAACACCGCACACTAATGATTAGTCTTGAGACAGATCTTGTTCCACAGATCACAACCCTTTTGAGACCAGCAGTTCAACTGGTTTTCAATCCACCTCACTGTTTCATTTAGCCTAGTCCATACTTCATCAGCTTGCCTACAAGGAAGTTATGGGAGACAACATCAAAAGCCTTACTAAAGTCAAGACAAACCACATCAACTGCTGCTCTCTTCCACCAAGCCAGTCATCTCATCATGAAAGGCTCTCAAGTCAGTTAAGCATGATTTCCCCTCCATAAATCCCTGCAGACTACTCCAAATAACTTCTTGTCCTTCGTGTGTTTGGAAATGCTTTCCAGGATTATTTGTTCCACCACCTTCTCAGGGATCAAAGTAAGACTGACTTGCTTGTAGCTCCCTGGATGTTCCAATTTGTCTTTCTTGTCTTTCTTGAAGACAAGAGTGACATTTGCTTTCTTCCAGTCCTTGGGAACCTCTCCCAGTTGTCATGACCCTTCCATGATTATTGAGAGTGGCCTTGCAATGACATCGGTTCCATAAGTCCTTGTTGGCCAGTCCCTTTCCTGGCCTACCACTTGCTGATCCATCCATATAAATTATTTTGTGTTTGCTGTATGTTTTCTCCTGCTGAGGTATCTTTTCAGCTTCCAGCTCAGTTTTAGATAGTTTTTTTTTCTTCTCTCTTGATCCTTTTATTGGATATTTTGTTAGAAATATGAACTACAGCAAAAGACAATATCACGTACTTCACTAAGCCACCAGTCATTCTTCCTGACGATGAATAAAGATACCCTTAATTAATTTTCTCCATCACTGTACTTGATAAAAGCATAAAGTAGCATGAAATTGTTTGCAAAGACTGCTATTTATGGCAATACTAACTTGACAATATGGTAGGATATGGGTGGTGAGGGTGTGTCAACTGTTTGCTTAATCAGGAACTTCGTACATATGAGTGGTACTTTTATCAGCTATAAAATAAACATTGCTTTGGCATGATAGCATCACTACTGTATCTTCTGCCTAGAAGCTTTTATTACAAGTATCTACACTCAGCAGCATGACATTTTATTTCAAAAGGTTTCAAATCGTGGACTTACTGTGACCACAACTAATCATAGAATCATAGAATAGTTAGGGTTGGAAAGCACCTTAAGATCATCTACTTCCAACCCCCCCTCCCTGGGCAGGGAAACACTAAACCACGTCACTCCAATTTTGTGCATCATATTTGCAGGGTGCTGATAAAAACTAAAAAATGTTTTCAGCAAAAAGCAATGCTAGACAAAAATGAAATGCAGCTAAATTCTGAGCTAAATGCATGCTAGCATTGGTGGACACAAGCTATACAGAACGTATGCCCTGTCAGAATATATATAGGTCAGTTTTGCTCTAACTTTCACCATAAACTAAATAATTACAAGCAGCAGTCAAAATCTCAAAAGGTCATCATTTTATATTTGGCTCTTTCAGTGACTTCAAGAAATGATTATATGGTCTGTTCAATGCAGAAAATTAATGAGTGAAATGTAACAAAATACCAATTTGAAGTCATAAGGCTTTGACCTGCCAAGAAAATACCATGGGGTAATGAATTGCTATGTGTTAGCTCCTGTAAGGTAACTATCCATATACACACATTCTTCCTCTCCTGAAAATGCAATATAATCACAGGTAGTTTTCCTTGCAATCGAAGAAGGACAGGCTACTTCACTTCTACTTGAAGGAAGAGAATGCCTTATGCCAAATCCATCTAGACCAATGACAGAAGGTTAAAATGGTTGCTTAGAAAGACAGCATCAGAAACAAATCAAGTATCCAGGTGGATCCTGCATCAGAGTCTTCTTTGGGGCTACTGTATTAAAAATCTCAATTGACCTGTCCTTTTTAAGTTTGTCCAGTGCCTTTTATTTAACTCACTCATCCTTGCTGCCAAATACTCAACTATTGTTACAGCTCATGCAGGAAGCTCAGCAGCTGTAGAGCTGGTATGCTTACCATGCAACCCACTAAGCTAGTTAGATAGCACTCATATAAATGGGGCATGAATGGGTGCATAAGCTTCAGCTTATGCTTAGGTTTACTTAAGACTAGGCTAAGTTATTCCAATGCAAATATGAGCACAATAAACAATAGATCACAGATCAGCTTTTACAAATGCAGAATTTTATTACTTTGGATGCTGAGAATAGATGCTTTCTCCAATTTAGAGACAAGCAGAATCAAAAGGGCAATAGAAAACAGCTTTTCAACAGACTAACTGGAAGGAGCAAGTAAGGGCCCCTTTGGGGAGTGGTAACTAAGTAACTAACTAAATAGGTTGCAATTCAAGAAGATGAGAGAGATGGAGAAGGTCCCCAGAGTGCTGGGAGACTGATTACCGATGCATACATATGAGAGGAGTAGAAACCCAGAAGAAAGCAGGAGATGTCAAGGGCATACCTATGTGATCAAGCCATGCAGGATTATTTGGAGCAAAAATTCTGGAAAGCCAGGCAGATTTTGATTTTTGAACAAAGAAGCTGCCTCATAGTGATTATTTCAACTCTATTCTAGGAAACGCAATGCGGCATACCTTCTTTAAATTACCAGCATTGTCGCTATTGGACTACTCTCCATTTCTCTTCCTAATGCATAGAGGCTCTAAATATTGGTTAACCACTCCCACCAAAGGCAATTAATTCCTTTCTTACATGCAAAACAGAGAAATGTACCTTCCAAGCTTTTATAGAACTACAGTAACAGTAATATTTGCACATTTGACAGCTCAATAAAACAGATTTTTTGTCATGAGGTGCCAAAGTGTGATGTGACATATGAGATTTATATGAGACGGTAAACCCCTAAGGTTCACTGTTTGTGTTTTATTAATAAATGAATCATAATTCATTTTTTCCAGAGTACTGGTTAAAAATCAATGACACAAGTATACGTGTAAGGTGAGAAAAGATCATGATGACTATATATTAACAGTTTCAACTGTGATATAATAGCTTCCCTTTGTAATAATTTAATTTTGCTTTTTAAGAGTGGCGGGCTAACTACTTTTAGGAAAAGTTGGCCTCAGCTTTGATACCTTTGGGCATTTCCCTCAAAATGGTTTACACTGTCTGAAAAGTGGTTGATAATCTGATTAGCTTTTACCCCACACACAATTTTCTTTGGAAAGTGACAACTATGCTGCGACTGAGCCAGACATGGAAAAATTCTCACCCTCCTTCCAGTGAAAACAAGGATGGCTGTAAGCCCATCTTGGCTACTCCCTTTCAGGACTAAAACTAAACAGGAAATCTTGGTTTGCTCTTTTCTTGTTGATGAAAATGAACCAGTTTCAAGGAGGTAGTGTCATATTTATGCCTTTATTTTACCTCTATCTCTAACATTATTTACATTTCTATCAATAAAATGGATACGGAAATGCCAAAAAGCTTTATTTCAATTCCCCGTTGTGTTACACTAAGCCCAGAGTTCTATTATCTGAACAGAACAGTATCATTTGAAAAGCAGTTGTCTTTTCCCTCCCCCTCCATTACTTCTGCTGAGATACAGCTCCAAAATAAGACTCCTCCAACAGTCAGATCCTGATTCTAAATTCACATCTTAAAAATCTAATTATGGTCAATGCACAGGCATTTGTTATCCTGCCAGCACCATCCCTTAGCTGAACAACTCTTTTCTCCCTCTCATGTTTTTCTCCCCCCCTTATGTATGTATGTGACAGTGGCTAGGTAAAACACCAGTACTAGGGTAGAACCCATTAGTCACCGTATTTCTGATCAATATTTGACATTATTTTTCTTTAATGGCCATGACACAAGCAGCATGAAATGTGCTCATGTCACATATTTGGGAAGCACCAATAATGCAAACCAGGACTGCAATATCATGTAGACCTATAATTTTAAGCAGTGGAAAACACCCATCAAATGAAATGTAACAGTTTAAAATGCAAGATGCTGTGCTTAAAGACTAAAAGAAGAAACTTTTGCTCTGAGAACTTTTGCTCTTTGCACTTGTGGTTGGAATCGAGTTTTTGCACATATTGATCACACATGAACCAATAGGCAAAGGGAAGCCAGAACACATTGGGAAAGGCCCTGCAGAAATACTGAATATCTCTGCCAGCTCATAGCAGCACTCAAATGCTTCAAATCTGAAAGGAGCGCAGAGAAGGACTAGGAGATAAGGTAATGAAGAATCCATTGTCTAAGACATTTATTTGTTTTACCTTAGTCTGTGTTTTGTTTTGCAATTCCCATTCAATTACAGTATTACAGTAAAGTCTTAAATACTTTAAATCTACTGAAAATTGAATGGAAGGATATTGGATGAAGATGCTGTGGTTTAATTTTAGTTCTTCTAACTAATACCAATTTTATTTTACAATTTTTTTTTCTTCCTGTCTACTCTTTCCAAGTGTGGAAATTAACATGAATCTTCCCCTGCTGTGCAAGCAATTTCTAAACATCAGGTTGTACTGCATAAGCAAACCACCCTTGTGCTCCACACTGCTGCAGCCAGGCTGCTTCCAAGATGTGAAGTAATTTACGTATAGCTACACTACATTTTAAACAGCTCTGTAAATATGAGACTAGCTTTAAGCTTGTATTTTAAAACTCTTCTTAGTTGGGCAGAAAACAGCACTCCAACATTTAAGTGGAGTCCATTTTCAGAGATTCCTCTTCTCATAAAAAACTCTCAGTTGGCTGTGACTGAGCCCTCGTAACCAAAACTTTCCTGCAAAACCAGCCTGTAGTGTCTGTCTGACTGCTGTTGCTTTCACACACCACTGCTTTTTCTCTCAAAAGATCAGAGTGATTTCCCTCTGTCCCTGTAGTGATGAAGGCTAACCACATCTTGTGGTGTATTGGGAAAAGCGTAGCCAGCAAGTCAAATGATGTAGTTTTTCTCCTGTATTTTGTAATTATGAGACCACATCTGATGTACTTGTACAGTTTAGGGCTTCCCAATATGATAAGGACATGGACATACCGGAACGAGTCCACTGGAGGGCCACCAAAATGACTAGCTAGGGTGGAATGTATCACACACGAGGAGGTGATGGAAGGGCCCTGTTTGGTCAGACTGTACAAGGGAAGTCTAGTGGGGGTTCTTCTGCTATTATAAGATGACAAAGACAGATTCTTCTTGGGGCACAGTGAAAAAGTGAAAGGCAATGGTCCTAAATGGCATCAACAGAAATTTTGCTTAAATCTGGGAAAAAGTGCTGTCACACAGAGAGTGGTCAAACACTGAAACACACTGTCCATTAAAGTTGTGGAATCTCCATTTCTGAATTTATTCAAACCTTGACTGGGTAAGGCCCTGAGAAACTTGATCTAACTTCCAAGTTAGATCTGACTTAAAAGTTGGCCCTGCTTTGAGCAGAGTACAGACCAGATGACCTCCAGAGGTCACTTCCAATCCAAACTAGCCTGTGGTTCTAAGACATTATAAGTTTGCACTTCTACCTTGTCTTTGTAACCCTTTGGAAACGTATGAAAGAGAATCCCAGTGTTACTTGTTCCAAAAGAGGATGAAGAGATTCTTCCTTCTGAGTGTCTTACCTCCTTCCTCTTGTGGAATGGCTCTTTTTTTCCCCAGGCCTGGTAGTGTGACTCTTGTGTGTTAAAAAGGAAGCTTTGCTCATGTCAACCTGCCTTTCCCTGGTGTCAGCATCAATTCTCATCCCTTTCCTTACAGATTCTAGGTCACTCTCTAAGATGCCATCTGAAGGTGACAGAGGATGCCAAGTTGCCCACACAGAAGAGACAACAGTAAGCTCTCATCACAAATAAGACAAACAGCATCCCGGGCTAGCAGGTGAGTGGCTAGAAGTTAAAGGCAAGTTGTTATTCCCCTTCAGACAGTGACAGTGAGGCCGTACCGGGAATACAGTGTCCTGAATCTCCCACTGCCTGGCTCAGAAAGAATGTTAAAAATCTTGAGAGTCCAGCAAAGTGGCATGAAGATGAAAATGAGCCATGGTCACAGTTTTTCACATATGTGGGGAGAAATTTGTGTGGTTTGGTGAAGAAGAAAATATGGTGTGAGCTAAGAGTGTCCTGCAACTATTTGAAGGGGAAGTATAGAGATGAATCTTTTTGTGACAGTTGCAGATAGGTTTGCAAGAGGCAATAGCAGTGATGTGCAGTGTAAGAAGTTCCAAGTGAACATTAGGAAAAATGTCTTCACTAAGAGCGTGGTGCAGCACTGGGACAAAGAGATTGACTCTATCCTTGGAGTTTTTAAAGACTCAGCTAGACAAAGCCATTGCTGACTTGATCAGCTGTTGAAAAGTCCTCCTGCAATTAGGCAGGTGGACTGGGAGATTTTCAGAGGTCCTTCCAACCAACATGTTCCTACTGTGAGGGTGGTGAGGCACTGGAATGGGTTGCCCAAGGAAGCTGCAAACGCTCCATTCCTGGCAGTGTTCAAGGCCAGGTTGGACAGAGCCTTGGGTGATATGGTTCAGTGTGAGGTGTCCCTGCCCATGGCAGGGGGATTGAAACTTGATGATCTTAAGGTCCTTTCCAACCCTAACTATTCCACGATTCTATGATTTCTGTAATTCACAATCTCCTATATCATATCCTGTATCATATCCTATATCAAATCATTACTGCTGTGACCTTGGCTACCTCCATTCTCCTTCTTTCTAGAGAAGTAACTCCTGTTCTTTCCAGAAAACAAGTTTTCCGTGTGTTCTTTGCCCATGATTTTCAATAATTTAAACCTGGTTTTCAGCTCTGCTTCTCCTTCACTAGTGATGTCTTTCTCCACTTCGACCTGTTGGCATATGGGTTTTTTTTGTGTCATCCAACTAATTCAAGCTTCTCTTCTCTATGTCAACTCATTTAATAGGTGAAAATTTCAAAGGCCTGCGAGGTCTCCTCTCTCCCTTCCTTTGCCCTCTATTTTCCTATCGCTCTTTCACCAGGCCTCCAGCTGCAGCGCTAATCCTCGGATCTTTTCTGTCCGGCAACACTTCATCAGTAGGTTATTTCCATCAGGTACCTAGTCAAGATTAAAAAATATCCTACAGCTTCTGCATCAAGTCCTTTGCATGCCTGTTCCATTTGCAGTCAGATTTTACGCGTTAAAGAAACTGTTTCTCCGTCTCTTGCCTGTTTTTAATAGACTGTGGAAGTTTTTTTGGATATGTCATACCGAGTAAACAACAACCTGTGCGGACATTAAAATATGCAGTAACTTATGAAGATTATCAAGTCTGTGAAAGATGATTTTGCCTGACCTTTTAAAGATGTGGTGTTTGAATTAGCTCTGTAAGAGATCAATTCAGATCAAATTTCCCTAAAGAGAAAATTGTATTTCCTTCATCTCACCCTACAAAAACATTTTTTTAATACTCTTTATTTCTTCAGTTTTATAGCCCCTGGACTTCCCTCAGTGTTGGCTACTTCTGTTGTTAAATCTCAGCGGCTAACTGTCAATCAGCTGTGATTATAAACAGAAAGCTTTGGCTGGCTCAGCTGCATGTTATCTGTTACTCATCTCTCCTGGAGGAGACTGTAAACTACAAATTGCAGTAAACCACAGATCCCACATACTCTAACCAAGACACCTACCAGCAACCTTTGCAGCCTTGTCTTTGGTTTGAAATTAAAAGTGGGAAACTGAGAGAACATGCCACAATGAAGTTCCCTAAACTGAGGAGATTTAATGCGGCCAGGTAGCTAGAACTGACATAGCTGGTTTGAGATGTGACAACAGATGAGTAAGTAAAAAAAATTTCCAGTGATGTGAATTTGTTGCTGTGTCATGATTTTCATGGTATGTGGTGACTTGCTTTAATATACCAATTCCTAGAGTCACAAGACTACAAGAAAGCACCAAACTTCACAGTTTACACATTGAGGTCACAGACTGCAGTCTTCTGCTCATGGTGTAGTTGAAACAAATACACTTTCCTTGAGTCACTCCCAGTCCTGAAGATCTATTAATTGAAGTGCTTTCCTCATGAAAACTGGAAATCATAATATTTGATTTATGCGCAATATATTTATCACAGTAAAATAAAATAGAGTTCATGCATCACATTGTCCCAACCCGTATTTATGGACTTGTATTTTTCAATAGGTGGTTCAACAACCATTCAGATCTAGATAAAACATCTAAAAATGGAGTCTTCTAACCATCATTCCTAGTTTTTTTTCCTATATAATTTTATGTCTCATTTCATTATCTTTGTAATAATAGTCATGCAAACTTTTAGAATAGTACCGGAGTATCATGTCACAACATGGAGACTGTTATTAGTAGAGGCAGAAAGGATTTAAATGAATTAGTGATGCTGAAACAGAGAGGAAGGAAGAGTTTTCCTTTCAGCTGGTGGTAGAATATAGCATAACTGAAGAATAATGGTTTTTATTGCTTGGTTACTTAGCTTCACTTTTCTTCTATAATGAAAATTCTTGTATTAATATTTACTCCATTCTTTTTATGTGTTAGTAAATGCAACCCTGCACAATGACACCATCTGATTTAATGCTGCAGATCTGTTCCAACAGTTGGATACCAAAAGGCCTTTTAAGAATATTCTGTAATAAAAGCTGCTGTTTTCTTTCTGTTCTGGCTTCTTTATGTTGCTTTACCATGGTTTAATGTGATAATTTTCTGTAAATCTTAGTCTTTGAAATATGCAAACATAATTTAATCACAAAGAAGTAAGACAATATCCTATAATATACCAACTATGGGATCCTCAGAGTGATCCTCTTAGGGCCTTGCTCTTTTATCCTCATGATTTGAAAAAACTTCCATAAAAATACAAAGTGACTCACGAAGGGCATTAGGGTTGTGACAGAAGCTTTTGTCTGACCTTTTGTGGGCTCAGAAGATTCAAATTAGTTCTCTAAGTAGAGAGCAATTCAGACAAAAATACTTGAATGAATAAATAACTTGGAGAAAAAGGAAGCCATTTTATTCAGGTTAAAGCTGAATTCTTTATGCTGAATTGATTTCCTTTTCCAAGAGAAAAGAATATGAGATGGGGTAGAAACCCCACCTTTTTTCTCTCATACAAGATTTGCAATCAAATGACTGTAAAAATTAAGAAGTTAAATTCAATGTAAAGGCTAATCAATTATTTTTCACGTTTTAGGTGCTTAAAACAGATTTTTAAACTTATGGGGGTTTATCTGTTCCTTTTTAGCTAATTTAACATAGAGCATGACAAATTTATTGAGCAGTATGAAGTAGGAATTATAAAATTTAAAACTATGATACTATGATAGCAAATTAAAATAATTTAAATCGGCAATCTCTGTTCACACCTAATCATTGCCTCAGTTTTTCTGTATCATGTTATAATTTCACTCAATTCCTATATAAAAAGCACAGTTAATTGCACAAGAAAACTAAGCAATGTTATGCAAAACCTGGAAGTCTTTCAAAGCTATTTGTTTTCTGGGATTATCTGCCAGCCTAGAGTCATTACATAACCAAATCATGCTTTTTAGCTACAGGTATTAATGACAGCTATAGATAATACAGCATCCAGTGGCCAAAATTAAGCCCCTCTAATGATACTTTAAAATCATAATATCTTCTAATTAAGTAACTGGTATCAAAGACAACAACAGGCTGGAGAAAACTCTGCACAGAAGACTCCTTCTGTATGTTAAGAATGACACAAAGAACTTTAAATTCATTCATCTACTCCTGAATTTGTCCTAAAGGTCACAGAATCAATTCTGAAACCTGTAGACGTCTCCAAGATATTTTATGTTACTATAAGTCATTAAAAGGTTGTCTGCCCTAACAAGATAAATACTACAAGACCAGAAACCCAAACCCAAACTATAAATTTGTATCTCTCAAGAGCAAAAAAGCTCACAACAAAGCAGATACTTGAGACAGGATTTAATTTTAAATGCTTCCTCACTAATAATCACCTGTTTTTTATCATATTTGAGCTGTTGAAAAGAGTTAGTGGAATACACCAGTGAATCTAAGGCTATGTCTATGGCAGTGAATTAAACAGTGCCTGTGAGCATTCCCAGACACTGGAATATGACTGCTCTGAAATTATTAGAGCAGTCTCTGGCATGCTTTTGGCCTGTACCAACTAGCAGTCTCCCTAGCAATTCCCAGGCACAGTCTGGGAGTTAGAACATCCGACAGACCGTTAACACCCAAGGATTTGCATCCAGCCACCCTGCTCTGGAGGCTGGTTGTGTTTGTTTACTGCTGCACTTGTGAGTCAGTTCCATGCCTGGGAATAGTCTTAGGAACAGTTTTATCTGCTAGTATAGACAGAACTCCTATCCCTTTCCCACTAGTGCTGAGGACAATCAGGAGGCTTCAGGGAAGTAAAGAATGAATCATTAATGCTTCATTCGGTTGGAATCACTTTTGATGGCCAAATTCGTAAGGCTGGTTTTTCTTTTTTTTCTATTTTTTTTAAGAAGCCACCTTCCCCTGCTATTTTAATTGCCCTGCAACAGAGGCAACACAGCATTCAGCTAAAGTCAGAAACAGTTTGAAGTGCAGCTTGTTTTTTCTGTACCTTCATTAATCCCATGCAGTATTAAGGGAATTAATAAAAAAAAAAAAAAAAAAAAATAAAAAGAAAGAAAGGCTGGAGTTACATTTAAAGGCAGAATATGTCAATATTCAGAAATGAGTGCTTGCCACCTCAAGTACTGTCAAGGAAGCGAAGACACCACAGCATTAATTCTTGCACCTACACAGAGTTGTCTTGTTTTGGGCAAACTGTTTACAGCTCAGTCCATAATGTCTAAACTGTTAGGCTACAGGATTACACTTACTCTCTGCCTCCAATACCATCCAATTAAGCATGCAGTAAGATGATGACACCCCAAAGCAGATCACCAAATAGTTAAGGCAGCCTTAAAGAAATGCAGATTTTAAATTCTTCCAGCTGAAGAGACACAAAATGGAAGAGACAGTGTCTCCCATTTACAGCCAATTCCCATGGCTGGATGCTGTAGCCATTAGGACAGAAGGTAAAGTACAACCAAAGTTAACTTGCTCCCTTCCCTTCCTACTTGTAAATACTTACTCTCAAACAAAATCTAGATTCTTACTCTGAAGTTTTGTTATAGATGTGCAAGTCACAAACAGAATGAGGTTTCAGGCAAATGTTATTACCAGTACCTTAGGGACAATTTTAAGTTGCTCCTTGGAACATGACAGGTTTGGGTTATCTCAACTTGGTCTAGTCCCCAAATTCTGGGCTTTGCATTCCACTCACAAATCCCAGTCTCATAAAATTTAACTGTGCTGTGCTGAAATTATGGACACCTCATTGCTGCAATAGTTCTGGCTTTCAGATCTCTGCTGTATTTACACTGTCTTGTTACTTCGGTTCATAGTCAAAGTTACCTGGGGACTGTCTGCACATTGACTATCACTTTGATTCTCATCTGGAAAATCAAGGTGCCTCACCAAAAAAGAAATCTGGAGAGCAGGACTGGATCTCACCTGAGCTCTAGCTCCTCCAGGCCATACAGACATAGCTCAAGCCATTTGGCTCTCGAATTCAAACACAGATTTCAAAATCAGTAGAAACAAAGCACTGCCTTAATTGCCCATGCATAATATGGGGAGTAGCAGAACTTTTCTACCTTACGGGATTGGAAAGGTAATATATTCCCATGTTGGAGTCACTCATACAATACACCATGGGAGTCATACACAGCCAAAAAGATGAAAACATCTTTGGTGGTGCAGAAGGGGGTGAATGATGGAGGCAGTTACAGATCACTGATTCACAGTACAGACTCATACTGTCCTAAATCCTGGTAAAAGCTTCTTTGCATACACACACTGAGTATAGCTGAAGGCAGGCCCTTTCAACTCTGTGGCACACAGTGGAGCAGGGCAGGGGCCAGTGAAGCAGGCTGGGTGCCAGCTGGGTTCCCCAGTGCCAGGGGAATTCTCAGCTGGGAGAAGCTGGCTGCCTTCCAGCCTTGCTCCTCTGCAGATACATATATATATATATATATATATATATATATATGCACACACATACATGTATAGCAGAAATTTTTAAGGAATAATTATCTTCCATATGTCTTCTAGTTTAAGGTCTTTATCTCATATCTAGTATAGTATAAACCTGCAGCTGCCTGACCTGTGATTACCCCCAGCTTTCAACATAAACCAGATTGATAAGCAATCACAGTGACCAACAATTTCTATGCCTCTCTTCTCAGAAAAAAAGAAAACTAAATATCCCAACAAGTGTACTGGCCAGAATACCTGTACTGGAAAAGAAAGGTAGGCATTCCAAACATCTGCAGCAACAGAAAATATCTTTTCACACCTAGCACAGAAATATGTGGGTGAAAGTATTGGCTAAATGAGGAGGGAAGAGGGAATACTCAAATGGATTTCAAGAAAAAAGTAAGTCTTCATTTCTTCCACCCTACTTTTAAAAAAACCCTACTTTAGTATTTACCAGGTGTTTCTAATTTAATTCATTTCATTAACTTCTTACAACTTGTTCAGCCAGCTCTGCAGACAATTGATTTTTATTACCACATGCCTCAGTGACTTTCTACACTGGATCCTTTTTTTTTTCCACTGCCTGTACGGTTCTTCAAATCTCTTCAAAATCATCTTTTCTTTCCAGCTTTTCAGAGTTTAGTCTATCTATTCAATCAACCTTATCACTTATTTAGCACATTCTTTTATAAAGCAAATATAATAGACATATAACATAAAAAAATGTACATATATGGTCGCTGCTTTCTGAGGTGTGATTTCTAAGTTTTCATTATGGGCTGCTGCTAATGAGCATTGCTGACAAGATAGAAGAATAGCCAGATTATGATATTGTAACTATTTGATATATATTGCAATGTGAAACAACAATATTTGGAAAGTGCTTTTGAATAATAAAGGAGCTTTTAAGAGCCACAACTGAAGACACCATGTGATGGTGCTGAAACTTCTTAATCGGATTATTTTCATTCTTAATTACACAGGAAGAGTTTACACTGACACCTGCTGTTAAGATTGCCTCACTTTTCCCATTATAAAACCATTTTCAATTTCATTGCCCATTTAACTGTGTGGGCTGATCTTTTCTGGGATAAGTGTCATTTTCAGATTTAAATCAAAAGGAAAAAGATAAGGCTCAGTGTTTCAGATGAAATGTTTTTGTGATTGTCAAAAATTACACAGGGTTAACATCTCACTTATTTCATACAGACTCTCAGTTACTGCATTTAAAAAAAATCAGTTATCTACATAATTTGAAACAGGAAGCTGAAAATCAGCAGACTTCCACTTGCTGAAGTTTCCTAGAAGCACATTCATACTTGGCCAAGCTATGAGCCCCAGAAAAATCAGACAATACACACTGATGTCAGTGGAAGGGTATTACAGTTTTGTATCCAACATCTTTGAAGATTCCACTTGCTTCTACCTCTGACAAATTGCCAGGAGTAAAAAAGACAGCTGGGGAAAGCAAGCACTGACAAAATAGGTAGGATGATGTGGACAGAGGTGTAGCGGTGAGGTGTATGAAACAGAAGAATAAATAATCTTGGTAAGACATGTAATGCCAGTGAGCACTGGAAACAAGAATAAATATTAACAAGGAAAAAAGAAGGAAATACTAGGGAGGAGGATAGGAGGCACCAGGCATCTAAATTATGAAGTATTTAAATAATGACTCCAAAGTCTTGACACTTCTCTGCTCTTTAGTAAATGATTTTGAGGCAAACTGCTGTAGTTTTCCATGTCTTTCTATTCATGTGTCTACAGAAACGATAACCCACTTTTGTTACTTCTTTGGCAATAAAATAATGATGAAGTTCTGTGCCAATGACCTAAACAGCCCAGGCAGATAACTCACATGGAAGATGCAGTTGTTCTAACCTCCCCCAAGGAAAATCAGCATCAGGTTTCTGTACAGTTTTCTGCATACCTAGAAACAGAGTTTAGATGTATCCTGTTAAAAAATCATTTGTTCTCCTCATAAAAGGGATACTACGTGACTCATGTTACATAGGGACTGAGACAACCTTTGTAAAAGAAATAACATCTGAAATTACTGGTACCTCTAAATTTGTTGGTGATAAGTGCTCATCTGTTAAGATCTACATTCGAAATTGTTGCTTGATTTTCCAATTAGGATGATTTTACACTTTATTCTTCTTCTCATCCCCTCTCAGAAAATTTGGACTCAGGAAGTTTTTTTTTAGTTATGAGTTTGACCCTAGCTTTCTGTATGACTTTTGAAAATAAAGAAAGCCCACCTGCCTTTGCTGTCTACAATGCCTATAAAATAGATATGAGTGTATGTGATCTACCAGCAACTTTCAGAGCATTCCACATACACACTGGCAACTGCATTCTGACCCAGGTCAGCAGATGCTGAATGTAACAAAGACTACAATTAACATCAGTAAGGGGCAATCCTTAGTGTCTGTCTTTGATGTAACACAGCTTGGCATTTAGGCTTTCCTTCTCCAGTACTGACGACTGGCAGGACCCCAATGTTTTATGGTCATCTGCTACCTAACACTTTGTTAAGTAGAACACCTGCAGTGATATTAACCGCAGCCCACAGTAGTTTAGCCGCTAATGGGCTACATCAGACCAGCAGTCATAAACTGGTTGGAAACTATCTAGTTGTCTCAGCCCTTGGGTTTTTAAGACAAAAAATAATTAACCTTATTTAAATAAGGATAAATACTAAAAGATTTGTTATGATGTTGACAGGTGTATTTTTAGGCTGGTATATTCTTCAAATACTAATAAATATGATAGAGAAAAATTGATTCAACTAGATGTCCTCCTGACATCAACTGGAACTTACTACATATTTCGGTTAGAGTCCCTGAAGGTCATCTGAAAGCTTCATGCGGAATTGGAATATACATTAAAAGATATGTATTTATAATTTGCATTTCCACAAAATAGTTAAAAGATAGAGAAAAAACAGCATATGGCAGCTGAAAAAGTGCAAATCTAAATGAGTATTGAATTGGATTTGGTTAAAATAAAATATTCAGTATGTTGTTGTGATCACGTGTTGAAATGTGTCTGTGCACAGAACTGCTGGACTGCATTTGCCAAGTCACTGGATGCCCTCAGGGACCAAGGGATGTTATTAAGAGGTATTCTGCTTAGTATCTTTGAATCTCCACTTCCCTATATTTACACCTTTTACCCTTTGACTTTTCCTTCAACTCTCCTTTTTTAATTATGATTATTATTATTTGTACCCCTTAATGATAATTTAGTTTCTTCCTGGTTAATTTTTCTGTAGCTTGCCCCTTGCCACTGAAAACATCTCCTTTCAGCCTATACGGTTGCAGCTTAACTACTTTCTCATATGGAAGTTATGTATCTTTGATCATCCTTGTTGACCTTGACCAGCTCTTCTTCAGTCCTTTGTATTTTTTTGAGGTCGTAGGGAAGGAGAAGGCCAGACTGCACAAAATCCGTGGCAAAACCACAGATTTACATAATGGCAGAGTGACTTTCTCTCTTTCGTTCTTCATTATTCTCCTAATGGCTCCTAATATTTGATTTACTCTTTTGATCGCTACTGAACACTGAGTGATGTTTCCATGTGACTATCTATCATAACTCCCAACTCTCACTGCAGTCAGCTCAGAGCTCATGTAAGTGAAATTAGAATTTCTTCCCCTTATATACATCAGTGTACATTTATCTACAATGAATTTCACCTGTCATTTTATTGCTCAGTCACTAAGTTTTAGTACCCTGAATAAATTCATATTATCAAACTTGATTACCTCACCACTAATGTGCTTTTTAAAGTCATTTATGAGTATGTTGAATAGCAAAGGCCTAGCATAGATCTTATAGAAAGTCATCTGTCATCATGTTCCATTGTGAAAACCATTTATGCCTGCCTTCTAACCATTTAACCATACAAGGATCTTGCCTCTCATGATGTTGTGCTAAGTTCCCCTAAAAGCCTCTAATAAGACACTTCTCAAAAGCCCTTTGGAAAAACCAAGTAAGCTGTGTCAACCTCATCACAGTTATCCATGCAACTGTTGGTAAGACTTCAGAAAAGCCAACATGGCCTTTCTCAAAAAGATCATTTTATCAAGATACTCTAAAACTCTTTTTCTGCTAGTTAATCTATTTCTCAAGATACTCAACAACTCTTTCTGCTAGTTAATCTGTTTATCAAGATACTCAACAACTCTTTCTGCTAGTTAATCTGTTTATCAAGATACTCAACAACTCTTTTTCTGCTAGTTAATCTGTGTGGTACAGATGTCATGCTTAAAAGCTTTGTAGTTACCCAGGTCTCTTCTCAAAACTTTTCAAAATAAAAATTGCCTCAGATTTTCAACTGTCCTTGGGTACCAAGGCAGCTTAGTGCAAGAAGTTACCACTGTCATCTTTGAGGAGCCATTCAGCTATCTTAGACTTGAATTCCTTTTGAACTCTGGCATCCACCACCCTGTCCTGGCTTTGAGCTTTCTGTTTGCTCCATGTGTTGGTTCTGTAATCACTAATCTCTGTGCAGGTCCTCTGAAGAGTCTCACAAAGAAGACTTTAGATCAGAAACTGCCCTGTTTCTTGAGCAGCAAGCACTGGTACAAGTAACTGATTTAGCTCTTCTGCAATGACCTAAGCCTCTCTTGAGTGCTCTCTTTATACTGTGATTATCATCATGGCCCTTCACAGTCTGGTTTACTTCCTGCTTTAGATATATACGAAGAAAGTTTGTAACTTGTGAATCCTTCTTCTAGATGCCCCTCTAAATTCTTGTTTTGTCTAAATGTGCTTTTACATGTTACCTGCCAGAATTTATGCTTTCTTTTTTAATATAGACATGTTTTTTTGAGGAGTGACTCCTTGCTTTCATGATGCTTGTCACCTGCTCCTTAGCTATGTGTGCTTTCCTTTGCCTTTTCCCTCTCACTTCTTCATCCACAGGGTGTGTTGGCCCTGTGCTTCTAACGTGTTGGTGACCTAAATAAATTCTAGGTGAACTAAGGTGATTCCATTCTTTTGGCTGACCTTTTCAGACAAGGTGCTTCTTTTACACAGTTGCCCTTTTTTGAGAGAACCCAACTGCTGAAGCCGAGCGTGCTACAGCAGCCATGGCAGAGCAAACCTTCAACTGTGCAGCTCTGAGGCAGCCCCTGGGTGCTGCCCTGAACTACCTCACATGCTGCAAACCCTCCTGGGCTCTCCCCAACTAGCCACCCCATGACACAGCTACTCATGGGGATCTCTGTGTTGGTTTAATATAGTATTTGCTCTAGCAGCCACCAAATATTTCACAATGTGCAGCTACATCCCTGGAAGCACTCCGCATATAGTAATGCTCCTTCACACGGATTAACACTCCAGAACCACAAAACAAGTTCTTACATGGCATTGTTTGCTATTACTCAAGTTTTCAAAGTTACTAGACTATGAACATGAATATTCAGATATTTACACTGACCTAGAAAAGGTCAAGCTTAAGTTTAAAACAGAAATATTTTTATCAGAGTTTTCCAAAAAATGAAATGCTTTTCTGCTGGTCAAGGAAGCATAATTGCTTCCTTCCTTACTCTCACCTTCCCTGCAAGCACATACTCACTTCTTTTTGTGCTTTCTCACTGTGGTGTCATTTATATGACTAAATACCTGTGTGTGTGATACAGTATGAAAGACTCCCATCAATGAGAAGGAAAAATACATGCTTGTGAAATTAAAAAAAATCGTTTAGCTATCTATTTAAATAAAATATAGACGAGCACAGGTTATAGTAGCTAAGATCCCCCCCCCCCCTTCCTGATTGAAGATGGAAAACTTTGTATTTTCTACCTCAGGATCAAAGTAAAGTACTTAGTGTAAATTCCTATCTCAGGGTAACTCCTATGAATAGCCTGGCTCTAAATTCTGTAAGCCTGTTTCCATTAAACATTTTTTGGGAAAAAAGAATTCCTGTGCACTTGAGTTGTCAAGCCTCTATGGTCTATGCAGCATCCAGATATCAAGCTTCAGCAATGTGTCCAAATACAAGCAAATGCAATACATTCAAATACAACAAATACAAGTAGTGTTCCAAGTATAAGGATGTATTTTCTTTTTCTACTACATGGTCTCTTCCTTCACATGAAAAGACCAATTTTCCAAATGTAGTCTTCATAGTGAAAAAAAAAATAGGTAAAGTGTCATTTCTATGAACAGAAAACCTTTCTGATCTTCAGGAAAGATCTTTATATGCAGAGGGCAGAACGAAGTCCTGAGCCTGTACTCCTTCTTTCAGTATTTGAAACATGCTTGTCTTCAATACACGTGAAATCACAAACTCACTGTGATATATAGTAACTGGGTATTCTTTACAACAAAATGGATGTAGGAACACATTTGAAATGGCATATCTTGGTCATTACTTGTAAAGACTACTATATATTCCAACAGCATCTGAATACACCAAGAGAAGACCAGAAAAGTTCACGCTTCAAGGATTTTACATTTTCTCAAGAATTAATGAAAGGGTTTTATTTAAAAAACAACTGTGGTCAAGAATGTGGGGAAGCAACAGACCAGTACATTTCTGAATTATGTATGATAGCTGAATTCTCCAAATGTCAGATAAAATTCTTCATAAATTAAAACCAGAAATGCAGCTTCAGAAGATTGTATGAAAAGGGAGGTGTGCTGCCTACCGGGGGCACGGATCAGGGATGTGGCAGAGAGGCTGCCTGCTCTAGTAAGTCCCACGGATTATTACCCACTCCTGGTGATACATGTGGGTGCTAGGGACATAGATAGTAGTAGCCTGGGGAACATAAGGACTACAGAGCCCTGGGGGAGGTGGTTAGGGGCTCTGGAGCTCAGATTGTCTTTTCATCAATTCTCCAGGGTACGGGGGAGGACCTAAAAAAAGCTAGGAGGATTAGCCAGGTTAATAACTGGTTAAAAGGGTGGTGTCATAGTCAGGGGTTTGGGTGTCTTGAACACGGGACCCAAGCTTGTAGGCCAGGTCTAGTGGGGGCTGGTGGAGCTGGTCTGATAGGGAAAGAACAGTTTTGATAGGAGGCTTGCCAGACTGGTCAAGGAGGCTTTAAACTAGATGTGTTGGGGGAGGGGGGCATCATTCCATTCCAGCACACCCAGTCAGTTGCCAGAACCTATAATAAATGCTTGGAGCAATGTAGAGATATCCCAGCCACTCCAGCCAATGAGCCGGCTTCAGTTGGAGCTCGGCTCAGATGCCTCTATACAAATGCCCGTAGCATGGGGAACAAACAAGAGGAATTAGAGATGTGTGCACGTCTATGGGTGTATGATATAATAGGCATCACAGAAACATGGTGGGATGGCTTCTATGACTGGAGTGTTGGAATGGAAGGTTACAGGCTCTTAAGGAAAGACAGGCCTGGCAGGCGGGGAGGGGGAGTTGCCCTTTATGTTAGGGATAGGCTGGAGAGTATGGAACTCTGCCTGGGGACAGGTGAGCAGTCCACAGAGAGTCTGTGGGTCAGGGTTAAAGGGAATATAGCTATGGGAGACATTACTGTGGGGATCTGTTACAGACCGCCTGAGCAAGGAGAACCTGTGGATGAAGCACTCCATAGACAGATAGGAAAAGCCTCACACTCGCAGGCCCTTGTTCTCATGGGTGACTTCAATCACCCTGACACCTGTTGGAAGGACGGTACGGCCCGGCACAAGCAATCCAGGAGGTTCCTCGATTGTGTACAAGACAACTTCCTTCTGCAAGTAATAGAGGAGCCGACAAGGAGAGGTGCCATGCTTGACCTTGTGCTCACCAACCGGGAAGGGCTCATTGGAGATGTGACTCTCCAGGGCAGCCTTGGATGCAGCGATCCTGAGATGCTCGAATTTGAGATCCTCAGGACAGTGAGAAGAGCCTGCAGCAAGCTCACTGCCCTGGACTTCAAAAGAGCAGACTTTGGCCTCTTCAGGAACCCGCTTCGGAAGGTTCCATGGGATACAGCCCTAGAGGGCAGAGGGGCCCAAGACTGTTGGTTGATATTCAAGGATCACCTGCTGCAAGCTCAGGAGTGTTGCATCCCAACCAGAAGGAAGTGCAGCAGGAGGGCCAGGAGACTTCCTTGGATGGATAAGGAGCGCCTGAGGAAAATTCAATTGAAAAAAGAGGCTTATAATAAGCGGAAGCAAGGACAGGTGGCATGGGAAGAGTACAGGGATGTTGCTCGAGAAGCTAGGGACCAGGTTAGGAAAGCTAAGGCTCAGTTAGAATTAAACTTAGCTAGACGTATTAAAGATAACAGGAAGGGATTCTACAGGTACATAGCAAATAAAAAACAGACTAGGGAAAATGTAGGCCCCCTCAGGAAGCTCTCGGGAGAACTGGCTACACAGGATTTGGAGAAGGCTGAGGTTCTGAATGACTTCTTTGCTTCGGTCTTCACTGGCAAAGGTTCTGGCCAAACCACCCAAGTCTTGGAAGGCAGATGCAGGGACTGTGAGAATGAAGACCCTGCGCCCACTGTAGGAGAGGATCTGGTTCGAGACCATCTTAAAAATCGGAACATGCACAAGTCCATGGGTCCTGATGAGATCCATACATGGGTCCTGAAGGAGCTGGCGAATGAAGTTGTGAAGCCGCTGGCCATCATATTTGAGAAATCATGGCAGTCAGGTGAAGTTCCCAATGACTGGAAAAAGGGAAATATAACCCCCATTTTCAAGAAGGGGAAAATGGATGACCCAGGGAATTACAGACCAGTCAGTGTCACCTCTGTGCCTGGCAAAATCTTGGAGCAGATTCTCCTGGAAGGCATGCTAAGGCACATGAAAATCAACAAGGTGCTTGGTGACAGCCAGCATGGCTTCACTAAAGGGAAATCCTGCCTGACCACCTTGGTGGCCTTCTATGATGGGGCTACAGAACTGATGGACAGGGGTAGAGCAATTGATGTCATCTACCTGGACTTGTGCAAAGCGTTTGACACTGTCCCACACGACATCCTTGTCTCTAAATTGGAGTGACATCAATTTGATGGATGGACCACTCAGTAGAGAAAGAACTGGCTGGATGGCTGCACGCAAAGAGTTGTGGTCAATGGCTCAATGTCCGGCTGGAGACCAGTAACGAGTGGGGTTCCTCAGGGATTGGTGTTGGGACCAGTCTTGTTTAACATCTTCGCCGCTGACATGGACAGTGGGATTGAGTGCGCCCTCAGCAAGTTTGCTGATGACACCAAGCTGTGTGGTTCAGTTGATACGCTGGAGAGAAGGAATGCCATCCAGAGGGACCTTGACATGCTTGTGAGGTGGGCTGATGCCAACCTTATGAGGTTTAACCATGACAAGTGCAAGGTAGGAGCATCTGGGTAGGAGCAATTCCAGCCACAGCTACAGGTTGGGCAGAGAAGAGATTCAGAGCAGCCCTGCGGAGAAGGACTTGGGGGTGTAGGTTGATGAGAAAATGAACATGAGCCAGCAGTGTGCGCTTGCAGCCCAGAAAGCCAACCGTATCCTGGGCTGCATCAAAAGGAGTGTGACCAGCAGGTTGAAGGAGGTGATCCTGCCCCTCTACTCTGCTCTTGTGAGACCTCACCTGGAGTATTGTGTGCAGTTCCTGGTGTCCTCAACATAAAAAGGACATGGAACTGTTGGAACAAGTCCAGAGAAGGGCCACGAGGATGATCAGGGGACTGGAGGACCTCCCGTATGAAGACAGGCTGAGAAAGTTGGAGCTGTTGAGCCTGGAGAGAAGGCTGCGTGGAGACCTCATAGCAGCCTTCCAGTATCTGAAGGGGGGCTATAGGGATGCTGGGAAGGGACTCTTCATTAGGGACGGTAGTGATAGGACAAGGGGTAACAGGTTAAAACTTAAACAGGGGAAGTTTAGGTTGGATATAAGGAGGAAGTTCTTTCCTGTTAGGGTGGTGAGGCACTGGAATAGGTTGCCCAGGGAGGTTGTGAATGCTCCATCCCTGGCAGTGTTCAAGGCCAGGCTGGACGAGGCCTTGGGTGATATGATTTAGCGTAAGGTGTCCCTGCCCACGGCAGGGGGGTTGGAACTAGATGATCTTAATGTCCTTTCCAACCCTAACGATTCTATGATTCTATGATTCTAAAATATGCAAAAGCTCCACGTTAACATTATGAAGAGATACAGAAAAGTGCAATATGGACAGCAACTCCTCAACAGAGTGGTCTCAGATAAAATTTTGCATGTAATATAAGAAAAGAACAGAAACAGAAAGAAAAGTCTGCCCAAGAACCCACCCCAACATTAGAAAACATCAAAAAGCAATACAGAGCAGAGAAGACAAGCAAATTACAGTATCACGTAAGACTGCTCATAGTGTACTATGAAGAAAAACAGCATGATGGACAGACCTTCTGTTTGGGCTCATACACTTGTAGCAGAAAAAAATTATCATGCCAAAACTTGTAGACAAGGGAAAACGAAAAAGGAGAAGGAAGAGAAGAGGAAGGGAATAAAAAGGCAACATAAAACAGAAAACATAAACCTCAGTCTATCATAAGATATCAAGACGAGGCAGCATACAAACAGGAAATTAAGTGCCAAGTACACAGTAAGGCATCAGTGAAAATAATAGATTATGAAGACTCCTATATTATTCCTTGAGACTAAAGAGCAAAATTTGAACGACAAATAGACAGATTAAAATTATGCAATGCATGATCATAAACCCACAACAATCATGTAATTACCCCAAAGAAGGGACACACAAAGAAAACATACAGAGAAAGCTTAGAGGATGCAATTTCAGACAGTACAGACAACACATGAAGGTCAGCTGGTGGAGCACCTGCACCACAGGGTATACATTACATAAATAGAAGAAAATGGGGGAATGAAATGCAACAGAAAAGACACAGCTCTAGTCACACGGCCTCACAGTGATCATTGTGATAGTAATAACTGTACGTTTAGGAAAGCTGCACTAGAAAATTGTGATGTCTGTGGTCAGTTTTCAATGTAGAATGAGCCTTTAAATCCTAGTGCATGAGCCAACCTAGATAACACGGTTTTGTAGGAAACCACAGCAGTCCAATTAGAACTCCAACACCAATAACAAAATTTCTATCCTTCAGAAGATCAGTCTGAGTTAGTGCCGAGGTGGCAGCAGGTGAAAGTCACACAGATGTGAGATATCTAAATTCAGCAGCATGTATTAAAAGAAGCTGTTAAGACTCAGTATTGTTCTTATTGGATTAGCAGCCATGGTGTCAAGATACGTTGATTTCACCTTTAACACAGCTGCACTATCTCAATATACTACTCACTATGCTGAACCTTCTCTTCAAATACTGAACTGTATATGCAGCCTTATGGCTGCCAATGAGAATTTTATGGATACTATTCAAGTGGCTAACAGTGTATTCATTTACCTTTTCAGTCTTCATTAACCGTTTTTTTTTTGTAGTAAGTCTAGATATTAGATTTTTACAAAATATTAGTTTTTCATCAAAATACTATTTTCCACTGGTAGAGCACTTTAAGAAGCAAGTTAGTTGACTGTGATGGAAACCCAAGTCCTTCAGCCACACAAAAGCAAATGAAGAAAGAGTAGGAAGCACCCTTTCTTTAATAAATGAAAAAACCAACAGGGCAAAACAGAAAATATTTTTATTTCCTTGGAAATTAATATGTTAACATTGGAAATCCTTTAGCGAAATCCTTCATGCAAAATGTATACTGCAGTTCCTCCGGTGTATAATTTTAACAATTACTTACATGCTAAATATACACCAAATCTATTTTAGCTTTTGTTCTTACAGTAATATGAGACATGACTGCTGCTTTTATTGACATTTCCACATTACTGCAGGTTCTAGTTCACATTATGTCCTATAAGCATGCAGTTGCTCTTCCTGGTAAAGCTTGTTTCTGTTTGGTAACACGTGTAAATCAGTCCTAAGTGTATTTACTGGTTTGGGTCTACAATAGGCAAATGCGCTGGTATAGCTACTTGAAACACCCTTCTACAGAGGCCCAGCTATACTGTGTACTTCAGCTATTGCGATGGCCTTTATTTCTCACACCTCTGGCTCAACATGTAACTACTTCAGTGTATCACGATTTCCATCATGCTGAGAAAATTGTGATTTTTTTTCTTAAAATGTCATTGCCTAAAGTCAAACCACAACACAAAATTACGCTCATTAGAAGCACATTTCTTTCCAGTTCACAAGCACTCAGACATGCAAAAGCTAAAGCATGAGAATTCAAAAGGTGCTGTACTTAAATGTCGCAATTTTAAGCAAATTGTGGGGGGATTTATCTAACCTGAAGTACTACACACCTACAGCTTTAACTGAGGGAAAGCAACATCCTGCCCCAGCTTGGAAAAAATGGACAAAGAGCTGTTACATGACCCAGTTCCTTAAAATAAAAAAAATTAAAACATATATAAAAAGGATAAATTTGAATCATTATTGGAGAGAGAGTAAAGGACTCACATTGACTTATATTTCATGCTAGCATCAAAATTTTCAATCACTAGTCTCACTGGTGAGTGCAGTAAATAATTTTATATGCCCCTTTAAAAGGAAAAATAACCCAGGTTGAAGCAGATGCAGTCTGCTCAAATCAAGCAAACCTAAACTGAAGTTAGACAGCTGGCATGGGAACTTTAGTCCGAACAGTTTAAGCGTGGCAAAGCCATAAGTAACTGAAAATAGTTATCTTACAACGCTAAGGGTCTGACAACTGTAACAGTAAATAGTGCCCTACTTAGTAAGCAGCTCTTCTGAAATGGTTCACTGGATTTCATTAGTTTGCCTTAATATTTAGTAGCAGATCTAGTACTACTAGTTGGTAGTAAAACCTAGAATTCAATTTGTTCTGGGGCCTTGTGCTAACCTTACTCTCTATGATGCTGTATTATTCTTCTGTAGATAAAACCCAACTATAACTTCTAATGTTGCATATTTTATGGGCTGACACCATAGCTGCTTTTCTTCCTAGAAATTACTAATATCAGATAAAATTAACGATAGAAAGAGCTAAAGGCCAAACGTCTAGCAGTCTCTGTATTACCTTACAGATTTTATCTTGGGAACAGACCCATGTTTCCTTTGCATGGGCAGCAGAGCATAAGTAATGGCCTGCTAGGCTCTCACCTGAGAAGGCACTGGGTTAAAATGCTAGGTCACATCCCAAAACTGAGAATTTTCCTGCGTAGAACCTCTAGAGTAATGCCAGAGACTTCAGAAAAAGACTGGAAAAGGTTATTTTATTATGTACAAAACACAACATATTTAAAATATTTTAAAATATTGGCATCTCTGCAAATGTATACAATAAATTCACAAAAAAGTAGAGCAACAGTTTTAGCTATATGTGTGCTGCCTTTCCTCCATGAGTTGCAAAGTGCAGGTGGAAAATATTAAGTCAATTGCATAGACAAAGAAAGAAAATTATACAAAGATTAAACAGTTTCAACAAACTGAAAATGGCTGTAAAATTAAAGCCAGTATTGTAAGCACATGATTTACCACTGGATTTCCTTTTTAATAAAAAGTTACTTTCATATGTTCAACAATCTATTCCCTATAATCTTCATAAACTGTTATTTGTCTCCCATGACTAAAGGCTCCTTGAGGATCCAAAGTAAAGGTGGTATCTTTTCTACTTTTATGTAGATCTAGTGTTGTACAGAATGAGAGCGATGCAGAAGCATTTGAACACTGATAGGCAACAACAAACTAAATTGGAACAGATGAAACATAGACTTTTGCAGCACAAAATTAACCATGACTGTGCACACTGCTGCTAAACACTGAAAGACATGCAGGAAACAATAACCCTGAAAAGCTAAAACAGAAATTAAAGTTGACTTTTGCATTAGACTTGAAAAATGAAGCACAATTTCAGTTAGTACAGACAGAAGTTGCCTGCACATACAATCCTACTTACATTGCTGTAAAGTCTACATTTTAAAACTAAACAAACCTCAAGATTCAAGGTTCTTAACCCTTAAGCAGAACAAACACTTCAGCAAAAAATACAGATAATCCCGATTACAAAGTTAGAACAAAAATCGGGGCAAGTAGTTGAAATAATGAGCTTGTGCAAAGTTCTTCTAGACACCAATTTGGTCGAGGTTCTTTGAGTCCTTTCCCTAGGGTCTAACTGAAATCACATGAACAGCTGTCACCTTCTCTCACGTACTTGGTTGCAGTTCACTGCTGAAAATTAATTTTCAGCACAGAACTAGCCATAACCACCAGAGGCCACTGCTGTTCTTTGGCTTTTCCCTGCCTGTAGCTGGGCTGGAGCGAGTAGTCAGCACACAGCAGCCCCAAGCAAAGGTCACGGCAAGCTTCAGTTCCTCCCGTATTTATGCTCCAGCACTGCACTTCTGCAGAGAAAATTAAATACGGTACACTCTCCACTAGCAGACAGAACAAGAAATTATCTAAATATTGCTTACCCAACCTTAGCCTTCAGGAAGAAATGAAACCTTGCATTCCAAAAAACTGATTTCATTCTTTGATACGATTAAATTTGGTAGCTAAAGGCAAGTTTTTAGATGTAATTAGGTATCTGAAAGGCATTTAACTTACAACTGATGACAAAAATAGCTCCACACATTTGCAACAGAATAAATGAATTAACAAAGTAATAATTAACATTCAACGATGAGAAAACTAGTAAGCAGTGCTTTGCTATTAGTGCTCACCAGGTATCAGTGCCCAGCCTACCCTATTTTTCAGTCACTGATCAGAAGTACGTGATTAATACTATTTGCAGAGGCTACAGAAAGGGACATTAAAGTAATACATGTAGTAAACGAGGACAGGGTCATCCAGCTGGCTTAACTACACCCACATCATATTAAATGTGTTTTAATACAGGCTACTGAAACACAGCAGTTTGAAATAAAGAAACTGGCCAGGTGCTGCCCATATGGGATGGGGGGGAGGAAAAAAGGAGTATCCTGGAAAGCAGTGAGAACGTGAGCACCAGCAATCTGTTTCAGTGGGAAGTGAGTTTTGAATCAATCTTTGGTGAAAAACTAAGCCAAAAAATGAAAAGTAGACTTAGGCAGCATTCTCATAGCAGTTCCCTTTGCACAGAAATACAGCCTTTTAAAAAAGGTGTTTAAAAATTAAATTAAAAAAATTAAAGGTACCGAAAGAATATGTAACTCAGAAAGCTTTAGAATCTTAACTAGGTCAAACTATTGAGATAATGAAAAAAAAAATCACCCACCAAAAGCAAGAATTTCATATGAAAAGTTTTATTTAGCAAGAAAGAGGTGTAACAAAACTCTCATTTAGAAGCTGAAGCCCTACGAATTTAGAAGTAACATACAGCAGTGTCTTTGGAGGCAACAAAAGCCACAAAGAGCTGGAAAAAAGCTGTGGATAAAACATCCCCATCTTCACATGCCCACTTTCCAGAGGGCACACCACCACTGCACGCATTACAGGTGACAGAAATAAGTATTAGGACTTACGATACCCCAAAATTGCTATTAAATAATCCAGTGAGATTTAAAGATTCTTCCTCCCCCAGTATCTCCTCACGCAGCACCCAGTTCAGACAGCAGAGCTCAGCACAGGCTGCAAACCGAACGGTGTTCAAGCAGAAAATCCCACCAGGCCCTGGGGGTACGCGTTCTAGCCGGTAACACGTTTCCGGGGGCAGGCTGAGCCCCGTGCCCACGTTACGCACCTCTCAAGCTAACACCAAACTTGAGGGTGCAAAGAAACAGGCAGCGAACCACCGCCCACAGGGAAGCCGCCACAACTTTGTCCGGGACGGTCCCCCCGCTGCTGTGCCCGGGAAGGCAAGCCTCACCCCTCCCGCTGAACCTGCCCCGGAGACCCCACAGCCCCTTCCACGCACACCCACACTCCACCAGGACCCCATGGGGCCTGAGCGGCGCCATCCGCACCCACTCACTGCCGCCCCTCCGCGCATGCACCAACACACCCAAATGTGCCAATCGCCGACCTCAGCTACTCGAAACCCCGCTCACAGCGCATGCGCACCACTCTCCCGGCGTGGAGGCGCGGTGAGTGCGCCTGCGCCGCCCGTTCTTGTGTGCCCGTGAGTGCTCTTCCTGCTCGCTCTTCTCCCCCCCCCCCCATCCCCAAACACCTCTCCGCCGCCACGGTGAACCCGTGTGCGCCTGCGCCAGCCCCCCGCCGGGCGCGATCCCACAACGCCGGGCCCCCGGCGGCCCGTGTATGGGGCCGGGTTCGCGCTGTCGTCCCCGCCCCCTTCGTCCCCCTTCACCAACCGCCGCTTCCTCCGTCGTTGCCAAGTGTGTGTGCTGAAAAAGGGGGGGAGGGCCAGGGGGGTGGGGGGAAGGAGGGAGGGGGCAGCCATGCCGAGGGGGCGGCCTCCTAAACCCAGCAGGGAGACTAGCAAGGCCGGCAGCGAGTCAGGTAAAACAGCGCGGCCGGGCTAGCGCGATACGCGCCCGGGGCGGGGGGCGGCGGTGGTGAAAGCGCGGGCGCTGCGAGAAGGCGAGAAGCCTCCGCGGGTTCCGCATATAGTCCCCGGATATGGGGAAGGAAGGCCGGGTCTATTGTGCGAGGGTATAGGCGAGAGGGCGGAGGGAAGGGGAAGCGGCCGGGTCCGGCCCTGCGGAATGATACCGAGCGTGCAGATGCCGTCGCCCCACACGGCGCGCTGGCGCCTGGGCTGCTCGGACAGCTGAGCTTCGCGGCCGAACCGCAGCCTTCTCGGGCAGCGGCGGTATCTGTAATGGCCTCTCACCCGCAGAGGGCGCGGGAGGAGCTGCTGGCGGCGCGGTCGCTGCCTTCGTTGTTTGACTCGCCGTAGGGCGGCGGCAACGCTGGCGCTGGAGGGTTGCTCGGCCTAGGTCAGCGGCCTTGCCTTCCTGTTCTTCACGGCTGCGGGAGCGGGTCCCGGTGCTGGGCTGGCTGGAGCTGGGGAGGGCCGGAGGAAGAGCCCTGGCTGGCCGGCGGCAGGCAGAACAGAACAGGAAGGCTCCAAGTCCTTCCGCTGCTCTTCCCTTCCCACTGCTTCCCTTCCCCGCGGGCCAGATTAATAAGAGCTTCGAATAAAGGGTGATAAACCAGTGAAAATAAAGTGGAACGCTTCTGTCTCTCTTGCTTTCAAGAGGAGGTGTTTTTTTTTTTTCAGTTTTAAGCTTTAAAACTCGTCTTTGTAGTGTTTTTTGTGAGTATATGTATAAAAAAAGAACTGTTTTTCTTCCCCAAACGTGGTCTGTATGGCACTCCAGTTTCAAATTTCTGCCTGCATATAAGTGTCGTTGATGAGAATACTTGAGGGCACGATTTGTTTGATGGGCTTGTTTTGGGTGTTTTTTATTTTTTTGTTAGGCGTTTGTATCTTCGTGGCTCTTTTGTGTAGTTCGTTGCTGCCGATATTATCAGAAATCTGTGAGCAGTGTCTGAGTAAAGCCCACAAACGTTTAACATACTGTGCTTCAGGTAGATTGAATGGTCATCAGTGACTTCTCTTTAGTGGAAGCACATAGCAGTAGATTTTTTTTATTTTTTTCCTACCACACAGAATGGGGAGGGAATTCATAAACCATTCAAATGCTATGGTTATTTCAGTCGTGAAAAGTCAACTGATGAATATTTTTTGTACACATTTAGAATGTCTGGTTTTCTGAATGCTTACAGATGAGCTCTGGCTCTTTGAGAGGAATGTGTAGGTGATCCTTCTGTGGAATACTTTTTGTAGACTTGAAATGTGCTGGCAGGCAAAAAGGAAAAAAAAAGGTGCTGTACTGTTACATGAGTATTGGGAAGTTGGGTAAAATATTTTCTCCAGTAGGAAAAGCCAGATGGGCCACAGTTTTTTACCACAGGTTTTGATTATGTTTTATTTTTTTGTTGAAGCCACTGATCTCAGCTATGGAACACTAAATACATAAAGAAGGACCCAAAGAGCTTTGACTATCACCAGTTTTGGAAACTGAGTGTGGTTTTTTTAAGCTTATTTTAACTAAAATGTCTTCTGAATTCTCTAATAGCTCTTGCAAGGGTACATGTGTGTCATATGCATGTAAGTTCCTGCAATAAAAGCATGATGTATGGTTGAGAAAAAGATCAAAACTGAGGCAAGCTGTCCAGAAAAACTGCCTAGCAGCTATATTCCTTTGGTTTGTAGCTGGACCTTGGTCTTAGATCCTTTCTATGGTAAGAGGCTGACAGGTCTTAGTTTGAGTTTGATCATAGATTGTATTTTTTATATATTGATTTATTTAAAAATCAATTGGTAATTTATTAATGAAATTGTTTCATACAGGTAGTTTGACTGCTGACAACAGTTTAGAATTACAGGGTCTAGGCTACCACAGGTATTCAGAGACTCCAGCAGTCTGCAACTGCAAGTGCTCTGCCCTGTGTAGGCAAATATTGTGGATTCTGGAGTCTTGTGGTTGGTGAGATTTCAGCAGTTTGGGAAAACAGACAAGTCATTGTTGGCAAGCATCTAGTATTTTTCCACGCTTACATGTGGCTAAGGGAAGGTCATGAATGAAGAAGCTCTGGCTGAGCAGGACAGCTTGAGTCTGGAAGATTTGTGTTCTCAGGATATTTGGCTGCTCATCCCATTCACATGCAGGCTGACAGGCTTAGAAAACTGGTTGTGAATTCCGTAAGTTTCACTTTTAAGCAGGAGGAATTTTATTTAGCAAATTGCTTTTTACACAAACAGATTTCGTATCTCTTGCTCAGGAAATACCACATTTTTAGGTTTTGTTGTTTTTAGTGTGCTCAGAATTCCTACTACCCTGGTACTCTAATGGAAGAGAAGCGTTGCTCTCTGTAGTTGTACAGTCTGTGTATTTATGATAATACAGCTTTGGAAGAAAATAAAGGTGCGTAAGTAATGTGTTGTGCAGCCTCTTCAGACTGCTTTAACCACTCTGCATGTCAAATACTAGAGCATATACTTTGTTCTAGGAAAATTAACTATGTTAAATAAAAGAAATGAACTCTAGGCAGCAATAGTTAAAACAATATCTTGGCCTCAGTGGCTGCTTATTCAAAGAGTGTTTTTACTGCATTGGAGTGTTTCCTCAAAACCATCTTGCAGTTACCTCTTTCTTAACTTAATTGAACTGTCGACCTCTCTGTTAGGCACAAACTGAAGCACAGGAGGTTATAGCTGAGCATGAGGAAGAACTTTTTACTGTGAGGGTGACTGAGCACTGGTGTTGGTAACACAAAATGTGGAATCTTCTTCCATAGAGTTATTCAAACACCATCTATGTGAAGTCTACGGAACTGGCTTTAGGTGCCATCCTTGAGTGCAGGGATTGGACAAGATGACTTCCAGAGGTCTTTTCCAACCTTAACCATACTCTTTGAGGGGGATGAAGTATAGGGTATAATTTTCAAACTTAAAAGAGCTAATTTGGGGTTTTGCTGCTCCTTGATTCTTGCTCTGGCTGCTTAGCAGTGATTGTATAGCAGATCTTTTTACAGAGATGTGGTGTTGGCTCTTGCCTTTCTGAAAATTTCAGGGTGAGAGCTTGAGTATATATGAAGCAAGAATGCATTAGAAAAACTGCTGCTCTATGCAGATGTTTTTGAGGAAGGAAAGGGACAAGCACCTTTTAACATTTAATAGGTTTTAACATGGTAGTAGCATTTAGGTTCTGGCAACATAGCCTCTAACATGAGAAGAAATTTAAAAAAGAATTATTCATGTGTATGGCCTCCAGTTTCCAGTGTGACTGCTGCGATTCTAAGTAACGCACATTGCAGTGTTTGAACTATCAAGAGTTTTAGGCCATGTGAATTTTCTGTGGTCTGTTCTTCATCGTTGCCAACATTCGAGAACCACTGCCTGAGAGGCAGTTCTGTGTACTCTGTTCCCTTAGGAATCTCTATTAGACACTAGAAAGTGATTCCTAATGCTATTGTGCTACTCAGGTAGCACAAAGAAAACACAAAGGGGAGTTTTATTGTGTTTTATTTGTATTGATATAAGTTTTATCATGTGTCTTTCTAAATATAATTATTTTTCTGATTTAAGTTTGGATATCTTAGCAATACTTTCTTAGTAATAATCCCTCAAACTGTTACCTTTGCTTTTAGTTTTACTAACTGACTTTTCATAAAATATTCTTTCTATCCTTTTTTTTAAGGTATTAGCATAGTGGCAGATGCTAATTTTAATTATTTTTGGAACTTGGGAGAAGTGCCTGAAAATTGAAAAGAAAAAGCCTTGAAACACACAATCGTTTTGGAAGGCGCAAGATATAATTTTGCTTTGACATAAGTTTTTAAGAATATGGTAGGCCTCATATTGTGAGGATGTAATTTTGGAAAATCTTACTCAGTGCTTTGCTTTAATTAGAATTTAGCAATGAAGAGCTGCTGTTTAGCTGGAATTGAAATAAATACCAGACTTCTACTGTTCACTTAGATAGCTAACAAAATTAGTGTTTGAAGACATACATCTTGTAGATCCAGAGTAATATTTTGGATGCTTACAGTTATTAGCTACTCTACAAGGGTTTTCTGTAGGTCCTGTGAAAGCTTAGGTGAAAACTTGAGACTTCATCACTGCTTCTTTCTGCTAATTTTGTCCCAGTGAATGCGTAGTTGTTACCATGAGTTGGTAGTCAGTCCTTTATTACTGTTGTTATTTCAGATGTGCAAGAAGGATTTTCCCTGCACCCTTGGCTGTCTTTTCTTCCCCACAGAGAATGTCCTTTCTATGTCTACCAGTGCTACATGTCACTGAATGGCAGCAACATGAAATAAGCTTTTGACTTTTGACAATAAGTTTTGACTTTTACAACTGTTTTATCACTTTCAAATAGCAGACAAGGAATTCTTTGACAGTAAAGTGACATATGAGTGGAGTTTAAACTGAATATTTTGTGCCTTCAGAGGGTGTGAATTTTTTAATGGAATTTACATAAGAAGAGTGGTAAATATTAAATACACAAAGGTAAGAAACACAGAGAAGGAGATGTAGCTTTAAGTCTGCCTCTGCAGAGCTGGCAGCATTTTGTGTGCTATCAGCCCTCTAGTATCACTTAGGTTGTAGGCATATTGAATCAGGGGAAGTCAGTTCTGAGGCTTTACATTCGAATTTTGTGTTATTGAGGAAAAGTGCAACTTGAATTCCCTGGATAAGTCTTCCCTGGATTTATATTATATAGATTATTATTATGTAGTTGTGCACGAGGATTTTAGGTGATGACCTCTGACTGATCAGAATTAGGTGAGTGATGTACAGGCAAGAATGAAGAGGTTGTGGTACTGCTTCTGTGATGTAGGCTAAATTTTCTAAATATGATAGGTTTGGGTAATTCCTTTTTAAAACTCATCAGAGGAGCAACTACTTCAACTTTTGGCTTAGAAAAGATAATCATTAGGCTTTAACAGTGATACTTTTGTTTGGTCATCTCACTGTTCTGCAGTAAAAAAATCAAGGTTCATATATGAGGGGTATGGTGGGTCTTAGTGAGAAGATAGATTTAGATTACATTGGTGTATTTTAATTCTACATTATTTCCTCATTATGCTGGAAATATGCCTTTTCCCCAGTAATCTCTGCAGTTAAGTAAGTTGGGTTGAAGTGTGATAACTTAAGCCCTTGTTCTGTACTTTCTCCACCGCTTTCTGTCAGTTGCAATGGCAGGTCATCATGATTTTATTCTCTATTGCAGTTGTGCTGATACCTTCATACCTCATTTCTATGCATTAAGTGTTTCCAAATATAACTAAACTTCTGTTTGAGTCCTCTTTTGTCTTTTGAGCTTTTCTGCTGTAGTTGGGTTGTGTTCACTCTTGGGGAGAGGCAGGGATACCTTCCACTAGACCAGGTTGCTCAAAAGTCCCATCCAACCTGGCCTTGAACACTTCCAGGAATGGGGCAGCCACAACTTCTCTGGGCAGCCTGTTCCAGTGCCTCACCACCCTTATAGTGCATAATTTCTTTCCTAAGATCTAATCTACCCTCTATCAGTTTAAAGCCATTCTCCCTTATCTTATCACTTGTAAAAAGTGTGAAAAAGTTCCTCTCCAGCTTTTTGGTAGGCCCTCTTTAGGTATTGGAAGGCTGCTATAAGGTTTTCCTGGAGACATGGCAGGGGGGTTGTAGCTATGTGATCCTTAAGGTCCCTTCTAGCCCAAACCATTCTGTGATCATCTAGCAATTTGATTAGGTAATTCTGAAGTTTCTGTTAACGGTGTAGTGTCTGGGTGCAGGTAAGGGTCAAGGTCTCAAGCATGAGACATTCGAATCATGTAGAAACAGCTGGAAGACACTAGCTTGGTATATTCATATGTAGCTGTCAAAAAAGTGTAACTCCTGTTTTAGAATATTGAATAAATATAGTAGTATTTACCTGAATGTGAGATGAAGCTGTATCAGAGTTGGTTAAGGAAATGCCAATTTTCAGTTATCTGTAATAGTTCAGGATGATGTGGATGGTGTGCCTATGTAGTAGGTTGACCCTGGCCAGCAATTAAGCACTCTACAGCTACTTGCTCGCTTCCTCCTGCAGTAGGGAGGGAGAGTTGATAAAAAAACCCAATCAAACGAAAACCAACCAACACAGCCCCAACCAAGTGGTGCAAAGGCAACATACATCACCCCTTGCAAGCAGATTGATGCACAGTCAGGCTCTGAGCAAAGACTAACCCCAAAGTTTGTATTGCTCAGCATGATGTTGTGTGGCATGGATTATCACTGTGGTTAATTTGTCAGCTGTCCCCTCCAACCTCTCTCCCACCCTCAGCCAACTTACTGTGGTGGCAGAGTGAGAAACAGAGGCGGCCTTCACACTGTACAAGCACTGTTCAGCAGCAGCTAAAACACTGCTGTATCATCAGCATTGGTTTAGTCTCAAGCTTAACACAGCACCAATACGGGCTGCTATGAAGCAAGTTAACTTCATCTGAGCCAGACCCGGTACATCTGCTCAGCATCTAATTAGCCATTAATTCTGTGTCATGTCAAGGTTCTCTGCTGCCCACAGTGCATCAGGGTGGCTATGCAGTTTCTGAACTCTTCTGTGGTCCTGAAAAGAGTGCAGCTGCTTTGTGTTGGCAAATGCTGAGCAATTGGCACCTGGATGTCCATTTCAGCAGTGTGTTCCTTGAAGTTAAATGTCTGGACTGGTACTGCTGTAAATTCCAGATTGAGTATTGACCAAAATGTAATAAAACTACCTTGTGTTACAAGAGCGAATCTTGATTGTTTTCTGGTTTTTGGTTGTTTTTCTTTTTTTTTTGTCTGATACATGGACTGAGAGTTGAGTCCCCTGCCCTTCCCATTAGAAGTTAGGAGGAATGACTGTTAGCTGTTTTTAAGTGTGATGACCTAGGTTTAAACTAAGCTGATGCTTTATGATTGCAGAGCTAAAAAAATGTTTTAATGATTTGTTATCATTTGTGTTCTATGACTTCAAGTGTCGTATGAGGAAACATCAATATTGCTATCCCTGTTTTGTTCTCATTGTGTACAGTTCTGGTGTTCTCAACATATAAAGGACATGGGACTGTTGGAACAAGTCCAGAGAAGGGCCACAAGGATGATCAGGGGGCTGGAGCACCTCCCATATGAAGATAGGCTGAGCAAGTTGGGGCTGTTCATCCTGGAGAAGAGAAGGCTGCAGGGAGACCTCATAGCAGCCTTCCAGTATCTGAAGGGGGGCTACAAGGATTCTGGGCAAGGACTCTTCATTAGGGACTGTAGCAATAGGAAAAGGGGTAATGGGTTAAAACTTAAACAGAGGAAGTTCTTTACCGTGAGGGTTGTGAGGCACTGGAATGGGTTGCCCAGGGAGGTTGTGAATGGTCCATCCCTGGTGGTGTTCAAGGCCAGGTTGGACAGAGCCTTAGGTGACATGGTTTAGTGGGAGATGTCAGGGGGGTTGGAACTTGGTGATCTTAAGGTCCTTTCCAACCCTAACGATTCTATGTCCTACCGCTTTCTTTCCGCTCATAATTAGTAAATAGGTTTTGATAGGGTCAGACCCTTTCATCTGTAGACTTGACAGCTGCCTTTTAACTTCAGTGAGAAGTTTTCATCCATGCATTCTGCAAGCTTGACTGTTGTATTTTCAGTGCCCTGCAATTTGAGTAGGCTATTAGAGATCTAATAAGGCTGTCCTGCATTTACAGCTGGCTGACTCCATCTGTGCCTTGTAGAGAGGACTGCAGGCTGCTGCAAGGCATAATGCTGCTTATGTAAGGAAGGAATGGTTTGGGAGTGCTCTAATTCTGTCTTTCTCCTTCCACATTGGGTTGTCATCAGTGGCTTATAGCAGAGAGCACCTGCTTGCTGGCTGAAGGCCTGAGGTTGAGTTTTCATGGAGGTTCTGTCACACAAATCTGTAGCTGACCTGAAGCTTGATTGCTGCTGCTCTGTGAGGGACAGTTGATTTGAAAAGACGTTGAAGGTTGTAACATTAAGAATATTTAAATAAGTCCACCTTTAAACTGAAAATTTATTATCATTGATAGTTACTTTGCAAATCTGATTTTTGGCACTTTGGACAAACTCTTAAGAATACAGACAAAATGTATGTTTGATGGTGCATAATGAGCTAAGTGCTCCCTGTTTAGTTTGATTGTATTGATACTGGACCATCTCTCTCAAACTGTGATAGAATAGGGTTGATCTATGTTGCAACTAGCCACACATGGCTGGTTGCAACATAAAAATAGCATTAAAAAAAGGATACAGCAGCCTTTGCATGGAGTTAATAAATGGCAGTGTTTTAAACTTTGCAGCCGTTCAGTGAGGTTTATAATTTGTTTTAATATGCAGACCTGAAAGAATCACTTATATTTCAGGGGATTTATGTCAGTTACTCTGACACTAATTTTGTGTTTCTGTGTGTATGTTTGTTTATGGATGTCAGTAAGTAGCTTTTCTCTAATAAGAGCTTGCCAGTTTTTCCAGGTGTTTTTGTTAACATTTTATCAATTAATAATTTAATGTAATCTCTAACTAAAACCTTAGCTTCTAATTTTCTGTTGTTGACTTGAATGGCGTTCTGTTAGTTTATTAACAGTAAATGACAGTAAACTTGTGTTTTCATCTGGCCAGCGTATATCTGACAATAGATTGCTTAATCTGTGTACCTAGTAAATATCTAGTATTTATATTTTTGTGAGAGTATAGGCACCATGTTAGCTATTTATGGTAGTGTTGCTAGTCTGATAAATGATGAATTGTGACCATTGAAAGCAATGTCACATATGTCAGTATTTTTATTCTGTTTCCTTTAGGTATGTTTAGAGTTGATTTCTTAATTAACAAATTTTTCAGTGCATTTAAAAGTGCATGATCCATAGCCCACTGCCAACCTCTTGAACTGGCATCATCTTAATGCTTTTGGGGATTTAAAAATATTGGCCTTTAAGATAGGTTCAGCATTTTGCAGTGTTTGGCTTGTTTCATGATCCAAGCCGATGCATCTAAAAACATTTTTTTTCTCTGATAAAAGATGATTGTACAACTGTGTTTTATTGCTGATTTCCCTGAAATAGGGTAATGCACGTTATTACCTTGACTTGTTATGTTATAGAAGTATCAGTGTAAATAATATCTTCATCTGGTTATTAAGTCTTCTAACAAAAAGCTTTGTCAAACCGATATTTCATCTTTACATTAAAATGAAGATAGACCCAGGGCAAACTTCATGAGTTTGTGACATCTGTTTGAAGTCAAAATACAGCTCACTTTCTGCTTTTTTAATTGACAATGTCTTTCCTGTTTTTCTGTCCTGCCAGTTCCAAACACAAGGTAACAGTTTAGTCCTTGCTGGTATTCAATTGCTTGATTTCAGTAGGGATATTATTACAGTATCACAGTATGCTAGAGATTGGAAGGGGCCTCGAAAGATCATCTAGCCCAATCCCCCTGCCGGAGCAGGAACACCTAGATAATGTTACACAGGAAATTCTGAATACTTTCCTTGTTACTAGAAGAATAAAATAGTAAGTCATTTCCTGTATCTTTCTAATAAAAAGGAGCTGTGCAACTCAGAGAAATACCCAGTATTTGGCTGCTAATAGAGGATCAGAGTATTTTAGTGAGAATACAAGTGAAAAAAGATTATAGTCTCATCTTTCCCTTCAGCTATTTCAGACACAGTGTTAATGAGTAAATTAATTTGTGTTTTATTTTAATCTGCATTAGATCGTAATCCTACTCTCTGAATGAAACAGTTTAACTTTCAGAATTGTTAAAAATCCAAAATGGATGTGGTTTTCTATTCATACTGGCTGTAACTACTTGGAACAGTCTTCAGCCTGGTCTTTCAATACTTGAGTTTTTGAAGATTTCTGGAATTAACCTAAACCGATTTGTTGTGCTTTATCCTGAAGGCTTTCTATAGTAGGAGTCCTCTGCCAGGTCAAGCTGGACCTTAAGAGTCCAGTTGCTGATCCTAGGGTCTAGTCGCAACTCCCACACATCTATCTTTTGCTCTTAAACAGTATGAAAGACCAAAAAAGCGTAAGTTTTGGCTTTGGAGATAGTTACAAAGACTTTTCTTTGAAAGAATAATGCTTAAGATGTTACAGATGTAAGCAATTTTATGAGTGTGTGCCTTCTTCAGAGGCCTTCAGGGAGGTGGAAAGTCTTGCAGGCAGCTCAGGGATTATGATCACATATGAACTAGTCTTGAGAAACTCCTGACGCTTCAGTATGGGATGTGATGTGCTCAGCTCCTCATTGCTGAAAGTTTAGGCTAATTTTTATGTTCTTTCCAATGAGATATTTTAAGATTATGCTTTTGTTACCCCTTTCTGTTTATTTTAGTGGTGATCATTTCCTTCTATTTAAAGAAAAACTGAAATACCTTCTTGCTGCATATCTCTGCATCAGGTGGTATGATTTCATTCACTTAAGAGTCAACAAGTTCTGTTTAACATCACAAGGATGTTTGTTTTTTCATTAACATATTGGTAATTTAAACTTCTTTTTGAATTGCAGAAGAAAAATCATAGCCTGTAGGTTAATTAGTATTGCAGTTGATGCAGATATGATACACATTTTAATAAAAATGATATATATAGAAATGTTATTGAACTAAAAAGCAAATAATTTGGTAATATTCAGACACTAGTGAGCACGTGGCTTTTTGTTTCCATTTGTAGAAAAGTTAACACCTTCGATTGTTTCAAAGTTACGCTTCTGCTACTTCAGTTGCTTAGTTTTTGTTTTTTTAGATTGTCTGGTGTCTTTGATCTCAAGAGTGAATATTTAAAGATGATAATCTCTTTGGTGCATGGAGAAAGCTTAAAGACCATTCTAAAGTCATGGGTTGGATCATTCTTCAGTTGTCAGTTTAAAGTGAGAGGTCAGGCATTCATGGGGTTGAACAATTACTCCTTTTACTAGGGGATAGGAAAGCTCCTTGCAGTACATTTTCATATAGCCTGAGTACTGGGGTGAATTGTTTCTCTTTTTCTTGTCATGCCAGTATTTACACTGGGTATATTTGTCATAAGGATGCTTAAAGGACAGTGTCTTGTAATTAAAGCTGTGCTTCTCAGCTTTGGAAGAGATGTGACCACTTCAGGGATGTGATGTTAGCGTCTGCATATATTGTCAATTTACAACTGAGAGTCCTGTAATGCATCCTAAAGGATGGAGTAGGTTCAGTTTATACATATTAAAGATCTGTGATATTTATGCAAAGTATTTTGATCTAACAGAAAGATGTATAACTACACTCTGCAAAGCAGAAGTTGTGGTCAGGACACAGTGTACTGACTTTTTTTTTTCTTTGTAAATGGTGTATTTAATGAAACAGGACTTTGAGGTAGGTGCAGTACTGAACAGAAATACTATATGAATCATAATCTTTGGTTTCTCTTGAGGAAATGTAAACAGGATGCTGTGAACTTGTGTTGTTACTTCCTATGCCTAATTCTTACATACATGCTGAGGAGTACTGACCTTCTTAAAGGGAAGCATCAGGCCTATCTGGAAACCAGGTTTCTAGATACTAAAATCAGCATTCCCTTTTTTTGAATCCTTTTGCATTCTGTTGATGCACTTGTTGAGTTGTGGCAGTGTTTGAATGCTGTGCGTATTCTCTTTAGTGTCTTTAATGTGAAGCACAAGTCAATCATTCTTTGTTTTCATTCTGTTGATACTGCTTTGAATGATCTTACCTATTTTAACCCCTCCTGCCAACTGCTTTTCTTAAGGTTTGTCCTACTGTAGTAATACAGTATCTTCTCCAAGTGTAAAATCTGTTTAACTTATTTTTATTAATGTTTTCCTAATAGCCTAAATATTTATAGGACTGAGTTCAGCCATTTGAGCAAGAGGATATAGAAGCTTGCAACTTGTATATCAGAAGTTGTATGATACTGCAGTAAATTATAAGTAAATGAAATGTGAGTTAATGCAAATACTTTGGTGCTTGTTTTGTAGATGATGTTTTGACACCGAATACAGATAACAGTAATTTTCCCTACCAAGTATCTAACTTCCATAAGTGTGAGATTTGTTTGTTGTCTTTTCAAAAAGAGACCCAGTTCCAGCGCCATATGAGGGATCATGAGCAAAATGACAAGGTATGAATTTTAGTAGGTACTAACATAGAAAATAGTATATATTGGTATTCTTGTATACTGACAAGTAAAGCTAACGCAAGATGTTATTTTCAGTTGTTTTTAATCACAGTCACTAATAATTATTACTTGGGGACCTCAGAGTTTTATATTTTATGAAGTTTCTTTTTCATGTTTCCTTTGAGACAGGACCTTACTTTGATACCATTTAGTTATACTGTTGTTTCCTGTTCAGTAATTTTTAATTATAGCAGTTTTCTTTGATTTATAAAATATTCAGGTAGATGGGAAAATGCATGAGTTTCCTTATTGAATTTGCAAGCAATAGAAAGAAAATAATGCTTATATCGGTTAGGTGGACCCTGTTAGTCTCTTACAGATGATCTCAGTTATGTCAAGCAACCTAATTTAGGGTGTATGAATTAGTGGATTAATGTCATAAGTTTAGTTGCTTAAAAATCAAATTTGGGAAAGACTAGGCTGACTTTGTAAATGAAGCTTTTTGCCACAGGTTTCATCTGTAATCAGAAGCATTTAATTTCTGTTCTTTGCTTCCTATTTCACAAATCTACAACTACATGTGAAGAAAAAACGATTTTATTGCTGTTTGAGGTAGCTGTAGATACAGATTAATTTTTCCTAGGTGTAGGACTTTGAGATGATAGTTTATATATACAAAGAACTAGTTACACAAGTTTCAGTGTTGTAAAGTTGATACACAAACAATGGAAGTTGATATTGTTAAAACCATGCTATTGCACACTTGTCTAAGAGCCTTCATATCTAAAAGCAAAGGAGCTCTTAAAGAATGAAAACTGATCATGCAGATAGCAACTGAAGAGCAGTCAATCCTAGCATAAACTAAGCTCTTCGATGGTTTGATTATTAATTTTGCTTAAGAAGGGTTCATGATCTCAGTTAAAATAGGAAAATGTATTTCTGTCTCTTGCTCATTCTTTTGCTAACTGCAGTCTCCTCAGACAGTCTCAGTTTTGAGTCTCTGCGTTCTTTAATACCTCTGCCTTCCTTCCCCATATGCTCTTGAAATGCTGTGTTTGCACTTCCAGTACAGAAGCAAAGAAGATAAACTAATTCTGCTATTATAAGGGTTCACAATCATATGCAGATACTTGATTTTGCTCTTCTTTTATTTTAAATATTTTGATTTCTGTGGTTTTATGTGTCATCTAGAGTATATGTAACTTATGGGAATATTAATTTTTTCTTTATTTTTGTGGTTTTAACAGCCTCACCGATGTGACCAATGTCCAATGTCATTTAATGTTGAATTCAACTTGACACTTCATAAATGTACTCACAATGGTGAAGATCCTACGTGTCCTGTATGCAACAAGAAATTCTCCAGAGTAGCCAGTCTGAAAGCTCATATAATGCTGCATGAGAAAGAAGAGGTAATTCATTAAAGCTCATAATTTAAATTTTGAAAAGACATGTCATATAGGTAAAGGATAAAGTACAACCGTTATGCTTTAGATTGGAGGATTGAATAAATGGTCTTATTTAGAAAAAATAAAAACTTAGTGGGAAATCTGTTTTAATAATAGTAGCATAAATTAATATACTGAATATAAGCAAGTATTCCCATCCAGTTTTTACTAAGAAAGAGATTCTGTGCACATGTGATAGATGTATCACATGTGAACGTTAAGTAATTAATTACAGATACTTTTAAAGCAATTTCTGTGACATGATGTACTGCATGTAGTAGTCTGGGTAATTATTTTTAATGGCGGATTTCATGGTGAGGCACTCTCACCATCTATTTCTTGCATCATGAAGCTGGTTCCCTCATCTAGAACTCCCACCCCTTTTTTTGAGTGGTTATTTTGCTTGAGAAGACTTCTTGTTCCTTTCCCTCTCATGATTCATTTTCAGTTTTTACAAGGCATTGGTTAAATTCTTAGCCGTTAATGCGTACTAGTATTTTGCACACTTTATATTCATTACTGCATTACTGTAGTTGCCAGAGTTGATAGTACCACCAAAAATACCAAGCTTTCAATCAGGCAATTACCTCTTCCTCCTGTGAAAGCTTTCTTAAAATTGCACTTTGCGCTGGTGAACTGGAGCCAAGTCAAGTATGCACTTTCATTGCCAGACTTTAATCATAACAATTTTATGTTTCTCCATACCAACTGGAGAGAGCTTGCAGCAGTTTTGACCATTAGGTTTGGGATGATAGGCCTGCTTGCATTTTTCCCTGAACCAGGCAGGAAATGCCATTTGTAGAGAATATATTCCTTCTTTTGTCTTGCTAAGAGTTTACCTTCTATCACATAATAACCAAGATGAGATGAGAGGAGGACTTGAGTACAGTTTTGTTGCATTTTAATTTATTTATAATGATACATAGCTCAATGGGTGTTTATTGAGGAAATTTGATTTATGAGTTGCTAAAACCATGATAATAAGGAAACACCATCAAGAAGGATGCCTAAGAGTGATTTTTTAGTATACATTTCTATGACCAAGTGTTTTTTTTTTCACCCACTTCAGCAAGTATGATTTTGATACTCAGTGCTGATGTCAAGGATAGGTTGTATGATGCATTCCAGTATAAAATTGAGTCTGCAGCTTTAAAGTGTAATTTATAAAAATATGAACACTTTCAACTGCTAACGAACCTGTTCTTATAATGCCCTGTATTTCTGTGATAAACCAGAGATGAATGTAGCAATTCACAGTGAACTGCAGAGATGACTTTCCCCATACATAGGCACCAGGAGAACTGGAATTTGAACTTGAAGGAGAGTGTCTTTACAACAGCAGTTGCTGTCATTAGGATTTTTTTTATAATGTGCAGGATAAATAGTTATCAATGGAGCATAATTCTCTCCTGTTCGCTGTTCTTACTTTTGCTGTTAGAAGGATAAAAATCTGAAAATAGAGTAAAGATACATACTCACTTGGGGAACATATGTAGCGGTTGAGGGGATTGCTGCACAAAACTGATGTTTAGATAACTTTAGACTTGTTTTGTGCTGCATCAGCCAGGTTTCTGTACAGATGATTGCAGAAGGGCAATAACAATAAACTAGGTGGATTGGCTTCTTAGAGCTATCCAGTTAGATTTGAAAAGTATGCCCATCTGCTGAAATGCAGATTTGCGTGATTGATTACTTCTGTGAAAGGTTCTAGAAGGAATTTTTCTGGGCTATTGAAATCAAGCTTGCAAGAGACTTTTCTCCTCATGTTCTTTGGTAATTCGTGATAAACTGCTGTAACAAAAAAATACCACATTTGAAACTCCTAACTTTAAAAAGTCATGAAAACCATACCTTGTTTAAATATGCCCAACCTTGTAGATGATTCTTGATTTTGTCCATTTCCTCCATGAAAACAGACAGTGGTATCTGCTGCTGCTTTTTGGCCTAGTGAGGCAGGAATGCTAAATAAAATTGAAAAAAAAATTGATTGCACTGAAACAGCTAATATATCTTCTTCCGCCATGAGCATGAGGTTTTTTTGGGCTTTGGGCTTTTCATCTTGAAGAAGATAAAACTCGTGTTTGGTTGATATAAAGCGAAAATTCCATTACTATAAAATCCGGGGGGGGGGGGGGTGGGGTGTGTGTTGCTTTTTGTTTTGTTGTTTGCTTTTTTTAGAATGTTTCCTGTGTATGATTTCTGCTGTCTTATAATTCAGGAGCAATGGTCTTAAAGTGCAAATTAAAATCTTTCACAGATGGTAGGAATCATTGATACTAAACAGGTGAAGATAGTGGGTTCTAAAGTGTTCTTTTAGATACTGCATTTAATAAGATAAAAATAGTTAATACAGGCAGAATTAGTATTTCTGAGTTTGGGAATTTTAAGTATTATACAACAATATGTCAGCCCATCTTGTTTAATGTTGGAATGTGGGTTTAACTATAGTGAGGTTAACAGTGTGCAGTTACTTGTTCTCTGTGTGGCGGTGGATATTTTATTTGCTTGCTTGAGGCAAAAATAATCTGATACTGCCTGTTCTAGAGAGCAGCTATTGTGCTTTATATATTGCTGTGTTTTGGTACAGTTTTTTTGTTTTATTATGACCCTGCTTTCCCACAGCAAATTCCACAGTACCAAATAAAAATACATAGACTTCCGTTGTCTGAAATACCTCTTGGGCTATTCTTCCTTTGTGGAAGTAGCTTAGTAGAATGGAATAGAACCTTAATGCCATAGATATGTGTGTCTGAAAAATGCTGAGAAGCGATTGACAAACTCTCAGTTTTGTTGTCCATGAGCTTGGTATAGTATGTGTTGATAACTTTTTCACCATTTGCATGAAAAGATTGTCATAAACCAGATTTGTTGTACAAGAACAATATTTTTCAATCAGAAGTATTCTTACTCGGATTTAAATGTAGATCCCTGAGAAGAAAGTAATATTCATTTATAGTCCCACACTGTAACAAGTCCAGTAATAATGATCTCTAGGTTAGATCAAGCAAGCAAATTTTGGGGTACTGTTTCATTTCATTGGAGTACCTCAGATGTTTTTTATGGTGATATTGCAGAATTTTTGTTTCTTTCAGACTTGTGGAACAAAATCATTGTCAAAGCATTTCAACAATAGTACCACATATCTTTGGTTCTCTTGATTAAAATATTCTTGTCAATATCTTTATTTCAGTGAGCACTTCGGCATTCTTTTTCCTCTTATTAAGGAGGAAAAAAATGGGGGGAGGATAAAAAATTTGCAGTGATAATCACAGTTACTGAAGAATGAACAGAAACAAAAAGTGTCTGAAGTAACTTACACCAGTAAGGAACATGTAACAAATGCATTGCCAAAGAGATGGTGAATATTTTTAGACATTTAATCTTAACTTTTTGTTTAGATTTTGTAAAATAAAGACACACTGAGAAATAAAGCTAATGGTTGTGAAAAGCAAGTGAAGTAGAATAATTGCAGAACTTTGTTTTCATTGGAACAATATTTGACTTTGATTCTTCCTCTAGAGGAATGGAAATGCTTTTGCATCAAACATTTTAAGTATAGCTTCCATTCTAAATGGCATGGAATACTAATGTAACTGGAAAGTGATATATTTAACGCTTCTGTAAAATTAATGGGTTGAAGAGATATCTGTCAAAAGCATTATGTGTCCCTATTTATTTCTGTCATCTTTTCTGTGAAGGTAGTTCAAGAATACTCAGTATTAACTCTGGTGGGATTACTGTTAAAAAGTGACAATCTGTATAATTTAACCAGGAAAGCGTGAAATGTCTGAATCTATAGTTAAGCTAGTTTTGGTTAGAAAGTAGTATTTTTTACAAATGTTCGTAGACTGTAGTGTAATGGCATTGAGATAATTTAGTGTGAGTATCTTGAACTAGCCTTCCAAAGAAATAGGGAATAGCGATTATGGTAGTGAACTACTTACTCGTTGCTGAGCTCCTTCAGAATTCAGTTTCTCTGGAGTTTCTTAAAGCATGAAATATTACGTTAAGCTTGTAATGATTATTGTTCATGATTTATATTATGGGGCTTGAAAGTTTTCTTTTTCTTGTATACTTCTGTTGCTGCTTGCTTCCAGCTGCCAGTGTCCATAGAAGGATATATTCACCTACTTGAACAAAGCTTGTGTGTGCATACTGCTATTTGAGAATCTTTCAAAAAATCTGTCTCTCTTATATTTTAGAACCTTATCTGTTCAGAGTGTGGAGATGAATTTACTTTACAGAGTCAGCTTTCCATACACATGGAAGAACATCGTCAAGAATTGGCAGGCAGTAGGATCCACAGCTGCAAGTCTTGCAAAAAGGAATTTGAAACCTCCTCACAGTTAAAGGAGCATATGAAAACTCACTATAAAATCAGGTGACAATCATGGGATTGTAATAAAACGAGCAGATGTTTTTTGTTTGTTTGAGTTTTTTTTATGATGATAGCTGGGAAAGGCTGGAGCAGCATTTCCAGTCAGCCAAGTGCCATGATCTATGCAGATTGCTTCTTTTCTTTGGTGTGCTGTTATGAAATGGCATTTGTTTTTCAAAACCTTGCTAAAAGTAGGTGCTATTTTTAGAGATTTTTTTTTTTGTTTTTCTTCCCTTCTGCTTTTGTATTTAGGTACCCATACTAAGCGTAATTCCATCTGCTACCTATCTGTAATCGCAGGTTAAGTTTTTCTGATCCAAAATGATATCTAAGTATGTTTATTTGTGATTTTAAAGGCTCTTGGCAGTATGTTGAAGCAAATGTATATTAATTTTGCATACCACTTATTGTAATTGCAGAAGTCCTTGCTTACCTTCTGCAGAGAAATAAGTCATTCCGTGCAGTTTAATCATCTTTTGCAAGTGGTACTCATCACAACGTGCCATGAGTTTCTTGTAAACCTGAAAAAGCACAAAATGGAGGGGAAAAAAAGAGGCCTAATAAATTGTTCTTATTTTTTGTGAATATTTGTTGTGTCCTTTCAGCTTTCTAGTTTACTTTTAGGAAGGTGAAATTTACTTTAAGTTAAAAGAAAGAAAGTTAAAGAAAAAAGAACTTCTATTGCTATTGATTGAGTTTATACATTAAGAAAGGCTAAAGTTTTGACAGGTGATCTCTCTTTTAATCTGTTTATGTAAAAAACAGATGTGAAAAGTGTTGGCTGTTCCCAATTCCTTTCATTAGCAGGTGATACAGGTTGTAAGTCTTAATAATTGTGTTCCAGAAGGTTTAAAAATACATTGGTGTAGATTTCCATTTACAAACCAGACACTGAGGGTTTGAAGTACCAAGTTATGTTTGTATTGAGTTATATAAATGTGTAATATTACACACAAAAAACATTCATGTTGTGGACATCTGTGTAAGCTAGAATGAACAGATAAAGAATGGAGGAGTGACTATAATATAATATGATGGCTGTGATTTTGAGAGAGTATGATCATAGAATCGTAGAATGGTTTGAGTTGAAAGGGACCTTAAAGCTCGTCTAGTTCCAACCCTCTGCCATGGGCAGGGACACCTCCCACTAGACCGGCTTGCTCAAAGCTCCATCCAACCTGGCCTTGCATGCATTCCACATTCCACATTCTGACATAAATGTGATCTGTGTGCTCCATGATCATTTGTTTATTTTTCTAAACATGGGTTATTTCTGGATTCAGAGCTTCCTTATATGAGATTCACCTTATTCATCAGTTCGGATGTAAAAATATGTTGCATTTGTATTCAATAAACTATTGTCCGTAATGGTGCTTTGCTGTCCATTTGCCAGCAATACCAGTACAACCCATGTATGTGACCCAAGTTAATGAATTGTGCAAGTGTTCCTGCTCCACTTCATCACGAAGTAGCTCAGGCCTTCTGTGTTTCAGCAGAAATTATTTTGAAAGGAAAAATATGGAAATTCTGGGTTTTTTTATTATTTTTTTTACAGTCTTTTGTTATGGCTGAATGTGAAAAGATTAATTGATGAATTATGAAAAGTTAATGTTTGCTCTAACTTGTTTGACTGTATATAGTATGTTTAAAGTTCAGAGACATAAATCAATTTGATTCCTGCTTTTCGGTGTACAATCAGCTTTAGAAACTTTTTGTTATTTCAAATTACGAAGAATGTTGTTCCCTTAGAGTGTTTTTGGCAGAGTGGTTGCCCGTCCTAAAAAGGTATTTTTTCTGTCTCTGAATCATTTGAATGGAAAACTATTATGAAGTTTAAATTTAATATCTACCTTTTGCTAAAAAGAAAATGGTCATTATAACTCTAAGTGATGAAATACTTGAGAAGGTGATCTGATCGTCAAGGGCTGTCTCTACAATGGCCTAAACTGGGTATTATTTCCTTTAATAAAGTGCCTCAGCTATAGTTGAAACATATGTTGTTGCTCATCAAAGGCTGTGTTCTGACAATCAGGCTGATCTAGATCTGTCCTGAGGTGGCAAGAATAGGTTGTAACATCTGTGCTGTTCTATATCTCCTTTTCTTCAATGTTCAGTTGACTTTAGTCTGTATACTTCCGTCAATTTTAGTAGTTACAATTAATATGTAAAAGTAAAATACATTAGTTGCACTCGATGCTCACCCTGTTAGAGTATAACGAAGTTTAAGAATTCATGTATTATTTGAAGTAATTTGAAGGGAAAATGTGCTTTCCTTTAAGCATATACTGAATATTGATGTTCTGTTAGTATAGAAATATGCTGCATTTGAGCAGAAGTTTAATGATTTACGCGCAGACTGTTGCTTCGCTGTTGTTTTTCATGCTGTTATACCAACTTGTGTTTCAAGGTGGTGATGTAGTTTGCGCATCTGCTCAACATTAGCTAATTCTTTCAGTTGTTCAAAAAAACACCAAGTATTAAATTTGTGTAATTTCAGTTAGTTTTAAGCAGTACTGACAAGCTGGATTACTGTGTAGGTGTAAATACTTGGGCACTGTGGAAAATGTGGAGTGCTCTAGATACCATATTGGCTTGCCCACTGCCTTCTGGTTTCTGCTTGTTTAGCTGAGTTGTGATGATTTGCAGCTTTTTTTTTAATTCTTTTTTTCAGGCATCAAATCAGTTGTTGTTTTTCCCCATAGCTGTTGATGTTTTTCATCAGGCATTTAATCAGTTTGATCTGTAGAGAAATTAATTTTTAGAATAGATGTAATCTGGTTTTATGTGGAGGTTGATTTATATTTGAGGGGCAGTTGTGAATCATAGAATCACAGAATCAGCTAGGTTAGAAAAGACCTTTTAAGATAATCAAGTCCAACCATTATCCCAGGACTGGCAAGTCCACCATTAAGCCCTGTCACTGAGGACCTCATCTGCATGGTCTTTGAACGCTTCCAGGGACAGTGATTCCACCACTTCCCTGGGAAGCTTGTTCCAACAGCTGATCACCCTTTTGGTGAAGATACTTTTCCTAATATCCAGTCTAAGCATCCCCTAGCCCGAGGCCGTTACCTCTTGTATTTGGGTTGTTAAATTCTTGTCATGGACTAACAAGAACACATTGTCTTCATATTCTAAGGCCAGGTTGGATGAGGCTTTGAGCAGCCTGGTCTAGTGGGAGGTTTCCGTGCTTATGGCAGGGGGGTCGAAACTAGATGATCTTTAAGGTTCCTTCCAACCTAAACCATTATATGAGTCCATGAAAGTCTTGCAATGTTCAGGCAAAAGAAATGGAGTTTCACAGAGTTAAGTTCTCACCAGAATAATAGTTATAAAGTTGCTGTATTCTATTTAACAGAATTCACAGTGAAAATGTCTCTAGAGAATCTCTAAGATATATTGATTTTTATTACAGAAATAACAAATTCTTGGTGCTCACAGTTACTTAGAAAAGTTCTTTCTGTTCTTTTGGTATCGTTAAAGGGCTTGGTTTTTAACTGTTGCAGATTTTTACTGTATATTGTCATCAAATTTACACTGTATGTTAAGAAATGATGGGGTAAAATAATCATTTCAGAATAGTGTTTAAGATTATTTTATGTAAATTCCCTTTTTTGTTATTGCTTTAAAATGACAGGGTATCAAATACCAGATCTTATAACAGAAACATTGACAGAAGTGGGTTTACCTATTCCTGTCCTCACTGTGGAAAGACGTTCCAGAAACCGAGTCAGTTAACACGTCATGTTAGGATACACACAGGTAAGACTGTGGAAGGAATTATTTTAGTTTGCATTTGTTTTACCAAATTCAGTTAATCTGAGAAATGCTAAGTATTTTTCTCCCTATCTGGGCTTGAAATAGTATTAATACATTTGGCTCATGATGTGCTGTTACCTGTTGGTTAAAAACAACTTCTGTGTAATTCCTTTGCTTAGGAAATATACATGCTCTTAAAATTTCCAAATGAATATCATTAGAAGCAGTTGAAAAAAAATTAAGTACTTTATAGGTTTCAGTTGTTACAGAATGCCAGTTTTGGTACTTAAAGTTTCAATGGGCTCTGAAATTAGAATCTCTAGATAAGGGCCTGTCAGCTACTCTAAATAAGGTCTTATGTACTTTAAGGGAATAGGTTCTAAAATTTACAGTTCACAAAAGAGCAGAAGTACATGAGCACGAACAATACTTTTAACATAGTAGCCTTGTTTTTGTTTCTTGATTGATTTATTTTATTTAAAGTTACTACCATATATATATATTGTGTACCTTAACTGCCATTTTCAGGATGTCCAATGTGAGCATGGGAGGTGGCAAGCCTAGATTGTAATTTTGGTATTTGAAGGAGTTCAGATGACTGTTCAAATTTGTAGAATGAATAGCAAATGGATTTTGCTAAATTACTGTAATAAAAATATGCATGTTTAACCCTAAAGCCATTGAAATAACTGAAAAATGCCAGCCATAAAATAATATAAAAGTCTTTGAAGTGTACCGAGGACTGTGAGAATAGTTCTCATGTTGCAACCAGCTATACATAGTGTAGCAGGATTTTGGCTTTAAACAGAACAAAACCTTCTTTGGAGATGCTCCAGTGATGTGCAGTGTGTATGTGTTTTCCATCTTGTGAATAAATTGTTGTGTAGTTTTTAGCTATTTCAAGTAGTCAGTTTTGTAAATGTGCAATATTGTTTGTGTTAGCAGTCTGTTGTTCAGTGAATCATAGAATCATAGAATAGAATCGTAGAATAGTTACTGTTGGAAAGGACCTTAAGATCATCTAGTTCCAACCCCCCTGCCATGGGTAGTAGTGTGATGAATTGCCAAGAATGACTTTGTTTACCAAGGAAGAAAAAAAATTCCATTGCATGACTGTTTCTTAAGAATCTTAAGTTTTATAGATCCAGTTATAGAACAGTAACACAAGAGGTCACCATTGTACCTGCTTTAAAACTTGCCTCAAAGTAAAATCTCAAAGAAGTAATTGAAACTTAAGTTTCTTATTTTAGAGTCTTGTTGCTATTTGATACATTGTTTTAGCTTGTTCTAGTCAGAATTAAAGAAACAGATCATGGTTACTTGAGGACACTTTTCTAAAGCTCAAAAAGTTCAAGGGCATTTATAATTATTTTGAAGAATAAAAAGACATCTGTCTATTGGAAACCAGAGACAAAATGTAGTCTCTATCTGCACATGATGGTAGGTCATTTTAAGTTCTAAGTAGCTAGTGAATACTCATTTAAGTTGTGAGGCATGTTATTACTCTGTATCTGCAGACAATATGTCTGGCATCTAATTGCTTGAGGTACTGTAAAATATGTAGGAATGAAGAACTCTGCTTTAAAGAATTTAGAATACTTAAGTCTGTAATTGTTAAAAGAGCATGTCAGTGCTACACGTACATTACATTAGTGTCTTAATTGCCATACTTTTTGCACATAGCTATTAATTTCAAGCACTTACACCCTTTGGGGAAAAATTAAGTCTCAGGGATTGCAAATCCTTTATTAATAATTAAGTAATGAACTCCCCTTTCCCCTCCCAAATCTGTATGTTATAAAGTTATACTTGAGAACTAGAGAAATTCCACATTTTTCCACAGTAGAATTATAATTTTATAATTTTATAATGACATTTACTTAGGCAAACTTTACCTGAAGCAATTCTTCTATGTGTCCACCAGAAGCTATTAGTGGAAGCTAAGCTTTTTACCTGTGAAAGCCCAGTAGGGATTTTGACACTTTATTTCAAGAAGGTTTGAACCAGTGTTTTGTATTTAAATCTGTAATTAAAAATATACTGTTCATGCCTGCAGACCTTAAAGCATCTTCAAAAGCCATAAGCAACAGAACAGAAAATCAGAGTTGACGCTATATGCTTGTTATCTGTTTCAAAAAGCAGCTGCTTTTATTTAAAACAATGTGAATTTAATTAAGAATTAATAATCTTATACTTGATGTAATTACAGCTATGTAATTAGATGTCATAAAAATATTCATTAAAAGTGCTTTAGTGTGCATAATATTTACCACATGCTAGTACTTACTGGTATAGCAGACATAATGTACAGCATGCTGATAGCGGTTTTGCTACAGAAATGTGCAAAAGCAAGTATTTTCCAGGTCCTGGAGTTAATCACACCTAAACTATTTCACTAAGGAAAAAAGGACTACTGAGTTCACAGTAGTAAATTAACACATGGTTGTGAGAAATGAGCTTCGTTCTTTGTGTGCTTAAAATATATTTTTGTAATATATTTATGCAGTTCTATTATGTTTTATAACCTAAAATTTCTTTGTGGAATTTTTCATACTTAGTCTGTTAATGTACAGAGAAGTCGTAAGTGTGCACAGCACTGAGAACACCAAATCAGGAAATAGTGGCAGCATTCCTGTAACAATATAGCCTAGTTGTTCTTTAATGTTTAGTAGCAATATGAACATTCAGAGTTTTAAAGTTATTTTCTGAGTAGGGCTCTACAGTGTTTTTTTATAAGAAAAAAAATTATTGCAAATTTTCCATAGGAAGTTGTAACGAATGAATGGCTGTTTCCTGGGGAGTGGGAACCATAGGCCATCTTTTCCAGTGTTGCTGTAAGACTTTTTAATTTTAGACTAAATAAAATGTTAAATTTTTGACAGTTATTTAGTACTGTCCATTTCACCCCCTGGTCCTCCATGTTTCCAAGCAATTTGATGAGATTTGATGTAAAAGAATGACATATGTGGGTTTGTTTTTTCTTCTCTGTTTCCCTTTTCCTCCAGTGGTTTTGGATAGCAACTTCTGAGATCTTCCAAACCACAAGTTGACTGAAGTGATCCTAAATAATCGTTTCATACAGATTTAATTTGTTTCATCAATTTTAACAGATAATTGTCAGCTAAGTCATAAGACTGTTTCACAAAGCTTCATCAGAGTAGATGCTGACATTGGTGGTTGAGGTACAAAACACCCAATAACATATGTTTCTGAGTTTGTATGTGTGTACTTGCAGGTAACTGTATGAAATATTCTAGCTGATACAATTTTTAATTTAGATCCAGGTGACTGCTGATATTTACTTAAAGCACCTTACCGCATATCCTTTTTCCTCTCAGGTGAAAGACCTTTCAAATGCTGTGAATGTGGAAAAGCCTTTAACCAGAAGGGGGCATTGCAGACCCATATGATCAAGCACACTGGCGAAAAACCCCACGCTTGTGCCTTTTGTCCTGCAGCCTTTTCTCAGAAAGGCAATCTTCAGTCACACATACAGAGAGTTCATTCAGAGGTAAATACAATTATTCATAAAGCGGTTGGTGCTAATATACTTCTTATGTCATTTTCAGTATTTAAATTGTCCTATTTTCTGTTCCTATTGCTCTCTGGTGCTTTCTGTAGCCAGTATGGATTTACTGCTATAGTATAGATTCTAGTTTGTTGGTTTTACCTGCAAGCTTTCCTAAAATAGCTCAATCTGAATAAATGTGTATTTAGGATAGCTAATTTGCCATTGTCTTTTCAGTACATTGATAGATTAAGAAATGATTAGTGGGTGTAGGTATATAAAAACGTATGTGTCAGTCTTGGGAGAATGAGGGCTAGAATCAGATGAAAGTAAGGCAAAAGCAGCAAAGCAGCAAATGGTGAAAAATTTCAAGGCCAAACAGCAAACCAGTAACTCCATCATAGAGCACCCTTGCAATTTGTCTTTGAAGTACATATCTTGCAGCCTTTTTCAGAGGTTTTTCAGTTACAGGAAGAAAATTACAAAGTAAGATAAAAAACATTGTTGTCTCAGACCTCTTTATGCTGTTTTTTTCTTCTTTGTGAGAGACAGTTTTTAAGATTCAAAAGGTGCTGCTGTGATAATGTAATACAATCTTCTGAGCAACAGTGGCTATGTAACTTTGTTCATTAATTTCCTTGATGACTTCAGTGATCTGTGCTTGGAAATAACCATAGAAAGAGACCTAGTTTTGATTTGGAAGGTTTGAAGTGATAGAGGCAGTGTTTTGTTTGGTTTTTTTTTTTTACCTGCATGCAGAATATCATCGCTGCTCTCACTTTTTCCCCTAAGTCTGAAATTTGCTTTCTTGTTTTCCATTTTTGTGTTATGCCAATAAGTCTTATTTATTGGATTCTTTTATTAAGGATCCTTCTAGTGTGTTAGTTCCTTAATTTTAGGACATGTCTTATTAGTATGTCTTAGTGGTTTGCATTATGCTCAGTTCTATTAAGTCATATGTTTGCATTTCATATAGCTTTGTGAGACTAGTCTTCTATCACAATGTGTAGTAGCTTTTGCTACATAAATTAACCAACATTAATGATTTGCATTGATTTTTTTCAATATTATAAGATTGTTGGAGAGCAAGCAAAAAATATTTTCACTTTTTTCTCTGTTACTGTTATTAAAAACAAAAAGCCGTGGGATAGGGGGCTTTAAATAAATGCTACTTCTTGATCACATCCTGTGCTGTGTTTTATGTTCCTAAGCCTGCATTTTAGTTACTGCTTTGGGTCATTTGTTGATTTTTTTTTTTTTTTAATTATTTTTTTTCTTAAATTTATTTATTTTTTATTTCTTTCTTGCTGTGTTACTGTTTCCTTCAAGACTGCATGCACAACTCTTAATTCTTCATTTTTTCCTGAGGCAGTCACAAAATAACATTACAGGTGATGATGAAGTTGATTCTCACTTTGTGTATTAGTGTTTAGCTGTACCATTTTTTTATTAGCTGATATCTTTTTCTGTAAGTCTTGTTACCAGTTTAAACTGCTGTCAGAAAATAAAAAAACTGTACCATACTGCAAGCAATGCAGCATGTTTTCCTTAGCTTTGTATTTTCTGTGTATTGAAAGTACTGCGATGGATCTTATTGCTATGTGATAGACTGAGGATGAGAGGCAAGTGAGGATGGTTGGAATCTGCAAATTTAGCTGCTTTAGCTGTCTCAACAGGTTGTCTCAGAAGTCCAAACCAGGTTGCTGCCAATTGCTGTGTGTTCAAATTCAATTCTCTGTGTTGTTTTTTTTGACCCAAGAAATTTATTTTATTTTTTTATTGGAAATTTGTAGAAAAATACTTTTGCAAAAGCAAACAAGAGAAAGCCAAACTTTGAAGAGCAACTCTCTGCACTTTTCATCTTCCTATTTCCAGACTTCCATTTTTATTACGTATGATGCTTTGCTTTCAGGCACATCTTAAATGATAAAGTTACATTTCAGTTTTGTTTCGAAGTGTGTAACAACAGGAAATTGTAAGGAGGGAAAAGTTTGAGGCCTCGTTTGCCAGGTGGATTGTTTTGTTCTCTGGTGCTTCCTAATGTTGAGAAGTGGTAATAGAAAATGACGGTCATGCACGTAGATTACAGTGGACTTGATGCATGAGAGATAGCAAACTAATTCCATAACTGGATATCAGAAACTATTTTAGTTCTTATAATCCCATAATATATTTATTATATGGATAAATAAAGAAAACCATAATATTTGGTAGGTGTAGGGAAAGTTTACTCGATTTTTTTGTTTGTTTTATTGAAGGTGAAGAATGGGCCTACGTACAACTGTAGAGAATGCAGCTGTATCTTCAAAAGCTTGGGTAGTTTAAATACACATATCAGCAAGATGCACATGGGTGGTCCACAGAATTCTGTGAGTGCTTCAACAGATGTATCTCATGTTACAGCGGTAAGCATTGCTTGCTATAGTTTGAAAATGCCTTTAAGAGTTTTTAATTAGGTCTATATCTCAATTCCAACAATTCTTCTGATAGGTTAGAACTGAAAGACCTGTCGCTGTCTTTCATCTTTTTAAAGTTTTGTGTAATTTCTGGAATTGATGGGTGTGATTAAATATTGGCAGAATGTAAATTGGCTAAGCATATGCAAGAAAGGATTTGCTGTTTGAGAGTTTGGTTAAAAAAATAAAAAATTAATTCTGTGACTAAGTGAAATATAATTCTGGTGCTTACAGGCTGTGTAGGGAGGAAAGGTTTCTTCCTCAGATAACAGAAATGATTGGGAAGTTTTACTGAACAATTAAATTTAGAACTTATTCAAATTCAGATTTAGAACTACGCAAATGAACTAATTTTCAGAAATCAGTTGTTTATACAATTCTAGTCAGTGGGAACACATAATGGTTTCTTCTTCTGACTATTTCTGATAACTTGTTTTAAACGTTGGCTTCTTATTTGACAGATCATAAAGGAAAAAGCTTTCTTGGAAACACCGAATGTTTTTCTTTCTTTACCAAGATAACAGAAGGAGCTAAAATTCAGAAAACACTTCTGGTTTCATAAGACTGATTTATTTTTTGAGCCAGTGCATAATTAATATATCATACTACTTCCTTTTCTTTGAATAGAGCTACCTTTTCTATCTTTATTCAACTCCATTTTGCAAAATTTCCAGTTTCTGTGCTTTAATAATGTTCAGTGGATTACAAGTAATATCAGACTTTGAAGAGGAGGGTTAAAATTTAAAGTTTCAACTTCATTTTTCAGCTGTATTATGGTAAAAACAAGTGTCTGTTTTTTTATAAGGCAGATGCTGTTTGTTTCTTCTGGTTAATTAAAAAAAAAACACTAATGTGTCCTGTGTGCTTGCAGGAGCATACAGTCTGCATCTTTTTGTACATTTCTACATTCCCAAGCCTAATCTTAAAAGCAGGATGGAAAAGAATTCCTTCATACTACTTCATGTTTGCTTACCCTGGCCAGCTCTATTTTTCTTGGATTGTTTTGTTTAAATATTTGGCATTTGCATTGTTTATTGGCATTACAGCGGTGACTTGTTATGAACTTTGCTGCATGCATACTTCTCTACTTGCATCAGAGGGGAAAAGTAAAGAATACCTCCCTATACTAGTATAAGCAAAATGGAAGGAAAAAATAATCTTTCTAAAAACATAGGCTAAGAAGTTGAACAAGGAAGAACAAAGATAATAACTGGCATGCCAATTGCCTGTTAGAATCATAGAATCGCAGAATAGTTAGGGTTGGAAAGGACCTTAAGGTCATCTAGTTCCAACCCCCCTGCCATGGGCAGGAACACCTCACACTAAACCATCTCACCAAAGGCTCTGTCCAGCCTGGCCTTGAATACCACCAGGGATGGAGCATTCACAACCTCCCTGAGCAACCCACTCCACTGCCTCACCACCCTCACGGTAAAGAATTTCCTCCTTATATCCAACCTAAACTTCCCCTGTTTAAGTTTTAACCCATTACCCCTTGTCCTATCACTGCAGTCCCTAATGAAGAGTCCCTCCCCAGCATCCCTATAGGCCCCCTTCAGATACTGGAAGGCTGCTATTAAGTCTCCACGCAGCCTTCTCTTCTCCAGGCTGAACAGCCCCAACTTTCTCAGCCAGTCTTCATATGGGAGGTGCTCCAGTCCCTGATCATCCTCGTGGCCCTCCTCTGGACTTGTTCCAACAGTTCCATGTCCTTTTTATGTTGAGGACACCAGAATTGCACACAACGCTCCAAGTGAGGTCTCAGGAGAGCAGAGTAGAGGGGCAGGATCACCTCCTTCGACCTGCTGGTCACACTCCTTTTGATGCAGCCCAGGATACGGTTGGCTTTCTGATCTGCAAGCGCACACTGCCTGCTCATGTTCATTTTCTCATCGACCAGCACCCCCAAGTCCTTCTCTGCAGGGCTGCTCTGAACCTCTTCTTTGCCCAACCTGTAGCTGTGCCTGGGATTGCTACGACCCAGGTGTTGGACTATTAAGAGGATTATGCTTTTCATTTTTAATTTTAGATCTGAAACTGCAGGTATTTAGTGATTTTTATTGCTATAGAAAGATGGTGCTTTTTTAGATTAGCACTGGCGTTCTCAGATGAGAACTGACTTCTTCATTCTGCTCAAAACTTGCAGATCTGCTTTAACAACAAATCTCAGTATGATAATTCTCTTCTGAAGTTTAAGGTCAGACTCTGCTGTTCCTTGCTATGTACTTGCGGATAAACAATGAGTATGCCCTTAATAAATATACTTTGCAAAGGCTGAAGTCTCCTGAAGTGCTGTGCTACCAAAGAATGTATTCTTTTGTTATACATGAATACATCTTTCTCTCCCTAGTCTCCATACTGTGGGAAAATGAACTGTACTACTTTTTTATGTGATATTAGCCATGTTTTTCTTTTTTATTTTTTTTGTGTGTGTGTGCGGAAAAAAGAAAACTTTCTTTTCATTTCTTTGTAGGATTCTGTCACCCAATCTTTAGCAACATCCCCCGCTAATCTTTTGCAACCTGTTGATAACAAATGGAAGAATGTAAGTGTAGAGGTTTTGTCATATTTTGTCAAGCCTAAAAGTGGGAGAAACTTTTTAAACTTTGATTTAACATGGTGAAAAAGTATATGCAACAGTCTTTTGTGATAAGTTGATCAGCTGATACATGGAAGGCAAGCTTCTTGGTGAAGGCAGCTGGTTATTTAGCAATGGAACAGATCTTGAATAGATTGTATTCCCTCTTTTGTTATACACTCATGCTTTTGCATATAATTCTGTTCATTAGCTCTTGAAAGTGGAGTCAAATGCCTTCCTGCATAAAAAGACCACAGGAGAGTAGCACTCTTAAAAATACTGGATTATTCTGCTCTGACTTCAATTCACATTGATAGCATAGTTTGGGTGGAGAGTGAAAGAGCTGTTTTCATGCTGCTTGAGATGGTTGGAATTGAGGCAGCACTGGAATCGTGGGGCTCAGGAAGAACCCTGGAGCCAAGGAAGTATGATGCAGGGGTTACTTTCTGGGACCCTGTAGCAAGCAGTCTTGATGTACAGGCAGGTCTTTATGTGCCAGTCACAGTGAGAGCAGTAGTGTGTTTTGTTGCAGCTATGTAGCATGTTGTTTGTTAGCTGCAGGTTGGAGCATGGTATATTAGTGACAGTCTAACTTCACCTGCATTCCACCTTTCACAACATCAGCCACTGATACTCTTCTTGTGTACTAGAATTCACAAAACCAAGGACTCAGAAATCTGGCAGTGTTGCTTTAAAGTCACCATAACCAGTCTATCCACTTTCTTTATATCTTGACTCTGAATTCATTGTTCAAGGACCAGTTAACTTACAGATAGACAGAACTGATATGACCTAATTAATTGCTAATATTTTCTGTATTATATAAATAAATAGTTATACTATGTTGCTTATTAAATTTTTAAAAATACTAAAACCAGCCGTTCTTCAGAAGCAGTTTATTTTAAGCAGGTTTTCATTTTTTCATTTTTTTAACAAGTTGAAATAGTTTTCTGTTGCTAAAGAGTGCTATGAGAAGTGATGCCTATTTCTTTTGGGGGGGGAGCTGTGTGTGTGTCTGTGAAAGCACATGTCTGAAAAGAAGTTAATCATTAACTTAGGGTATACTTAAAGTATACTGGAGTAAATGTAACATATATTCCTAAATAATGAAGCTTTAGAAAATTACGATCTTCATATACTTGTGCCAAGTTCATGTTCTAGAAAGAGAGGAGCTTGCCTAGAATGCAGTCTGTCAATTCATATTGATCTCTTAGAAATCACTCTTTTAAAAGAAGTATGATTTAATACTTAAGTATATTGAATATTATTTAAGTTCAAGTTTTGCATTTCTCATTTGACTTTGTTTTGTGTGTGGTAGTTTGTATTCAAAAGCTGTCCAGTAAATCGAGTTTCATAGAGGAGCTGATGACCTACTTGTTTCTCAGGAGTCAAGAGGATGGGTTTTTTTGTTTCTTTGGGGTTGGTTGGTTGGTTGGTAGGTGCTTGTTTTGTTTTGTTTATTTGTTTTGGTTTTTTTTTTGTTTTGTTTCATTGAATCTGAATATTGAAATGAGTCTCCTGCATCAGTGTGTCATATTGTGTGGCTCCAATTTGGAGCAACAGATCCCATTACCCACTGTTCCTGCATTCTTGCTGACCAATTGAGAGAAATGCTTTAGTTCCATCTGTAGTAGTAGTGTCTTCAAAAATGTTTCTTCTCCAGAGCATGACTTAGTAACTGCTAAGCCACCAAGCAGTTTAAGTCTGACCCTTTACAGAGTCAGTGTCAGCTTAGGTGTGGTGGATTTAAGAACCCAACCATGCTTTGCTAGTCTAGCACTTAGAGCAGAAACCTGAACTCTCCTTCCACTTGCTAGGGTACCTTCTATTTTTACAATAGTAACTATATACTGAAACCCATATGGCAATCTAGTGGAAAAGGAAATATGGCATCACATCAAAACTAATGCAGACAGGCCTCCATGCTAAGGTGAATCAGCAGCAATTTTGTTACATGTTTTCAGATATTCCTCCTTTGATGTACTGTCTGCTTGTTTCCATGCCTTCAGATGCACATCCTGCTTGTTGATGTGGAGTTGCTGTTTGTCTGTTGAGCAGTTCCTTAATTAACAGGTTTTTTCCTCCTGCTAAATGCTGGAAGAATTTTGCAGATTTCTAGTGTAGGCTTCTCACTCCACTAAAGAGCTTTTGTATCAGGAAAATGAATGATCTCTATCAAGAGCTGTTACACTCTTTAGCAAAACCCTTTGCTTCATTTCCTGTTTACTGCAATGAAAATGCCATATAGTGTATTTTATTTTGTAAACCACATATTGAAATGTTTATAGCACTTTTGCAAAATTGGATTCTGAAGAAGTGGAGTCTTTCCATCTGTCATGCTGGTGAGGTGAAAAAAGGTGAAGTAATGGTTAAATTGGCAAAATAGCAAGTGCTATTTCACGTGCGTGCAAGAGAAATGAGATAAGGGTTTGTTTTAGATCATCTCAGGAGAAGGCATTAACACTATTTCATCAAATTTGCAGGACCTAACTAAGTTAAGCTAATTTTTCTTAACCATCTCGAATATGGTGACAGTGTCATTTTTAACTGTCCAGTGTAATTTATCAGTATAGGACAATCTCAGGGGAGTTTTCTGATTGGAAGAAATATCATGTACATGAAGTCTAAGAGTATTCCTGGTTAAAAACTACCTGAAAGAAGATAGTGTTTTATATATATATGTGCATGCTTGGAAGTGATTATTTTTGGAAGAGAGAAATGAATATTAGAAGCAAATATACAGTGTGCTCTAAGGAAAAGAATTATGGGGCTAGCCATTACATATTTTTGTTTTGTGCAGTAAAATAAATTATTGAAAGTATTTGTTTCAGTAATGGCATACTTATGCAGTCTATTTGTTATAAGAAAAAGAAATTTATGAATGACGGAGAACAGAAAGAGTCTGTATGTTTGCTTTTAAAAAGAAGTACCAAGGATTTTTGTCACTTTTTCGTTTCTTCATAATTGTTACTAAGGTAGCCTCAGATAAAATTATCAAATCAAAGATTACGAAATTTGGCTGTTAGACTTCAAGGTGGTTTTAGTATTTTGACACAGCTCCATGTATATTTAAAGTTTTAGAGTATAAAGAAATTCATCCAAAGCTAAGAGATTTAGAGGGCTGAAAGTTGATGGGAAAAAGTTAATGGTTTGTTCTGAAAATTTTTGATGTAACAAGACAAGAACAATACAAAAAAATCTCAACTAATAGAAGGTTATTTTCGTAAATGACTTGCTTTAGTTAAATGTGAACTTTAAAAGGACAACTGTGCCAGTGCCATTTATTTGTTTTGTAATTACTTTTCATGTGACCTCTACATGTGGAATTGAGTATTCCCTCTATTTTCTAAACTGATTGAAGGTTCAGTAGTTACGGTAAATGTAATTCAAGCTGTAAGTTTACAGTTTTGTAGCTTGGGAAGAACTCCAGAAAAGGGGTATACAGAAGCAGTTCTTGAGTAAGTAAGTAAACAGCTCTGTATAATTCTTATGTCTTAGTCAAGTGGACATCCTTGTAGTGGACAGTTAACAAACATTTGAGATGAGGAAGCTGAACAGTTCTTACATCCTTTTCATCTTCCTTTACAAATGTACCACTGTATATTACAGGCCACACATTTTCGGTCTCCACTTCTTCAACAGCCAGAAAACCAGGTTTCTTCAGCTACTGCTCACCAGGGTCAGCAGGCTGTAACTGATGTCATCCAGCAGCTCCTTGAGTTATCAGAACCAGGTCCTGTAGAAAATAACCAACCTCAACAACCTGGTCAGCAGCTCAACATTGCAGTGGGAATCAATAGAGATATTTTGCAGGTAAGAGCTCTGCGTGAGAACAGCTTTCCATTTCAGTGGATTCCTTCTTGTTTTTGTTTTAGTCAAATTTGTTCTCAGTATGTTCAATTATAGCATTCCTTCTACATTTTTAAATGGTTTATCAGTCAAGAAAGACTTGTAAAGATCTACTGAAAGGGTATGGAACACACCAAGGTATCTTTGTACAATATTACAGAAGCAAGGTTATAAATACTGATCATATGACCCAGAAGAAAGCTTTAAGCGTACATACCCATACAATGACATTTCATTGATTCCTTTGGCTTTCTTTTTTTGTTGCCTAGAAGCATTTTCTGGCTTGTCCTTAGATTAGGCCATGCTTAAAACTTGATGACGTTTAAAAGGGAAAAAATAAATATTTTTATCTGGTTAAAAAATGAGAATGTATACGGGGCCTTTATCCTGTTTTAATTAATAAGGGTTATTTGAATATTTCCTATTTGTGCAAGAAAATTACTTCCCGGCTTGACCAGTGATCTTGTAACCATTATGCTGTTCTAGATACTGGCAGTAGGAGATGCTTTGTAACAGAAGAGGTGCAACTGCCTGTGCTTGTAGTGCAGCCTCCATAGAGGCATAGGATAGAACAAAAACTTCTTTAGTATTGGTGGTAGCCAGCTAACTTTAAGCAATTTCGTCATCTCTGGTCTTCTAAGTACCATTTAAATTTCTTTTTGGAAGACCTGAAAGTTACATGTAACTATGTGTATGAGTTCTCTAATGTCTGGAAAGTAATGTGTGGTTGCAGCGAATTGCAGCATGAAATGTAACTATTATCTTGATAGATTTTTTTTTTTTTTTTTAAATTGGCCTTTGAGGTTGGTTCTTGAAGTTTTTGTATAAGCATTTAATCACTGATCGTATGGATGGGCTTCAAATTTGACATTTGTGCAGAACTGTTCTGTCATCTAGTAGGCAGAAGAGATAGCTGTATGTTCCTGGGAAATTCTTGATTCTATAGAAATAATTGGCATTTTTCTGAAAGGCAGATGTTGGAACATGTACTAGTGCAGGAAATCCAACTTAAAATCTCACAATCGGAAGTCAGTGTTGTGTAAGAATGTTTTTGCAATTTTGAAATCAGCTGATATTTTGAGAGGTTGAGACATTTAATTCTTCATTTATAGTTGTGATATATCTTATAAATATTTGCTTGAGAAACATTGTGACAATAGTGAAATGTTTCTTTCTTAACCTAGAAGTATTTTGTTCTTTTAGCAAGCTTTAGAAAACAGTGGGTTGTCTTCAATTCCCGTCTCTGCACATTCTACTGACTGCAGCCAAACTAAGACTCCTGGGGCACAGGATCAGAACCCAGATGTCCAGACACTTTCAAATCATCAGGCTGACTCTAATAATGCAGAACAAGATAAGGAGCAAGAGAGTACAGATAAATTGGATAAAAAAGAGAAAAAGTTTATTAAGAAGAAGTCATCATTTTTACCTGGTAATGTTGCCACTGCCTGCTGCTCTTTGTGCTGTAGGGTCTGTAGTATGTGTGGGTGTGTTGATGGCTTTATAAAGGAATTTCCCAAAACGTATTGTGGATGAGTTAGAAATTTCATTTACTCTTGTCTAAACCATTGTATTTGTGGAAGTTGTGATCAATAGGATTTAAAATTTTCACTGTACTGGTGCAAAACCATGTCAGAATGGCATTAAGTGAAGTTATGCTGTCAAATCTTCTAGATTTAAACCAGTGGAATTTATGGAAAAGGACAAAAAAGAATATTAATCTTTTTGCTTTTTTTCCCATCATCCTTCTCTGAGGATTGGGATTTTATGGTGTGTCCCATAGCAGAGTTCTTGGAAGCACTACTCTTCCTCTTTGGAAGTGAGGCTTTACAGAGGCAGAAGTGCAGTACTGCTGCAATCATGCAGATTGTCACTGAACTAGGCCATGTCAGGAAGGATGAAGGTTGGCATTATGTATAGTACTTCATGTCACCTACGTTGGGAATCACAGTGCTGATTTATTACATATTAATATTGCACCTCCATACTCTGTTGTGGGTATGCAAGCCTGGATTTTGTCTCCATGTGCATAAATGCAACTTTAGTTAGCATTAAGGTTGCTAGAAGGTTTGTTCCAAACATAGCCATCATACCTTAATGGCTGGCCTGGTGGAGACAGTGCTAAAATAAGCAGTCGTTGAGCTCTGTCGGTAGTATCTTCATAGCTACACTGTTGTTACTTTTTTTCTGTACAAGGGAGGCAGAAATTGATCCAAAATTGAAAACTCATCCAGCATAACTGTGCTAAAACTCAACATTAACTTTTTCCTCTGGTAATAGTAACTACTTTGTTCCATGTGTGTAACAATAACAACTGTTTAATTCTGACTGCAAATGAAAATAGAAGATTTCTACAGTACAGTGAAACACAGCCACCTTTATTTTTTGATAAAATAACTTAATCAGCATATTGATATAGTTTACAGAAAAAACCCACTATATGAACCTATCTAAATGAATGAATAGATGATATTGACCAACATACATAAATAAAAAACCCTGATAGGATTTAGAAGATTCTTTTGTCATTTTTGCCCAGAATAAAACCTTTGGATCATAACTTCTGTGAGAAAGTAGCGTTAAATTGTAAATCTTTCTGAAAAAAAATTTCTCCTATAAAAATTTAGAAAATGTAATTAAAGTCTGAATTTGCAGAAGAAAGGCCCATATAAACTATCTGCCTAATTTAAATAAGTGTTTAGCACTTAAAGTAATTCAGTGTGGTTATGATTAGGGATTTAGATTCATTGTTGCATAATTGTGTGTTAATACTGTATTTATAAGATATCTAGTATATTGCATTGCAACTACGTTCTGTATTTCTAAGTGGCGTAAAAATTACGTTCTGTGGAGTCAGACATTTCTTAGCTTTATTTCCTTTTTTCCTTCTTTCTACTCTGTAGTATGAAAATGTTTCAATTTCAACAGGGTTCTCTTGGGCTTTATTGTTGTCATTCCAGTCCATCCCTATTTTTGTGAAGCATCTGATAGAGAAGTTAATTTTTGACAAAGTGTGTTGTAATGGCATCTATTTCACAAAATGTTTTTGTGATTTGATTGGTTTGCATAATACCAGTGTGGTGGAATTTCTGGGGAACTGCTGAAATGCTTAAACCACATTTATTTTGATGTTCCTTATTTTAGGTTCTATACGTGAAGAAAATGGAGTAAGGTGGCATGTTTGTCCATATTGCTCTAAAGAATTTAAAAAACCAAGTGATCTAGTGCGCCACATTCGCATTCATACCCATGAGAAGCCTTTCAAGTGTCCCCAGTGTTTCCGCGCCTTTGCTGTTAAGAGTACTCTCACAGCACATATAAAAACACATACTGGCATTAAGGCTTTCAAGTGCCAATTTTGTATGAAATGCTTTTCCACCTCAGGGAGTTTAAAAGTTCACATTCGTCTACACACAGGTAAGGCCTCAAAATTGCATTTGTATTTTCTGTAATGTGAGTGAAACCTTGAATGGAAAAAGATAATTGAAGTGCTTAAATTGTAGAGATGTCTACCCTGTCATATTATATCTGTCAGGGAATTAACCTGTTTTAATTTCTTACATAATGAACTTAATTTTTGTTATATCTTTCTAGTTTTTCATGGCTTTGGAACTTTGGGCTCTTAAAAAAGCCATGGACATTTAGTTCTCTGATTATGAGTCAGCTGTTGCTCCTTTTGAATATCACTATTCTGAGTGTGCTTTCTAAAGAGTCGTACTCTCAGAATTTGAATTCCGATTTTACTGACCCCCAGTCATCTTTTGTATTTACTCTGCATCATTTCTTCCTGCCCCTCTCCCAGACTTTTTGATAATTTCACTGTAGCACCTGGGACTATTTGTTTACCTCCTGTTTTGCCTTCAATAATAAGCTGTTGCTTCATATTTTTGCCAGCTTACCTGTTTTCAGTATCTTACACTGCATTTTGTAAAACGCCTTTGTTTGGTTTGTCCTTTATTGCACCATATATGATATCTTCCATATCTGTCTTTCTGTGGCTGAACTTCTCTCCTCTACATAGAGAAAAATGAATTTTCCACTCTTGGTGGACTACCCAGTTGTTTTCCACTTCTCATTCTTTGTTCTTGGAGGTCAGTCAGCTTTCAGCAAGATAAGCTTGTAAATGTGCTTCTCTTTCCTTTCATTCCTGTTTATGTATTTATATGTTCTGCAGAAGTGTCATTCACTGGCTATGTGCCTTTATGGTTTAAAGTCAGATGCCTTTAATCCATGAAATAGGATTTGATTCATCTGCAGAAAGTTTTTCACTTTTTTTTTTTTTGTAAAACAATATTTTTTTTCAGTTACTTCAGAGTCACCCTTACTCTATTTAAGAAGCCAGACTCGTACAAAGTGGCAAAAGCACTAGGTGCCTTGAAAAATACAGTGTGTTTACAGAACTCTACCATGTAGTTAGGCATCATTCAGTGCAATTGTTCTTGCTGTCGGAGATGTTTGCTTCTTTCTCTGTCTGGAAGATTAGATTTACTGGGTCAGATTCGAAATTCATCTAGCCCACTGTGCTCTCTCTGATGGCAGCATGTGGAAAAGGGGATGCCTACAGTAATGCTTCTTAGCAGTGTATGCTAATCTTTGGGTTGAGGGCTTTGTGAAGCAGGTTGTACCTCTGCAGTCGGCAGCACGTTGTAGATTTTTGTTCTGAAGACCATAGCTAATTGGATTTGAACCCATGTGAACCTGACATAATGAATTGAAATGTTGAGCTACGTGTTGAGTAAAGTATTGTATGGTGTTTTAGCTACTGTACTGTGAAGACTGGTTCATTTTTATTTCTTGTGCGTTTTTTCCACCTGTGATTTTATAGCACTTTCTTCATAACACTCAGTCGTGTTTCCTAGCCTTATAAGTCCAAGATTTCCCCTTCAGGAGAAGCTGAAAGTTTGTCAGCTTTGCCTCTCTCTGTAACAAGTTCTTCAGTATCCTTGCCACGGAGAAATTTCTACTGGGTTTTGCATTGCAAAAGTATTTCATAAATAATTCCTATTGGCATGCTTTCTATTATGTATCATTTGTCTATGTGTTTGATGCTTTTTTCTCACAGTTTTTTTAACGGTCTGTTTTGGAAGGACATTTGCTCTGCTATCTGCAATTCTTAGGTTAGCTTTTGGATCCCTTTGAAAATTGCTGTCACTTTTGCATCATCCAGTTTCCTGATAGCAGGCTTGCTTAAAGTGATGTGTTACAACCAGTTAGTACTTCAGCAATTCCATACTTAATTTTGATTGGATTTTATAGATCTATTTTGAAAATCTGTTTAACAATAAGCACCCTGACAGAAAACGAAGAAAATGCAGGCTAGATAACATGTATTCCAAAATGACATTTCTATGACAGCGGAAATAAAGTCACAAACTAATTTTTTTTTTAATCTTTTGCAGGTGTTAGGCCTTTTGCTTGTCCTCACTGTGACAAAAAGTTCAGAACATCAGGCCACCGGAAAACTCACATTGCTTCACATTTTAAACATACTGAACTAAGAAAGCTGCGACATCAACGTAAACCGGCAAAAGTTCGAGTAGGAAAGACGAATGCTCCAGTACCAGACATACCTTTACAAGAGCCCATACTCATAACTGATTTAGGTAAAGAGCGAGTAAATCCATGCTCTCTTGAAATTTAGATTTAACTGGAAAATACAGGGTTAATTATCAGTTTAATCAGAGCTTACTCAGAAAGATGCACTTTGAAATAAGTCATTGGAAAAAAAATCAGGCTTCATAAAACTGCCATATTTTATAGTTTGCTTGCACTAGTATTATTGAGAAGAGTCTTTCTTTTTTTATTTACAGAGAAATTGTATAATCCTTGCCAGAAGAAAAGAGTGCATTTTTATATTCCATTAGGAGAGGAGTTGAATTGGACTGTTGTTACAGAAGAGATGCCAGTTCATGACCTAGATTGTTCTTAAGATTATCGTTTATTCAGATTACATATATTAATGAGTCAGTGCATTATATGATTTTAGTGTATTTGTTACAATTGACTTCAACTGGATTAGTGGTAATAGTTCAAAAGAGAGCAGAGTAATTCTGGAATATGCTATAGAAAAGTAATGCAGTTATTTTAATTCTGTTGTAGAGTAATTGTTATAACATTACATAAAATCATGTTTTGAAGAAGGTGAGTTGTGCAGCCTAATCAAGACAATATGCATTCTTGTCCAGTAGAGGTCAGCGTAGTGGGCAAGGCATTTCCTCTTCATTATAATTTGACCCTGCCTTCTGTTTTGTGTAGTCATCTTAATATAGTAGAATGTTATATTGGTAATATCTTTATGTTATATTGATGAAAGCTTTCACTTCTTAAAGATCCTTTTTCTTTCACTGCTTCCAAGAATTACTGTATGCAAGAGAAGTGGTTATTTTGGTATCAGGTATATGAAACTTGAATTTTCAGAATAGCAACAAAACTTAGCCAAAAGCTTCAGATATTTGGATCACACAATGTTTCTTTCTTGAGTAAACCCTGGAAACAGTCCTGTTTCTTGATTTTAAAGAAAAGGCGTTCCAATACAATTGAAATCTGTGCAGTGAATTTCTGGGTTTTGGGAAAAAAAACAACAAAAATTTAAAAAGAAATACTGTAAAAGTTGTTTCCTGCAGGTACTGATAGCACATGAACTCTGCTGATACTGGAATGTTCAATGTGAAAATAAGAAGTTCCACCATTTGCCTAGAAGGTGTCATGTTTTTCCAACCCACAGACAATATTTCCATGGTTCCCAGGAAAGAAATCTTGTTTATCTTAGGCTAGTGCTAGAAACTAGCATTGTTGATCTATTATAGTGTTAATCTTTGAATGTCAGCTTTGAGGAAAACAAGTTGATACGTATTTGGCTTTTAAAAAAAAAGTTGAAATTATTCTAAAAGCCTATTAAAAAGTCTGCAGAATGGTACAATGTTTGTTTCATTTTATTGCATTAGTTGATGTTATTCATTGACTAGAAAATGCAAAATTTTATTGTAATTTTTCTAGCATCCTGTGGTTCTAAAGATGGAACTGATAGGAGGAAGACTACCTTTTTGTTGAATGTTCCGCTTGGAACTGTTTTACCGATTTGCTATATCGAGTGTAGAGCCACCTTTAACTATTCTAACAGTTCAGAAAAATGTTTCATTTATCCGAGTTGAGCAGGTTGAGTAAATAAATTGGAAGTGTTTTATTAGGATTTTTTTATTTCTGTTCCATTATGTATGTTGTGCAGGATTTCTGCAGTGCTTCTGCAGACCAGAGCCACTGTAACCTGGGATATGCTCACAAGTTAGCTGTCATGTATTCTAAAAGTTAACTGAATTACTCTGCTTTTATATGATCAAAAATAACTTGATAGCAAATATTTGTCATATGGAGTGTCTTGTCTTCTGATTTGGAGGCTTTGTGTCATCTCCTGTATGCCTCTACTAATTATCATCACAGAAGAGTGCCAGAAGGAATTCAGAAAGTAGGGTTGTGGGTTTGGTAGTGGCTTGTTGTTTGCTTTTTTTTTTGTTTTTGTTGTTGTTGGTTTTTTTTTTTTGTGTTGATGTTTTTTTGTGTGGTTTTAGTTTTTTTTTTGGGGGGGGGGGGGGTGTGTTCTTTTTTTTTTTTGTGTTTTTTTTTTTTATTTGTTTTAGGAGCAAATATTTTTACTAGACCAACAGAAGTTGGGGAAGATGAAGGAAGTTTTGGCATATATGTGTTTTTATATATATGTAAAAAGTACATATATACACAAAGTCTGGGGCAGATAAACTTGTTCTTTTTTCATTGTTGCCATATCTTCTCAAAATTGAGAGAATTTTCTCTTCTTGTCTTCTGCTTTTTTCAGTTACACTTGGAAGTCAGTAGAAATGCTTTGGGCATTCCTTTCTGGATATGAAACCTAGCATGCTAGATGAAGTGGCCTGAAAAAGGGAGAGAGAGCATAAAAGGAAAAACTTAGGGCCATAAGGGATCTTTTGCGTGTTTGTTGAGATTTTGCATCACTCCTTTAGCCTTGTGTATTAGTATTGAGATGAGTAGTTTTTAGTTCACAGATGTATGAATGATGAGTTTGTTTACTTGAGAAATCTGTTCCTGTTCCCATTCTGTCATGGTGCTTGAGATGATGCCCTTCTGCTGCTTCTGAGACAGCATACTCTTGCATTAGCAGTGAAGTGTTTAGTAGCAGGCACTTTTAACTGATTTTCCACATCTACACTTGAATGACTTCAGGATATAATAATAATGAGTTTTTGGAGGTGCCCAGAGAATTAGCAAGACTGACTGATTAGCCAAAGTTGATTATGTACAAATACAATAAATTTTCATTGATTTTATTTTTTTAGCCTTAAAGGCAGATATATGTATCATGGTATTTTGTACTTATCACAAAATGTATATTAAATATTTGTCAAATTATAATGTATATCAATGATACGTTGACCAAATGTTGTTTGGTTCAGGTGGAAGTTGATAGCGTGAAAAACTATTTGGTTAGCAATGAATTTGTAACTGTCAGTGTTAAAAAAAGTTAATGCCGGTTTTGGACATATGTGAGGCTTAATGTAATGAGGTGGACCTGTGGATGAAAGAGCTATCACTAAAATAGATACCATGTACAATACAGTATATAGAATACTAAATACGTCCACGCATAATTTTAAGTGCTGAAAACGTGCTCATTTTTTTCATATTCTTCCATACGAAAAGTTCAGTCACTTTTTTCAAATTCAGCTCTTCAGACTCCTGAAACTTTGGAATAAATTTACTAATTTTTCCTTTTTGTGTGTGCTTTTGTGTGCAGGTCTTATCCAGCCAATCCCAAGGAATAGCCAGTTCTTCCAAAATTATTTTAACAATAATTTTGTGAATGATGGAGACAGACCATACAAATGTTTTTATTGCCAACGAGCCTATAAAAAATCTTGCCATCTTAAACAACACATCAGGTAAAATAAATGCAAAGAACAAAGGAAATGTATGTAATAGATTTATGGAAATGTATGAAATTTGTATAGTTTCCACTGAAAAGACTTTTTTTTTTTTTTTACCATTGTTTAAATAGTGAATCGGTGATAATTGATTTTTCTGGTAAAATTGGAGGAGAGTTTGGATTAATTCATTTTGATGTGCAGTCCTAGCAGTACAAGTGCTTACTTCCACAGATGTATATTGGTAGCAAAACAGATATCTGTCATACTTCTTTATTATGGCATTTGATGTGGTGGTCATAGCCTTCTAAGGCCACTGTAATCGTAAACCACCTCTAATTTTTCCCAATTTTATTAAAACTTGTTTCCTTTATCTTCCATTTCACATTGCCTTCCTCTGAGCTCTCATGTCTGGGATGCTACAGTTGTAACCCTTAAAATTCTCATTGCACAGTGCACAATTTTCTAACCTGTCCTTGAGTCTGTTTTATATCTCTCTATAGTCTGAAAGGGAAATTAGCACCTCTGGAAGGAAGGGTATAGTGAGTGGGACATGTTGATAAAGAGTTTACCCACTTTAATATTGCTTTCATGGTCTGAAAGACTGGTTGTACTGTGCCTTGTTCAGGGGGTGTTCAGGATGTTTTCCCAAAAACTTTGCTACTAACTGTAGTAGTAGTAGTAGTAGTAAATAATATGAGGAGGACTGTATTTTTTTTTCCCTCAAAATTTTGTGGACATTCTTTTAGCTAAACTGAAGAAAATACATGTGAATGATAATACACTAGCCTGAAGACATAGTATATTATCTGGTGTGGAAAAACCCACCCCAAATGTTTTAATTAGGGCAGAGTAGGATCAGAAAAGGAGATTGGACTGTAGAACATAATTAAAACTGTCAGACAGCATTGCTTTGGACATGCTTCTGACTAGCATCACAGCCCTGCTAGTGGTGATATGCAGGTTGTTTATAATTTATTAAAGCTTTAATTTCTGAATTTTCTTAACTGAGGATTTTTCTGTCTGTACAGCAGTCATCTTAATTTGGTTTATTTTGCTCATTTTAAAGTCAGTAAAATAGTCTTTTAATAACTTCATAATTCAAACAGTTAAATCTACTTTAACTTCTGCTTTCTCTTAATAAGGTCACATACTGGTGAAAAGCCATTTAAGTGCTCTCAGTGTGGAAGAGGTTTTGTATCAGCTGGAGTTCTGAAAGCACATATTAGAACACACACTGGATTGAAAGCTTTTAAGTGTCTTATATGCAACGGGGCCTTCACTACTGGTGGTAGCCTCAGGCGACATATGGGGATCCATAATGACCTGCGACCATACATGTGTCCATATTGTCAAAAAACATTCAAAACATCACTGAACTGTAAAAAACACATGAAGACTCATAGGTATGTTTACAATTTTTATGGGAATCCTTCAGTGTATTTCAGCACTCTTTCCTTAAAAAGACTTGGAATTCCTCTGTAGCAAGTGCTGATAATTGAGTAAGGATGTTTATGGGTACCAAACACTTAGGTAGCTCTGAATGTAGAGTAAATTATGGTGTAAAATAGAAATTTATTCATGTAAATAGTTAGGATAACTGTCTTAACTGAAGCCATAAAAAGACCTTATATTTTTTTTTGCAGATACGAACTTGCACAGCAACTTCAGCAACAGGAGCAGTCTGCCTCTATAGATGATTCTACAGTAGATCAGCAGAGCATTCATGTTTCTACACAGATGCAAGTGGAGATTGAAAGTGATGAGCTACAGCAGTCAGAAGCTGTTGCAACAGATCAGCAGGCTATTTTAGAGTTAGACCAACAGCCAGTAGTAGGCACTGAAGAAACAGCACTAGAGCAGCAATTGGCTGATCAGCCTTTAGGACAGGATGAGGGTGAGTATTTGAAATGCTAAAGGTTTATAATGAGGTAGTTTACAAGTTCTCAAAAAACAAGTTCTCAGATTAACCTCACTTCGCAAGTTTCAATACAGTGCAAGGAAACAGTTGGGAAAATGAGTAAAAACTACCTACGTAAACTATATTGTACAATTTCTTTCATTGGTGTTTGTTTACTCTTAAGAATTGTTAAGACTGTTGAAGGTTTGCACCATTTAGCGTGTAATGAGTTGATAATTACTACAGGGGAATAGAAATAAAGCCTACAATAAGCAAAGATTTAAATACCTATTCAGCTAACTTAAGATTATTTTTTAATGCAGTAAAATTCAAATGACTCTTAAAATGTAGGTTTTTTTGAGAACAACTGAATTGTGCAGTTAATGACATATTTTTTTGTGTGATAATTTTTCCTTCTTTTTTTTTTCTTTCCTCCTCTTCGTTTCCCCATTTCAGATAGATTTGTGACATCCCAGCATGCTTTACAGGAAAACATCACTCAGTTTGAACAGCAAGCTATAACACAGCAGCCATTTGATCAACAGGGCTTATCACAAGGTTAGTAATAAATAAAGGTTTTTAAAGTGATTTTTGTAAATTAGACTTTACAGCATAGCTATCAAAACATTTGGAAAGTGGGCATCCACAGTCTAACTGCAATGCAGAGAACTTGCAAAAACTGTTCCTTAAATTAGTTTTTAAATTATATTTTGTAGAATATCTTGAATACTTAAATAGATTTTGCTCTTATGAGATTGTTTATTCATTACAAAATAGGGTTTACAGTTATTTGATGTAGGCATTTCATATTCTTTCCTTAACTGTGTTTGAAATTTCTGTGGCAGTAGGCAGTTTGCACAACTTTCCACCTAAGTATACATGCTTATAATCTGAGATGATCAGAAACACAGTCTCAAGATTTGATTGAGTAGCTGTTGGGATTCATTGTGGAAAAAAAAGTATAATCGTGTAGAGTTACGTAAAAAAAAAAACCATGCTTTCACCTAAGTGCAGCAGTTTCCTTTTGTATTTTGTAATGCTACATGAGTAAGGAATTACGATGTTGTAAACATTTGGAAATTTGTCTCCCCTGCAAAATACTGAAAAACGTGTAAGGCTTATGTAGCTTGCAGAGAATGAAGAAATGACTGTTTCTTTTGCTTTTCAGAGATGGCTTTCTTGAGTTGTTTGATATGAAGCTACTAGTGTGGTTTGTTGTTGGGTTTCTGGGGGCTTGGGGATGACGACAAGGCAAGGAAGGGGGCTTTGTTCAAGGGTGTTTCTGTTTCTCACTGTCTGACTAGTTGAATGGCTTTCTCCTTGTTTCTGACTCAAGCAAATAGGTCCATGTTTGTGTAACTGATTAACCAGTAACTGGTGTTCCATCTACTTAAACTTCTCTGTTCTTAATTTCATTCCCTTTTTATATGTGTCGGGTTTTTTGTAAAAACATAATTGGCTGTGGTAAGTTGCAAGACACTGAAGGAATGGTATAATTTGCTGCTGATTCTAATTCTCTAAGTTGTGTTGCTTTTTATGTAACTGAGCTAGAAAAAATAAAAGTCTGTGCCTATATTAAACAAGACTGAACCTGATCCTGTTAAATCCCTATGGATTGCTTTAATTGGTTAGCTTTTACAGTTTTCCAAATGAATCAGAAGAGAGTACAGGAAAAAAGGAAGTGCAGTTTTTCACTCTCTTTCTCTTAAGGGTGGGTTGTGGGTTTTGTTGGATTTTTATGGTCCTTTGAATTTGAAAATCTGGTATGTAAACCTTGTTTTGTTATCTTATTTAGACTTCAGTTTCTATGTATGGCTATTTCTCCATTAAGTAATTATTGAATACTGGTTGATTTCTTGGGAAGGGAGGAGACTCTTCTAGATCTCACTAAACAATTCTTTCATCATCAGAATCTAGGCTGATTGTTGATACATTCTAAAATTGGTACAGAGAATCAGAGCATTTGCGGTGTTTGGTTTTGTTTTTTAAAGTCTCATTTGTATAAGATGTCTCCTGTTCTACTTGGAATCTCATCCACAGATTCCCAACTCTTTGAAGTTTCCTTGAAGATCCTGGAGCCCTTCAAAATTTTTGAATTTCAGGTAGGTAAGCATTTGCGCGGATGCATGCGTTAAATTGGTCGACCCTCTCCCTATGTCTGCATCTGTGCTTCATGCTCCTTATTTCTTTTTCCTATCAGCTAGGCAGAACATTGAAGCTTAAAACACTGTCTTTTTTATCCTTGGTATTTTTAGGCTGTATTCTTGTTAAAATATTTTGACTCGGTGTTTATTAATAAAACAATGTAGGAGTTTTAGAAAAATCTTCAGTAGGTTTTTTTATTTTTCTTCTTTTTTTAAGAAGAAAAAAAAAAAGTCTTTTGATTTCTGACAGGTGAGGCTGATCTCTAGATCTGCACAGACCTGTCAGAATTTTGTTTATTCTTTCAGGTTTGTTTGTAGTACTTCTACAGGATTTCTGGTTTGTTAAGATAGATTTTCTTCTCAATATGTCCAGACTTGTAAAGAAGTACAGATATTGTGGAGGTGCTGCTGTATCATAATCTATTACTCATTTGAGCTAGATTTGAAAACTGAAAAAGGGAACTTGTGTTCTTTGTAGTTTACATATTCAGGTGTCTTCATTTGAAGACCTTTTAGTGAAGTCAGAACAAACAAATGGGCCTTTTATCAGAAATTGTCTTTGGATTATTGAATATCATCTGTCAACAAATATGTTTTTATATAGATTGTCTTCCTTCTAGAGTCTCCCTGTAAGCGTGGTTGAATGTTAATAATTAGTATTGATAGGAAAATGGTCTTGAAAAACTGTAAGAAATCCAAATACTGTTATTCTCTAGCCCATACAAATATACCCTTGCCATCAGACTGATGATTTTTTTTTCTCCTAAGAAGTTGATCTGCAATCTGAGGACTTGAAATTCCAGTTCTTTCAGTGACTAGTAACGCATTGATTCAGCTGTGTCTAAAAGTTGCCTAGGAAGCAAACCTGCAGAAAGTTGAACTGCTAGTGACTGACCTTCACTGGGATGCGTGTGGATACGTTTCTAATGTTAGAATTCAGTGATGTGTCAGTAAAGACTTCCAAGTTTGTCCAAACTATGATACAGCATTTGCTATGAGCAGCCGTACTGTTTTCTCATTCTCATGTTCCAAGACATATCTTTCCACTAGTAAACTGATCTGCAGAGTAATCTAATTTTTTTTATTATGATTTGTTAATGTAGAAGAGAATAGGTTGGGTGTTGTCCTAAAGGCAAGGAAAAACAAGAAATGCAATAACTGTACTGAAATAACACAAAATCCAGTTCCAAGTTTATGGGACTTTGTAGTAAAAGACTCCCCTACAGAGTTTAAGATGCTCTCTGTTCTTTGAAAGTTAACCAAGAGCTTCTGAGAAACAGTATATAATGTGGTCAAGGCCAGGTTGGACAGAGCCTTGGGTGATACAGTTTAGTGTGAAGTGTCCTTGCCCATGGCAGGGAGTTTGGAACTAGGTGATCTAAAGGTCCTTTCCAACCCCAACTATTCTGTGATTCTATGAAAACAAGCAGAAAATAAAGGTACTGAAATTTATTTTTATCTCTCTCAGACTAAATGTCTGGTTTTTGGTGTTTGGTTTGGGTTTTTTCAATGCTGTACTGCAGAAATAGCATGCTGGTACTAAATGCTTTTAGCATACTCAAAATTGTCAGATCATTTTAAAATTTGAGTGGAAATTGACCTTCATACTAGGTATTGAGCAAAATGGGGGAGCATCGTGTACATGCTTCTGACGGTGTTGGTTTATATTTATTCCAGAACTACTTTTAGAAGTAGTATTTCTTTTTTCAATTTATCCCAAATACCTCTAAATTCAGAATTTTTCTTCCAAGCTTTTTGTTTCATGAACCTGGGAAATTTTTCAGGATGTCAATAATTGCTTTTATTGAAACACAGTGAAGTGAAACAGGTCATGGTACAGTAACTTTGTTTTTCCTCCTTAGCTAGTAAAAAATACTTAAGAGTTGAAAAATGTCTATTTTTTAGATAGCTGTTTCTTTGTGCATTTAATGGTTATGGCCCTTTTTTTAATGTAGGCAGTATCACTTCCTGCTTTAGTTTCTTGAGGCTTGTTTTTTTGTATTCTCATCAAGTGTAGTGGAAATACCATTATTCCATAAAGATGCTTTAAAAATACATTTGGAAACAGAAATTAGCAGCCCTCTTACACAGTAAAGCTTTGCATCACTATTCTTCAGGCTACTTTTTTGATTTTGTCATTTCGCTAAGAGTAATTGAGGTGCAAGGTTTAATTTGATGAAACTTCTTGTAATCTTGGTAGTTCTAGGAGACAAAATGATACATAAGTTGCAGCATTAGGGTAAATTACAACCTGACTCATAGTGCTTTCAAAATTTATTTACGTTTGTTGGTTTTCATTCTGTGCTGTAAGCAAGAGCATACAAGTAGGGTTTTTCCTGTATCAGTAACAGTATTTTTCTGCTGTGGAAAGTGTCTTTTGGGAAAATTTGTGCCTAAACTTAACGCATCCCAGTTTTTTATATACTGTAATTCAGAATACTCTTTAAGCGTTGTTTTTTGGCCTTTGATGCTGTGATCATCTGATATGGGTTTGTTTCTACCCTGATTTCATAATCTTCATCCTTTTTGTCCACTAAAGGCAAACTGCACAGAAATAGTAAAATTGCTGCCCTTACCTTAATTACTCATGGGTTAATTTTTTTTTTTTTAAATAACATTGGCTTATTTCTTTAATTTTTTTTTTTTTAATAGAAGTATTAGGGCTTAGAGGGGTTGATAAAAGGGCATCTCTGATAGCATTAAAAACCCCTGCAATTTGAGCTATACTTTTGTGGCTCTGAATCATTAATACTATCATTTCATTCATTCATTCATTTAGAAAAAGAGGTGATTAAGATCTGGTATTTTAGAAAAACAAAACCAAATAAACATTTCAGGTCTTAGTACTGGAAATGTGAATAAAAATATGATTATTTTTTACTTTGCAGTTTGCCTTTGAGAGGATCTACTTTACTATTATCTAAAGAGTGGGAATTTGTGGAGGAGATCCAAAGTAGGAGAAAATGGGGTTACTTTATCAGAAACTGGAGTTCTCCTATTGGGTCATCTCCTCCACTCACCCGCCATCCTCCCCACTGAGCTTTGCATCCATGTGATCGGCTTTCAGTGTAGTTAAGGGAGCGTGGTACCAACGTGGATAAAGGGAGATGGGTCAACCTGTTTGACACATGCATGCTTACGTACAAGAAATTCAAAATTTCAATGGCTCTAAGGTAATTGTGGCACCCCGAAGAAACTTCAAACAGTGTTTTTCTGTGGAGGAGATTTTCCAATAGAATTCCAGCTAATGGTAAGTAACCCTATTATGCATATTATGTAGATGCCAGAAACATTTGCATATTTTGACACTCAACAGTGAAGAGTATAAAATAAGTATTACTGTATGGTAATACTACATAATCTGTTTCGAAGGTAGTCTTCAAAAATATGTGGTGTTATTCAAAGTCCAATTCAGTATGTTTTCCAGGTTTCTAACTGTTTGATTTCTGGCAGGTTTTACAGTGAATGATAGCTACAATCAACAGACTCAATTTCCAGCTGTACAGCAGCTGCAGGATTCAAGCACACTTGAATCTCAGGCTCTTTCAACGAGTTATCATCCACCAGCCCTTCTTCAGGTTCCGAATACAGACACTATTAACGTAGTAAGTACTGCTAGAAGGCAGAATTCTGTGTTCAGTGATGAGTTTCTTTGAACTATTTCATTAGTAATTAGGCAAACTTAAAAGTCAGAAAAGTTTTGTGATTTCTTTTCTAGGTTGCTTAACTGGAAAATCAAAGGGTGGGTGGAGGAAAAGTGACCTTGCTACTTGTTTCTGAAAAAATGAGCTGTATGTTTTGATGCTCTAGCCTCAAAAAAGGATATAGCACTATGAAGTTGGAATGGAAGTCTAAAACTAAGAGAAGGACTTAATGTTATAAAAGAATTTTACATTATTGCACTATATTCTGTCCTAATTATTGAATTCCTATGGATATAGATATGATCATGCAATAAACATGAAAATGTGTAGGGTTCAATCATAGAGCTTGCATATTGCAGTTTATGGTATTCTGTTGTCATTCTCACCTGGTTAAATTTGTAGAAGAGCTTAATTGCTAAAAATACAGGTTAAATACAACTTTTTATGATGGTAGCAGTACCTAGCATGATGAACATCTGTAGTAATGATCTGAATGAATTACTCTCCCTTCATGCTTGCTTGTAAAGGGCAGATGTCAGTGAGAGAACTGAGGTGGATTTTAGGATCTGGAAGAGCCTACAGGCTTTGGGGTTTTCTTCAAATCTTAAAACATGCTGTCATTTGGAAGGATTGTTCTGTCATGTTTTTTGCTTAAAAGAAGAATCTGTTAAAAAAATAGTGAAGTCTGTCAGCAACACTGTGCATTTTTATATGTAGTGAGGGGCTCTGTACCATTTAAAATGACTGCTTTGATGTTAAATTTAACCCCTCAACCACTAGAAAATCTGCAAGACTTGAGACATGATTTTGTCTAGATTCACAGTGAGGTGTAAGTGTGGCATTTTGTCTGTGTCTTCCAATTCAGCAGATGCACATTTTGCTGCTTTCCTTCTCACTGTGAAGGAGTGAGATACCGTATCACACTCTTCATTTTTTTACAGAAAAGTATGAAAGCATAAATTTGATTACTTGTGTTGACTGTAAGTGCTACAATTTTTATTTGTCTATTTATGTGACTTTTAGTATTGTGTTACTGCAATTTACTTGAGGCTTTGCTTTCTAGACTACCCGCTTGATACAAGATCAGGCATCACAAGAAGAACTCGATTTGCACACCCAAAGGCCCCATTTTCTTGAGGATAATGAGGATCAAAGCAAGCGTTCATATAGGTTTGTTACACTTTTAGGTTCTGTCACAGAATTTCTTGAATATTTTATGGGTAGTAATTATATGCAACTAATGAAAAAAATTTTCTTCTAATAGATGTGAGTATTGCAGCAAGGGTTTTAAGAAATCCAGCCATTTGAAACAACATGTAAGATCACATACTGGTGAGAAACCTTATAAATGCCAACTCTGTGGCCGTGGCTTTGTGTCCTCAGGAGTTCTTAAGTCACATGAGAAGACCCATACAGGTAACAGAGTATACCAGCTCCGTATTAGCCTTTCACATTTGGGTTTTGTGTATGTCCTGTATAAGTAAACTTAAATGGCATGCTACTTATTTGTTTCTGTTACTTCAAGGAGTTAAAGCATTCAGCTGTAGCATTTGCAATACCTCCTTCACAACTAATGGCAGCCTTACCAGGCACATGGCAACTCACATGAGCATGAAGCCTTACAAGTGCCCATTCTGTGATGAAAGCTTTCGAACAACTGTTCACTGCAAAAAACATATGAAAAAACATCAGGCAGTCTCCTCAGCTGTAGCAGCAGCTACAGAAACAGGAGGGGGAGGTAAATTATTTCATTTTTACTTTTACAGTCCTTACTACATAACAAGTACAGATGTTTCAGTGGATTATGTGAATGCTGTAACAGTAATGTTAAAAATTAGCCTTCCAGCATGGGTAATGTCTAATATCCAGAGCCACTGAAATTGTTCAGTTATCTAAATTGTTTAAAGAAATCAGTTTTCCAGGAGTCTGTCCAGTGTATTCAAGGTATTGTACATTAAATTATTATTTTAGTGTGTCACGAAAGTAGAGCATTTTTTGTCCTCAGTTACTTACACCTGTGTTTAATTACTGTAATTAATAAGAATGATAAATCCAGCTTTTTTTAAAAGAAGTGCAGACATGAGGAGTTAGACCTCTGAAAGAGATTTGAGCCCAAGCATGTAATGTTGCGCCCACGTGTTTATTATTAAACCCTTCTATTTTTGTCATTTCAGCTGACAGATTAAACTAAACGGACATGTACTGTTTTGTTTTAGATTTGATTTTTTTTTTTCAATAGTTGCATGTGAAGATGATGATGAAAACTCTGAAAGAACGTCCAGAAAATCTCGTCCTGGTGTCATAACTTTCACAGAAGAAGAAACAGCAGAACTGGCGAAGATTAGGCCTCGAGAAACTGCCACTGTCTCAGAAAAAGTTCTTGTCCAGTCTGCTGCAGAGAAAGACAGAATTAGTGAGATCAAAGATAAGCAAGCAGAACTGGAAGCCGAGCCCAAATACGCCAACTGTTGTAGTTATTGCCCGAAGAGCTTTAAAAAACCCAGTGATTTAGTCAGGTAAGCAATGGAGAAGTTTGGTGTGTTTTCAGTTTTCTAAATCGTTTACCAGTAACTTAGCGGTAACAGTTTCATGTGACTTTTTTATGCTTAAGCTTAAGTTTGACTTTTATCGAAATACACTTTTTCAGAATGTGTCATACCATTGTCAAAATATTACATATTCTGGATATGACTAAACCAGCCTTCTCATGTTTCTTTTCATGCAGTATTAAAATGATTATTATGAAGATCAATTATTTTTTCTTGCTAGAGGACTTGCATGCAAAAACATGTAAGAATGAGTTTGAAAAAAGGCAAATGCCTGAGCCATCATCTTTATTAGTTCTGCTGAATGTAATGTTAATATAAGTATTCAATTCTAAAATTAGTAAGATACAAAATCAATTTTCTACAAGCTGACATAAAAGTAGAAATTCACATATACATGTATTCTGGAATTATTAGGCATGTTCGTATCCATACTGGAGAGAAGCCATATAAGTGTGAAGAATGTGGGAAGAGTTTCACTGTAAAATCCACTCTGGATTGTCATGTTAAGACGCACACAGGTCAGTAAGATTTTGGATGTCTTTGCTTAGGAACTGGTTACTTTCTTGACCAGCTGTTTTAACTAAAGTTTTTCAAGGAATGCTATGTTTCACTATGATCTGGGAAATGGCACTATGAATGGCAGTGCTAGGTGGAATTCAGTACTTTTGTTGTCATTAAATGAATTGTCTTACGATATTGAATAAACCGTATTATTACAGCCTTCTGCATTGGTAGGGTTACAAAGCAGTCATAGTCTTAGGTCATGGAAAAACTGCGTGTGTATCTATCGAATATTTTAATTTCAGATCTGCTGTAGCACTTCAGTGGTGATTTTCCTGAACAAGAGGGTGGAGTTGGAGGAATTTAAAAATTTTTAAATATTACTGTTTGTGCTGCTAAGTAAATTGAAAAATGAGAGTACAAAAATGAAAGTATCTGGCTATTTGAATCATGCAAGCTGAATATAAACCAAGTTTCTGTAATATTTAAGTTTTTACAGTAGTTTCTTTGTATTGTTGAGAGAGGTCCAATTATAGTAGTAGTATTTTTCAAGCCCAATTTTCTGTAAATTGAAAACAAACTCTTTAAATCTTTAATACTTGTTTTCTTCTTACCATTGAACTTCTGTAATAAATTTCAGTAAACCAATCCTGAACTAATTAGTTTCTAGAACAGCCTACAGTTTTGCTGTGGTGCATTATAAGGTTTTTAAAAAAAATGCAAAAATGTTAGTTTTTAATGCTGTAATTTGTAATTATTTTGAGCATGGAAGCTTCCTCTCCAATTCAGTAGTTTTGTGCTTTCTACTGTTGTTTAGTAAGAAATGCTACTCTTGTGATTTATACCAATTGTCTGTATAATTTAATATCTTGTCTTAAACAGTAGTAGATGGTAAGGATAATTCATTGAACACAGCAGGGATTTGATCATGTTCCGCCACGTTCAGGCAGCTTGCAAGTTGTGGGACTCTCAACTAGAAATTGTACATTTTTGCTTACTACCTTTAATGGAATATTTTATATTACTTCTACCCAGTCATTTTCTGAACCTAGAAAAACAAAGTAAAACTAAGTGGCTTCCAGCAGATCCAGCAGTAACAAATTCCTTGGTTCAAATTTACTTTTCAGTGTGCCGTTTGATGAGTTTGTTCCTAAGTTCGTTTGAGAAATAATGGGAAATTGTTCCCAGGTTTTCAAGCTTTTTACGATTTTGCAAACTTTTTAATAATATAAAACAGAGCTTTGTAAATTAATATTTCAATGTCTTTAACAGTTTTTTTCCAACCTGTTGTAAAGCCTCTCTTCCACATTGTGTATTACAATTTTGACTAGGTTGGGTCTTCACTCAAGTGCTTAAAGAACTCCCTTGCTGACTTCCAGCCTTGTGAAAATTGTCCATATAATCCTACTTTTTGTTTTCAGTCTTGTAACTATTTTTCTTTATATCATTAAAGGACTCGTTTGTTTCATCCTGTAACAGCAGTTTTTCACATAAAACCGGTATAAAGCTCCAAAAAGTCTTGTCAGTGAAAATCTGCTCTCCTTCAAAGAGCTGTCATGCATTTGTGAAGTGTAATTTTCACTACAAAGCTACATTTGATCATGTGGGGGTTTGGGTTTTTTTTTGGGTTGGTTTTTTTTCCCATTTTCTTTCATAATTGGGCCATCTTATGTCGGATGAACATGAAGTTTAACTGGTTTCAATTTCTCCATTTGAGCCTGTATTGCTTTCCAGAAGGGTGTTTTAATCTGTGGGCAACACCTACAACTAATTATCTCAGTTACAAATTTTACTTATTTTCTACCTGTAATCCATTAATACTAGTCAGTATTGAGGTAAAGGTTGAAGCAGAAGTACATTGCTGCTACAATTAAAAAGGAAAAGCTAAGGAGAAACCAAATGCTGAAGAGGTCAAGATAAAAATTGAATTCTCCAGTTTCCTGAGCTGTGTACTTGGAACAACTTGATTAGTCAGGAAGCTGAGGTGATGAGGAAGGCAGGTGACCAAATAAGATTCTGCATGAAAGTTTTAACAGCATTTTGATTTTTAGACATAGGAAGAAATTAAGATACTCTTAATTGAGATCCTTAATTTGAAAGGCAATCTAAATTATTAAGGAAAAGGCAAGTTACTTCAAATTTCTTCCATTCAAATTAGTTCAGAATCTGTATTTTTTGAAACTGTTGGTACAATGCTATTGATTTTTAGAGATTTTATCACTTACCTTTCTGTTTTTGAAACTTTTCCAGGCCAGAAGCTCTTCAGTTGTCATGTATGCAGTAATTCTTTTTCTACAAAAGGGAGTCTAAAAGTACATATGCGTCTGCATACAGGAGCAAAGCCCTTCAAATGTCCCCACTGTGATTTACGGTTTCGTACTTCAGGGCGCAGAAAAACCCACATACAGTGCCATTATAAACCAGAGGCAAAGAAAGTTAGGAAGCCTGTTGCACGTACTTCAGCTGAGGGACTACAACCAGTCAATCTTCTTAATTCATCCTCAACAGACCCTAACGTTTTCATCATGAATAACTCCGTTTTGACCAATCAGTTTGATCAAAATTTGCTTCAACAAGGACTTGTGGGCCAGGCTATTTTGCCTGCTTCAGTGTCAGGTAAAAATGGATGACTTTTTGTTGGTGGTGTTGAGATCAAGTACTGAACGTTGCTTTTAATTAGAGTTCAGAAAATTATGCCAAACGCTGCTTGTCAAACAGGTAAGATATACACTGAATTCATGATTTGATGCATGGTGGTGACACAAACAGAAATGTATTCGTTTAAGAATGAAGGAAAAATGCGTGCAGTTCACTTGAAAAGATCTCTTCAGTTCTGCAGTGATGTTAACACTGTGGAAGGGAAGAAAATACCGACAATAAGTAGCTGGAGTACTGGTGTTGCACTGCTCTGGAATTCAGCTACTCTGGAGTGGTTCTTGTTTTGTAAGCGCTTAAATAGTAATTCTTAAATTACTTAGAATTTATGAAGCTTTAAAATAGGCAATCATCTACTTCAGAGTATTTTTCTTGGCATAAATAAATATGTGTGTGTATAGCTTTTATATTGATTTAACTTGTAAAAATAAACAAGCTAAAAGAGGCAGTTAGTAATGATATAGAAAAACATTATAATGTAACTGTTTTCTTTGGTAGCTGGAGGTGACTTAACTGTGTCCTTGACAGATGGTAGCTTGGCCACTCTTGAAGGAATACAGTTACAACTTGCTGCTAATCTGGTTGGACAAAATGTGCAAATTTCTGGAATAGATGCCACCAGTATTAACAACATAACATTACAGGTAGGTTGCTCACAGTTTCTTGCTTTTAATTTTATAGAATCACCTTGAGGGTTGAAGGAAATCTTAAAGAGCATACATAATTCTGGAAGACTCTCTTTGAGTGAGGCATGCAGGAATACCATGTTAGAAGACCTAAAGAATAGCTGCACAAGTGGGGGTTTTTTTCCATTTGGTTTCTTTCTTTTTCATTTTTTCAGGTTCTCTCTTTTTTTTTTTTTTCCATACCCCTCTGGGATTTTGGCAGATTGCTTTAAAAATCTCTATTTTTTTAATTCTAATTGCATTTTGTCTTTTCACTTCAAAAGCAGTTTAGGCTCCCCAGCACACCCCAAAAAGAAACCTCCCCTGAAAACAATCAAACCCAAATTATTGCACAGAATGTTCTTTTTCTTAGCATCAGACGCCCGCTTTATTTGGCAAGCGCTTATAAGCTTTTAATATTTGGATTTACAATTTAAATTCCTATTGAGCTTGTAAAATGAATGACAGAAAAAGGTGAGATAATTACACCTAAAATCTTGTATTTGAAATGATATGAAAGAATGATTTTCAGTGAGTTAGTTGTGCTCCATGTCTTTTCACTTCCAAAGACCTGAAGACAGTGATAAGCTTACGTGCAGAAATAAAAAAGTACAGAATGTCAGCAGTGTACCTGGTGCCAAGCATGCTCACATGTAACTGGGATTATGGTTTTCCAAACGTTTTGCTGAGGGAAGGGAGGGAAGAATCTAAGGTGCTTACATAGTGACTTTGGAGAGTGGCTATATATGGACTCTTGAAAAATAATTTAAGTTTAAAATAGCTAAATAAAAACTCTAAATATTACATGTACGTACTCTATATGCAATAAATATGAGTTCTGGATTTATGTTAAGGATATTCCCTTAATCTGTAGTATCTCTTAACTTCAGATTGATCAGATTGAAAACTTGCTTTCCAGATCGATCCAAGTATTCTACAGCAGACGTTACAGCAGAGTAATTTACTTGCTCAACAGCTAACTGGAGATCCCAATATGGCTCCGCAGAATTCCTCTCTCCAGGCAGCAGAGAATACAGTGCCAGCTAACGTGGTTATTCAGCCTTTATCAGGCCTGTCTTTGCAGCCCACAGTAACATCATCTGCTAACATGACAATAGGATCCCTATCTGAGCAAGAGTCTGTGCTGACAACCAGTGCTAGTGGTAAGCAGTGTCACTAACTGTACTGGGCTTTGGATTTCTTAGTTTTACTTATGGTATTACCCACAGTGAGAAATTCAACACAATCTTTTTTCTGAAGATCTTAAATTGTTTTCATATCCAATTTGTTCCTTTGCAGGTTATTCTTTAGAGTACAAGTCCTAGCATCTTTCCTTGGCTTCTTTTGTGTTTCATTGTGGTTTAGAAAATAATGCATGAATTGCTTTAAAAAATCATGTTTATTGTGATGACAGAATCTTCATGGTCTGTTTTTGTTGTTTTGTTGTCTTGTACCCACTTACACTTAGGTGCACAAGACATCTCTCAAGTCATGACTTCACAGGGTATGGTATCATCTTCAAATGGACAACATGAGATAATGTTGACCATAAATAATTCCAGTTTGAGTCAAGTTCTAGCTCATGCTTCAGGTTCAACTACTACAAGCTCATCAGGAAGTCCTCAAGAAATCACTCTTACAATATCTGGTTGGTATTTTAAGGTATCTTTAATGGTACTAGATCTGTATTTTATAAGGTAGCTATACAGTAGTATTTGAGCATATTTTCACAGTCCACAGCTTTCTCATGGTGTGGGATTTTTTTTTTTTTAATATTCATCAGCTTTAAAAGGTACTCCTTAAATTTGCTCTTGAAAACCAAATATATTTGCTTTGAGGATATGTTTGATTGGTTCCCTATTTATTCATGGCTTAGTGCCAACAGATACTTATCTTAATGGCAAAGCCCGTATAACCAGTTCTTACCTCACTGCTGTGCTCCCCTGGGGTAGTGCAATTCCTGAGTGGTACTAGGGCAGGAACAAGCAGGCAGGCACTGGGGATGAGTTTGATCAGTTTTCTTTAAATGCTGTGGAACCATGTTCTGATCTTTCAGATGTTCTGATCACAGATGTTCTGATCTTTCTTTGAAGTGTAGCTCACACCTTATAATATGTAGCTAATATTTCAGGTGTCTCTGAATGAGTTCTGACTTTCTTCCTGCCTCCAAGACACTGAGCCTCTATATACTATAAATACCTATTTCTCCCAAAGACGGTTTGTATTTTGTATCATAACACTTCTTTAATAGATCCAGTATAATATTTAATGATTTTATCTGTGTTTTACTTTTTAAAATTTCTTTTCCTTTTTTGCTTTTCTTTTCTCTTCTTCTGTTTTCTGTAATGCATTTAGTGTTTTTAAGTGTAATGACAATAATGTCAGTGTTAAGGTGCAGGGTCTCCCACTTAGGTTTTTGTGCTTGCTAATAGATGCTCATTATTCTAAGAAAAATGGAGCATAGGTTTCAGTTTCTGTATGTTCTGTGCTTGTTGACTGTCCCACAAAATGAACACCATATGTAAAGTGATGTTTTTACAAAACAGGACATGTTCAATGCAATTAATTATCCATATATTAGTTAAAAAGCCCTCTCGTATTTCAGCCATTAGCTTTTATTTTGCTAGAGTTTTATGGTTTCATGAAGTTGGTGTCTTGAAACTAGATAAGTAAGGTCAGTATTTGTCTAAATATTAATAATTTCAGGTATTTCTCTACATGCTAGTATCTAGATATGCATAATCACATCTGTATTAAAAATATGAACCTCTGCATAAAAATCTGCATGTTTTGTACTTTTATTATTTTATGATCATTTCTTTTATAATTCTCAGTACAGTATCAGGATAACATTGAGACATTTCCAGTTATAATAGGACTAATTTGTATTCAGGCCAAGATCTTATTCAGCATAATTCTGGAAGCAGTGATCTGAATAGTGGCTTAAGGCTGACAGCGCCAACCATCAACAGCCAGACAACAGGTGCTACATTAACTATAAGCAATGACCAGCTTCTTTCTCAGGGCACATCACTAAATACTCCAGGTATGCATACAGTGATTTTTCTAATTAATAATAATTAAAAAAAAAAAATACTAGACCAGGTAAGTAAATGGTATAATCTTGCATATTACAGTTCAGGAATTGCATGGTTTTGTGTATTTTCTTACTAGTTTTAACTTGTTATGCCAATTTAAATGAACTTTACTCCACATAAGAAGAAGATGAAAATAAGAAGGCCTCTCTAAAAATCCGTACTTTGAGGCAGTTACAGAAATATTGAAGGACTATTTCTGTAAATCGGAGGATGAAGAAATCATACATTTGTTGCAGACAGATGATAAAATGTCCTTTATATCAAATTTCCTCTGGTAATAAAATTTTAAGATTTTAAATATGAAATTCTACCTATATCTGCTGAATATGCACGCAGACACGTGTGTACATACATAATTGTTCATACTTCCACCCAGTGCAGCAGATTGCATTGGTTACACTGATTGGTTGCAGCAGGTTGCACTAATACGATCTTATTACTGATACGGGAATATATTTTCCCTGTCTTACTTTTCCTTAGTCTGTCTCCTTTCATAGCTTGCTTTAGCGCTCATATACCTCTATAAAACAAATCTGCTTTAATGTCATACTGGGGGAAGCCGATGCCAGAGTATCCTGTAAGATCTGAAGGTTAAAGCATGCTCTTGTGTAATGAATTAGTAAAATCTGACAGTGGTATCGTGCCTCCGTATTATTTTCTTATCAGGCTTATTTTAGATTTGAGAGCCATGAGGCCTCTAGTCATGTGTTGGAGTATCTGTAATAAACTATTATACACTTGTTATAATCACACTGTTATGAAATACCTATTGATAATAAACTGGCTTTTTTTGCTCTTATGGGTTATCAACCATGTTGCAAGGGTAGGGGTGTGACTGTTGGGTTACAGTTATCAAATTTTGGGTTTACTGCCATGAGTAAAAGTGTGTTTCTGCAAGTGTGAGAATTCTGCAAGTGTTCAGACTACAGAAATTTGTAATCTCAGACTTCTTTGGGTGTCTTTTCAGCAATGAACAATTTTCCATGTGCCATGTTACAAAGTTTCTGTTTTGCAGTATGATGTCCATCAAGCTACATTTAGATGTAATTTTTCTGATTTTATCATCTCACAATTTTTAATGCATGATTAGCTGTTTAACTGATTTGCTTCTAAAAAAAGAAAGGCCTAGCAAATGAGAAATAGAAATTAACTTCAATTAAAGTAAGCTTGCAGCTAAGACTTTAGGTACGTAACAGATCTTACTTTTTTTCTTATTTTACTACTTTGCATATATTCCAGAGCTTAATACAACAGGTGGAGCAAACCTTCCTTCAGCAACACCCATATCTCAGTCTACGGTTTCCACTCAGAATTTGGTAATGTCTTCATCAGGAGTTGGAGGAGATGGTAGTGTTACCTTAACTCTTGCTGACACTCAGGGAATGTTGTCAGGTGGTCTTGATGCAGTTACACTTAATATCACTTCACAGGTAAGAAAAGTTTTTCTGACTTGACAGATAAACTAATGTCACTGGCTTGGCTTACAGGGCAGGAATCAGAGATTTTGCTTAGAACATAATTTTGTCCTGTAAACACATACTGTTTGAAAATCCAGTTAACTTTCCTTCTTTCTGCCAACAGTGTGTGCACACTGGTGTATAGAAGCATAAACTATTTAAACAGAAATACAGGTAAATTTAGGAGGTTTCTCTTTTTACAATGATCAGGTAGGTTCTACTGTTTCAGACGTTGTTTGAGATCAGTTTTAGTGATAAACTAAACTGTGTTGTACTTCATCATTGCTATTCAGAAATACAGCTAAATATTCCTAATCTTTTTATTGTTTAATATGGTAAATTTTTGTTTTCCTTCTTGTGAACATGATAGTTGAAGAGCAGGTGCAACAGTTCCTTTCAAAACAAATAACAGGACAGAATCTAAATTGAATCGACTGTCTTTAAAAAAAGGCAGTGTTACAGGAAATTTTATGAGAATAGTGCCGTATGGACTGTCATCTCCCCACTAGCTTTAGCATTGGTTTTATTTTTGCCATAATTAAAGATTGGTTTTGGTGTCATCAAGAGCCAAAGACATGTTGGTAAATAGAATGTATAGAATGGGGAGGAAAAAAACCCAAACAGATCCAAACAGTAAATAATATTTAAAGACTAGAAAGTGAAAATTTAGGTCGTTGTGTGTTTGGCATTTTGGTGTAGATTTTACATCTGAAAACTTGGGCTGTTTCTTCTACTTTCTTGGCTTAACTAGATTTAGCTTGATTTTTACTTACTTTTTGACCTGAATTAAAATGTGTAAATGTATGTAAATAAAGGACTATTTATCAGGCATAGGGTGTGATTAAACCTTGAGAAGCAAAGTCAGTGAGGATGGTTATATGCTTCCTTCTGCAATTTTGCTCTGGGGAAGGGAAGGAAAGACTTCTTAAATGTTCTTATGACACATTTGTGATTTCTGGCATCACAAAGTAACAAAGCAACATGTGGTTTCATTTTGGACTTTGTAATAATTTAAGCGATTACATTTGGCAGTGTTGATGTTTATTAATAAGACACTATGCCTAATGTTAAAGCATGCATAAATAAAAATTAAACGTTTTGGGCACTACGCAAACACAGTCTGTTGCAGGAAATTTGGTGGCACATAAAGGTACTGTGGAAATTGAAGAGTCTTCAACAGTAATGCAGAGATAGAAGTAGTAGTATGGTACATTTAAAGTAGTAATTTTCTATCTTACTTTCATGTGGTTTTGAAATAGGTATAATTAAGAGATTTTTAAAAAGGAAAATATTGTGGGAAGATCACTCAGGAAAGAGGATGTCAGTTGAAGAGACAAAGACAAGGGAATGCTGAAACATTTATGCACGTTTATGCATGGCTGAGTGTCTGCTCTTATGTACTTGCAGCAGTTGTTGTGCTCTAAATTGCTAGACTTAAAATGAAAGGAGAAAAGGAGAGAAAACAGTAGCGTTTATTCAGATAGGGTTCTGGAATGGTCTTGTTCAAAAAAATGAAGTACTTTTGAGGTATAAAAATAATTTACATGACTACAGTTAGCTGTTTAAGCATAGTTATTCTACTTTCTTTGTTTTTTTTTTCCCTGCCCTCTTTGACAGGGTCAACAGTTCCCTGCTATACTCACAGATTCCAGTCTCGCTAGCCAAAGTGGGTCAGGCTCACAGCAAGTCATACTGGTGAGCCATACATCCCATTCAACATCTGCAAACTCTGATGAAATAACGTATCAGGTAGATAAAACATATTTCTGTACATTTTGTGGGTAAAGGGCATTATTTAATCAAAATATTGTAATGATTCCTCTATATTCTGAAGCAGGAAGGTTGATATCATTCCCCAGAAGGAGTATTAGGAAGAGGTTCATTGTGACTTCCTAGTCACCCAGTTTCTAAGTTTTGAGTTGAAAACACGTTTTCACATACCAAAAAGAAATGCAATTAATAATGTGTTTCTTCCTACAAATTATATGACCATGCTCTCAACACAGACTGCTCCAGAAATTTCCAGGTAAGTTTGTAATTGGGTAACAAAAAATTGACAAAGTTGAGAGCTGTAGGAAAAATAGCACCTATTGCCACACCTTTTCCTTTCTATTTTTTTGTAACCAATTTGTTTTAATAGTGGTGCAGTATAAAGTCTTTTCAACTTCTTACATATTTGAATTTCAGTAGGAACTTTGACATATGTCATATGGTATTAATATTAGAAAAAGTAGTTCAGACTTCTCTTCTTGAAGGCAAAATGAGTGTTTTTCAACCAACCTGGTAATGCAAGCTCTAAAATCAGAAAAATGCGAGAGGCGCATGGTGAACCCATGACTAAGTGAAGAGGTGGTGGACTGGACTGGCAAGCAGAGGGCAAAATGTGGGCAAGTTGTGCTGATATGGGCACTAGAAACCTCAAAAATGATAAGGACTGAAGGAAGGCAGCATGCCTCAGGTGTATGTATGTAAATAAAGCTGCTGAGACAAGAACATGCTAGAAGAAACACTCTTGGAAAAATTGTTACAACCATGTGTGCCTCTGAAGTGCTAATACGCTGCTGCATGCAGCATGGAGAACAGACTGGAGGAATTAGATACCTGCTTGCAGCTGCAGGGCTGTAATGTCATTGGAATCAGAGAGAGAAGGTGCTACAGCTCATACAACTGAAGTGCTGCCATGGCTAGATTCAAGATCTTTAGGAAGGACAGAGTGGCAACATGGCAGTGGGAATAACAGGAGTTCTGCCTGGATGGTGAATCAACTGAGACCTTATGGGTAAGGATTGGCAAGCAGACCAATGTGGATGACACTGACTTGAACACTTACTAACTGCTACAGATTGCCTGATCAGGAGGAAGTAAAAGATGAGGCTTTCATCTTGGTCTTGGGCAACCTGCCCTGGCTGACTGTTTTTGAGTAGAAGAGTTGAACTAGATGATCTCAGGAGATCCCTCCAACCTACAGAAACCTGTGATTTGTAGTCCCTGGTCCTAATGGGTTACTTCAACCTGCCTAAGATCTGCTGGAAGGGCAACAAGCAAGGCACAAGGAATCTAGATTTCTAGACTGTATAGATGATAACTTCCTGATACAGATGACTGAGAAGCCAAGAAATAGAAGTAGTATTCTGGACTTGATAATTGCAAGCAAGGAAGAACTGATTGGAAATGTGAACATCAGAGATGTCCTTTCTCTCTGGAGTTCAGCATCCTGAGGGAAGGAAATAAGGCAAATAGCAGGATGACAGCCCTGGGCATCAGGAGAGCAAACTGCAGTGTGTTCAGGGAGCTGCTGGTATGGGTTGACTTTGGCTGGACACCAGATAGTTGCCCAAAATGCTCTGTCACTCACCTCTTCAGCTGGACAGGGGAGACAAAATATAGCAAGTTGTTTCTGGGTTGAGGTAAGGACAGGGGAGAGGCCATGGGAAGGCAATAGAGCAAATAATCCTGGAATTCATTTCCAAACATGAGGAACAAGAAGGTGATTAGGAGTATTCAGCAGAGATTTCTGGAGGGAAATTGGGTTTAACTGACCTGAGAGCCTTCCATGATGAGATGACTGGCTTGGTGGAGAAGGAGAGCAGTTAGTGTGGTTTATCTTTACTTCAGAAAGGCTTTTGATTTTGTCTCCCATAATCTTCTTGTAGGCAAGCTGGGATTCTTTTGTATCTATAAAATTCAAGGAATTTAATGTTATTTTATTTGAAGAAAGTGAAATTTCTCCAAATGCTCCTCATTTATAAAAATACAGCACAACCCCATCCAAATTATATCAACTTTTTGTTGTGTTTCAGTACTTCTGGAGCTTTAGGTAGGTAACTCGGAGTTTTACTTTCTTAAGTCCCTAATGAAGAAAGTAAATGAATAGAAAATACTCTTCTTTGTAAAATCAGACATACATTCTTTTTTTTTTTTTTCCTGAAATATTTTTGTCTTAGGCTTTTTTTTTGTGAGAGATGTGAGAATTATCTGAAATCATCCAGAATATGAAACAATATAGGGAAATACTGATATGAGCACATTGTATTTATAATGCATAAATTAATTTGACTGTAGTTGGTATAATCTTTGTTTTCTTAATATATGTATGTGTCATTCTTAAGAGCAGTGAAATACAAGTTCATATTTGCATACACTTTATTTAATTTGTGTTGCTAAGTTGCTTTAAGTACTTTACAAAAACAGGTCTTGTTGAGGTAGATTTTGAAAAATAAACCACTATTGTGGGTATGCCTATCAAATTATTTGATAGTGTGTTTGTGAATTGTTACAGGTGACAGAGGTTTCTCCTAATGTGACTAAAAGCAGCCAAACGGAAAAAGAAGGTCGTGTGCACCAGTGTTTTGAGTGTAGTCAAACTTTTTCTTCAGCCACCATGTTGATGCAGCATAGTAAAGAGGTTCATGGCAAGGAAAGGATACATGTTTGCCATGTCTGCAATAAAGCCTTTAAGCGAGCAACACATCTCAAGGTATTTGGCAATAACAGTTAATTGTTCTGTTAAATCCTTTGTTTTGGACTTTTTGTGATATTAATGAAAGGTACCTGTTTCCCTTTACCTTTCCTTTTACAGTGTGAGAGATGTGCATCTGAGAGAGGAAGTCTTAAGTAGTAACGTATACACAGAGAACTCTCTCTTGGAGTGCGGAGAGGATTTGAATGCGTATATTGATTACAGAATGAAAAATGTGAATGCCTGTTGTGGAAGTAATAGTGCCTGAAAAATTTCCACTTACTTTATTTGCATATGTATCTCATCAATGCTAATCGTGATTTCCAGATAAGCTGTTGGAATCATAGGAAGTTATACACTTTGCGCTATATCATTTGATTTTTAGATGCTCTCTTGGATGTCTGCAGAGGGAGCATTTGTTTTAAAAGATCCTTATGTTATTGCTGTTGTCTGCTGATATTTTATATGTAGTTTTCTTTAGATTCTGAACAACCTGATCCTTCCAAGTCTTAAAAAAAAAATTAGTGGTGTCTTTAAATTTTTAATTAGGTTATGGAATGCTCCTGTTAGGAATATTCAGCTCTACTAGACAAGTGCTATGTCCAGGCCAGTGTCCTATCTCTGAGAGATTCTAAAAGGCAGTGATTTGAAGAAGTGCTTTACGAAAAGAGGAAACATAACTTCCCCAAAATTTTGCCAGCTTCCCAGAGTTTATAGCAGGAAATTTCTGGAGACAGAGGTAATGTCTTAGTATTAAGTAGCTCTTAGGAGAGCTTTTCAATAGATTTCCTTTCACTTTAGTATCATATTTTAAGGAAATATACTTTGTGAAGTTCACCCCCTTGGAGTGATTATGTGTGTCGACCAGACTGTTGGTCCTTTGGGGAAACTCATAAAATGTGGTGCTGTGAAACTGTTAGCCTATGGTTTAGGCTAATTTTCCAGAAAAAAAAAAACAAAACAACAAGCAAAAAAAACCCAAACCAACATGGAAACAACAAAAAATAAAAATTAAAAAAAAATCCAGTATCGATACTTGTTTTTCTTAAGTAATGAAAACAAAACCAAAATCAATCTCTCTTCCATTTGTTTCCTTAGAACTTGCTGGTGTTATATTTTTTTCATATTTAAACCTTCTGTTACGTACTGGTCCCAGGTTAAAGATATGACAAGGTAAATTCCTACTCTGGTATTGCCCTTGGGTTATTATTGTTTTGTCATGTAGACAGTGGTGAAGTTGCAATAAGATGTCCATGGGCAATCAAAAGAAACCTTGGGACGACTGGTCAAGGGTTAATTGGGAGAGTTTTGATTCTTCAGGGCTTGATGGTGGTAATGAAAGGGTTGAGTGTTTATTGGTAAGAATCAGGGGTAAGGCCAACAATGCAGATTCTGTTACAGACCACCCAACCAGGATGAAGAGGCAGACAAAATATGCTGTAAGAGGCTGAGAGTAGTCTTACAGTCACTAGCCCTTATTCTTGTGGGGGGCTTCAACTTGCCAGATGTCTGCTGGATACAATACAGCAGAGAAAACAGTCTAAGGAGGCTCCTGGAGTGGGTGAAGCATAACTTCCTGACATGGCTGGTGAGTGAGCCAGCTAGGGAAGGTGCCCGTTGGACATGTTCTTTGCAAACAGAGAAGGAGTTGTGGGTGATGTGATCATTCGAGGCTGTCTTGGGCATAGTGAGCATGAAATGATAGAAGTTTTGATTCTTGGGAACAGAGAGCTTTGGCTAGAACTCAGGAGAAAAGAAAAAAGAGCATATGACCTTTGGGTGAAGGGGCAGGCAACTCAGGAGGACTACAAGGCTATTGCTAAGACAGGATTGGATAACAAAATGATGCCTTTGACACAGTTCCCCACAACATTCTCCTGGAGAAACTGGCTGCTCATGGCTTGGACGGGGGTACTGTTCACTGGGTAACAAATTGGTTGTGTGGTTGTGTCCAAAATGTGGTGAATGGAGCTAAGTCCAGTTGGTGGCCAGTCACAAGTGGTGTTCCCCATTGCTCTGTATTGGGGCCAGTTCTGTTTAATATCTTTGTCAATGATTGGAGTGAGGGGATCGAGTCCACCCTCAGCAAGTTTGCAGATGACACCAAGTTGGGTGGGAATTTGCTTATAGGAGGACTCTAAGAGGGATCTGAACAGGCTAAATCCATGGGCGGAGGCCAATTGTATGAGGTTCAGCAAGGCTTAGTGCTGGGTTCTGCACTTGTGCCACAGCAACCCCATGCAATGCTACAGGCTTGGGGAGAAGTGGCTGGAAAGCTGCCTACAGAAAAGAACCTGTTGGTCGACAGCAGCTGAACATGAGCAACAGTGTGCCAGGTGGCCAAGAAGGCCAACAGCATCCTGGCTTGTATGAGAAATAGTGTGGCCAGCAGGACTAGGGGAGTGATCACCCACTGTACTCAGCACTGGTGAGGCCACACCTTGAATCCTGCGTTCAGTTCTGGGCCCCTTGTTACAAGAAGGACACTGAAGTGCTAGAGCAGGTCCAGAGAAGGGCAACAAAGCTGTTGAAGGGTCTAGAGTACAAGTCTTATGAGGACCAGCCAAGGAAACTGGGGTTGTTTATCTGGAGAGGAGGCTAAGGGAAGACCTTATGGCTCTCTAGAGCTACCTGAAAAGAGGTAATGAGATGGGTGTTGGTCTCTTCTCCTAGGTAGCAAGCAATAGGACAAGAGGAAATGGCCTCAAGTAGCACCAGAGGAGGTTTAGTTTGGCTATTAGGAAAAAATTATTTATGGAAAGGGCTATCAACAAAGTATTTCAAGAGCTCTGGGTTGGTTGTGCTGGTTTTTTTTTGCTTCAGATAACTAGTGAAAGGGACTAATGTATGCAAAACAAGCAATGCGTACAGTTATTGACAGGGATTTTCAGAAATGAAAAGATACTGATGCATCAGCATTACAAAGGGTTGATACACAAAAACCAATCTCTTACTTAAAAGAAAAATAAAAAAAAAAGTAGGGTTTCATCTTCTTCCAGCTTTCTAAAATGGTCTGAAATGTATTTTTTTCTGTACTGGCTTAGGAACACATGCAAACCCATCAGGCTGGACCTTCACTGAGTTCCCAGAAGCCTAGAGTGTTTAAGTGTGATACTTGTGAAAAAGCTTTTGCTAAGCCAAGTCAGCTGGAGAGACATAGTCGCATTCACACAGGTAATGCCAAAAATTATTTTTATCTCACAAGATGTTCTCATGAACATGTGGGCATTATGTTTGGAGTCCTTGCACTTGGTTTCAGGTAACTGCATTCAGATACCAGTATTTAGATTAAGCTTAAAAAAAAAAGTGAATTTCTAACCCAAAGAGTTTAGAAACTGAAATAAGGAACAGCAGATTTGAAATCTCAGAGACTGATGTTTTGTTCAGAGCCAGAACTTTATGCTTCACTAAGCTTCTTCATACTCTGGGACTAGCAGTACTGCAACGGTGATGTGAATGCATAAGCTTGTATCTAAAAGTTTGTCAATCTTTGAAACAGATAAATAAAAGCATATTTTAATGTATTATTTAAAGTGGTGTAAAGACTCTGGATATGATCATCTTCAAGCATCGTAAAATGTGCAGATGAGTGGGTGTGCTCAATGATGTTAAATAAGTGACAGTCTTGACTACCGATGCCGACTGCTGTAGGCAGTGCTTCATTGTCATTGAACTACTTAGTTCATCTGTTTCTAATGACAGTGCTTTTAATTTGTTGTGTTCTTTTCTGCTTAATTATTTTAAACTGTTACTCTATAAAATAGATGTCTAGGGAGCACACATTTTTGATAGAAGTGCTTTTCAGGTTGCAGCTTCTGCCCTGCTATAAGCTGAAAGCTGTACATAGGATGGTCCAACTGCATTCACCTTCTGTATCTTAAGGACAGATGCCCAAAAACTGTTATAAAACTGGATTTAGCAAGGATTGTATTACTGTTGCCTGATGTTGTTGAAACAGAAAGTCAATCCACATGATAGTTATTCTTCCAGAAGAGAATGTTCTTCTAAAAGTCTCTTAAGACCGAAAGAGTGAAAATGTGCTGTACAGATGTTTTTGGAGGGGTGCTCTTACATAAACTATGATTGGAAAGGCTAATGTAAACCTAAGCTGATGTGCTTTCCTGAAGGTATGATCCTTGTGTAGGAGAAAGTACTTGTGATTTCTTTCCTGATTAAACCTTTTGAATGACTTCTAATGGGCAGTACCTACTGAATCAGCGGCCAGAAGGAAAACACGTTATTTTTCTGAATAGCTTTAAATATCTTGTACATTTGGGTTTATCAGTGAAGAGCAGTTTGGAGAAGTATTGCCAAAATTAGATGGAAGTAGGTGCTTCCAGTTCTACCGGAAAGACACGTGGTAATCCATTACACAACAGCAGAAAGGCTGTTCATCTTAACAGGAAAACCTGAAGTCAGAAGTAACTGAGGAAAATTAGATTTCACTTCAAACTTGTGAAATCATTGTTAACAAAAATAGAAAGAACACTTTTGTGCTTCTAAGGGCCTTTTTCTGAGAAGCTGGATTTAACATGGGAACTACAGTGTATTTGTAAGTTCTGAAAGTGCTTTTAGAAGTCCTTAATGACATATACCAATGTGTCTTCTGTTGATGTCAGAGGTTGTGGTGTTGAGTGTTAAAGCAAAGGTCTGGTTTTGCCAAGTAGGTCTTTTAAATATTTTTATAATTAATATGTTCTTGAATTTCTGTTTAAAAACAGTGTGCTTGACAGGTTTGGAGTAATATGCCTGCTGTGGTAAGGTGTGGGAATCACTAGTAGCTATTGGCATAGTAGGTCCCATGTAGAAATACCGGAACTTTTTTTAACACATTTGACTTTCTGGTTTCTTACAAGCATCAGCTTTGTTAATTCTATAATATGGCTTTATTTACATTATTCTAAATTATGTAAAAAGGTGATGGTTCCATTGAGTACAGAAAAGTCAAACTGGTAAACTGATTTTTTTTGCTCATCTATTAAATAATTGACTTGGATAATAAATTGGGTAGGAAAGATAACCATATCAGTGGTTTAGGATTTACATAAATATTCTGACACTTAATTTGGGTTGTCTTGCTGACAGTATGAAGCCATAGTACTTTGAAAAAGTATCAAGGAGAAGGATCATGTCTACTTAATTTCTAGGTCATCTTGATAGTTTTTACTGAATTCTGAACTGTATTTTTATGTTGAAATGAGAAATCATTAAAGCAGTTTTTCTTTCTTATCAGGGGAGCGGCCATTTCAGTGTACGCTATGTGAAAAGGCTTTTAACCAGAAGAGTGCTCTTCAGGTCCACATGAAAAAGCACACAGGAGAGAGGCCTTATAAATGTGATTACTGTGCAATGGGATTTACACAGAAAAGCAATATGAAACTACATATGAAACGGGCTCATGGTTACACTGGTATGTAGCACAATGATAGTAATGGTGAATTCAGAAAGCCATGTGCTTTCCTAGGAAAGCACAAAACACTTCCTGTAAGTTACTGAGGAACTGGGCATTAATAGCCAGAGACCAGAATTGGTAAGCTGATAGTGGCACATGCAACCCAAAAGCAGGTTGAAATAGAGATTGGTTACTGTTTATGGTTTGTTGTTTTATATGTGGAGTTCTGTAGTGCAGAAATACAAAGTTCAGACACTATTATAGAAAAACAGCCAATTATATTAAGGGGTTTTAAATTATTTTTCAGAGAGCCTCTAATGAATTTATAGAATCTGAAGTAGTTGTAGAACACCTTTCCCAGCATGATTCCTTTGTTCCCAAGTGCTGTATTTGTAATATTCTTATACTATACATCGAATCAAACCGACTTGTCTTTTCATCTTGTACTTTGGTAGGTCCTGTACAAGAGCCTGCTGGTCATCCAGAACAAGAAGGAGAAGATATTAGTCGTGCTCTGAATTTAGAAGAGGTGGTACCAGAATCTTCAAATGAATGGCAGAGTATAGGCAATGTTTTTCGATGACACCTTAAAATTTGACAGCTAAAAACGTTTCTGGGACTCGAATTTCTCTGAACAAGTTTTCAGAAAAGTCAAAGGCGGATTTTACAGTTAAAGCTTCAAACATTGAAAATGTTAACAATAGAATAATATATTAGGTTTTTGTAATTATTTACAAAAAAAAAATACTTTAAAGAATCATTCTTTTTTTTAAGCTTGTAGATGAATACCGGGAAAACATCATTTAATCTGTGCTAAGTCGTCTGTGAATCAGTGAACTCAGGTAATACTGTATACAGTTTCATCTTCTAATTCACAGCCAGTATATCTATTTGAAAAATAAACTGGAACTTCATATCAGAATAGAATTACTCCCTTTTTTAAAGGAGGTGAAGAACAACTTTGTGGGAATACCATGAAACTGTTGGTCAGCTTTCTTATTTTTTATGTGCTTGAAGAAATAATTGAGGTTGGAGACAAAGTGTTACAGAGAAAATGCATGCAGTATAAAATAGGATGGTTTGTGTTTGGGGTTTTTTTTTTTAGGCACAAGAAAATGCTGTACTTCTGGTTTAAGTTTTTTGTTGGCTTTTTTTTTAGTATGTTTTGAGAATTTGTTGAAGAAAATAAAATGCCATGAACTTACGGCTTTTCTTGAGTTCAGCTCTCGAGAAGGGAGCATGTGCATTTCCATTCCAACCGCAAAGGCAGTTAGTTGTTAGTATTCATGTGAAAAGTCTGAGCATAAAACTCGGCAATACTTATTTAAAGAGAATCCAAACTAGAAGATGTTCCAATGAAAGCCTCTTCTCTTTTTGTTTGCTGTAATGCATCAGCAGGTACATATCTCAGTATCTGTGGAAAACACAGCCATATACTAAATCGGGGAAATAAACATACAGTTTAGTGTTAGCAGTGAGAAAGTTAGATGCACACCAGGTCACCTGTGTTATACAATATTCCCTGGTGCCGTAAACAGTTATAATTTTAAATCTGTAAATTCCTCATTAATTTCTTTGTGAAATTTAGAAATATGTTACTTTGTTGTTGTATAAGTCATTGTTTCAGCAAACCTACCTAGCTGACTTAAGTCATGCTTTGAAAGGTGCCACTTGTTAAGTATATTCATAACAAAGAAACACTGGAGTAAAAAACATAGTCATCTTTTAGACATTCCAAAGACAGAAGCTCTTCTCTTATTTTTACCTTGTTCTTTTGAATTTTATTTATATGTTACATATATATAGAGATATATATATATGTGTGCTTGTATATGTATATATATATTTAAATTTATATGAGCCTCTGTGTGGCTGATCAGTATATTTTGTAAATACTAATCCCAGTTGCAGGAAGTTCATGTTTTCAGTTTGCCACAAGTACTTCTATATCAGTGGTGGATTTGTTGTACTATAATACGGAGCTGGATTTTAATTTACCTTATGAAAGATAATTGTTCTCAGATCCAAAAAGCCCTTTGCTGTAAATATTGTCTATACTTTGTCTATGATATAAACCACTTATTTCAGATTGCTGAAGCAAGAAATCACTGTTGGTTTTGATAAGGCGTCTCTTAATTCTTTTGTTAACTTTTTGGCATATGTATATAAGTAATATAGTTGGTGACATGGAAATAACACTTTTGTTATGTGTAATATTTAATTCAAACCCATGATAAATAATACTACTTTTTTCCAAATTCTGTTTCGTGTATTGTTTTTTAGCATTTGATTCTGGATTCTACAAAATTCTAAAAATTCCATTCACCAGAAGTGCGTCTCTCAACTTCCAGCAGTGCCTTTCCTTCCAGACAGCCTGTTAGTGTTTTAGCAGCTTAAGAATTGAATATTTTACATTTTGCAATATTTCACAGTTGTCTTGAGCACATACTGGCCCCATGGCATAGCACCCTGTTTATCTGTAATAATACAGTAAATGTGTTGCATGGACCATGTATAAAAGCTTTTCCCTGTTCTTTTAGAAAATACTGTATAAATGCACAGCAAAGTTTGTTGCAGTTGATTTGCTGCGTAGGGGATGACACTTTCAGGAGGTTGACAGAAGATTATTTCCAACTGGTCATATGCAGATGGAAGTCTTCCTTTGTAATGGGACTGTGATTCCTGAATCCTTGAAAGCACTCAGTCTGTTCTATCAGCAATTGTTTTGCCAGCAGGTAAAAGCTGGTAGTGGCTGACTATGTGCTAAAAGCAGATCTCATGAGTAAAAAGATGCTGTTTTCAAATGGTCACTTCTCAAAGTACTATATCTTGGTTGGAGGCAACAAGTGTGTGGTTTAGGTCTTGGAAGTATTAAGTAAGCAGTGTGAGTTATGGAGTCAGCTAACATGTTTCTCTCGTTCAGTTTGATTCTCCAGCACTTGGGCATCCTGTCAGTTACAGTAAATAGATTTTTTAAAAAACTTCTTTGTAACATGGTGTTTGGTTTGCTTCCCTGCATCCTCCTACCCCATGAACATCAGTAATTCACTCTTGAGAATCCTGACAGAGAGATTTCAATCTTGGTAAGAGTTTTTCAAAGCAGTATTAATCTGTTGATGGTTCAGTACAAATACAGACACTGTAACCAATATGTTGATATTTTCAAAAGCAATGTTGAAGTAGGTGCAGAAAGACCTATGCTAAGGCATGTTTGAAGAGTCATGTGGTATAGTGGGTAAGTGAATCATGCATAGGAATGCCTCTGCTCTTTCTGGTTTGATGCAGTAGTAGACTTACTCTAGCCTCAGGCTTTTTGGCTTGTGTCTGCTCAAGCATTTCTTTTGGTTTATGTCTGTTCCTTCACAAGAAATGACATACTCCCAGTAACGGTTGTGCATTCAGGAAAGATCCTTTGCTTACAAATCCAGTAGCCATTTAAACTGCTGCTTTTCAGCAGCTTTTCAGTGAAAGCACTGGTGAGTAATTATAAGAATAAATTTCAGTCTAAGTTTTAATCTCTTTTAAGACACGCATGTTGGTAAAATCATGCTTTAAAGTACCATACCTTTTCTTCTATAGGAAGTAAATCCTAAAAAGCCGATTCCAGCCTCTGGAAAAGATGACTGAGGGAAAGCAGAATGATAAAGGCATGGAAAAGCCTTGGATAAGTTCTGTACTTCTATAGTGTGGTATTTAGAAAGATGTATTTCTCAATATTTTCATCTTAAGTATTCTTTCCTATTTTTGATGGCTGCTTTAAAAAACAACTTGATTTTTACATACCCTGTTCTATGAAGATGCTTCATGCTATACTTGTTTATAAAGGGTGGGATTGGTATACCGTAGGCATTTTATGCCTTGTTTGGTTTTTAGCTGCCACTCCACAGACACTGGCCTCCCATAAATCCTGTGTCAGTTGTCAGTGTTGTGGGCCGTGCTAAGTCACCAGTAATGTCACTAGCCGTCTGTGTGCAGGCAACTGGGTTGTGGGTCCCAAAGTGTTCTTTTCTAGTATCTGAAAATCATTCATAAATTGAGGAAAAAAAAAAAAACAACAACAAAAAACAGCTACAGAACTTCATCAATGGAGGATAAAAAACCCCAAAACACTGCAGAATTTCATATATGTGATCTCCCCTGTTACAGAAGACAGAACTCGTCCAAGTTTCATTTCAAGTTGATTACTTTATTTCAATAATGAATATTTTTAAAAGCTGTGTTCCTATAAGAACAATACGTATTCAAATTAAATCAACTATTGCATTGTAGAGTATACATCTGGATGAAGCTACAATAGAAAAATACACATAGCAACCAATGTAGGTAATAGAAGATGTAATAAGTCTGTGTATGCTTAATAATTTTGGTGGTTTTGTTTTCTTTAGTCTCTATGTATTTTCTATCCTCTTGTCTTCCATTGCTTCATATTAATGGACACTGATTTAAACCTACAATAGATTTAGATGTGAAATGTAATTAATGTACGCATTCATAGGTAACTTTTACTGGGCACCTATTAGGAATGCAGTTTCAACCTGGGAAGCGTTAAATGTAGTCTACAATGCATAGGCTAAAACTAAAAAAAATAAAATAATTAATCAGACACTTAGATGACAGCTTGAAGAAGTGAGAAGTTTAAGTAATAAAACAGTGCAATTCAGAAGAGCCTTTTATTTCCCTAAGTGTGGTTGGAAATACCATTGCCACACATTCATTTTAGTAAGTTGTGAACAAGTAATATCTAAATCTAACTCGGCTATAATTTATTTCTATAAGGCAACTACAATACCACAGTTAAATGTTCACAGTAGTTTACTATGAGTTTGCTTTGGTGCACTGCCCTTAACAGGCATCCAGATGTTCACAGCCAAAAGGTAAGCCAGGCAAACATGACACTGCTGAGAAAGATACGAGATTCTAACGTGAGATGTGCAGGACTATCTGAGATACCAATACTGAAGGGCTCTCTTTCAGAAATTAGACCTACTTGTTTATATGTTTACTTATTTATTGTGCTGCAAAGTTTATGCTGTTACAGCAGCATTTGTCTGAAGCACCAGCGACGTCCAGTGGTCACTTGCGCAATCTTAGATGTTTCTTCTCTGGGAATATCCCTTATTTCTTAACATTAGTCTAACTCAAATTTGAAATCCTCTTTCTCTCCCTCATCTGCTCTTAATTCTAATGGTTTGGATGCAATGAGCAATTCATGGTATGGAAAGAATTTCCTTATTACTGTTGCTCCGCATCTTATTGATTCTGCAACATCTGCCCCCTCCCACACTTCACATACCTTGAACTCCCAATGTTTGGTAAACCTTTCCATGACTGCCTAATCCTGTTATAAAAATAAATTATTCTGTGAGTGAGAGAAGGAAGATTAAAACACAACAAAAACCAAATCAAAAAAAGTGTTTGGATAAACAGTCCTTACAACTTCTGCACATGGTGGATTTTTGTAACAGCAGTGTCTCAGAAATTCATTAACAGCAGTGCTCAATATTCAAGACATTAACTCTTTATTTGTAATTCTGATGTTCACTAAAATGAAATCAGAAGACTTGAGCTCAAATTAGGTGCTTGGGAGAAATAAATGAAGTCCAGCATACAGTTAGGGCATCCTGGAGAAGAATGAGTAGTCAGAGATCTTGTTACTTCACATAAAATAAGGAAAACATCTAGTAAAGCTACTCTTTGTGTTCCTTTCATTCAACTGTTGGTCAGGGATTGCCAATAAAAGTTTGTATAATCATCTACTGCATGCAGAACCTAACTGGCATTAAGTAACGGATTGCATCTATCTAGGTAATTGTTGCAGTTATTAATTTTAAGGCAGTTACATTATGAAGCAGAGTACATGATCCTTGGATGGCATCTTAGAGCTTCAGCGCCTAGCAACTGGTGAACCAGACCGGGATCCAGGTCGGGACCCAGAGCCTCCCTGTGGAGGGAATAACAGAGTTAATTGAAAAGTATTGTGTATTTGGGACTATAAGTTAAAAACACCCATGAATCTGTAGTAGGAAAAAATATTGAATATTACCTAATGAAAATGGCTTGCAGTGGCCTCTGGTGTATTGCTAAATATTGCTAGGATTTTCACTTCAAAGAGATAATTGGGTTTTGCATACTTTCACTTAGGATTAATTTACTAAATGTCTCATACAGGGCTGGACAGTCTCTCATGAGTTATTTGTAGGTGCATGTTTTTATTCAGGCCTTCCTAATGAAAGCAACTTACTTGCTTAGGCATCTTGGAAGTTTATTTTTTTAAGGGTACCCATGAACTGTGTGTATACTTGATAAAAAAAACCACCAAAACCAAACCCTCCAGACCCTGCATATGAGTTATGAGAGTCTCACATCTGAAAAAATTGAAATGTAATGATTTTATTCTGTAATATTTATTAGGGTAAATTGTCAATGCGATTATATCGGCGTGAGTCTTGTATGGAAAGGTTGGATGCAAATACAGGAAAAAAAACTAGAAAAGAGAGCTGAAACCTGGCCTATTTTTACAAGCAATAAGAAAGCATCAAACTAGAAAAAAACCTCAAACTTGTGACAATTCATGTATCTGCAACTGAGAAAAGCCCTAGAGCATTTTTACAGCAAAGATGGTCCAAGCTGAAATGACTGAATTCCCTGGTCTCTTGATTTATTAGCTGTGCTGGTGGGGCTGTGCCATGACTCAAAATCTTGAACTGAACTGGCCAAATGTTTATTTTTTGCATGACAGTTTTCTAACTTGCATATGTGGTGTCAAAACTCATTGTAATGCCATATTACAGGAGTTCTCCCAACTAGGGTGGGAACAACCAGAGACTGTTCAAGTTGAAACTGCATCTCAACCAAATACGTGTCCAACATACTACCATTCTGCAGCTTATCAATTTGCTTTCATTTTCACTATTCTGAATAATCTAACAGCAGCAGCAAGCTGTGTCACTTCATTCATCTGTGTTCCAGGTCATTTGGGAGCTGAGTAACAACACAGATCCTTGCACAGGTCTTTGTTGTGGGGCTTTGTGGACTTACCTTCTTTCCTGATGGTAACTGATTGTGTACTTTTACCTTTTTTCCTATCATGTAAATAGTTACTAGACCCATGAGATAACCGTCTCATTTATCCAAGCAAATCTAGTTCTTTCAGAAGCTTTAAGGAAATGTGGTGGTTTCAAACATGGCAGGTTCTGGAAAGGTTTGGCCTGGACTCTATTTTTGGTACTTCAGTGTAAGTTCAATTGTACTTTACCAGTTTAAAGATTCTGGAAAGAGTGCCCTGGCCCTCATGATAGGATCCCTTATGTCCCTTGTGAGCAGACTTATGCTCATAGAATTTTCCGCTTCCTCCATATCCTGGCTTGTGTCCTTCACCACCCTGCAAAGAAAGATTTTCATGTATATTGCAAATTATTGCATTCCAGTTACCCTATGTACACTGTAATATTTTTTGATCACTGAAATGAATTAAACAAGAAATCTAATGTTAGATCAAAGTAATCTTCGATATAATGAGCAAGGTTGAAGGAAAATATTAGGAAATTATTTGAATATACTCAAATCTGAGGGAAGCACCAATCTGTAAAAGACAATAATCGAAAAAGGATACTCAGAAGGTTACCCTGCATGACAAAACTTAAAATGTTTCAGTTTCGCAAGTTCTAAGGTAATAAGCACGTCAACTAATTTGTGCACTTCTGATAATGAAAGGAATGCTTAATGGCTTGAAGGCTTTAATGTTTTGTCTGAAAATGCAGGTAATTTATATGTCCATCCCATATAAAATCAAACCTGTGGTAGAGAAGTAGAATGTCATTAGTTGTGAGATAACTGTGGGAAGAACTTGTCTAATAACTGTTCAGGCTGATCCTTTCTTACTGGAAGTGGTTGCAAGGAAAGGTGGAACAAAGTACTTGAATTAGTGACAGTGTTAGATTTGCTGACTTTACTGTGTAAGAGCAATTCCATCTGTGGAATAAGCGCCCATCTCATCCTAGCCTCCCCTCCCATTTTTGTCCTTCCCAGGAAAATTAAAATGCAGCAGATGATAAGTCTTCCAGGAGTCTTTAAGGGAGGAGAGCTTTGCCATGCAGTGGATTTTGCTCCCTTTGTGCTAAAGCAAAAGAAATTATCGCTGCAAGGCTGTCAAGTTGCTGGGTAAGAGCAAGCAACAAAATTACCATCATAAAAGTGCTGTGGGAGGAGGAAGGAAAGTGGAACGGGAAGAAGCAAAATAGCGAAATTGAGACAAAACAAAATTATCACGTTGCTGCAGCAGCTTGAGGCAATGGAGCAAGATATGCTTTGGCCTGGTAAATAAAATGGCTGTTACTGAAAGCATGTTTGTCACCTACCCAGCTAAATCTGGTGAGGGATAATCCTCTTCCCTGCACATGCAAGAAATAGAAACAATGACATGATGATCACTATGGAACATACCATCTGGGTGTACCGTACACAGATGATGAAAATGCAGTAAAAATAATGAAGTGCTGGCCATATAAAGAGGCAAGAGCTGAAAACAACAATCTGTACAGTCATTCCATGAAACACAAAAGGTAATATTCTTTGTTATAATTACAAGAACTGACTAGCCATGGTTTGTCAGTGTTACGTACTTTAGAGGCCAGCTGAGCTTAGTAAATAGAGGGACAGTTCCTGGTGGGTGAGGCTTGTTTGAGAGCATTACCTATTACTAGTTTATTATAAAGCAACCACAGCATAAACAAAATGAAACTCACTGAGAGTGACTTTGGTTTGTCTTGTAGCAAGTCAGGAAGTGCACGAGGAAGAGAACCATGGCTTTTCTGTCTTAGTCCCTTGCTTTAAATATTCCCAATAATAATTCCAGATTTTTCCTTAGTACCATCAAAGAAAACTAATTAGTCTATCAGCTGAATTGGTATACATTAGCCCACTAAAGACCTTGGACATTGCATGAGCCCCTTAAAATGCTTACCTTTGCTTGCATTGGGGGAGGTGTACGGGGTGAGACCTAAAAACCAACACAGAAATGTTGTAAAACCAAGGAAAAATAAATGTAGGGAATCATTGAGCCTTTTGAATTATTATCTGTGAGTTAGCAGGATTAAGTGCTAAGTAATTGCACTGAGAAGCTCCTCTGCTGTCCTAGGCTTTGCTTAGAATACACTGGATTTTTGCCTATTATTTTTAAACAGAAAGCATTTCTTAATGCAGCCAGTGCTGAAGACAAAGGGACAAAACCTGTTAATGGTGAAGCTGTATAATGGTAATGGTGGTTGAAATTTGATTATGCCGGAGAGCGTTCACCCACTGCCTTGTAGCTTTTCAGTATTGTTTGTGTTTCCAGGTAAAAAATATTTTTTTGTGTTAGAACAGCCTGATGAGCTTAAAGGCACAATTCACAAGACTAAAATAATGGTTAATGGCTGGGGAGTATTTGGTTAGTGATGGATCCTAAAGAATATAGTTCATTTTAGTGCATAACAAGAAGAGAGAAGACTTACAATGTTCTTGAAGAAGTGGACTACAGGGTTGTCATCACCAGGCCGGCCATGCTGAGATCTCTGGGGGATGGACCCTACATGGTGGCTGGCCCTGGCTGCATGTATATCCTGAAAAGCACAATAAGCGTATCGCTGGGTCAGCTAGGAAGGAGGGATAATCGGTGACTATATAAAAAGAAGAGTCACTTTCACCAGGAATGAAGAGAAAAAGGCTACAGAGATAGATTGCAACTTAAAAGTTGTCAGTGCTCAGAAGGAAGCAGTGCTCGGTATTTTAATGCAATGGTAAATGCAGAGTATGTATATGGACATATGTTGTGCGTATATATATATGTATATGTATATGTATGAGGGTGTACCATGTTTTTCAAGTTACAGCCCTGTGTGGAATGAAACCTGTTACTGGAAAGTTCTGCTAGCAGAAGCCTTGTAGTTTTCCTCCTTTCATAAGTGGGATCATAGAATATAATTTTAGAAATGAAACCTGAAATGGAGAAAAAATGACATTGGGTCATTCTCCATGTAAGGGCAGAAATAAATGGATCGTGTATCATTTCTCAGTTCCCAAAGACTACAGAACACTGATGAACTGCAAGAGCAACGTCATTTTTAGAATAAGGGAATTAAATAAGGCTGACAATACTGTTTTCAGTAGGGCTTCCTGAGCACTACAGAAAGAAGTCCAGTAAGTGAAGGTAAAATAAATAACAAAAATTATAAGGAGTGAATACCTTGACTGGTACTTAGAGCATGATGTACCTGTTGCAGTGAAAAGAGTGTCATACAGCGTCCAGAGAGCAGTAACTACACTGAATTTTTGACAAAGTTCTTTTTAAAACTGTTAGGTGTGACTGACCCGGTTACAGACATCTGCCCATCATTATGAATGTAGGGGCACAAGGCTTCACGTTCACTGCCACGTTTTTGAAGTACTCAGTGCAGAAGAGAGAATGTAGAAGAGAATGGCAGTAACAGAAGTGCTGCAGCGGTTCTCTTAGCGTAATGAACTCCCTGAGAGTACAATGATGTTATCAGCATTATATAGATACTAAATTAATTGGCCTCTGAAGATGAGATGGAAATCCATAGTGAGACAGGAGCTCACATAAGCACTTTCCTAATAGTACAAACTGAATGAACGTTTGACTGTAGAGCAGGATGAATAGTTATCTAAAACGTACTTCACTTTCATCACATACAGAAAAACATTGATCAACTTGCCAGGGTTGATCTTGCCAAGCTTGGTCTTATTGTTGGACTCCTGAGTAGTTTGGCGATTTTTGACAAGTTAATGTCTATAGCACAGGCTTTCAAAGATTTGAAGAGTCTTTTTGCACTCAAGTCTCGTGACAGCAATAGCTTTCAAAATGACCTCAACGGCCTCCAACTCTTACTACTGAAAATGGCTGTACAGAGATCTACATGTTTTAAGTCTCTCAAATAAAAGCTTGTATGAAACAATCTAGTGTTAGCTGCTCAAAGCTGCTTCACAGAAGTTTTATTTTCAAGTGCGTAAAGTCAGGTCTTGTGATTTTATATGAATTAAATGAATTTATAGTATATTGAATCCAGAATGAGTCACAAGTATCCATCTTCATGAGTGGCCGTGTAAGTTACATGATTCTGAAGAGAAATGAAGTTCAGATATATTGTTTACAAGATCAGTTTCCTTAGGAAAAAAATTGAGCCAATGCAGCTAAGTTCAACCCATATTGGAGCTGATACAACTCTGTCCCAGATTGTCAACTCCTGGTGGAGGAGGCTCAGACCTCAAAGGTAGAGTATTGTCAACTGAAACCAGCTGCTACGTATCAGCATCAGTATTTTGCATTCTGCTGATACGTAAAGATTTACCACTTAAAAAGCAGGAGTTTATGAATTTTATTGGGTCTGTGAAATTTACATAGTGTCACGCAGCCAGTCCTGCTTATACCTCTGCAGCAGGTTCTGCTTTGTCACTAGTTCCAGTGTTGACAAAGTTGTCTCTGCTGCTGTTGTTAGGAGGGAGCCAGGAAGGTATCGGCACACGTTCAGAGCAAGTTACTTCAGCCATGCCTTTGTCTTTTAATCTTCAAATGAAGCACTGCTTTGCCTCTGAAAAAGGCAGTGGACTGCCTTGTCTTTAGCATAAACAACATGATAAGTACGGTGGTGTTGGAGATCTGAATGTCTGTTACTAGCAGCAGGAACTGGGTCACCATCTAATTGTAAAACTGTTAATGGGTGCAAAGCAGAAAACTTCACAATCAGTTTTGACTGCAGGTAGGGTGCAGCTCCGTGGTGGGCTGTGGATTGCCAGCAGGCACAGGGAAAAGCTGCCGTAAGTTTTTTACCCTCTAGGTGAGTATGGATTTCCTGAATCGAGCATTCTGATCAATTACCAGTGCTACTGATTTTGCTTATCATGCAGTGAAGACAAAGTTTCTTCTGTCTCTGGTGCCAAATGTCAGCATAGTCTCTTAGTGGGCCCCCACTGGAAGCATTTGAGGCAGCAGCAAGTCTGAAGCCATTTTTAATGATGGTGCTGTGTGAGTTCAATAGTGTGTGTTTCCTGGTGTTACAAATAAAGCATTTTCCTTTCAGAGTATCATCAGCAAATTTTATCCATGGTCAGATCTTCAGTGTTATTCTCAATTTGTGGCATTGCCAGGCTTTCCTTCAATTTATCATCGGAATCACTCTCACCTGTAATTTGTTCTTTCAATTCTTTGATTCCTAGGGGCAACGAGCAAAATCCCCTGGGGTTTTTCTGAGAGTGCTCATATGCATGATTTCTGAGAATCACTTCCCTCAGAAGGGTAATAATTGATATCTGTAGATGTTACAAGTCAAATCATAGAATAGTTAGGGTTGGAAAGGACCTTAAGATCATCTAGTTCCAAGCCCCTGCCATGGGCAAGGACACTTCACACTAAACCATATCACCCAAGGCTTTGAGTCAGGCAATTCTTTGTGGAATGAAAGAGAAAACATTTATCCTGCTGGGATGGGCTACTAGGGTGGTGTTTTGTAATGGAACTTTTTTGATTAAGCTCATCCAGTTGTCATAGCATGCTTCATTAATACAGTCAGAAGTTCACCATTTATCCTTAAACATGCTTTAAATGCTGCAATAATATCCTTATTAAAACCCAATAGAAATACAGCAGAGCAGGCATGTTTTAGGAACAGGGAGATTTACTTGCGTCTTTGGGTTCTTGGTCCCTGCTGCCCAGAAGCTACAGCGAGCTTTCCCTACACCTCTTGCAACCTTGTCATGAATTTCAGTCCTAAGAGCATTGCCAATAAAAAGCAACTTTGCTGTCAATATCTGTGTATTATGAAATGTACTTGCGGAGTAGAATCCTGAATTTAGAGCCGTTGGGTGCTGTTTGTGAAGTTCAAAGCAGTGGTGCCCCTGTTTGTGCCCTTAAAGAAGTAGTTCTAGAGTAAGTGAATAAAAACCAGAGAGCACCTTCTGTTCCCTATGTCTGAGGTTCCCTACTAAGTCAACTCTACTGTACATTCAGAAAAGCCAAAAAAGGAAAGATCCCTCCAGCTGAATAATTGTAATTATTAGAAAATATTTGCCAATGCTGGAACTTTAAGCAGTATCTGTGAGATCTGATGACGCAGGTGCAGTTTGCAACTTCACTTGCAGTTTTAAGGATTAATAATGGAAATAAGAACATTCTTAATAATGGATGTAAAACACCCACAGTTATCCTGTAATGGGGAGTGATTCAATACTGGAACGCTTTGCAGCTCCTGGGAAGTTGCATTATTTACCGTGCCGCCTACCTTATTGATTAAGACAAAAGAAAGAGAGTAACTGTCAATGTAGTACAGGTATTTTATCATGGTTATAAATTGACAGTGCGTTCCCTGTGTTAGCCACACACTCTCACATCAAACTAATTCAATTTACTGGCACAACCTGTATTAATATCTTGAGAGAACTGTTCGGAAAAATAAGATGCCGCTTCTCTAACACGGTGACAAGAATCCATACGTGACTTGATACGTGCTCCATTTTAGGGTTTGTGCAAGATGATTATTACATCTCCAGCCGAGGTGAAGATGCCTGAATGTGTGCTCCCCAGTGTCCCACCACAGCAGGCCTGACCATGTCTCCTGGTTGGTTCTGTGGCCCTGAACCACAGTAAAGGGTCATTACTGTCTGCACTGCAACTCCCCAGGAGGCTGGAGAAGAGGATCCCGTGGGCTTTCGTAAGTGGAGCAGGCACATCTGGGTTGTACATTTGGATACCAGGTTTGATAATCCAGGTTTGTGATCATCCACATACGTGACTTGAGATGTGGTAGGATGTGGAGGATTAAATTCATATTCATGTAAACGCAATTGCAGTTACATATTCTTCGTGTCCCACTTGACTTTGTTTTCTGATGAAAAATACGTGGTTGAGCAGTAATAGACATTTTTAATGACCTTTCTTACGTAACAGCAAAATCCAAATACACATGGAATCTGGAAATCACTGATCTAAAATGCAATCAAACCAACTAAGGGGTTTTGATATTTGTAAGACCAAAAACCACTGCTGTTTTCTTGGGCTCACTGGGTTTCATGGCCTTCATCAGTGGGTTGTTGTCACAGGATACCTAATGAGGTGCTGTGCGTGAATTTAGAAAACCTACAAACCCCACAACTTTCAGATTCATATAGATACGGGCAGTATCCATATTTAGATACTGCCTTAGAAAACCCAACTGTTCCCCAACATACAGGATGTGATGCTTAACCCCCACTAAAAAATTTGCAGCCGTACTGGTAGACTAAAATTAGCCTTAATGCTAGTTGAGCATAATGAATAAGTGATGAATGCTGTTCATGCTGGTTTGTGGGAAGAGGGAATGAAAGAGCACCAAGCAATTCTAAGCCATTTACTTACTTAGGTAATTTTGTGTTAGTCCTTGAAATGGGCTCTGAATCCAAACTCTTACACGTAAGGAAATTCCTACTTGGCTTTGAATTTCTGTAGCTAGCACCATTTCAAAGCAGTATTCCAAACAGGAATGAAGACTCATCCCTTCAGTGAATATATAAGCTTAGTTTTGTTAAACAAGAGGAAATTTACTCTGTACAGTTTGCCTAAAGCACTTGCAGGAAATATGCCAGGTGCTTATATACAGAAATTGCTTCCTCTTGGGTTTCAAAGGTGCTTTGTACGCAGGGGTTTGTGCTCCCGGGCATAGCTGATGCTGCGTTAGAGCCTCCCAGTGCCATTACCTGATGTCTTATCAGGAGGTGATGGAATATAGAGCATGTGTAACATGAGGATATATTTTTCCATGCTTATTCTAGCAGTAAAATACCCACTGTGAACATGCACTGTTAAACCAGGCTGCATTATCCTGGTGTCATTGCTTCCATCCTCATTCACATACAACCCAAGTACCGATTTGCTTTTCGTGATGGTGTTTGTTCCAGGCTGTCCACAACTTCCTGATCTGTTATTAAAAGCGATAGGAATGCTGATATCCTGCCCACATGCCAGTCTGATGGTGACATTGCAATCAATTAGCTAATTCAGCAGGCTTTTCTAATCACTTTAGAAAGGATGAACCACGCATCCTTGTAATGGCATCATTAATTTTTACTAATGTGAAAATTAAGACAGACATTAAATTACTTGCTCAGTTACAGAGAATTGGTTGGGAGATGAAGAGTCCAGGAGATTCTGCCTTTCCGTGTTGTGCTGAGATCGTTAATATAATCTTTGTCTAGAAATAGGCGATGAACAGAAAGAGGAAGAAATCTTAGCAGAAAGATGGGAATAAAAAGCACTGGGGAAAGACTACAGTTGACTGAGAAGTGAGAAATGCAGTGTAGATGAGCAAACAGATGGCTTGATGAAGGAAACAATGGAGAACACTGGCCATCAAGAGAGGGAGGTGCTAATTGATATCCAGAACCACATTCCTCCATCATCCTCTTACTCCTTAGTGCCTCAGTGATTATGGTTCACAAATTCCAAGGTGGGAGGAAAGAATTACAGGGGAAAAAAAGAAGAATCAGGACAGTGGTTCAGAATAATAGTTCTGTGATGGGTCCTGAGTGAGAGACTAGTGGCATCATACCATCTTACTGTTTTTCTCCATGTCCAATTTATTCCACTGTTGTGACACTCGATAAATGGTTTCAGAAACAAAACCTGATGCTTTTATTTACCTTTACTTTTCTGAAGCATTTTTTTTTTGCCTAGCATTAGTCATTTTATTCAAATATTCTTCATGATAAGATGTTCTTTATCTGTCCGCTTGGACATAGCCTTTGATGCATATTCAGTATTGTCCTCTGTGCTGGTTTATCAAATTGGTATCGGTGACATGGATTAAACCTTGTTGAAGTGATCCCACCATAGAAACTCAGTGCAAGGTTTTGGTTTTTGAGGGCTGTTTTTTTTAATTTGTTTTGCCAATGATCACTCCTGCAAAAAGGAGATTTTGGCTAGCAAGTATTTCACAGGAGTTTCCAGGGTTGCTTCTGTTACCAACAAACTTCACAGCCTTTAGGGACTTCACGTGGCCAAGATAGGGAAAACACCAGAGATCAGTATTGACAATGATAAATGTCTACTGGTGAGACTGGATTTGGTGGAGATGCATCTGTTGGTGCTGCTACAACAAAAGAACATAATATTGTGGGTATGGCTATTGGTAAGAAAGCAGAACCTTGCAGAAATTTTAACAAGGACTGTTGCCCAGTATTTTCGTATACTGAAGAAGCTCACAGAGTAAGCAAGATGATCATTATTTGGAGAACAGAGCTATAAATACCGAGGATACACTATGGCTTTACAGCTGCTGACCAGAAATAGGAGAAGAATGTTACTACATCCTTAATTTCCTGAAATACACATTTCTTCTCTCTGGTTGCACAAACAAGTATTTTATGAAGGGACTGGCCTGATTCTTTTCTGCCCTTAATAGGTAAAAAAATGACAGGCTAAACTCTTGTACAGGTGTTAAAATTACTGTTGCCTACATCAGCACAACTTACTTAAGTGGCAAGTGTAATAGTAAGGAGAGTTTACCATTCCGAAACTTAGACATGGCATGGTTTAATAGCTTCCTTCTTTGAAATGAATACTCAAAGGTAAAATTATTATTTCAAATAATGTAGCCAGTGTGAAAGTTGAGGGGAGATGAACCAAGGTGGTGGCAAAAGGTGAAACAGAGGTAAGCCTCATCTTGGGTCTGCAGCAGTAATTCAGTGTTTTACCAACACTTTTTAAATTGCTTTGTAAGAAATTCAGTAAAAGCACCTGAAAATGGCAGCAGGTACTGGTTTTGTGTAGCTGAGAAATGAAACCAAGTGACTTTAGAGTGAACTGAGTAACTGAACGTGTCTGTTCAAGTGGAGACCATTTCGGGAACAAAGTGAAAGCTTTTGCATCAGTACACAAACTGAAATACAACGCTTGCTAATGGAACATGATGATGGAGGTACAAAAGCAAGAGGGGGGGAGAGCTATTCACAGTTGCCTCAATTTTCTTTTGGGCAGTGTTTGCCATTGTTCTGCAGATAGTTTGAGATTGCACAAAGTCATTAATTTTGGCATTGCAGGATGGAAAGTGCTAAGGATAACGCATTTCATTTGAAAGATGAATTTACCCCATTATAACAGATTTCAATATGAAGCAATTTCTGATTTATAAACTTGGTTCATCTGCAGAGAAGTAAACATGATGAGAAAAACTTAATGTTAGGTAGGAAAAACCCTCATGCTCCATGTTGAATGCATCCATTTGACCTTCTGCATGTGAGTTCTGGGATTCCTGCCTGCCCCTCCCACTTGTTTAAACAAACATCCCTGGGTCTATCACAGTAAAATTAGATCCAGGCCTTATCCTCAACCAGGCTGTGGGGCTGTGCACTTGAAGGAAACCAGGAATCACTGCAGAATGGCCAAGACCCATTCCCCCCATAAGACCTCAAAGCTGCCACCACGGCTACTTCCACAGCTATGACTCCCCCCTGCCTTGCTATGTTGGGGCCCAAGCAAAGTGTAGAAGCAAGCCTGGACCCTCCCCAGGCACTTGGAAGAATCCTTGGAGCTGTCCTTCAGAGCAGCACACAATTAGAACCCTCTTAAGCAGAGTATTATTATTTCTGTATCTTACTGGTAGATAGAAGGATCTAGAAAGAGTCTAGCAAAGACTGAACTGGAAGATACTGTTAGAAGTGTAATGAAAAGGGGAAATATTTTGCTTAGACTGGTTAGCATGATCTCTGAATGACTTCAGTTGATTATTTTAGCCTGAACAGTGGCAGTTCTGATACCCAAATTCATTTCTAGGTCATTCATCATTCATTACTACCTGCCACAAAAGAAAGAGGCCAGATTCAGTTCCCATTATCATAAAGCAAGAACACTGGATTTAGCAGCTTCAGTTCTTTAGAACCTAGTCATTTCCTTATGGAAGGCAAGCTTTAGCTTTCTTCACTTCTGCCCAACACACTGTTTTAAATGAATCTTTGTAGGACATACAGCCCCTTTTAGTCACCTGCAAAGTTTGTTGCCACTTCTGTTAATGGATTAAAAAAACACTTAAATTAAATCATTAGTACACCAGTTTTGTGATGTAAACAGTTTAATGAATACATGAAGCACACATAAAGCAAAAGATTAAACAGAATTATTGTTACAACCACCATGAACTCTATAAAAATCTTTTACAAGCATTTGCTTGCACAGCAGGTCTTACAGAACAGTAGATCTTGAGCACTGCCATTCCCTGAAACTAAGACTTGGAAATAGGAATCACAGTTATTTACTTGGATCGCATCATACACTAGTCAGACTAGCACTGATTTCACTACGTTGCAGTCTCCATGGTGCTGTAGTAGACATGAGAGCTCCACAAGAAATTTTAATAGAGAGGGAGTGCAAAAATATAAAATATGCCTGGATATTCTGAGGAATGTGTCTGTCCATGTCATTATATAAAACCATGGTTCTAAGCTCTTTGACTGTGCATGTTTATCTCAGTCCTTTTTGTGGATCCCTGTTACAACAACTGCTTAACTCTGGGGCAGGTTTGCAACTGCCATTTCCCAGATGCTGATCCTAAACCTTGGTTCCGCTCAACACAAGAAGAACATCAGCCCAGTACCCCTTGTACCTCCTATCTGTCTTTACAGAGGGGGAGCCCCATGTCTGCCTTCTGTATTCCTTGCCCCCACACACATATAGGACTAGGGTTGGAAACAACCTTAAGATCATCTAGTTCTAACATCCCTGCCACGGGCAGGGACACCTTCCACTAGACCACGTTGCTCAAAGCCCCATCCAACTCGGCCTTGAACACTGCTATGGATGGGGTATTCACCACTTTGGGCAACCTGTTCCAGTGCCTCACCACCATCACAGTGAAGGACTTCTTCCTTATATCTAATCTCATCTCCCCTCTTTAAGTCGGAACCCATTACCCCTTGTCCTGTCGCTACAGTCCCTGATGAAGATGTATGTATCAGGAAGGAAACATGGGAGCAAGGCTTCATACAGGCAACAGGAGAACATTACAAGATTGCATACAAAACCAAAGCAAAATGTAAAAGAAAAAATGATTTAATTTTTCAGCTAAGTCCGTTCTGAGCCTCTGTTTTACAGTCACAATATTTTGGTTTGTTGCAAGGGGGCCACAAATGGAGTTTAAAGTTTAGTATGTTAATGCACAATGTTAAACCAGGACAGAAAAGTTCTTGTTTCACAATCCAAACTTTAGTAGGAAAAAAAAAACAGAAATAAATCATAATTCCAAAAGCATAAACAACTGTGTCAAAGAACCAAACCAGCGCTCTTTACATACTCAAGTTGAATACAGGCTAATATTGAAGAGGCACAAGAAGGATTCAATCATTTTAACAAACTCGCTTATATGCTTTACAAATGTTTAGATAAATACTCTGTAAGGATTAAAAAGGTAATAATTTATAGTTACATGACTGTCTGTCTCACATGCTTGCTGAGATGTCTGCACCACAGTTTCTTTCCATCACCTGTTTAAGTTCCTTAATACAAATAAATTTAAGCTGTGCACAACAGAAGTTTTGTTTGGAATAGTCTACCTTAAAAAACTTGCTTACAAGTACAAAATTCAGGCTGTTTTTGATTGAGTTTGTTATCTAAAATCTTGCTGGGGTTGGGGAACAATGGTGAATGTATCTGCTGCCCCTTAAAGGAGGAGAAGGAGTATTTCTGTACATTCCAGTTTTTCTATTTTTATTTGCTCCCATGCACTCAACTTCAGAATTCCAGAGTAAGGGAGAACCTGCTCCACGGGAGAAAAGGAGGCCATGAAACAGTCCCCGCTTTGTTCCTACCCCACCTTTCCATACACAACAGCGAGTATTATTCATTAATGTGCTTTTCAGTTTGGATGCAAGATGGAAATGCCTCCACAAAGAATTTATAATGTGTTTTGCTTGAATGTCAGCCCTAAATCTGTACAAAGAGCAAGTGTTGTCGTTGCATTCCAGTGCTTGCTGGTGTGGGTAGTTGAGCTACACGCTCCCGCTGGGGCATGGGCTGGCTGGGAAAGGGAGATTGCAAGAAAGGCAGCTGCAGAACTGCTTTGAAAAGCTTCAAAAATTAATCAGAAACAAGTGCAAGCAAATAAACAGTGCAGCTCTATCAACTTTTCAATTTCAAGCCTTTGAAATTCATCCTTTAAGGTGCTTTTCATGGTATCTTATTTACCAAAGACATGTTTACCTAGTGGAGTCTGAAAAGCTGCCAAGGGACTTGATTCTATTTCAGCTCATCCAAGCACACCTTCATCATTTGTTGGTGCTCTGACACTACAAAATTCAGCAAGTGACAACTACTTAAGCTTTAAGCACAAATAAACACTATAAGCCATCTACATTTCCTCTGTGTACACACACGCATAAATAAATGACACCGTGAGCCTTCCTTGATACAAGAAACCAAAAGGCATAGATTCAAAGGTTGAATAAATAAGCATCTAAACAACCACCCATGCCACTTGCTCAATATTTTCTGCACCGAAACCTCCTACAACTGAGCTTTCTTGGGCATGGTTTTATCAATATTATCATTGTGTGAATAGTGCCAGAGATGCTTTGGCACTGGAAGTCTGAAGGGGACTGACTTTTGCCAAGGTAATAGAACTCCGTGCTTCCAGCTGAGATCTGCAAGTCAGGACTTTAACACTGCATGCAGCTGTCCTTACAAAAAGCCCCCAGCATTATAAATACTTCTGCTAGGCACAAAATGTTGGAATTGTCCATAATTCTGTACTGTTTTGCAGACATTTAACTGCTTCGAAACAGCAGTTTACTGAAGAGCAACAGAGATACGAGACATGATATCCTGTGCTCCCATCCATAACTACATAGAGATCTGCAGAGAATCACAGCAATCGTTCACGCCAAAGGATAAAATACAGAATCTGTGCAACTTGCAGCCGTTTCCTAGTCCTCACTACTAAAAAGGGAGCTGGTTGGTTTGTTTTATTGCTAAGTAAGGATGTACATACCTCTGTATAGCCTGTGCAGAATCTAAGTTTTTGGTATTGTTCCCCTTTTGTTCTACATTGCATGTACTATTTTTCATCGAGTAACACAGTATATGAATAAAAGAGCAAGAGCTGAGCTAGCCAACCGGGTTTCGGAAAAAAGCAGTGCTGGGAACAGTCTCTGGTATTTGTACTATAGTAAGAAAAGTGGTTTTCTTCCTTCTCACAGCAACTGCTTGCTGCACGTATGAACATTACATACCTACAGGAACAACTGCCCAACTGCTAAATCTTTGTCATGAGTTTGTAGATGTGAGGAAACAAAAAGACCAACACACATCTTGCTTAGTGCTGGCTGCCCATGCGAGAGGCTTCTGTTTTGAAGTTTCTAGAGTATTTTTCATCCAGTGGTCTATACATTACACCAACTCTTTGGGGAATGGCTATTATACATGGTGCTTCCAAGTGCAGAGCTGTGAAGTAACACTGACAGTCTGCAGCTGTTGTATGATCACAAGTCAGTTTTAAACCACGGAGTAGTATGTACCATGTCTCCGTGCAACACTCTGAGACAGCCAGTGTGGGAAAGCTGCATGTGCTTGCTCATCCCAGCAAGTACTGCAGGTTACAACTATTGAGCAGACAGCAAAGGTTGTCAAATTGGGCCCAGCCAGCAACTATGAGCATTGCTTTTTGCAACACACAACTTGAGCAACTGCATCAAACAATATATTCATCTAAAATAAAGGTTTTACAGCCCTACAGTAGCTCCATTCAAATGCTTATGTAGTGTGTGAGCACACAAACACAAGACACCACTTACTTATCATTTACATGGCAAAGGGTGCAGTGAAACTATCTTAAAACTTTGCCGCTCAAACAACAGTGAACTAACACAACATCTGCATAACGGATCAGAGGAGGCATGTAATCCTGGAAATGGGAAGAATTCAGGAATTAACCTTTCATCAACTCCTAATGAAGGAATGGTTTGTTGCACAACTTCTAATCTGAAATGCTTGGAATATAAACCTTCCCTTCTCACCAGAACAGAGCTGAACAGCTGCTCAACAGTCCAGCAGCATAGCTGGACTGTTTTGTACACCCAGGATTCAGGATAGTTACCTGCCAAGATACCTCCTCAGCAATACTATCATCTGACCTTACAACATGGTCTTGAGCAAGCAGGCTGAGAATCTGGCCACAGTTCTTGTTGGTTTTCTAACATCTATTTCCAAGTCTGTCCCTCAGTTAGTGCCAAGCTATCTAGAGATTGTCTAGTTGCATTTAGTGCTCTCACCCAGCAAATATATAAGAACAACACATAAAAGCAGACTGAAGTTTCTCTAAATGGCACAGCATACAAATGCATACAATGCACCACGTTAAGTGTTCATTAAAATGCCCCTCAGTAATGTTTCTAGAGCCACCTGGATTTCTAATACTCCTTGTTCTACACAGAGTATCTTCTCTTGTTTCCCAGATCTATGCTTTTTTGTTGTTGTTTTCAATTTAAAGCCAAGCATTACATTACAAATGTGCAAGTATCATCTTGCTGGCTAACTCAACTCTTGCATTATAGCAGTTACACCTTCCTGTAGTCCCACCCTTCCTGTTTAACTGTACTTTGTTTTGCTGTAGCTGTGAGTTCTCTATTCCTCAGAGCTCACCTTGCCCGAGCCCCGCCGGGGAACGTGTCTTTCACCTCCAAAGAATCTGCCCAGCGAGTCAAGTAGACCCGAGTCTCTGTGCCTTGGAGATCCATGTCTAGCATGGTCTGTAAAGCTCGCAGATGCCATTTTTGATCCGTGTCGGAAAGAGGAGCGTTTTTGCGAAGCCATCAAATCCGAATTCTCTGAAGCTGCTGCACTGTCCTCTTGGATGGTCTGTAGCTCGTCTGACTCCGAGGGCCGATCTTTGAAGGTGTTGTCTTCTCTTCCTGGGGCATCTCGGGAAAAGAGGCGGATCAAATGGGGGCGACCAGTCGTGTCAGCTGGGTTGGCCTCAGGCCAGGCATTCTTCGGGTCTGCTGTGCCTTTGGAGTCTGTCACCGCTGGGCTCTTCGTGGAGGTCCCATTGTTCTGGTTCACATCTGCCTCTCCTGCAAACAACAAGGATGAGATATGAATACAGGCCTGTGAAAAACAGCCCTGGAACAATGCTGCTTTCTTTGCCTTGCCTTGAGATGCTCATTTCATACAAAACCCGTAATATGTGCGGTTGTAATGAAACTATGTTCTCTACCAGCCTTTTAGAACATTAAGCTATCTTGGAACTGAAATCAGGATGATGTTCTCACACAAAATTTGCTGTGCTTCTAGGTGGGTTTTTTTTTAATAACGCAACACATCCTGTTAAATAGATCAATAGGTTCTTCAAGGCACAGCTGAAACTGACTGACTTTATGTAGAAAGCTCACCAAGGAGGAGGCTTTCAGTGAATAAGAATTCCCGTACTTTCCCTTGAGGGCTGCAACTCTAAAAGGTGCTGGTTTCCTCCAAACAGCAAACAATAAAATTTCAAGTGACATGGATGGCCTGTGCCTTCCCAAGTGCACATTCCTTCTCCATGATGTCAGAGCTTTTGTACCTGAAGGTTTTTTCCCCATTTAGAATCCCTCCCTGTAACTTCAATACTGATGACACAAGCGTAATGAAGGGAGGTTTTTTCCTCTGTTTAAATTGTCCTCGCTTCAAAAAGGCAGAGAACACAAAGCTGCAATTTCTGCTTGGCCTCCCATGCCAGGTTTTCTCCATGTATGACCCTGGCACTCAGCACACAATGTTCCTGTGCTGATGCTGAAGGCCTAGAGCAAAACTGTCCAATTTGCATTCCGTGCTCTTGAGAAGTGACAGAAACATTCAGCAGAAACTGGTGAGCTTTCGGCCAAGGAAGTGCCGGGACAGACCCCTGTGGTGTAAGTGAAACGCCTGCTGCCTTCTCCACAGCCGTGTTCTGATGCACGCAGTAAAACATCTAAAAAGAATCAGCTGCAGCACACTTAACCCTTAACCTGTAGTAGCTGCTTCTATCAGTGACAGAAAGATTGATGGAGGGTTTTATAGCCTATGCCATTATTCCTACAGGGACCTATGCCCACTGAGGAGCATGTCTGATCTCCAAGGCACACCAACAGAAAATTAGTAGGTCACTGCTTGAGAAGCAAGCTTCACAGCAGAGACCTCCCACACACTCACTCTGTCAAAAGGGCTTTTGGGCTTAACGGGGCTCAATATCTGAAATGGAAGTTACAGTTAGAGGTTACCTTTAGGGTCTTCTAATTACCTCAGTTCATCCCCATTTGATTTGGTCCTTGTTGCCATGGGAGGGTCAGGATCTGGCAGATATTGTTAGGTTTTCAAAGTCCTCTGGGCTCAAGTACTTTGCTGATTCACCAGAGCAATTTTAGACTTGACACAGTCATTCCATAGCATTTCACCCACCCACAGGGCACTAAAGAAACCTTTTCTCAGGCTGAGAATAATTCTGAAATAACTTCATGGATAACGACACAAGACAGTAATGCTGGAGATACCGGTACTTAGAATTAGGTCACAATTAGTTGTGATCACTCTGCTACAGTTTTTCATACACAAATGGGCAGTTTTACTGTGCAACTTTTTGTGTCTTCTGTGAAAACTACCTAGAAAATGTTGGGGAACTTCAAGAAAATTTTCTCTGGTTAAAACATCTCAGAGTATTTATCAGGAATACAATTTTTTAAGCAATGCTAATTATCACTGAAGACCTCATTGGGGGGGGGGGGGGGGGAAGGAATATATTTGCTGGCAACTTTGGGATTTGGGTTTTCCTGAAGAGATACTTTCAAACCTATTAGAAAGTACTGAAAGTCCCCAAATGATTTTCTTAATTGAATGAAAGAGAAAGCAGCTAACATGGATACATGACACATCCTAAAACTACAAAACCTTTTAAATAGCTCTAAGCCTAGATTCTATACCATAATACAAATCCATTCAAGGACAGAAAAAGAAAAGCAAACAAAAGAGCTATTGTATTTAATTAAATGCATTAACAAAACACCAGAGCATCTGCATACTAATATTTTTTACAACAGTTGATCTTTGTGTAACTGAATACGGGTATTGGTAAGCAACAAAGAAGGGTATTTGTGCCACAAAAGTAGCTTCTCCCAGTGCATAACGCAGTGAGCTATAAAATATAAATCTTTCTGTATCCCTCATTTCAGTAGTGAAAGCACACATTTAAGTTTTCCTGTAGATTTTCTGCCTGCTTAAGTCTTCTCCAATATTTAAAAATGTGTAACAGAACTATTGTTAATGTTTGAGCTAACTAATCAAAGTCTCCAAGTGCATTTGGAAAGACAGATCACTTTAATAATGTCTTAAGGATATCCAGGATTCATGCAGCATGTAAACATAGGCTTATTTATTCATTTAACACCAAGTATTTTTTACATATATATGTATGAATGTATATCAATACACACATAAACACACAGAGATTTCTCTACTGTAAGGGTGGTGAGGCACTGGCACAGGTTGCCCAGAGAAGGTGTGGCTACCCCATCACTGGCAGTGTTCAAGGCCAGGTTGGGGCATTGAACAACCTGGTCTAGTGGAAGGTGTCCCTACCCATGGCAGTGGTTAGAACTAGATGATCTTTAAGGTCCCTTCCAACCCAAACCATTCTGTGATTCTATGATTCTTCTACTACATTATAAATGTATTATAAATGTATATAAATGTATTAAAATAAAGATGATCTCATTAAAACAGAGTGCCCTTCCTGTGCCCTATCACTTGTACAAGAGAAAGCTGCCTAGAGAGAAAGAAGTCTTCAGGATATAAATCATTGTGAAATGGCTTAAAGACCAAGTATAGCAGAATGCACTGCCACAGGCATCACCGGAAGGCTATTAAAGTGTTGACTATTTATATTTCATTGAGTAAAGTCATTGCGAGCTGTGCAAGTGTGAGCACAAGAAAAGCACATCCTCGCATTAGCCCAAAAGCAGCAGGAGGAAATCAGATGCCAGGCAGGGATTTGACACTCCAGGAGCAGCCAAGGTGCACTCTGGAAAGCGCTGCCACCTTTCTACAGTGCCTTGCTCTGTGCAGCTCTGGAGCCTGCTGCTGGCATGATTTTCCCTGTTAAATGTTGGTCAGAATGAACAAAGCCATTTGTTCCTTGTACACACAGTGACTCCCAACATGAAGGGATACAGATGGACCAAAAAATTCGGAACAATCTGTAAATGGAACAAAATTGAAATTCCAAAGGTGCTTTCAATGAAACAATATTAAATTCAACCCCCCATTGCCTCTTAACATGAGTTAGGCCACATACAAGTATTTTCAAACCCACTGTGCTGTAATGCTTGGTTTGACATTAACAGTTTAGCCCATTTCTTGAGAATCAAACTAACACTTTTGCGTAAGCCTTTAATCAGCTGGGGCCTCTCAGCCCTGTGGTTCAAACAGCACCTACTGTCAAGAACGTGGAAACCTGTTCTATGCAAAGAACAATCTCTGATGTATTGGATACAAATACCCTTCTCGAGGGTCACTTGGTAGAGCTGCTCTATGACAGTCCCTTCTTGTGTATATAGAGAAGTCTGTAGCCTTATTCCATACAGAGAACAACCTGGAAAGAGGCTGTTAAGCAAACAGTTTTAATGTGTTAAGTTTAAAAAAAGAATTACAAGTTTTTCATCTCCTCCCACTCCTTTCCAGTCATGCTTTCTTGCAAATACTTGTAATTCCTTTCACATTCTTACTGCTGCTCCCTCTGCAAATGCTGTAAAATAAATGAATAAAATGAAGCTGATAAAAGCTGAACCATATTCCCCTACTTTGGCTTCCCAAGAGAGACTTAGTTCAACAGCCACAGCATACTGCAAATATTGATTGCAATAATACATGACAGCAGCTGAAGTATTTGTAAGAAATCTTAATGATTAAGTATTATTTACTCATTACAAACACCAGAAAGTACATTAATCACATTTATAACACCAAATATTTAATATATTTAATCATAACTACACATTTTTGTGGCTGATTACTAACTTCCTTTTTCCCAGTCTTCTTCTCTCAGGGTATGAAGATGAAAATTATCTCACTTAAGCTAAAATGAAAAGTTGATTCAAAGGTCCCTAAAGCTAAGTCATGTATATTCATAAAGCGGTGCCCTTCAGTGTATGAAATAAAATATGTATTTGTCCGTTGCTACTTTTTTGTCCTACCTCTTCTGTAAGACAACTGGGTAGCTAAATATAATGCAGTACAGTTCTTAATTCTGAGTCAACGATATTTCAGTGTATTTACTGCAACGTTGGTAATAAAATATGAAGTAAAACATCTGGAATTTTGTACTGGCTTACCTGGTTTTCGTCACCCGAACAACAAAAGGTTACACCAAAAAAATTCTCAGCTTTGCAACACCTAAGGTTTCAAAATCTTCAGTAAGCCACAGCAGAACGGCAGATGTGTAATGTATTAGTAATAGCCTGCCTTGCATTATTTAAGAGGCTGAAAACCACTGTTCTGCCATGCATGGCTTTCAGTAACATTTGTGGTAATATCAGGACATTTGAAAGAATGAAAAAGAAAAAGCACATCCATCATCATTACACATGAGCTGCACTTGAGGATGTCCGGGTTCCAAGTGTGTGATAACTGCTTCCCAACATTTTGATTTACTTTTTTATGCAGTTAAGTTCTCCAGGAAGAGGACCTTGAGGAATTGTCTCGTAGGAAGTATTCAAAAACCGAAGCATTAAAAAAAACATGTATATGAGGCCTTTAGTGACATGGTGTACTGGTGCACTTGGCAGTTCTGGGATAACAGTTGGACCTGACAATCTTAGAGGCCTTTTCCAACCAAGTTGATTCTGTAAGTCTATGAAGTATATCATGAGGCACTGCTGGGAGCCCTAATTCAATTGTCTTTGGATGCTGTCATGAAGTCACACTCACAATTTTTCCTGCACTATCACACCTTGCTTCCAACAAACATTCTTGAGTAGAGAGGAACAATGGAGCTTTGGATGTGCATGTAGATGGGGAGTCTGAACACACAGCAGCAATTGCACACTGCGACCTCTTACAGGAGCCAGGATCAAATGAAAATCAGGCCAATTTTACACTTTATTGCCTTGGAAAAAGGATCTCACTATTTGGTGCTCAGCTGTATCGAGTATCAAAGAAGAGTGTGGCAAAACCTGTTCATCCGGCAGACCAGTGCAGGTCATCTGTCAGAAGCAGCAAGGCCAGTCCAGCCTGCCAGCTGCAGCACTACTGCTGCATGGCTCAACATGCAGCAGAAGCACTAACTAATCATAATGAAAGGAGAAGAGGGGGTCAGAATGGGTGCAAACCAGTGAACTGACATGGAGAAACATTCAGCAAACAAGACTAAAGATCTTCTGGTCATTTGCTGAATGGCTTTAGAAAGTAAAGGGGTTATGCAACCAAAATGCTTGAGGTGGTTTCCACTCTCTCCCTTGGGCACCAATGAGAGGGTATGCCCCAGCTCCTGGTTTGGACTTTTACTGCAGCACAGCTTGCAGTAGAAAGGGGTGTCTACAGCCATTAGGCTTTGCTACAGAAATATCTGGGGAGAGGAAGGAAAGAACTGTGTTTGCATTGTTAAACCTGAACTGCAAAGCTTGATGTTATTACCTCATTATGCTAAGACGCTGCAGACAAAAAATGGCTCTCAGCCTAACTTCACTAATCTGGTTAGAAGGCAGTATGCCATCAGGCATTTCACTTCACAAATCTAATTACTGGGTTTGTCTGATGCTTGTCAAACTGTTGGAAATCAATTTTGAACAAATATTTCTGGTCGCAATGGATAGCATGCAGCGTAATTGTGAAACAAACAGTTGGTCATAGCTCTGAACACAGCTAGAACTATCTGCTGGTACACTTAGCCTTTCCCCAAACATTTTTCCCATTTGCTAGCAGAATGAGTGCAGAGAGAAAGGCCGCTGTGTCTCATAACATAGATTCACGTGCATTTTTAACATTCCTACTGCAGTTATCAGATATCACTTCCATTACAGCTCACTCTCCTCCCTCCCTCCTTACCAAAGCTCATCACTTTCAGGGAAAAAAATCCACCCAAACACAGATCTTTTTTATGCTCTCAGAGTAACTGAAGGAAAAATATTTGTCTGTACAAGAAATTCATTTTTTCCTATGGGTTAATTAAGCTGTAGACCAAACCTGCACAAAAATGAGAAGCTGTCTGCTAAACATAACATGCGCTCCTTTGACTCTCCCTCCCTCACTGCATACATTCGACATTATGGAGCATAATATGTGGCTCTTACCAGAAAAGAATGAAAGGTTGTGAGGGTGCTTCCATTCCATTGAAGAGCTCAGTGCACTTCTACTTTGAGCTGAAGCAGTAAGAATATGATTTTCTTTAAAATAAACCTTAATACCAAATATTGGAAAACCCCACCTGGCCCAGTGTAGTCTCATAAATACCTTTTACTACAGAGTTGTATTTATTTCTATTGAACTAAGTTGAATAAAAGACCAGATTTAGTTCTGTACTACATCTTGGGTTGGTAACAATCACTGGCTAAGCCTGCTGAAACGGACTGCTGGCAATGCCACAGCAGGTTTTTAGATCTGACATTTAGACTGCATTGCTGTGGCCCGGTGAATGCAAATTCCACTTAAAATTTTAAAAAACCAGTCCAACAAATGCTGCTTTCCCTCGACCCCTGATACCTTGTGGAACACCAGTTCTTAGACGCAGGCAGCATTTTCCTGAGAGCTATTGCTGGACTGAAAACCAACAGGTCAAATAGTATCTATGAATGACTAGACCTTGGCTAATGCCGAAGTCTTGGCACAATTCCATTCAGACTCATGAAAGATGTCATCTCTCCAAGCCCTCCGTGGCCCTCTCCCACTGAGGAAGCAGAGCCTGGCCTTGCAGCAGCGCCGTCATGAAAACACAAGAAGGTTTCGATGAAGAGAAGGGAAGTGCATCCTACTACAGAAATACCTGTCTTTGCAGGTTTAGCAGGAGGAGTGACACATGTCTGCATTATTTACGCTTGTATTTTGAAGTAAATAAATACTGCATTCACTCAGGTAGAATAGGAATATGTACTTTTTAGCATACAACTACGCTGTAGGAAAAAATGAAAATTGCATGGGAAAATGACAATTCCTTCAGATACTAATTACTACACTGCAACTCTTCTCACTTAATTTCTGATACTAAGCTAAAATGTATTCCAGATCTGCTGGAAAAAAACCCTCATATATCTCACATACTTTGGCATCAATTTACACGTCGCTGTTTTACTAGGTAAGAGACGCAGTAAAATCTCTCAGAATGACTAGCACCCTACTTGCCAAGGGACCAGTCAATGAAAAACTTGCTGTCTGCCAAAGGTGACTGTAACACCAGTGCTGTTCCTCTGACATTGCGATAAAAAAACCTTCCAAACAGTTTGTTTGCTGTTCCCTCAGCGTACCAGACTTGATGCTGCAGCTTAAAACCACAGGTCCAACAGACTTTTTTCTTAAACCTACTCTGAAAGACACCCCAGACTCAACATGCAAGAAATGTACTGGGAGGCCCAAGTAACACATTGTCTGTCACTGCACCAAGTTTAAATTTCCTCCTTTTCCTCTGTTCTAATGGGGTTTTATAACACAGACTGTATATGTATTTCTGCAACTCAGTGATGCATCTTTATAAAAAATTAAGAGTTACTCCTAACTTCTGAGCTCTTGCAGAAAAGTCTTCTACTGAGCCATCTGCTGCCTTTGCGTTGTCCCGCTACATGTAAAGAAAGCCACCTATTTGGGAATACATGGCCCAAAACGTGGCAAAAAGAAGACAGCTCTGGACTTTGTTATTTGCTCCATGGGTTTGTGTGACAGTGCTGTATGCTTATGAGCATGCTGGGGTAAAGAAATATGCAAGAGGCTGCAGAAAAGTTAAAAATATCCCCTGTGGGAAAACAATTTTCACTCTCAAGATTGTAACTGAAACCATTCCACCTGATTGCACAAACTGCCCCGCATTCTGCACGGTTTTACAGAGCTGGCCACTTGGTTATCATGCTACTGATTCACAATGAAGAGCTGAAACAAAGCCCACACGGTGGCCTACCATTGCAGAGGAATGCAGCAGTGTAGGCCTGGCTCACAACCTCTCCCTCTTGTTTTCCAGAACTTCTGGCATTGCCTCCATTTGCTGAGGGTTACAAAGGAGAGTACAGAAAACAAAAAAGCCTGTGGTTAAAACCAGTGGGACTTGCTATGGCAGAAATTTGGAATCTATGAGAAGCATGTGGCAACTCTCCATACAGCCCGCAGAGAGTTTTTTAAGAACTCAACCAAAGAATTTTATCCACCCACCAGTTTCAAAGAAAAACGTTCTTTTGTGTGACTAGAACATACAGGTTTGTTTTAATCTGGAGTATCTCACGAGGGATCCACCCACAGCAAAGTGAGCTGGGGCATCGTTTGTAATGAACAATTTCATGTACTTAAAGAAGAAAATTTGTATCACCTGGTTGATCCATCACCATTTGCCTTTAAAAATAGTGCAACTGACTGTTATTAAACAAACAGTGCCTGATTATTCATCTTTTCTCCCATATTTAAGCCCAAATTATCATTAGGTTGCAAAACTGGTACATATCCTGCACCCCTCCCCCAAGTAATGGCACAATAGAATGACTAGTACTTACAGCAGCTTTCACCACTTCTACCATCTTGTATTTTCCACATCAGTTAGGTTTTTCTGAAAAATAATCTATTCCTGTCAGTGCAACTGAATATGCCATATTACAGTTAAGATTTCTTTCGTAACACCATAGAGAAACGGGGCCTTAAAATCAGCAGAAAAAATATGACGGTGAAGTAACTGAGCTGAAGACAGTGACTGAACCAAAGGCAGTTGCTAAGAGCATGATAAGGAGCACAAAAAACCCAACTGTAAGGTACTTTCTGTTAAAACCCATCACTTGGCCTCTCCAAAAGGGTTCTTGAGAACAGTGCCGTTTTTTCCTGACCAGGGTTTAAGTGGCTGATGGTAGTTTATTATTTACAAAGTATAAGCTGAAGAGTAAAATACAGTTAACCAAATACACTAACCTTAAGAAACATATATTGTGACCACAGGGAAGCTACATTACAGCAAACCCCCGTTTATATGAACTTCATTTTAGGCCCACAGAATACTGCTCATGTGTGTTAAGTTTTCCCCAAGGTAACCACTTACACCTAACAAAACACTTAAGAGTAATGAATACAGACTGAAGTACTGTATATGCCTTCATATGTTAAGAGAGACTATGAATGCCTGTAACTCCCCCCAAAATAATGCACTGATTCAATGCTTTGGGGACATCAAAGTTTGATTTCCAAGATAGCTGTGACAGACCAGGGAAAAAGTAAACTACACAAACGTAGCAGGCCTAGAGAGAGCAGCACACAGTGCAGGCTAGGTATTTGGTAGCTGTTAATTACCTGAGGATGCTGTAATTGATACACTTGAAATTCTCATGCGTCCTTAAGATGTACACCACTGTATCTCTGGCTTTCCCTATTAATGTGTCCTGAACTTACGTTTTAATAGCCCACTTGATCTCAGGGAGTCACTGTCATTATAGAATTTGTGATGAAGGGAGTTACTTTGATAGCTTTTCAGCAGAACTCTTCTTCCCAGAAAATTCCAAGATCCATGACAGTCCTAGAAACAACACATCTGGAGTACAAAGTACGTATGTGCTAACACTTCTGAAAATACCCGGGCACAAATAAACCACTTCTAGACCATTTGCCACTGTGCTGCACTCTTCCACATGCTTTACAAAGCTGAAGATCTGGCTCTACAGAAGTTGACAAAAAATACTCAAAAAAAGCTAAGAAGGGGCTGTAGGGATGCTCAAGGCTGCCTGAACTGCAGATCACTGCAGTCAGTACAAGTCCACAGCTATTAGACACTGCATCTGTCTGACATTGTCTTCACTTCGGAATTAATTTTCACCTTACATCTGTGGTGCAAGTCAGAGGAGCAATTGCTTGATCAGTGTCTGCCAACAGACAGACTCTTACCCTCTTATCCAGCCTTATGTGTCACCACAGGTTCATCCAGTTTTGGAAGTTTGTCCTTTCTGCACAGAAAATAGTTCATTTCTCATCCTTCCCAGGGGAATTTAAATGTCTGTGCTATCACAAAGATCATATGTTGCTCTCTCCTCCATGTCCTAATTACAAATAGGTTTCTCCCCATTTCATTTTACAAGCTCATCTATACAGGTAGTACGTGACAGGAAAACAAAACATTTCTTTGATATAAGCTAAAGGAGGGGGCAAAATCACAAGATTTCCAAAGTAGCCTTGGCCGTTGGTACCACCTGCACAGCATGAAACCTCACATTTTTAAAAGACTTATTTGCATGGTGTTTGCTAGACCGAGAGCAAATGCGTTCTGCCTGTACATCAATTCCAAGTCATCTTGTTTGCCATGCACCTGAGCCCAGCTGAAAGTTGTGCAGCTTCTGTAAGGCACAAGGAATAATCAGTTCAACCAGATGAGACCCTGACAACTAGATGAAGCTTAGCACAGTGCTAACACGGCTTCCCTTCGGCAGCAAAATACAGGGCAGTCAAGCTCCAAGTCCCACAGTGTGCCTAAACTGGGCAGAAGTGTGGTGCATAGACTTATTGCAGGTTCTTTCCATGAATTAATTTCCAGCACACAGCATGGGCAATCACTGACTTCTCAGTACTCTTCTGCTAGAAGATTAAAAGATGAGCTTAGCACAGAGGTAGTCATCTTTCACTATTCTTACACCTTTAAGTGCAGCTCAGCTACTTTTCTTTGCTAGAATTATTTGTAAATCTAGTGCATGACTGAATTTTACACTGAAGTCTATCAGTAAGTACAGCATACTTGTATAACATACTATTTATATCCAAATTTTACAAATCTTTTTCCATACTAACTCAAACCAGAAGAATTATAATTCCCTACTCCTCTTGCCTTCCCATATTCATTTCTGCTTATTTCAAGGTCTGGGTAGTAGATACTTTTTAAAGAAGTCTTCAGTTCTCAACTCGGCTTGCAGAAATGGTACCCACTTTTCACCTTACCACAGTACCTTGTCCCGATATCAAACTTCCCTCCATATATACAGAGAGAAGCTTCAATCTCTTCTCTCTTATGCCAATATATTCCAGACCAACACAGATGAATATAAAGGTCACGGGCTGTCACAGACTAATCCTTCTACTAAGCATTCAACAGTCTTCAGTACAGCAGTTGATTTAATTTACCTCACTTCTTTCGCCTTATCTTACTGTTTTGCCTAAAACTTGTAAAATACAATCTTTAAAACCAGTTTCCCATTGCTGAATTCCCACATATAAACACACACACAATGAAAATTTCCTTTAGCAAATTAAACCTCTCCAACCTGCAACAAGTGCTAAAGGTTTCAACAGTCAACTTCAGAGTCTTAGTCCTGTATTTCCCCACCACATATTATAGCAATGAAAGTACAGAGACCAGTTTATATATACGCATTACAACAGACTGAGGCAAGCATAGCATCGAAAGAAGCATTTATTGTGCTTACCACCATGTTTACTGTGGTAAGTGGCAGTGATGGTAGTGTTAATTAGCATTCCCATCGATGCACCCAGAAGAAACTGCCAAATGAAAACAAAACTCCTGGTGGAATTATTAAAGCACATTCACAGGGAACCAGTTTGTTTAAATCAATGTGATATTAGAAGAAATAAATCTCAAGAAAAAAATCTGAATCCTGCAGTAGATACAGGATTTTTGGTCGGCAAAAGCACAAGGTAATGGGTCCTAGCAACGCATCCAGGGAGCACAACAAACCCTGTGGCACTGCAGAAATACCAGCCTCTATGAAAAACTAAGAAACCTTACGCAATTCATCTCCTTAATTAAAGACATATATCTAGTCGTTCCATTGGATTCTACCTGAGGTACAGTATGCTCTTAGTCAGAAAAAAAAATCCAGGAAATAATTAGGAAACCCTAAAGCTGTTAAAGTAAAATTAAACACACAACAAAGGTCTATTTCTGCCTCTGAGCTAACCATCTGTCAGAACAGCCTTGTAGATTCCTGCTTTTAGTACCTGACCTCAGCTATTCTAGGTCTTGAGAAATTCCATCCCACTCTCCATCATGACAAACCACGTTATATAGTTCTAAATACATAATAAACCTGCTCTCATCTGGACTAGACCACATTAGACATATTTTCTGTGCACCAACAAATCACTGAGATTAGATTATAAATAATAAGACACTTGTGAGCTGTACCATAGTTCTAAATGTGACTCAATGCTATACGAAGAACAATGGTGACAAACTGTATAAAACCGCGGCAGTGATCGATGGTACTTTACACAATATCTGCTTTTCAGTAGCAGCAATCTAAGAGTGAAAAACTGCTTGCACAGTACCAAGCCTTGTACCAGTTCGTGGGAGTTACTGCTATTAAAAACAGAAGAAAGAAAAATGAATTCACAAACTTTATTTTGCTGTTTTGAGTATGTATAAAGTCACTTTTTATGCGACGAAGAAAAACCACTCAGTAAAAAGAGCTATTAGTTCTGAACACTAAAATGATAGCATGATCTAGCTACACATGACCTGAAATCTTTTAACAGGCAAGAAATGCTATAAGCATGATTTTCCAAGTGCAATTTGGGTATGTTTCAATCCACCCAGCAAGTAGGAGAATGAGTAAACCCACCACTTCTAGAATAATTTATGAAGAGCCTGAGAGCAATTCAATAGGTTGCACCACAAGGAATATCACAGGACAAGACTTGTAGACAAAAGTCATTCCTGGCTATCCCAACTGAAGACACAACCCCAGGAAGGCAGGCAATACCGTGCCTGCCTTTTGCTGAAACAGACTGCTCCACTCGCACCCCAGGCCAGCAGAAGTCATGTCACAGCCCCCAGCACCATGCTCATCCCAGCCAATAAACCTAGCTGATGCCTGGAATGGGCTTGGCGCTGCACTACCCTGGGATTCGCAACCTCCACCAGGAAATTCCTCAGGTGCAGCAGACCTGTACCCACCTACAATGGGCTGAACAATCAGTAGTTCTAAACCATGTGCCATCTGAACTCCCACAACAAGAAAGATACTTGAGTTCATGCCTGTGTGTGCAGGAGCGCTATGAGAATGCCATGTGCCTTGCTGAAATAAACACAGACAACAACTCTGCCTTGACTTGCATGGAGACCTCATAGCATCCTTCCAGTATCTGAAGGGGGGCTATAGGGATGCTGGGGAGGGACTCTTCATTAGGGACTGTAGTGACAGGACAAGGGGTAACGGGTTAAAACTTAAACAGGGGAAGTTTAGATTGGATATAAGGAGGAAATTCTTTCCTGTTAGGGTGGTGAGGCAGTGGAACGTGTTGCCCAGGGAGGTTGTGAATGCTCCATCCCTGGTGGTGCTCAAGGCCAGGTTGGATGAAGCCTTGGGTGGCATGGTTTAGTGTGAGGTGTCCCTGCCTATGGCAGGGGGGCTGGAACTAGATGATCTTAAGGTCCTTTACAACCCTCACTATTCTATGATTCTATAATTCTATGACTTTCTCAGCAGGAAGTTTTGTTTCTCTACCTCCTAGGAAGCTGTGCTGACAACTCCTGAAAGGTAAACAATGCTCCCTAGACAGAAATTATCTATGGTAATCTTATCTCTGAAAATAAAAGGTCATTCATTTCCCAGGTAAACGCTTTAACAACATCTCTGTAGCCAGAAATTATGACTGTTCGGCAAAATATGAACTCTTTCCTACCCACAGTCTACACTATCTCAAAAAGTCATTTAGCATCCTTTTGAAATACATAAATTATGCAATCTATTTATAACTTTAAACCTATTTATAACCTTTGCAATCTGGTTCAGTTCTCAATTTAGGATGTAGTCCATCGTAGGGAATCACAGACTCTGGTTATCCTGAAAAAACAGGATGACCAGTGCAGCCCACCAAGGGCTAGACTACAGTCTGTAGAAGCCAAATGTGCTGAAGGATGTAGCAGGATATCTCTAGATTTGTGTTAATGGCTTACTGAGGGTCTCTTCTTCCCCCCTTCCCCCCCCCCCCCCGAAAGCCTGAACTGGAATCAAGAGAGAATGGTATAATAAGAGGCAATTAAAAAAAAAATAATTTTAAAAAATTAAAAGAAGAGCTGCCCCTGGTCCTGCTCTGCTCCCCTTGTTTCGGTACCTGAGGTGCCTGCCCTGCCTGCCTTGCTGTCACCCTGGGCATTGGGCAGACCTCTCCCACTGCTCCCCGACAGCCTGAAAGCATCAAAATGCAAGAAGCAGATGCATTCGAGTCCTTTTTTATTCTCTCTGGCCTTCAAAAAACACTTGAAAGAAAATTAATCCACGCTCAATCTGATAGTGTAAGAAAACCACAAGGTTCCACCTTGTTTCCATCTGCAATGTCAATGTGAAAACTGCCTCTAGTATGCACTGAATTATCCTACCTACCTCAGTAAAATGAGATGCTGAGAGGAGGGGTTAAAACTCAAGGGTACCCCTTCCAGCAGCAAAGCCCACTGAGGATAAGTACTGTCTGAGAAACAGAAAGCAACAACCCAAGACACATTTTATAGTAAAAAGAAAAAAAAAGGAAAATAAATAATTCGTAATTAGGACAAAACCTTGCACTTGTAAAAGCCTCTGGCTCTGCCTCCTTGCCTTTCAGGCATAAAGAGGTAGTCACTGAAAAAAAACAAATCCCCTCCTCCCTACCTGCATCTCCTCCTGACAGTTCTATGATGTTCAATAAGACAGGTCTATCAAGCAACAAAGAAAACAGGCAAGAAGTAGTATTCGGAACAGAAAAACATCCACCCCATTTCTGAATTCCCTATTTTCTATTCCAAAAAGGAAAATATTTTTCTTACACCTGAAAGCAATAAAATTAAGGCCCTTATTCTTTGCAGTTGGCTGACACAACTTGATTGAAATCACCAGTTGTCAAATTATCCTACACTTCTACTGATGGTACAAGAAGTGTGTTTTAATCCATACAGAAAATGAGAAAAAAAACAGAATAAATTGATTCGGAGATGGATAAATGCCATTATCTGGGTATTATATTCTGTTTCATATAAATCTAATTTATGAGTTGCTGCAGGTTGACTAGATGATTGCAAGTTGAAGTCATGCTGGTTACATCTTTTTTCATTGCCAGGTCTGCCACACGTAATGAAAGGCTTCAAGCTTCCTGAATACAGTAAAAGTGAAATGAAAGGGTAGTTCACATTTGGAATTTTATGGGGTTAGCAAAGTGCCATCTACCATCACTACCACCAACCAGAATAAAAACTGCATCATCTTCAGCCGCTCTGCTGCTTGCACTGCAGTAGAGTCTGGTATTTAAGTCACCAAGAACCACTTGTGCTCATGCGAGTGGCAGGATTCACAACATCCAGCCTGGTTCACAGGCACTTTAACATCACTGGATAGAAGTACAACTTTGTACATACAAGATGTATCATGGATATAACCATGAATCTCAACTCTCCTGAGCCATGCTGTGAAAAACACATTTGCACCTGTAGAGCTGTAAGTCAGCACAGAGATGAGACCTATTTTATGTTACAAAAGTATTAAGTTTTGTAAGCAGAAGCCTTTTTCCACCATTACCCTGCATACACACATACACAAATTTGATGTAATTAGCAAGTGCCAGCCTACCTGCTGCCTGAATAAAGGCAATTCCCTTAATAAACATAAACTCCAATCAAACAGATAAATGTCAGCAAAAGGAAAGGGGGAATGTAATCCAGCGCAGACACACCACATCCTTGAGGAACACATCAGGTTACCTTCTGCAGTGAAGCTTCTCACAGTGGGCATACACAGCAGCATCTACGCAAACATGAGCATTAATAACTGAGGAGTACCAGCAGCATTAAGCCTCCAGAAGAGTTAGTTAACTTAGTTCAAATATACCTTGGATGAAGAACAGGAATCAAAATGAGTAAAAAAAAAATATATACATATTTTAAAGGGTGATTGCAAGAAGAAATTTATTCAAAGAGACTGTCTTTTCATGATCTGTAACACCAACTGAAATACAGCAAGAGGCTCTGCTTCTGAGAACCATTAACAGTCAATGAATACGACTGCACTTGAATGCTGACTGGAGAGATGCCAGTGATGCCAACGATACCCCAGAAGCAGCTACGGCAACATCTTTTCCTCCTTTACAGAAAGACTGTTTGCCCAACAGGATCTGTAAAAAGTCTTATAAAATAACGGAGTGAAATTTTTTTACCTCTGACCCCAGCATACACGTCAGGGACTATGTGCTTCATCTCTCTTACAGTAATTACACAGTATGATGATTCAGAACTAAGCTGATCTGTGCTTGGGAAACATTCATGTTGTTGTCCAAGCGTTCCAAAGTCTTTCCTACATCTATTTCATAGAAATTAAAACAAAGATCAAGGCTAGTAATCACTGAAAATCACTTAAGAATTAGGAGGCCAATGGCCTGGCTGTAGAATAACAGTCTGTCCTTTTGTTTGCTCACACAGGGTGTATTTGGGTTACATGGTTGTGCCTGTGCTACGTGGCAGGGAGTGAACTCTGATGTGCTATGTCACTCAGCCTGCACATTAAGGTTTCTTTGATGTGGGAACATGGACACAGAGGTGTGGAACAGGGGAATGAAGGGACTGCATGCAGACAAATATAAATACGGAGAAGCAGGACCCAGCCCCAAGAGAGAACTGGAAAATGTTCCTGGGGTTCTGCAGTTTAGAGGGATCCTTTTGTATCTCGTTATTCCTCAACTTCAAAGGGAGGGAGAAACACTTCTTTGTTTTAATGGTGCACATATAAAATAAATCATTCACTGAGAAAGAATTTCAAAGTACAGAAAGAAATATTTAGATTCCAGGATCAGTTATGTGCTTGATCAGCCAACTTTTCTATCCTACTTAGGATATGAACACTCTGGTATTGTATCTGTCCAAAGCAGAGCAATGAGCCAAGTACTCAAAGCTTTCCACCCATGAATGTGGCCTGTACAAGACACATGCCTTGAATTTCAGACCAAGACCCAGCTGTAGAAGAAGGAAACATCCCATTCTCCTATCAGCTGAAATCTTCTCTCCATGTCTATAAGAATTCTTCTGCTTCCCTTCTCTTCTTGCCCCATGCAGGCATAATAAATCAACCACTGTGTCTCTTCTTTCAGCATACAATAGGATATATTCACCCAGAGCAATTTAAAAATGAGTGGTCTCCAAAAGTGAAATTAAGTATTTGTATTGCGTAGTTACTGCCTTAAAACACCTCCCTCTTTGGAGGGGGCTTTTGCATGTCTTTCATCAAATTGCTTTTATAGGCAAACACCGATAACTGTTAGCAAGCAAACTTTCAGCCTTGTGACTAGTACGGCCAGGTTGTTTTGGCAGTGAAGTCTAATGGAAATCAAAAGCAAACAAGCCAGATGTATAACCACTCTACCCTGGAAACGGGCTTTGTTTGAAATGGGTTGTGTATGGAGGAGCTGGCAATAAAGCGGCGGCTGTCAAGTTCTGCTGTTGAACTATTATTGCTAACTTAACCAACCATTCCAAGCAGACTGGAAAGTGCTCAAGGAAAAACAAGAAAAAACCCCAAGTAGTGGCAAACGATCAAATGAGCCCTTAGCCAAGTGAAATTGCATGTTACAGACAGCTGCTGTTTAAGGGTCTATGTCCATTTAACCATCTCACTTGACTGTCCCCAGTATCTTTCTTAAGATACACAGAGCTAGGGGCTCTACTACCAGCAAAACTGGAAATGTGTTGTCAGTATTTCACCTGTCAGATTAGAGCTCATATGCAGTCTGGCATCAGTTATTTTGACCTTCAAGTTTTCCAAAGAAAACCCTGTACAAACTCTCAAATGTCAACAGTTATTTCACATCTCCAAGTTTCCAGAACATGGTACTGACATAGTGATCATTACTAACGCTTGCATGGTCTGGATTTTTCTAGTCCTTCCCTTCCATTTACAATTTTATCCTTTGAGACTAATCTGTGAATATGAAAATTATTTAGGATATACTGAAGAGCTCACCTCTGTTCTTGGTTGTCTTTGTTATTTACAACACCGACAGGTCATGATCTTTCTGATATTTTTCCCAGAGTATTTAAAAATTCCCTTTGGGTATTTCAGAAAATCCATCCACAACATAGAAAATGCCTGCTTAACAATTTTACATCTGCTTTTTATTTTGTACAAGTTTCATTCTCTAGCACATAGGGTAATGTGCTGTTGATTTATCATACATTTTCATATGCCTTTGTTTTTTTTTTTTAATGTTTTAAATCTGAAGCAAGATACTAACACACAGGACTCAAAATGATTAAGGAAAAAAAGGTAGATTCAGACAATAAAACTTCTTGTCTATGTGATAAAAAACTCTCACAGCAGGACACCAGGAAAACTGGCTGTGGTATATACCCTCTGCAAGGTAAGACAAATCAGAACAATTTTCCCATCTCTTCCTTGGGACCACAGTTATGCAGCATTTTGTTGCTAATTAACCACTTGCTTTTGGATTTACTATAAGATGTGTTTGCTCCATCAGGAGAAAATAAGATTGAGAAGGGAGAAATGTGTGTGGCTTTTACTCGGCAAGGATCATAAAGCACAGTTTGTAATAGGCTCTTCAGCATGTGATTAGTAAACCCATTAACAGTGGTGCAAAACTTACTTTGTGGTCTCTAAAATTTCTGAGTCAAAACCTGAGAATTCAGTGTCCAAGGCACCTACAGGAGTAGGCCTGTAAGTTGAATAAATATAACACTGATAGAAAGAAAAGAATATATGACAATGCATAAAGAATACCGAATCAAGTATCAAATTTACACACTCCCATTGCCAGCCTCTGGCACTCCAACAATGCAAACTCTAAAAAATGATGTGTTTCCCAAACAACATTGCAGCCAACGATCATGGTCTATTCTACTGGGATGAGCTTGTAGAAGGAGAATATTACCAGGCTGTCCTACAGCATCAATGGTATTGTTTGTGTGAATGGTCCCTGTTAAAGACAACTTTGTTAGTGACCTGCTTTAAAGTAAAGCAGAGTTTTACGTCAAAACTTTGAAGTTGGGCAGAGTAATTCATCCCAAAGAGAGCACACTAAAATCTTGAATTCTCTGAAATGGTGCCTCAAACTGAGAATGCAGAGAGCATAATTATTTGCAAGGAAAAAACAAGCGTAAAAACATCTTAAGCTCAAAGCCACTCCTACCTACTTGACATCATGTACTTCTAACATAAAAATTGGTTTATTCTTCATAGTAACCCATAATAAACTACTAAACTTCTACTGCAAGAGACTCTGCTTTGATAAAACCTAGACTTCAGTTTTCTTTTTAAGCAAAGTAACACAGGAAATTCACAGCAATTACTTTTCTTTGAAGAAACGTTTAATCTTTATACAGTTGAACAAAGATCTTGTTAAATGAAGTGGCTCTTTAAAGCGTAGGCTACAAATGTCTCCATCTATTTCATACAAATGAAGCTGGAAGTACCTGTCAGCCTGATTTGGCTGGATTAACAGGACTAAGGGACTCTGAAGTGGAGCAGGACATAATACAGAATAAAGCAGACAGCAGATGATATTGGGTTTTTCTGACCTAGTAAGGGCAAAAGGATAGGTGACAAACAAGATGCTTTACAACTACTATCAGAGCAAAAATGTCTCTCAAAGTAGTAGCATCAGTAGGAAGAGCTAGTGAGGACAGATTCCAGACACAACAACAGGTCATATTTGTAATCTAAGACTGAAATGTATTCCCTTTCCTAAAAAGTTCAGACAAACCTGAAGCATAGATAAAAGGTATAAATACAGAAGTAAAAATGTGTTTCTTGGTCTGAAGATGGTAAACTGGCACCATCAATCTAATTAGCAGGGAGAAAGGGGGAGGCAGTAAAACTCTAACAAAAGGAGTACCAATATGAAGTATTGGAACCCATTTCAGTGGCTGAGAACTAACAATTTTGTTAAGGTTATACTCTTTTTTAAAAAAGATTTTAATAGGGTGTGGACAGTGGACAAAAAAAAAAACAAATAATGTAAGCACCTGATCTGAATTTTAAAGGAATACAATTTACCATCCTCTACTTTCATTATTGAGAAAGAAAAGATTAGGCAACATGAACATCTAAAACCACAGAATATACTTACATTTATTTATTCTACTACAGAACAGTAGTGGAATACTACTGCCTAACTGCGCAACACTTGTGCATCACAGAAATAAGCGTTTGTATACACATACACAACATCAGAAAATCTTGGCATTTTTCTTGGTTTTCAGATTTAAAAAATTCAAACCCAGTAGGAACTGATGCACTTAACATTTTCAGAAATTCTTAGGTTAGCCAATTCCTTTGCCTTTCAAACACACATTCAACCAGCGTATATTCGCTAAAAGGTTTATTGCATGCTTAGGAGACTGACAGCAAGGCAGTACGACTTTCTTAAAGCTTCAGCTTTTCAGGGATGCCATGTGTTTGCTAAAACCATTTAATAACAGTTCTGTTAATAACCACAAAACCAAAATAACTTCTATTAGCAGTGACTGCAGTGGCCCAATCACTGTAAGTTAAAATCTGTTGCAGTGTACCAGGGATTTTGGTTTATGAAATCTACTTCAGGATGCAAACTCTTCAGTGGCATTTTTATAGAAGTATCTTTTTTCCCACTGGCATAATTTTACTTAAAAATTGCTGCTATTTAAGCAACTACAAATAAAGCTCATCTGTATAGTAAGCAGATTAGAGATTTAGTTCTCTACTATTTGTAAAACAAATGAACCATTCAGTGATGACAGTATTTTAAGTTCTGGAAAAGTGTGACCAACTTGTAACAGCATTTACCTGGAGTCGTACTTGTCATTTATCTTGCTCTTTGGAAAGACAGTATACGTCTGTTGATTCTGACTCAATGTTGATTCTGACTTAGGCCTCAAATCTGGTTAAAGACTCCCTGACTACAATGACTTCCATCAGAAGAACAGTATAATCTGCTAGAAGAAACTCTTCAGAGGAACTTTCTTTTTCAAGGACATCCTGTTGCAGAAGATGTCTCAAATCTTGACTTGAATTTGTTACTACAGCAGAAGGGCCACAACAGCCTCGATCAGTGCTATTAACCCACGTCATCTCACCAATATTTACTTGTGCAAAGTTGGAATATTCACTAGCACATGCCTTGCAGTGTCTCACACACTGCATATACCCTGTCAGTTTACTACAAATAAGGAAGGCATTTGTCTTTTTAAAAATCAAGAAGAAAAAATCTAAATAACATTTCATTTAACCTTTCACATATGAACTTTTTTTTTCCCCTTTTTTCTGATGTTAGGGATACAAGAAGAGAGATGGACTAGCTAATACTCTGTAGTACGGTTGTAGTAACAACCAGACTAATAATCAAGAAGCTTGTCAGAAAGAGAACTTGGAGTGTCTGTGGGTAGAGTAGCTGCTAGAAAGCAGCTGAGGTAGATTATACTCCTGTCAGTAAAGGAGGATCATCATCAGGAGGAGAAAGTAATGAAGAAAAGGAAGGAACCAACCAGATGGATGAATGCAAATGCAACTAAAGAAGGGAAGAAGAGCATAGGGGAAAGTCGTGTGGTAAGCCAAAAGCGGACAACAGCAGTAAAATAGCATAGTCACACACTGGTAACAAGTCACACTAAATAGGAAAAAGACTAGGCTGGAGAAATGACCCAGAGCATAAGAAAAAAAACAGTCAGTGGTAGTACAGGTTCTTTTTACACCAGGGGGATTTTTAAACTGATTAATTCAAAGCAGGCAGGCCAGAAAAGGGACTGAAAAAACCCAAGCACCAGGCAGGTAACCTTATTTACAAAAATCTGTGTGAGAATACACAAATAATCTTGAACACTTGTATTCATATGCAGCAGCCTATTCCACTAATAGCAGAGACCTGGCAACAGATCACGCTGCATTCCTTGACTGCTGAAGTGTTTCAATTTGAGAATGTAACAACAAGGTAACATACAAACTCTGACTTTCCTCCTCAGAAAGCATGGCAACCAGAGATCCTATTGTGCTTTGTTGCTGCATAATTGTTAAAGAAATGCTTTCCGATGCCCTGTGAGAGGGGGTACTATCTCGAAAGCTCAAAGGGATTGTTCATTTGATCACTAAGCACAGTATTATTCTAACCACTCATGCACGCAGAGAATGCCTCTATTCTTATGTTCCCCTGAGAGTTGAGATCATCTGAGATATGTTGGCTATCACATATATAAAGGCTGAGGTAGAACTGCTGGCAGGACGTTTTAAGGGAAGGATTTTCACAAACATGGAGTTTCTCCTCCACATTTCTGGACAACAGTTGAACTGACTGACCACTGGGCTAATTTAGAACATGCAAATATAAAAGCAAATCTTTACAAGCTTTACAAATCTTTACAGGCAACTTTAAGAATGGTAAAAGATACAGAAGTATTTCTAATTCCAGACTCACGTCTCTTCCCCAAGGCTGAAAGTGAATTTGATCCAAGGCTCTCAGCATAAGCAAATACTAACACAAAATCAGAGAAAAAAACACCATAACAACCAAACAAAACCACAAACCCCCCACAAATAACAAACAAACCCACCAAAGCAGGCCTACTCCAACACAGAAGGAAAACCCCTACACTCACCCCCCACCAAAGACAATGCGATTAGCAAAGAACAAGGTTACTCGATGCTGTCCTGTCCTACCATCTCCTAAGAGTATGTGAGTTTTTATTTCTGACCTCTTCTTTTACAATATTCGAGTCACTCAGATATTCTTGTGATGCACTTTAATGATTCTTCAGTTGCCTTGTTGAAAACATTAATTTGCCTACCAGTAATCTCAAAAATTAAATGCCTAGCCTCTTACCCATGCATATATTAATTAAAAACAAAAAATCACCTCTAATTCATGCCACTTTAGCACACGTAGCATATAGGCAAGAACTCAAATCAGTATTACGTCCTAAAATCTACAGACTAGTGCACTTTTCCAACTTAGGCTTGAGAGAGACAAGGAAATTGCCTATACAGCGTGCACAATACTATTCTCTGCATTAACACAATAATCACACAGACCTTACTATGAATTAAAGATGCATGTACAGCCCACAAAAGGGCATAAATAAGCTGTATCAACTTCCTCCACTTAATCTGAGGTCTACAGTTTTTCTTCCCTTCTGTGGAAAAGATGGCTTATTAGCATGACTCCTTATTTCTGTGTGTGAATAATATCCTTAAAATAAATGCACAATTGTAACCACGATTTTTTTAAGGAGGTCTGAAGGATTCTAAAACCCTATACTTCATGCAAATAAAATGCAATTTTCAGAAAGTTCCACCACCAAGAAATGTTAGGATATTTCACTCAGCTGCAAATGTCATTATTTTGCCCAGATATTTTTAATTCTAGCATTGTAAGTAAAAAAAAATAAACAAATTACACCTTCACACATTCTGACTGAGAACCTTGAAATCAACCCCCTTTTTAGTCTCTACTTAAAAAAGAAAAACCATCTAAGTGAAATCATCATAAGGGATCAAATATTTGTTCTTCCCTCATGAAATCTGTTAAAGGGGTTATATTTTTATTTAAATCAGACCAATTGAGTTATGAATCTGACCCTTAAAATACAAGTATTTATGCTGCAGTGCTGCATCACAACGATGTCAACATAAGCAAGCTACTATAGGTGGTGAGAAAATGCTCTAATTTTTAAATAGGGAGCTATTTCCAACTAGCTCATATTCAGCCTTTTCCCACATTTTATTCCTGATAAACAACACAATTAATATACTCCAAATAACACAATGAGTGGACTAGAAAAGTCAGGTATTTGTGTATGTCAGCAGGGCTTTATTACAAAGAGGTCGGGAGTCATGATGACTAACCAAAGCACTGTGCAATTTTGAGTAACATGCTGATTTTAAGACATTCAATTCCATCTCCTTGTGAAGGCAGCAATTTTTCTTATTATCTTTTTATTGGAATCTTGAAAATAACTTGGAAGAACATTAAGACTCAGGAATCCTATAACAGTTACCGTAACTTTAAGTAGAGCTAAAAAAGGTCCTTTTTTCACATGAGAACTGAGAAAAATGCACTAGAAAAGGTCTCATATTTTCACTGCAGGAGATATTTGTATCCAGCACATATGTTAAACAAAAAAAAGAACCAAACATGGGTGGGAGGAGTGTAACTTAGAAACTAGGATGACATTTGTCACCCCTTATAATTATTTAGGGGTGAAATAAAATTTACACGTCCATATAAAAAGATTGTTGATGAGAAGAGCTAGAAAGAGAAATAATTTAAATGTTTGCCTTCATGGAGCAGTCACTGGCAGAGCTATATTGGTACAGGTGTGACATTTCAGCTCTCTGTCCAGAACAGAAATGGTATGCAGAGAAGATGCTAATGAAGCACCCATCTACACAGAATAATTGTGGTATTGTGATTCTGATACAGAGTTTTCCCAAGCAGAACAGGCTTTAACATAAAATTGCAGTTTTATCTGCAAAAACTACAGCAATTTGGCTCTTGTTAGAGAGCAACAAAATGCTTGGTGCAAAAGTAGTCTGACTGAAAGTACTTACTTTGAGAAACAGTAATGAGATGTAATGGGTGCAGAGCAACTTTGTTACAGTATTCCCATTCTGTTTATAGATCAATAGTCCTCAATCAGGAACTTTTGCAGTATGAAGAGTAACTGAAATAATGCTAGAAATGAGTCTGTATTTGGATTATGGTACTTCAATAATAGAGGAAAAACCTCATATGCTCCATGAAAAATAATAAGAACAGTTAAAAAGGAAAAATAAAATCCCAAGCACATAAGCATTTAAAAGTCTCACCTCCTGGACTTCTCAATTCCAGAAAATCCTGTTAATTAGATTCAATCCCACTTATCACTTCAACTCACATACTAAAATCAGGCCACATAATACAAGTTACTACAGTCAGGTGAGCGCTGATTCTGGAACAGAAGCCAGATTTATTGTTGCTGGCATATGGAAGCAGAGGTTAACAGTTCTCTGCTGGAGCCCAGAACAGAATTCATTACGGAAAAAGGGGAAACCAGTTATTTTTCCCAATCTTCTGATTCTCACCTTAAACCCAGACCCACCAAAATATCTATGTCAAAATCTGGATAGTGTTTCAAAGTGTAGTGTAAAAGCACATTACTAATTCTGCTGAAACCTAAGAAAGTTCCTCTATTAGTTCCATTTATCATTGTCGCTTTGTAGACTGTGCAGTTCACGCTGATGTTGCCCAGGCACTTATCCCTTACAGCAAGGGCAGAGTAATTTGGTGGACAAAGAAGAAGAAAGCTTTAATTTTTCAGGGGTCTTGGCATTTTTTGATTGAGGGTTTTCTTTCAGCATGGATCTTGAAACAAATTTGCTTTCAGGTCTTTGTAACAGATTTATGTATTTTGAAATGGAACAGCAAAATTATTTCAAGAAATTTTGGCACATAAACTGAAATAAGTAAACTTTCAGAATTTATATTTAATGCCAAGTAAGAGATTCAGACTGAAATTAGGCTTGTTGTATAACAGGCATCCACACAGCTTCAGTTTTCCATTTCATCCTATTTTGTAATAGATTTCCTGTGTTGACAAATGCAGAGGATACTACAGCTATAAAATCTGCAGACCAAACAAGAGCTTCTTGTGGTCATTTTAAAGGATGCCCAGTTTATATACAAGACTGAAGATAACACACAAAACAGGGGCAAGAAAGAAAGTTAGAAGTTCAGAGAATTCCACCACTGATCTGGCAAAGTCCTGCTCATGCCTTAACCTTACCTTACAAAAATGAAATATTACAACATTTTAGACGTGATCAATAGGTGGAGCAAAAGGAGGCAAAAACATACGTCTAGAACTAATCCTGCCTGAAAAGGTTTTGCAAACAGTTTGCTCTGCTCATGACAGTGAATGTCAGAACTGTGTCTTGCATTTAAAACTTAGCCCTTCAGTTCAGGGATAAAATTCTCTACCTCTCCATTTGATTCTGCATTGCAAGACATCTACAGACAAGAAAATGGAAATGCTTCAGACAGTTTCTGCCTGAAGCTGCCTCAGTGGCGTGTGGGATGCCTGATGCAAAAGATAGCTTCCTCAAGCCTGTGAGCTGAGCCAAGGACTTCCTGTACCACAGACCTAAGATCAGCATCTTTCTTGACAGAAAACTTGGGCATCACATAGGTCTGTTAAAATCAGTAGAGCTACTGTGCTCTAGTAGGAGGTCCTGTGTAGATAAATCTAGGCAAGTAGAGTCACCACATCCTGATAAACATTCAGGGAAGGCCACTTATTTCAAGGAAGGAATACTTAAGTGTTACGTATATATTTTAGAGGTATCAATATTTTCATCTTGTCTCCACTGAGTTTAGTGAAACCCAGTCTATTTACGGTAAGGCTGCGTGGAGGCTTAGTTAAGGGTCTAAAACCCACCACTTTTGTTTCAAGAGTGTAGTCAATCACTTTTCCACAAGAAAAGGTTCAAAAGAAAAACCTATTATAGATCTTCCAGAACAGAAATCAGAACTCTTGTGAATTTCTTTTATCTGTAGCCCATTTCTATTGAGATAAACAGAGATTTGGAAGTATTTTTGCAACAACATCCATAGATGTGTTTGTTTAAACACAGAGTTAAACCTTTAAAATGATTTCTGCTGCGATCCTCCTTGTCAGCACTACCAGGGACACTGATAGCTTTCCATGGTTAATATTGCGCACAGCAGAAATTTTAAGTTGCTACAGCAAGGATCAAAAAGGAAAAAAGAAAAAAAGACATCACAGTGAATGACAGTTAATAGAAATCACTGAGACTAATTTAAAATTCCTGTTTTGATTGAGATATTTCACATCCAGTAGAAAAATGGTTCCTTCTAATTAAGTGGGAATATTAAAAAGCCTAGACAAAGCCAAGTTTTTCATTGGCAACAGGGAAGGGAACCATAGGGAAGGCTCTAAAGAGGGAGCCTGCTCTGAACAGCACTGAAAATAAAGAGCAGCATTATCATGGCTGTTCTCTGCTCCTTGCAAGGCTTGTAAGCGACTGCAGTCTTGTCACCACCAGGATGTTTTTGTACAAGTACCAGTGTGTGCACACCAATAAATACTAGTCCTTTTCACTTCTATTTTCCTCATCAAAAATAGATACCTCAGATGTGAATTTCTGCTCTGTGCCTCCTTGGTAGCACTTAAAGGGACACTGTCACACCCATAAAACTGAACTATTGCACAAGCTATGTATTTGAAGGAGTTAACCCAAACAACCGTTGGCCTTCTTGAACAAATGTGTAACAGAAAGCCATAGCTTCAAGTGTGGCTTGGATTTGCTGCATGACATGGCACTGAAGCCCTGGAGTTTCACAGAGCTCCAGGGTGCAGAGATGGGAGTGCCATGGGGAAGCTGACATGCCAAGTCCTGCAAATTTTCATTCACTCATTCAGAAGCTCTGCATTCCTTCTTGCAGCACCATTAGATTCATTTTCAGTCTTCAGGACACAGCTGCAAAAGTCATTTGTGCTGAAGCACAATTTAGATTAACTCAGCATAGAAATAAAAATATTTTGTCAGGGTCACCACCAGAGCAATGTGTGTGGTGTTTGCCATACGCTGACATTCTCTACTGTCATAATTCTTTCACGGTGCACTTAGTGCTTGGCTCTCTCCTTCCAGAGATACACCCATCACATACCAAGTCTGGTTTTATTGCAGAAGAACTGCTGCTGGACAAGAGGATGCAGTTACAAGGACTTTCTTGATACCTTTTCACGCTCTTCAGACAACAACTGGAACATAAGAAGATCCACAGCTCTTTTCATACTCCAGCCCAGCCATTTAATGCTGAAAGACAGGCTGATGGATTTTTTATTTTTAAGCTCTTTATAGTTCTGCCAAAGTAAACAGAACTACTTGGAATACTGCTGATGAATGAGGCTAAAATGGGGGCATAAGTGGGAAATACAACCAAGAAATCCAAGCCAGAATTTCTTAAGCCAATCTGATTCTGACAAGGAATTAAAATTTCACCTGATTGGTAGCATATTGGATAGTAAGCACCAATTTAATACTGACTCACTGTGTTTATGAGGGAAGGCTTTTACCTCTGTATCCCCTTTTCTTCCTGGTTTCTGTCTTCTGCATTCAGGTAAGTAAAAATCTGGGTTAGGATCTCTCTCTTATGATGTGTGCTATAAACAACTGAATGGAGACCGATAAAACAGAGGTAATTAGGTGGGTTAAACCATCAGCAAAGGGCTTCTTTTTAACCAGGATAACTGACCACTGAGGAGAATCCACTGGGTTTATACAATTCTTTCAATAGGACATTATTTCAGCTGAAATCATGCATTATGGATTTGGTCCAGGAATTACCCAAATTCCATAATTCTGATTATGCAGAAAGCCAAAGTAGGGGACTTTCACTTCTTTTTTTTTTCTTTTAAGCCACAAAAGGCTTATCAATCTCAGCTGGCATTTCTGTATTCTCCTAATAGCTTGCACTAAACCTCATTCTGGTTCTTTTCTAGCCAGCGCATTAAGAAGTGAGTCACATCATAATAAAACTTTAATGACAACATCTGTTTCAGCAAACATGACAGAAGCGTTCCTGGCCCACGGAGGACTGTTCTGCTTCTTCACTCAAACAAGACTTGAGCATTTATTCAGTCTTGGCAAAACTGGAAATAGGGCAACAGCAACAGATACTTTCCCCAAAATAAAGATCTTTCAGAAGCACTTCTAATTTAAAGATAAAACCCTGCCTTAGCCAAACTGCGTGGTACAGAAAAAATCAGTGACAACAGTAAGGACTCTGTTTCTTCTGTGCAAACAGAATATTTCCTTGGGCTGCAGCCTGCTAACAGGACAAAGATGACAAAATAAGCTGGGAAAGGAGTAACTTGTTTTCATGGCTAGCTAATTAGCCAAAGGCTAATATCACCACCCAGCAACATGTGACATTAGACCACCCTTAGCCATCCTCACTTTTACAATCAGCTACAATGTGTGCTTTGGATAACAATAGGATAGCAAATGCCTATTGTGTTTCCCCCCATCTCCCACACTGACTGACTCTTACTGATTAAACGAGGAAAAAAAAAAAAAAAAAATCAGCAGATCCTGTACACTGTATAGCAAGCATTAAAATAGTGAATAAGTCATTTCTTATACTGCCACTGTACTGATTAATTACAGCAAGCACAGGCCTCTAGCCCTGCCCTGCCCTGGTAAAAATGCAGCAGGCAGCACATGATCAGGCTCATGTCTATGCTAACAAATCTAGTAACAACTCCAGTCCCTATGGGAGAAGGAAAACCCAAACCTCTGTTACACACACAGCTTGCATGTGGTACAGACAAGAAAAAAAGAAAAATTATACCACATCAAACTTGTTAAAATGAAAGGAATATATAAGGAAGATATAAGTTCTTTAATGTAACGGTGGTGAGGCACTGGAATGGGTTGCCCAAGGAAGCTGTGAATGCTCCATCCCTGGCAGTGTTCAAGGCCAGGTTGGACAGAGCCTTGGGTGACATGATTTAGTGTGAGGTGTCCCTGTCCATGGCAGGGGGTTTGGAACTAGATGATCTTAAGGTCCTGTCCAACCCTAACTGTTACATGATTCTATATCAACTAGGTAGACGTCCAAGAACTACTGTTACTGTTTAAAGCACCAGAAACCTGCCAGGAAAAAAAAAAAAGTTATTGCTATTGTTAAAGAAAATCCATAAAAATGAGCCATAATCAAAGAAAACACAGAATTAACATTAAAAAAATTGCTAATATCTCTATGTCAGAAAAAGCTTCAGACCCTAAAATAACAAAAAATCCCACCAGTTGGCCAACTGCTGCCTCTGAAATCCTGTGGGTCTCAGTTCTCCAGACTTCAGCTTATCTTGTGCCTATGTAAACTACATATTGTTTGGAAAAAGCATTTTATGATAAAATACATGAAAAAGCAAAACCTGCGAGCAGTACATCTGAGATCCAACAACTGCACAAAAAATGCCAAGCATTTTTTTTATTAAAATGTAAACCTATTCTTCCCATCTCAAAAAACTAATCCAGTCTTCTTGTCATTTTGATAAACCAGTGGTCTCTGGCTGGAAGCAGACAGGCCAAGTCTTGCAGGAAATTGGGAAAAGGAGGAGATGGTGAAGGAAAGTGGATATATGTTAATAGTTAGAAAAACAGAATCATTACTTAGCTTATCATGAAAAATTACAGGAGGCTAAATTCCCCCATTTACCTCTCATGCAAGAGGGAATAACTACACTGTGGTAATAACATTCATTTTAAGACAATTTGCTGTCTCACCAGATTCATTATTTTGTGTAAATTTGCCATTATTTTGCATTAAAGTAATAGCTTGTGTTCCACAGTCGATTGTGTTTACAAGGAGAGAAGCCTCCCAGTAAGGTCACTGAACTGCAATAACCCTCAGCTTTTAGCAAAAGCCTGACTGGACCCCATCACCTCCTGATAAAGTCATTGCGGAGCCAAAAGCTGCTAAATGCCTTCCAGCTCCTTCTTTCATATTCTGCCTCCACCCTTTTTTAAACACAAATCAAAAAGAAAAAATTGATGGAGAGTGGAATCCATATAGATGTAACACACAGTGACACATATTCCTATGTTAACTTGTGAGAGATCAACACTGACTATTATTTCAGGAGAATGGGTTCATATATCATCATTAAATCCCCAACTGAACAAAAAACCCCAAGAACTGGTATCCAATACACAGCATCCAAAAATTCCTAGGTGTGGACAATGGGACTGCAGCAACTGCAGCTACCCTTTCCTTACCATGTTAACAGAGGCCAACAGTGAGCATGACTACGTTTGTCAAACTATTACAGATGGAAATCTCGTTGAGACAGTATTTCTTCAACCTGTGTGGGATTATACAACTATCCACAGGACATTCTGCGTAGCACACAGCAGCACACGTCAGCATAAGCAATGAATTGCAGGGCTGCTGTCGAATTGTGCTGAATATACAGTTTCTAGTTACATCTCTGAGCTCTGCACACAAAGATACCTCCTGATGTACCAAGTGCTGCAATTAGAAATGGCAGAATGACGGACTGATGGATGGTGCTGTGTTGTGTCACTTTGCCATACATACCTTACCTCTTGCCCAGTGAAAGAAAAGAAAAACCTCCACAATTCTGATATTTTTTCTTTCCTCTATAAGATTCACTTTCCCTTTTATACAAAAAAAAAAAAAACAAAAAACAAACCACCCCAAAAAACCCCAAAACCCAAACACAAACAAAAACCACCAAACCCAAAAAACAACAAAACCCAACATCCCACAGTACAGCTACAGCCACACAGCACATATCGCTGGAAAGCATTAAGCCATGAAGAACTGCAGCCACATGCACAGATACAATTCAGACCTGATCTACTAAATAGATCTTCCTTCTTGAGAAGATCGTAACTTACTGTATCTTGAAAAGTTAGTACACTTTGATTTTGAATTGCTATCAAAAAAGGGAATATGCTTATTCAACCCTATGAGGGTGGGAAGTATCAATAAAAATCTTCATTTATCCTTTTTCCAAGTTAATGCAATATGGGACCAAACGAAGGTACAATCCTCCCAGCAGCCAGGATGACAGGAATTTTGCCACCTTGCTTGTGCCTCACAGATGTAGAGCAGTGATGGATCTAATAAACTTCTGGAAATGATCTCTGGAAGTAACACCAGCAGCCACCTCCTGATCCATTTCTTTAAACACACAGCACTTTACTCAGCAATTGTCTTCTCTCACTTGGACTGAGATGTCATTCATGATCCTTTTCTGACTACATACTGGTTGCAACAGAGACCATGTTGACTACGTGCAAGTTCAACAGAAGATTGTAGCAAGCAAGACATTCTAGTTCCACATCACAGATGCATATTCAGTATATATCAGACAACAGAACTCTGTTGGGTGTCACAAGAAAATCCTTTCAAAAGACAAACAAAACTAACTCTTGTTAATTCAGAAATTCATAGTTATAAATACCATTACTGTGCAGACTAGATTTCTCTCTCATATTGTTACCCTTCTGCTCCATTTATCCACTCTATCCTCTTGTATAAAAAGTTCATGACCTTTGAGAATTACCTCTCTGAAACACAAGGCATACCTGATTTGTTTGTTTCATAAAGCCACTGATACAACTTGCCTTCGTTGTTCGTTAAGGACATTTCAGCTATACTATTTTTACTATTCAGTGTGAAAATAAACACAAATGCAAAAAGACCCTCCAGAATGGTAATTCTCAAATCCAAATCATATGAAGAAGAAAAGTAAGACATTAATGTTCACTCACCAGTGGCCCTCCACAGTAGTGGATCAGTCTTTGCTTCTATATACAAAGAATGCTGTTGGGTCTATCAGACTTGAAGGAGATATCCATACTTGGCTCCTTAGCACAGTAACATTTTCTATCAGCAAGAACATGCTTGCCTCCAAAACTGTACCCAACTGATAGGGTAGTGTGCAGGCACCACACTTACTCTGGGAGCAAGTATTTTGAAAATAAAAAAATACGCTGTATTCAAACAGCACAGCTTCCTCAGGTATCTTCTGTATAACACCTCGGATACCTTCTGTGTAACAATCTCTGACAACTGCACCTATTCCATGCTGTTCACAGTACAGGAAGTTTCCTTGTCCTAAAGGATCATACTGTCACCTGGTCCAAGACAATACACTAACCTTGGAGAGGGGGGAAACCAGAGCAAAAGAAGAGATTTCTGTCTCCTCTGCTGAAGAGCCTTTGCCCTGGCAGTCCAGGCACTCCAGTGGCTGCAGGGACTGGCAGTTGCTGCCACCGGGTGGCTCAGGAAAGAGGGACAGCCAAGGCTGTCAGGGGGACCGGACCTCCCCAGGCACCCACTGCACACCCATGCACCAGGACAGAAAGAGTAGGCAGCAATCAAGGGGTGCTGCCGCCGGCTCTGAAGGGGGCTCATTGGCTACATCAGGCAGCAATAAACTTCTCTGCTGCCTGGGCTAACCTTTCTGTAGGGGGTGGCACTGTCCAGAGAAAGCTGGGGAGAGTGACCTCCGTGAAAGAGAAGACAAGAGTTCTGTGTGAACAGGGGAGGCTGTGCTGCACCAGCTCAGAGAATGAGGGCTATTTAAAATTCTTCAGAAGAGGGATCTGAGTGGAAGCTGAAGCTATAAATTAACCAAGTGCTGGTGCATTCTTGACACTCATTATAATTAGCATCGATGTGGAAAAGAAACCAAAAAGAAATGACGGACAGCTTGACATAGATTAAGCCAGAGGAAGAGTAACTGAGAAGGGTCTGCAACCTAATCATTTAAGTCACAAGAGAAAAAATAACTCGCCTATGGAAAACTGATTTCTCCCCTGAGATGGATTTAAACATCTTAAGAAATTGCCCAGAACTGCAGGGAAAGGTAGGTATTTACAACAGTGTAATTCTCAGACTTATGAAAGTTGTGTCTGCCAAAATTTTCTCCCCAACTCTCAGGGAGTCTCATGCTGAAGTAGTTTCATTTGCACCTTCAATCCACTTTGATGTCCTCACTTGAGCAGGGTGAAAAGATTACAGACTCCATTTGAACTGTATTTTCTCCTCCCCCCGCCTCAATTTTGATATAATCTTAAAAACAAACTTTCATTTGTAACATGTTAAAAGGGTTGATATAAGTTTGGTTTTGGAGTTGGAAAGACATTTTCCTCCTTGTGGTGCCAAGTTATCAAATGTTGATCATTGGCTTATCTTGGATAAAAAGTACAGTTCACAGATCTGGAACACGGAAATACTTAATCTGTTAGTAAATCATTAGCTTTAAAGAACAGATAGTACACTGTATGTTGACCTTAAATCGTAAAAGAATTCCTAGTGAGGATACGGAACACTGGATGGCGAGTTTAAGCCTACCAACAGTCAACTTCATGGTGTATCATTTCCATTTTTAAGTTCACAGTCCCCATATGGACCATAGGATTGACTAACCACTGGTTTAGCTCACTGGGAGATGGTGCTAGTGATCAGAATAGACATAAGGTTTAAAAGCCTTCTTTGGCCTCCACTGTGCTGTGAGAGAGGCAGATGAAGATCTTTTTGCTTTGCTGTCTCTATCCTTCCCACTGAAAGAAAACCAGAGATCTGAGTTGAGAAAGATTAGTTTGAGATGCACATTACACAGTGCCACAGGGCTCTATAACCACTAACACTGGATCGACTGTGAGTAGCTGGTGGAGCAGATATGGAGGAAATGAGGTAATAGCTTCACCACTGAATTAATAAAGTTGAAAACGAGTTCTTAAGTCCACTTATGGATTCTTCAGACACTGGCATTCTGTGATCAGCGCTGGAAGCATTCATACCAGGAATACACACTCATATGCCAATCACACTACATTATCTCACTGAGGAAAGCCGATTTTAAACAAAACCATTTTAAATGGTCACAGAATTGTTTCCATGTAGAGTAAGAAAGACTTATTCATGCTCCATTCTTTTTTGTACCTCAAAAGAAAAAATTCCTTAGTATATTAAAAAATATTTGACTCATCCGAAAGTTTTCAAGCTAGTCAGACTTAATAAAATCCACATGACTTCTGCAGATTTTGAGTTTCCACTCCAGAACATAATGGAGCTAAATATTACACCCACTGATAATCTTCCAGCCTTGCTTTCACCTCTTCTGCATTAATGCTAGACTACTGCTTTTTTATTGAAGTCCTATTAGCATAAAATCAACATAAAGTTGGAATAATAAGGTTTCCCTGTCTCTTTTCCAAATCTTAATGCAGAAGAAAAGGCAAACCAGTTTTGAGATCAAGTAATAAAACTACCAGCAAAACCTACAGGGAAAGCAGAGAGGGATTCACTGAAAACCACCAAGAGGAGCTCATCTAAAAATCTAGGCCTTGAAGTATCCTCAAAGGTCACCTAGTCTATTCTTCTGCCACAAGCTGGACTACATTACATCAGTTTAGCCAGTTACTTGTCTAATCTGTTTTTAAAGGCCTACAATAATAAATCTCCACACTTTCCAGATGATCCCACTGTTTTAATATTTCTTTTCGGATTTCCCTTCCCAGCATTTATTCAAATCTTTTTTTTGTACAAGTGAATTTAAAGAACTCACTGCTTGTTCTATCCATCGTGGACAAACAAAAGTTTATTTTCCCTCTTTCTTCATACATCTTTAATTTTGTTGAACACTTGGATTCAGCCTTTCTTCTCTGTGATAATGAACTGCAAAACTTTCTACAGATAGTATTAGTTTCAGATCTTAGGTCCCTCTGTACTTTCTACTTAGTCCTTTCCCCCACCTTTTCAGGTCTCTGTGGAACTGCACAGCCCACACTCAAATGCTATACACAAACATTAAGTAGATCACAAGGATTTTGTGGGAATTTTCTTTTCTCAACTTACAGATCAGATAATGTTTTGCAGCTGAGTTAACTCACCAAATACTTCGTTATCCTCTGAAGACTGCTGCGTTAGTCTGGCTGCTTTTGGACTCTCTTTAGCTGATTCCTCCACCTTGGTTTCAGCATTCTGTAAAGCAAGCGTTGCTTCAGATTAGGTCTTTTATAGTTATCAACCAGAAATATTCTTCAAACTTCTTAAATATGCACACATTATGTTCTTCATGAATACGGAATCATTAACACAGAGGGTCCTCGTATCTTTACTACATATATGTAGTTTTACAAAATACTGAAGGAAAATACTTTCAGAGACAGAGTTGTGGGGGTTTGGTTTTTTGTGTTTTTTTGAGTCTGTTTAACTACAGGACATAAAATTGAGGGTTAGAGAAGACATCTAAGTAAGAGAAAGATCTTAAAAACCATGACAGACTTGTAAGTTTCCACCTTTCCTCCTCATATTTCATTTTCTTTCTATTGGCATCTTCCGTTGTTGACTTAGTGAACCAAGAGATCAGGAGATACTGCACAAATATTTCTCCTTGCAGAGCAAAGGTAAGTGAGCTAGAGAGAGCTTAGGAGCAACCACCTTCAAGTCTTTAACACCAACTCATGCACTTAACTGTTTAAAGCGCAGTTATCTATTTCTGAAACAAATCTGTCAGTTAGCTACCTGGTGTTAGACTGGGCCGAAAGATAATACAACAGTTTCAGCACATAAACTGACAAAAGTCAAAGCATTTCCTTCTTTAGCTAGAAAAGACTGAAGAAAATATAACCTCTGAAACACTGAATTTTTAATATTTATATTGCTAATAAAGAAAAAATAACTCATGTTTTACTTTGGTACTCAAGAGAAACGTACATGAAAGCTTTCAGCAATGCAGACAGTAAACTGCATATGCGGTCAGCTACTGAGCAATGGATATGAAGTGGCTGATGCATTAAATATTATTGGAAAGAATGGACTACAAGTTGAAGAAGGAAAAAAGACAAATGTAGTTAGTATGCCTATGTTTTTTACAGGACAGATACTGCTCTATTCAAGTAGACAGTCCTTCAGAAGGCTTTGTGTGAAATTCTGGAGAAATCACTTCTGTACAATTTAAAAAGTCTGACTTAGTTTAGAAAATGCTGCTATACAATATGTCCATCAAAACTACTGGTTCTGCCCTCAGAAACATAGCAGTATACTTCCAAACCATAAGCTGTCTCTTATTTCCCTTACTAATAACCATATATAAGAAGGCAGGTAGATTAAGTCTGTCCACCTCCCTATAGAACACAGGAGTACAAACACAGGGCATGTAAACTCAAGAGACTTTTAAGCAAGACAGCAAGCTTCGTCGGGAAAAAATGAAAGAAAAACTTAGGAAGCCTACTGGTGTCACACAGCAGCAAACAAGAATTAAAGAAAACAGAACAGGAAAGAAGGAGAAACTGTGCTTCAGAGGAACAAACACCTGCATGAGAGAAAGGATTCTGCTGTTCCTCATGCTTTTGGGTAAAAGCTGAAAATCTGTGAACTGCTGCAAGGCATCAAGAGCAGTAGCAACAAAACACTACCCAACAGATACTCAGTGGTGTCTATGAAACGAGTTGCCACTCCAAGTTCTTACTAGAGAGATATCTGCACTTCTTACTTTAAAAATACAGTTTTGGCAGTGTCAAGGAAATTAGAAAGACTGAACCATAAGAGATTTCGGTTTGAGTTAAATCACTGGGAAGAACTACACAGCAGCTGTGCTCTCTGCTCCACAGGTAAGACACAATGTTGGTGTTGACAGGTACCAGCTCCAAGACATTGACAGGAAAGTTGTGCGATATATCAACCTAAAACAAGACAGCTCATGGCTGGATGTAAATCCACTTGGCATGGCTTCTCACAAAATACAAACTTTTAAAAGATTTCTTTTGCTTTATTATTTGCACTAAAAAATTTACACGACACATTGTAACTGGCATTCCTAATATTCGTATTACCGAAAACAATACAAGAAAAATCACTGCAAAAGAACAGTCAATGGTCCAGATGTTCTAAAACTAATACTAATAATACAAATCAGCATTTTAAAAGACAAGATTTAGCCTGCTGCTTAATTATTTTTTCTAGTGCCCTAAAAAATTCTTATGCGTCTCTATCCTTTCAATAAATTAACAGAAAATGTGAAAACACATTACCCTTTCACTGCCTGAGCTGTGCCAGGAGGGATTCTTCACCTACAGTTATGAAGTGCTTATGGTTGGTTATAAAATAAAAGTGGCTTGTACATAACACAGTAAACGTAATTCTGTCTAGCTCTTACTTTCAGGCTGTGCACTCAGAGCAATTTTGGAAGTGATGCGCAAAATAGGTTTATTTTATAGTATCAGTTCCCCAGAACTACAAATTACACCTGATTTTAGCAGGAAATATATATTACTTAGGCCTAAATTCACAAAACCTCTCTCTCTCTCTCCAGAAAGCATCTCCTCAACCACCACAAAAACAAGCGTTAAACTGGAACTCAAGCAGCTATGTCGCCAAGAAAATACAAGACTTGGAATGGAAAGTTGTACTCTGGGGTATCCAAGCCAGCTTTTTAACTATCTTGCCATTTTTGCATACTAGTAAGGAAGAGCTTGTTTCTTTTCCTTTAACCACAAAGCTTTTACTCAATGACTTCAGAAAAGTTAAAACTGCTCTTCAGAAAACCATTATTCAGAAGTGTTATATCTAAAAAGAGAATTAAAGAAATCCAATGTGAAGCAGAGATTTGCATTGTCTGTGCTCTCATTCCTGCCCTTTACAATTTACTCTGTTTTCTAATTATGTAGCTAGAATGTTTATCTCCATCTCAATGGCACAAATGAAAACAGACTGCAATTGCAATTTCCTTTCCCCCCACACCCCCGAAAAGTCATAGCACAGCCATTTCTCCAGCTCCTTCTCTCATTCTCATTCACTCCCTGCACTTAAGTCCTCAACATCTAGCAGAAATGGAGGGGACAGAGGGTGACAGACACACACAGGGTAAAATACTTTATTCTTCCTCTATGCTGCAGCTAGGAAATTAATATAAAAAAACCAGACACCACCTCAAAAGACAGACAAGAGTTTCTAGTGGATAAAATCAGATTTGACTGGCAATAAATGTCCATTTTGGAATAACAGGAAAAGGGTAAATTGCTGCAGGCAGCAGCAATCTTGATAATCTAAACTGTATCCATAGCAGGAGATCACGCAACACCAGATCTGGCTGAAGAACTCTGCAAAACATGCCTCACCTTCCACTTCTGCACTGACACTCACCTAAATTCTATCATGTAAGGCTACCTTTTATCTATTATTCACAACTCGTGTATGATGTTCAAGTTACAGTATAACTTCAGGACATTGCATGTTATCTCTTCTCAGATCTAACTGATCTTCCACAAGGTTCCAGGGGGAAAAAAAAAATAAGAAAAATCTTTAAATCATGGATATGTGTTCCTTCAAAAATATGACAGTAACATGACTGAGAGCCATGTAAGTCTGTCAAATGCATAAACGTTTCTCTAAATACCAAATACTGCTTCAATTGGCAGGACAGGCTGTAAGTCATACTTAACAATAACCATTTCCTTTTCACTTCCGTATTCTGCATCTGCAAATTAAGCACCTACAATGCTGTTTTCATGAAAACTGGAGATGTTCCTTGCTATTTTCTTCTCATAGACCTCCATCAGCTTCAAAGTTTTTATCTCTTGTTCACTGTAAGGAATTTTACACACACAGCTTAGCTCAAACAGATGAGATGCTGTGAACAACCCTTATTAGCAGCAACAATTCATGCAATGGCAGTCAACCCTCTTTGGATGAGCAGGTACCTCTTGTACCTGCATTACTTTGTTCAAACATCTTTCTAAACTCACTTGTTAATTCTTCTTAACTGGAGATTTTCCAAGCCTATTAATACAGAAACCCATACACATACTAGCAAGCACCAGGCTTCTTGCACAGAACATAAATGGCGAATTTTAACAATGCCATACTGGCTAATTCCTACTCCCAGGCAAGACTATTACCATCATTCAGAACAGGGTTATGCCAGACTGAAACTGGGCTCATGTTATCTCTACAGCTTCAAGCTCTTGAAAATGCTATGTTAGTTCATTCTTTCATTCCCATCAGTTATGAAAAGGATTCAATTTTTCCCATCAATTTTCAGACAAATAAAATAACTTTTAAATAGCAAGCTAATCGCAATCATTATATCTGTTTTTCAGGTATACCTCACATTCTCAGTTTAATTTTCACTTACACAGATTCAGCTTCTAAAATGCAACACTCAAAATATCATCCACTCCGTAACTTCTATATAGAGTAATTATTATGTTCCTGTGCATGTGTCAAAATTTTACTTAAGGCAAAAGAATGGCTAAAAAAAATAAATGATAGAGTGATGGAAAGAGAGAGGCCTGGAGTTTTCCAAGGATAGTTTTCTGCTCCTCTCAGCATCAATGGTACAGTTGCTGCTAATGTCACTGACAGATAATTTCAAAAGAAGTTTCAAACAAAAGGATCTCATCACTAACCCCCAAGGCAAGCAAAGGTCCTTTGAAAAATGGTTGCGATGCCTCAAACATAATATCCAGGTCTTTGAAGAAAAGCATTCAATCTATTTTAAAACCTTAAGACACTGAGGAATTGCAGTAAAAAAACACTGAATTCCAACTCAAAAATTTGCTACATTCCCCATTATAAGTTCCACACTATTTTGTTACATACTTCCCTCCATTTATGAAGGGCACTTTAAAACTGTTCTTGCTTGTGGAGAAGTTCTTAAATACTGGGTTAATACACAGGACATCTTGCCTTTATAGCAATTCTCTTTCATTTTGAGAAAAGATTTCTGACCACAGTGGGGTTTACGTGTTTTATAACTGAACCAAAATATCTTCAGCTCAGAACATAACACAAAGACAACCAATGGTCCCAGCATATGCCACTAATCAGCTTTTACTAGTCCATAACTTACTCTCACAATGCTGAGGAGGGAGGTTCAAGCATTCAACAGGTAGGAAACAAGTGATTATGTTACTGTGTCCATACCACTGGCAGAGGTTAATTGTATTTGGGAGCAAGGTGCCAAAATGACAGAGTTCATTTGGGAAACAAAACAAAATAAAAACCAGGACAGACAACCATGTGTAAGAATCAAGAATCATGAACTGAAAAAAAACCCAAACAAATCAACAAACCCAAATTCATGTACCCTATACACAGGGGCAGAGGGAGAGGAAGAGCCATGTGAGTGAGGAGTTATCTGCAGGTACTCTTAGGACACTGCCAGAATCTTGAATTCTCATAAAACAGCAAGGAATTTGCAAAAGAAGACACAAAAATATGCTGCAGGTCAACATTTTCAACTTGAAGCTAGAATCCTGCCATGTGTTGTTCACTCTGTTCACATTAATCCTGAAACTGTACACAAGAAACCTGAATATGAATCACATAAAATTCAGACAAGTATGGACAGAGCCATGACTTGCTATTTCCTCTACCAATCCCACCCTACAGAGCACAGCAACCACCATATCAGCTGTACAAAGCAGGGCAGCGGCACACACAATACAAATCTGTGAAGATCAATGTAAGGATCTAAAATCGCACTTGGGAACACAGTGAGTTTTGACAGCCTCCAGAACACCTGACCTGAAACTAATGTTATTAAAGCACATGTGCTCCCTCCTTTAAACCCAGACAGCTCTTCTATAGTGTCACTGCAAACAGCATCTGGCAGGCATACTGTTGGATGCAACTCTTGTCCTCATGAATCGAACAGGAACTGTGACAACACTTGATGAGCGAAACCAAATATAGTCACTTTGGACATCAACATCAAATCTCTTTTACAAAAGGTGTGGAAATAGATTTTCAGCATAACCTGAAGAGTGATAGCTATCAATAGTGGTGCTTTCACAGTCTGCTCATTGCCTTTATCCTATCTAGACTGTTTGCTAATTTACTTTCCTTTGAGCACTCATTTAGCCACATGCTGAACAAGTATAAACATTTCACTTTTTTTTTCTTATTTATTTTAAGAAAAGGATATGGTTTATGTCATAAAAACAACACTGATGCAGCAGCCTTGACTCTCAGTGCATTTCCTTAAGGGCTTCATAAATAGATTGAACAACGGCAGTATCCAACCCCAGCAGACTAGCAATTTTCAAATGCATCACCTAAGGTCTTTCTGAAGGGTAATGAGTGTATTAAAGTAATCCTGCTTCCTTCTGCTAATGAAACCATGCTATATTCTAGCATACTGATAAAATCTGAAAAGAATTCATATAGATATCTGATGATATCTAAACATCTGAATACTTGATCTATGCTAAGACACAGCAGAGATGCAAAAACTAGCAACTAGTTACAGAATAATGGAACAAAGGGGGAAAATGGGGAAAAAAACAAAAACGGTGACCAATAAAAAAAGTGAAAAAATAATCCACTGGTCAGGGAGAGAGGACTGCAAGTATCCTGGACTTCTTTTAGGCAAAAATTCCTTTTCAACCTTGTACACTGAACTTCTAATATCACAGGTTTGGGTTTGTTTTGAATTAATTTAAATGAATAAAATGCAAAACACTTGCCACTGCTCAAATAACTAGAGATCCTCAGCCTTGAATTCTCCTGGGGGGGCTATACAGGACTGTCTGTGGCAGTAAACCTGTTGACTTGCCCCTTGTTGATTTTAACCATAAGAGAGGTAAATGAGATGGCAGTTCTCTATGGGGAGCACAGTGCAGTGGTACAGCATGGCACTCAGCAGCACTACAAACATGCCTCAAAGCAACACAGAGAGGATTTCTGCAGGGTGCACAGCCCCATGTGTGCACTTCTATAAAGCAGCACTGAAAAGCAAAAGAAGCAAAGGCACTGAGAGAGTACTTCAAACACTTCCCTGTGGGCAACATAGAATAGCTGGCCACAAAGGAGCATGTTTTGGAGACTTCACCATTCCAAACCATGATCCAGTGCAGAAGTTACCTGATGTCGTGATACTCAGAGGAGAGACTACAGCCCTTTCCCAGACTCCCACCAACCACTGGCTGTATGACGCTGCATCTGCCTGCTGCTTATGGAGGCTTACAAACAAACAAAATCACACAGACCCATACTCCCCTAATCCCCCCCACAAAACCCAACCAAACAAAAAAAACCCAACCAAACAAAAAAATCCCACCAAACAATGTCTAAATCTGCTTCATCACATTAAGGGATGCCTGCAGTGGCCAAGGAACAAAAAGATATTTAGTGTTGTAGAGTAAAACCCCTAAATATTCAGTTAAATATTATTTTCTTCATTCCATTACCTAGAAGGTAATGAGTAAAATATGTTATAAAATGAAAGTTACTACAGAGCATCTCAGAAATATTCACTGGAAAAATGTCATGCCTAAGAATGATACAATACCATTAGCAATAAACCAACCTCCACCTTATCAGCAACAAGACATCGTTTCTGGGCTCCCTGCTGTGAAAACCTTCTGGCTTTTGCAGTACTCCGAGTGACAGTGGACAGGTATTTTTGACAAAAACCCAACACAGCTGACATCCTGCTTCTGCAGCCAGCATTACCTTTGTTAAGAGAAAACAGGTAAGGTTTCCCTTCTCAATATAAATTGTTGACCCTGCAGGCCTGTAGAAGCAAAGTGGAACTCATGTGACTGTGTGGGCTACAAAGAGCTGAAACACAAGTGGGACAACAAAACATACAGAGAAGAGACCCAGCACCTGACATGACAGCTCTGCCCAGTTCCTCCACAGCAAACCAGACTGCAGGGAAGGCAGAATTTCACTTCTGGTATTTTATTCTTAATTCCATCACATGCAAAAATGAGTCCTTCAGCGTGCAAAATAAATACACCAACATATATGTCTGGGTTGTTTCTATAGGTGGCTGAAAAATGACTTTTCTTAATAACAGAAGTATTTTTTTTTTAGTGCTTGCTCTATGTTAAAAGAGTACCACCAAAAAAAAAAGAAAAAAAAAAAGGCTAAAAAGGGTAGACAACTATAAGGGACTTTCTCACCATTCTACTCCCAGTCATGCATTAGGCTAATCCAAATTCCCTTTTTGTTTAACGAGTAGGAAACACACCCTGAACGGATTGCCACTGTGCATCAAGAATGGACTTTCAACTTCCTGCATTCGATTTTCACTTGAAACTTTTTGCTCATGAGGAAACAAAGATCACAAGCTGCTATGTAAAAGCACTTTATTTCTAAAATTATATCCCTGCAACTCCCTAAAATCTACCAAAATACTTAAAGCACTTAAAAAGCAAAATTCACACTCACTTGCCAAGAATTAAAAGATTAAATTTAACACAGAGCAGTTAATTTTGGAAGATAATTTTTCCAACACACTGATTCAGAAGGAAGACCATGTTCACTTGGGAGTCTCTAGCCTTGTGAAGCGTATTTCCAGGCCAAAACTAAGAAAAATTTTACACACAAAATGCCCAATATTAAAAAATATTACATTTACTTGCAAGACCTGTAGGAAATTTTGACCACAGTGCTGACCAATGCATTTGTTTCTGTACCACGATATGAGAAAATTATCAAACTATTAGGAAATCTTGTACAAAATCGGGGGGGGGGGGGGGGGGGAAGATGTCTTAGTCTTTGAAAAGCAGCATCGTATTTTAACCCAGACATTTGAGCTCCTCATTAACATGCATTTTCCATGGCCCCAGCCTTGCCTCATACCCTAAGCATCTGTCCTTCCCCTTCATCATCCCCTCAAGCTGGGCTGCTCCCAACACTTGTTGGGCCCTCAAGGAGCTGGACAATGGGTGGGAGAAGGGCTACAAGTAATCTTTCTTAACAATGGGAGGGGAGCGACTGGGAGAGAACTGAACCAGATTGGCTCTCCAATCCAACCCACCACACAGATTCCCCCCGGTTTTAATGGGAGAAACAAGGTTTGCCATGTAACATTTGCTTGAAGGGGAAGCTGCCACAAACTCACCACCAGTCATGAAGCATGAAACTTTCATATAAATACTCCCATTTATCCACCCAAGACAGAAAATTGCCATCTATGTAACAGCATGACAAGAGTGTTACTACATCTGTGTTTGTTTTAAATAGACCAATATTAAATTGACTTGGCCAGGCAGATTCAGTCTTTTCTGCATAGTTCTCGATACCCAAAGAGGGTTTACAACAAATGTGGTTGTAAATGCCAAATGTCTGCTGTCAACATCAGTTGTGCAACCAGTTGTTGACTTCCATCATCCATCCACTTCTCAAGCCCTACACCCCTACCACAAGGATCAAGAAGAAAACCCTTGGCCTCTATGCCCTTGTTCCTCAACCCCTGAGCCGTATAACCATGCTTGATAGGCATGCTATGTTAGTTTTTAGAACAATATTAAGTGACCTCAGCATGCTTAAAAAACAAAAGTTCCCTCCCTGGCCATACCTCACCAAAGACATTAAAAGAAGGTTCTTGGAAATGTTAGTCCCCTTTGCAAATCTTGAACTAAGCCAGATTAAAAAAAAATAAACTATTGAGCTCTCCCACTTTTCTAACAACAAAATATGTTGTTAAGAACTTGGTTTTAAGAACTTGGATTTAAACCCATTCATCATTAACTATTTCTTAAAAGAAGATATACAGGCAGACTGTACTCCAAAATAACAGCCAGCATAAGTAGATTTTTAGAATAATTATGTCAGCATTCATTGTGTTTTTCTTTGACATAGAAGCAAAGTCAGAGATTTATGGCAGCAGTTACATGAATACAGTACTGCAAAAAATTACAAAGGAAAGCCATAACATAAAGTACCATCTTTCCCTGCCCCAGTAAATCAGAAAGCTGCAACGCAGTAAAATGAAATGTTTCACCAATAACGGCTCCTGCAAAACACGTCCATACTTTTGTAGCATAAAAGATTTCCCCCTCCTTCAAAGGAATCCAGTAAATACAGACTCAACCATATTTCTCTGGAACTACTAAGCCACATTTTAAAACACACAATTTTATTATGACTTTGTCCATTTACTCTCAGCAATTTCAATTCTCACACAAGACAATTAGAAGAAACCAACAGAAAACTCCATGCTAAATTTTAACATGAAAAAAATCACAGCAGGAACACCACCTTTTCAGAAAGCCACAGTACCATCCCAGGGATTTGCTCACCTCATGACCAACAATGGGCTGAAATTTGGCTGGCTTTCCTTTCAGCAGGCTACTGTAAATCTTTCAAGTATAATGCAAATGCTGATAGTAGATAGTCATCAATGATACATAAAAAAAATTACTTACTAGAGCACAAATACCTCAAACATACAGAAATACCTTCATGCTTAGAATAAAAGGCCATCCTAGACTTTTTTTTAAGACAGTGATTTCAGAACACTTCTTATAATCAACTTGTGCTTGTCTTCAAATGCCTTGAGCAAAATCACAAGGACCCCTTTCTCACCATAGTTACCTTACCAACCACAAAATGCAAAATGTAAAGATTTAACTGATTTCTGCAATATTCTAGCAGTCAGTCATTCTCCAAAAAACTGTCTAAACTGAACCACAAAGACTGTTATAAAATACACAATAAATAACACAAACCAATATACCGAATTAACACTACAGCAATACAACACAAGCCAGGAGAATCTCAAAAAGTTATCCAAAAATAATGCACTCAAATAAGGAAAAAATTCCACGGCAATGTCTGTAACACAGATAGAAACTGCTCCCATTCACCACTTGCTTTGACTTCTGCATCTGTTATCAAGAACAGATGAGCAGACCCTTACTGGGATGATAGTTTCCCTTTCATAATGGTCACATGCACTAAAAAAGATCATGGTTCTTTATTAGCATTTTCAGAGAGAAGGCAATTTAAAAATCATTAGGAAGCCAATTCCTCTTCAGACATCATATACACTCTCTCCAGCCTTCAGCAAGTACCCATTCAGTATGCACACAGATCACTCACTATGCAAGAATGCTAAGGACACAGGAAATCTGACATTACATAAAAATTGGTATTTTCTTCTTTGATGGCTTCTCCAGAAGCAATTTTGTGGCACTGCTAATACTGAGAACTGCAATTCCAAAGACTCCAAGCAAGAGGCTCTCACCATTAAAGCCTGCCTCTTTTTTCACAAAGGTGATGGCCTTCAAAGAGAAATTTTGTCAGCCACCTTTGTGTAACAGCCTTCATGTTGATGATTTGTGTAAAAACAGATACTTCTTCCCCTTATTTTGCTCCTTATTCTGTTATTTTGTTTTCTAAAATCAAAACAAGAGAACAATGCTTTCCTCCATGCTTTAAGTCAACACAGAGGCACTCTCACAAAAACTGCTGCGCAGAGCTACAATTGCACCAATATGATCAGAAGAAAAATGGACCATTGTAACACATGGACAAAGCTAGCAAGCTGAAATACTAACCTGCATGATCAGCGGCTGAACTTTCCCATCTCAGAAGGGAATAACAAAGTCTCAGAGGCAAAACATCTTGGAATAAATTATATAAATGTTGTTTACCCAAAAATGTACAGAAAGATGACATTTTAACTGTTTATTTTCAGGGAACTGTTCAGCCTGTGTTTAAAATGTCTAAATTGGCATTCAAAGTGTGAAGGGGAAAACAACATCAACAGAAAAACCCCAAACCCTGAAGAGCTACTGTTGTTAATGAATGGCAGAGGCTGATTTCATTAGCTGCCCTTATAACTGGTATATGAATGTCCTCTAAAGCAAGAAGGAAGCTACAAGAAAACAGAGGATGCATTGTTTCATTCAGCAGCAGTAGTATCAGAATGTTTATGCAACTGGGAGATAAATGCACTTCAATAATCACATATTTTAAACCCAATGAGAGCACCTGATATCACTGGGGCTTCTAATCCTTGTAAAGGCCATAATTCAGAGCCTGACCTCACCAAGTTCTGGCTACCAACCAGGCCTCGAAGTGTTTTGCTATACTAGTTCCACTGCCACCTTGAGATTTTGGTGCCCTCCTCTGGAAGCACACTACACTCCATAATGCAGCCCAGGCTGTAATATGAAGATATGGATACTTACATTTGATCAACTGCAATCTGATTAACGTTTATGCAAATGTTGGCAGAGTGACATGGCTAGTTTCTAAGATATCTTGGTGATTTCACAGGCAACAAGCATAGGTAAAATGCTGCATTTTTTCCTCATGTATCAAGAATGTAAAACAGTCCTAACTTTCAGAAATAGTCACCTATTCCTGAAACTATTAACTATTGTTCTTTAACTATTGTTCTGTACCACAACAAGCCAGTGGTAAGACAAACCTTGAAATAATGAGGAAATGACTCACTTGGATCTCACACTTAGTGCTTCTTCAGTCCCAGGTGACACCTAATTCATCAGCAAATGCAAACACTATTATTCACCTGGAAATAGGGGAGGTTTTCCTGTAGAACTAAATGCTTCCATTTACATACACCATGGTAAAAAAAGAGAAAAAAATAAAGTAAAAGACTGCAATCACAAAGCATTTAGCAAAAGTGTCTTCAGTCATCCAATATGATACCTGTTCTGTAATATAAATGTTTCACGGCTGTTCTCATACCTTTTGAAAAGTATGAACAGATAACCTATCACTGGTGTCATCTGCACCAGATCTCCAAGAGCACTTTTTGTTTTGTTACTGTATTTAAAATGGAACAGTTCAGAGGGAGAGTATTGTTTTAAACAATTGTAGCTACCATTTTCCAAGCATATAAAGTCAAACAAAGAAACCAAACCTGAGAAAGACCATTTTCTCCGCTACCAACATAAAGAAGTACCAGAAGTGATGACAATGAAAGACTCATGTGCATGTACAGACAGGAGGAACGGTAATACCGGAAATACAAACTGTGAGCAGCCACCTTATCACACAGTGAGCCGAAAGCAAATAGAAACTGACATTTAAAAAGATGATTTAGTTTACCAGAGTTTGATTCATTACTGTGGTTCTAGTAAAAACCCTACACACCTTCAGGAAAAGAAACGTATCATGGCAGAGACAAAGACTTCCCTGTATCATGTTGAAATTTGAGAGTCACAGGTTAAAAAAAAATAAATAAATGAAGTGATTTAAATAACTGCTACTTTTCCACCGTCTAGTCATCATCTGTGCAAGCCCCAAGGTCTGTAGGGAAGAATGAAGCATTACCAGCTAGCTTTCCATTCATAGCCTGGGTCTGTCTCAAACTTCAGGCAGTAAAAAATGTTCTTGTCTTCTGCAGCTTCCACATTTTCCTTCATTGCCTAAGTTTTAGAACTTTCATCTTTTTATCTATTTATCTATTTAAAAACAAACAAACCCCCACAAAATACACCCCCCTAAAAGAGCCAACCAGCCAACCAACCACCTTAGCACAGCCAGCGAGAATTGCCTTTCTTCAGTGACCCCTCCACACTACCCCTGTACTGTTGTTGAGTTACCATATAGAGGCTGGCATTAATTTGCCAGGTCTTTGCGAATCTGTGACCAGTGTCCATCTTTCTAGCTAGATTTCAGGCAAGCAAGGATCATTATCCAACTAGAAAGTGCACTTCACGCCTCTTCCCTCTTCCTCTTATTTTTATCTTGAAAGAAAAAGTCTTCATCCCCAGTCAATTATCCCAAAGTGCAATACTTTATTGAAGTATAAAAGACTACTGAAGGTAAGGTACATTCCGTGCTCAAAAGAAACCTCTGTGTCTACAGTGTAGGAGTGATAATCCATTGGCAAAGTGAGAGATATACTTAATATATAGCATGTCAAATGTTTGCCCATTTTTATCTTTTTATTAAAGGCAGATGACCTAACAGTTTTAACAGAAATGGTTCACCATGGAGAGAAAGTGCATGGGAACAGCCTACACAGATTTACCAAGTACAAATGGTATGTGACCAACCTGATATCCTCCAGTGATGAAACGACTGGTTCTGTGTAGGAGGGGAGAAGCATAATGTCATATCCCCTATCTTTAGCATGGTCTGTGACACAGCCTGCCTCAGTCTGCCACTCTACCCCTACAATCAAACTGAGAAGAGAAAGTTTGGGTAGATGGAATAAAAGGGGGTGGGTGACGGCTTGGACCACGTGGCTCAGAGGATTGTGATCAACAGCACAAAGTCCAGCTGGCAGTCAGGCAGTAGCTGTATCCCTTAGGAATCAACACTAAGGCAAATATAATTTCATGTCTTATTAAAGACCCAGGTGAGACTGGGGGACTGTTCAGTAAGTACACTGAAAAGCAGAGCTGCTATTCAGAGAGAACTTGACAGGCTACAGAAATAAACTGACAAGAATCTCATGAAGTTCAATAAAAGGAAAGCGGTGCATCTGAAATGGGATAACTCTATTCACTAGGTTTCACTGGGAGCCAACTGGCCAGAAAGTGGCTTTGCAGAAAAGGATTCACTTTTTGCATCCATGTTAGTTAAGTTAATATAAATGTTTGTTTACAGGTGTTTCAAAATGATAAGCAGCCCCTGAAGTACATCGGAAAGGCAGGTACTATTAGCAAAAAGATTAACCCCATTTCTCCTGAACTTGGAGATTTGAGAGGAAAAAGACACACGAGTCCCTATGGAACAACAAGAAAAAGGCTTGGAAGGACAGATACGTACCTGTTTTTTGTGCTGACAATTTTTCTCTCCTTGTTCTGCTTTGCTGCTTCTATAGACAAAGATACTTAGCTTGGACTCAGTACTTGTCACCAGAGATGACAGCTTCCTAAGGGAAAAGCTGTGGCTAATACACCATTTTAAAACCATTTGAACAGTCACAGATGGTCACAGAGTTACAGAAAAACAGGGGCCTGAGTAATGAAGAACTCAGGACCAGTTTCTCCCCAGAGGAAAAGGTTTCTGTTTTCAAAACCCAAATGGGTGGACTGTACGAGAGACTATAAAAAATCCTCAGATACTACGCTGTCTCAAACAGAGACAAAAATGCAGTCAGACAGTACTTCAGATTTATAACCCATTCAAAATGTCAAGAGACTCTACAATGCCAGGAACAAAAAATAAAATAAAATAGAAAACATCAAAAAAAAACCCAAGTATCAACATACAGAGCTTTTCCAGGTTTGGCTTTGGTTTGAGTTTTTTTCATAAACCACCCATAACAAGGAAAAAGAAAAAAATTAAAAATCAATTGCCATGAGTGAACAGATGAAGTGAATTTTGCAAAGTTTACAAGTTACAATACTATTTACATGAGAGCGGCAATGTTGGCTACTGAAGAGCACAGGTAGATAATATGAGGTCAACTCCCACCTATGATACATTTGTCAGTGATTAGGAAATAACATTCCTGGATTCAGCTAAAGCAATGTTATAAAAATCCAAGAAACTAACAACTAAATATGCCTGATAAATATTTATGCCATGTTTATAAAACAACTGTGGTTACTTACCAACATTTATTTTGAACATCTTATACGTACACTGACATGATATAATTAATAAAAGAACCTCACTAAGTTCTACATAGTCCATGATAAGCAAATCATACAGCCTAATAAGCTCATGTTACTTTCCACTGCAATAATTACTCATATACACACATCTTCCAAGTATTTACAGACAAAAAGCAGCTTTGTAACAGAGAAATGAGTTAAAACCTGCACAACTTGTGACAGCTCATTTTCATCACATACAAAGGTCTCCAGCTCAAAGCACGTATGTTATACTAGGTATAATTTAAAGGACACTCCATCTCAAGGCTAGGCACATAGCCCTTCCAAAGTAACATTCCTTGAAAAAGAATCGTTAGGAAAAGAACAAAAAACAAAGCAAACAATAAAAAAAAAACCACCTTTATAACCTCTGTGCAAAATTAGAAGTAAGCACAGTTACTAGAGAAGACACAGCGCAAGGCAAACTTCTCCTTGTATTATCAACACCCAAATCTACCCCCGTGTCACAACAGTCTTTGTTTGCCATTCAGCCTTCTTCCCCCGGAAGGAAGATACACACCTTTTTATCTACTGTTAGATACAAATATAAATACTAATACACACGCAAATACATCAAGGTCCATAATTATGGTGTGGTACGGAGAGGATGAGGTAGAAGGGAAAAACTGGGTTTCATCTGCCGTCCCCAAGACCAGGCTGCCGAGAGATTCCAGCTCTTCAAACTACACTCCTCATATTTTTCCCAAGGTTTTGCTCACACATAGCCCACAGCAAATCCCGTTACATTCATGTGCAAAATCTGTTAATGCACTACATGGCTGGCAATGTTAAGTGCACAGGCATCATGCAGCCTGCATTTCCCTCAGCAACTGTTACTTAGTAACCCCTCTGCACATAAATAGAATTTCACATTACCACATATGTGTTGTGAAGGCTAAAATCCATGCCTCAATTCTGTAGGCAAGCAGGAACTAAAGGAGTCACGCAGGAAACCTCATATCAAACTCGCACCAGCTAACATTCAACTGCTTCTCTAGGCAGAGAATTCAACTGGAGAGGGAAAAACCGTGCATGAACAAGGAGGCATTTCCTCTACTTTTCTCTTGCCAGTATTTTAATCATAAAAAAGGAGCACATACAACTTCGAAGAAGTCTATCTCAGACAGACTTTTTGGTATTATCCATATACTGTGGAGCGGAGACTTCAGATATAAGCACAACAGACTTTGCAAAGCTCTTCACCTTCTCCTCTAGAGGTAGTATAATCCACTAGCTATGCAACTTCTACCTAGAATTAGCACTGTCAGAGCCACTGTCAAAACATTACTTAAAAAAGACATGCAAAACAGATCCAAGGCTGGCTGAAGAAAACAGGTGGAGTATGATGTATGCAGAACACCACCACATCACACTACCACCACCGCCGCCACCACCACCACCAGAACAACAAATAATAAATAAAATTCATCAACTCTAAATACAAAAATGTAAATAGCTGTTTTATATTAATTCATATATTTAATGATTCCCATATACAGGCTACTTAAATTAACTGACAGCCTATGCAAGCTGCTTGAGTAACTATCAACATGGAACTTCAGGATCACTTTAGATCAAGAGATTGACTTTTTTGGATTGAACAAAATAAGTGGCCGGCTGGAAACACCTAGGCATCTTTTAAATTAAATTCCCTACCATTGCAAAGGAAATATTACCATTACTCTGGTTTGTCCCATTCTTTACCGCTAGCATTCCAAGGTTTTAACTCCTAAAATGATTTATTGTAACAGGAGTGGATTGTCTTGACACAAAAGCAACTGAGTTACATATATCGCATTTCATGAACAAATACATTCATATGAAGCAGTTACACATAAACTACAGTTGCAGTTATTACACCGGGTGATTAAGTATGAGCATGTAGATAAGCAGACGCACTTCATCGGCAATTCTATTAGCCAGCTTACAACCTCTTGCAGCCTAGCACATCTCCTTAAATGCGGCATTCAAGTAATAATTTCCAATCTCCTCCTAACAATGAAAAATAATTACCCTAAAAAAGGATTCCAGAGACTCTAGCAAACCAAATTACTCTTTCCCTCAAAATTCCTCAACCACAAGTCTTGTCCTGTAATGGGCAACTCAACAGATACAGAAGTTCTCCTTGCAAAATCCCAGAGAACCAATCCTTCAAACTATGGATTCCGACTTTAGTTTTTTCTTCAGCATAGCATAACCATACCTCAATACTAATGATGTTGCAACAAGCAAGACGTCCTAACTCAGACCAAGAAGCCTTTACTCCTGTTAAGCGTCAAGGCAATTTTTTTCTTTTCAGGGAACAACAATCAGCTAGGAACCATTTAAAGGTTTGAAACTAACCACACTATATATTGTGACTAAAAGAAGGCCAGATGCTCAGAGATGTCCCTGAGCCCCAATTTTCTTAAAGCCACAAGACCCAAGTTGGCAGCACAGCAGCACAATGGAGAACTGAGCAAGAGACCTGGCCAAATCTAACTCCGTGATTGGGGCAATTAACTGGCCATCAGGCTCTCTGCAGGAAGAAAGCAGCTCTGCACCTGCTCTGCCAGCCCACACTTCCTAGCCTAATTGGTTAAAGCAAGCTGATCAGGGCAAAAACCAGAATAACTTGTCAACTGCTGAGACCAGAGCTCAGACACTGGGATCAAAGCCAAGGCCCCCTGCTCCTGGTGGAGCCATCTCCCTTGTGGGCCATCTCTAAACACATTCAGGGGGTCTCCTGTCCTTACACACAAGCAGCAAAAGGCTGAACTGGACTTGATCAATGATAGGTAATTTAGTTGATGCAAAGTCTGTGTGTCAAGCCCCATAAGCTTCCAAAACACCACAAACCTTTTACTGTCCCATAATCAGGTGACTCAACAGCTGCAACATGTTGTTATTACAGCATTAATTGCATTATAAACTCTTTCTGCAAAATCTGAGAGTAGCATCTGATGCCTGAAAGATCTCAGCATTCCTTTTCAAAGGCAGACATAGCACACGTTCCCCTGGCTGTTTGTATAGTTGGAGCTAAAGGTCACTGGCCAGAACACTGAGACAATCTGCTATTAGACCCCAGGGCTCCCCATCCCACCTGAATGCATCCAGTGATAGACACCTTCTGCCTTCCTTTCCCCAAATCTCCATAAATTTTTCTATTTTTAGATGGTTTTACTGATCCTTTATAGGGCCCATATAGCATAGCATAACATAATAATGATAAAATAATAAACAACAGACAAAGTGCCAAAGGAAAGGAAAAGGCTGCAACGGGCAGAAGAGGTACATTGAAGAAATTCCAGAATGGAGTTATGTCTCCTCTCCTCCTGAGAGGGCTGAAGGGAAGTAAAACACAAGCACTGAGGTCAAAACAAGAGGAAAAAGAATTAAATAGATATTACATCTATTTTTTCTACTTACAAATACCTTTATTATAAAGCAAGAAATGAGCTGAAGGAAATGTAAAATAAAATTTTTAGTAAAAATTATATTTTTGAAAAAAACTAAGTTGCAGGAAAAAAGCAATTTGTCAAGTAGATGAACCTGCAAGAAACCTAAAGCTAAATGTTCAGGTTCACATTGCTAGTGAAAAAGGAGAAAAGGGAAATCAAGGCCTCTGCTTATGTAGTGCTGGGCCTCCTGGTCCATGTGGTATGCAAGGACTTCCAGGTACTCAAGGAAAGAAAGGGCATATGGGATACCCTGGAAGATATGGAGAAAAGGGTGACCCAAGCTTATCTGGTGCAATGGGGTCATCCAGGCTCCTTGGGCCACCTGGCTCTGCTGGGTTTCCTGGACAACCTGCCTACTCAGGCATATAGGGGGGATCCAGGAGAAAAAGGCCCCCCAGGTCCTCCAAGAGCTGTTGAACTCCACTGCTTCCTATAAAAGGTCCACAAGGAGACCCTGGATTTCTGGGTCCTGCTAGTGAGACAGGGTTAGTTGGACCTCCTGGAGCTCAGCTCTTCAAAGATAAAGGGGCAGCGAGAAGGGGGCCTGATGCCATTGTCAACACTGTCAACAGCTACAAATAAACATCATCATCTAAGCCAATCTGAATCTCCAAACACAGATCTGATTCAGAAAGAGAGGATTAGCACCACACTGTAGGAAAGAACCTCTTTGCATCAGCAAGTATCCTGCAGCATAAAGCAAGTTATTTCTTTCAGCAAACTAAGTTTTATTCTTATTATGTACAGCTTGTGATCTCAAATCTCATCTCATGTAACCAAGCTCCAGAAGGAACATCAATCATCCCAAACACACTGAGTTTTCTGTGTAGCAGTGCACCAGAGACAAAACAGTTGTTACTTTACGCAGCGGGTTTTACCTACTGTGGGCTTTGAAGCCTTTCCTAGAACATTATGATGTATTTATCTATATTAGTACTTTGGATTTGTTAAGTGTATTACAAACACATTTAGCTTTTTTAATCAACACACAGTATAAGTACTGAAATCTCTTTAATATACTTCACGAGATGTAAACATTCCTCAACTGTTACAGGCACAGACTTAAGATTCTCAGAGTCTCACATTCACCAACCTTTCATCTGCCAAGCCTCAGAAAAACAGGATTGTCTGGAATTTCAGACACTGGGTTTAAAAAAAAATATATAAAAAAGAAAGACTGTGGTTATTAAGGCTTTATCACTGCACACCGTAAGGCCAGTTTCATCTGCAGTAGAAAGCTCTGCCTCAACATGAAGAAAACATTTAGCCTGTAGCCCAGAGGGAAGATAGCCAGGCTCCCCAGGGTGGAAGGCTACTGGTCTTGCCTTTTGAAACTCATATAGTGAGCACATTTGCAGCCTTATAGGGACATGAATAGAGTATCTACACTTGAAGATACGGTTGCATTTATATATACTTCTAAATATACACGTGTAATTTTTTATATATGGACACATGCACAGATATATACACAGGCACACAAGAAACTGAGGTGGGATTTAGAGTTTTTGCACACAATTTCACTTCACACTGAAAAATTTCAGCCACGTTTCCCCAAAAGAACTCAACAGCAATTCTCTGTTTTCTCCATAAAACAAATCTTTACAGGTACAAGGTAGAAAACCAAGAAAGCAACACAACCTTATGACAAAACAGTATATAAATATTTATGATAGTTGGTCATAAAAGTAACAGGAGATGGTTCTGATTTTCAGCTTTCAAGTATTTGCAATGGCAGTAGTGGACTGCTTTGTAAAGCAATGTAGTGTCATAGGCTGGGATAGCCACTGAAAGTTGTATGTCTAAATAGGGAGAGAGAGCTGGATGGAGAGCAAATTTTTCAAGCGGAGATGTGTTGTCAAAAAAGTGCAAACTTTCTCTTTTCTTCTACAGTGTTCCCATCTTCCTGACCAGACTGCCTGTTAGCTGGCTATCTCTTCACTGCTTCTAAGCAAGCAACTGAACTGTCAGCTCTTAAGTATTGTTTCCAATGCCTCAGAAAAATCAAAACATGGCACTGAATTTAGATGTCATCAGAGATGGAAATGCTGGCAGAAAGTAGTGTGCAGGAAGAAACCATGTGTAAGAGGCTGTAGAAGGAAGATAAAGGAAGCAGCTAGATATGCAAGTCAGTTATGACCACAAAACGAAACAACAACAACAAAAAAAAATAAATCACTCAGATCTCAACATACCAGTCTCGGATAGTGCCTTGTAACCAATATGCTTCTAGTATACTGCGATTTGCATAACTCATCTGAAAACCTCAGCACTACCAGACAGTGCATCCAATCCCAAAGCTCTTACACAGAATGGGAATAACCAAGGACTCCAAAATTAGGCCTTTTCTGTGGCTTTCTGGCTGCACAAGGTTCATGAGCAAGCCTAGAGCCCTTACGCCTCCTGTAAGTTCATCTTTCAGTTCCAGCTAAGTCCAGCTACACCAACATAAATGTCACTCTGTGCCACTGTGACAAAGCCACAAGACTTCCATTATTGCCTCTTCTTGATTCTAACTAACGCTCAGAAGTCCCCTTAATTACCCAGGGAATATGGCATGCATTTTGTGGCCTCCAGCTCTAGGCAAATCTTGATATTTTCATGGCCACGTCCACGGGATGCTACACTGAAAGATCAGATTGTTTTTAAGAGTGAATCTTATCTCAGAAATCAAAAATAACGTCGTATTTCTCTGCTTAAAAGTTTTTCAATTTCCTCTTGCAAAAAACCTTTTTTTCCTCTTCCGTAAATGCTACCCAAGTATTTCCATCAACTTAAAGCAGAGGGCATGAGAAAGTTAAGTAAAAAGGAAAAAAATTCCATGACATTTTAGTTCAAAGTGGAAAAATCAGTTTATGAACTGCAGCAGCAGATGAGTTAAACTTACTCAGTGTTTAAATAACTGTAATTAAGTAAGAAATTCAGCTTCTGAAGTGCAAAAGGAAGCCACTGCTAAACTGATACTTGGTCTGCAGAAGCCCTGTGTCTTTTCAGATGTCCATTTCACAATTGCTGAGTTCAGAAATGAGAACAAAATTCAACCCGCCTTAGTAATATGGAGCTCCTTCCTCATAGCAGAACATTTTGCATCAGGTCTGAACAGAGCTGGGGTATTGGTTTTGTATCAATGCCAAGTGTAAAACCGCATCTTACAAGTAGTTACACTGATGTATCTGCACAGTCAGTTACAGTACCAGAAATGCAAATGTGCTGGAGCAGTGTTTTATTTTTCTTCTGTTTCACGCTACTCTTCCCAGCTGCTGCCCAGGATCAAAGACAACTAGCATTAGTGGAAAAGGATGAGGACAAACTTCAAAATGCATTTTTTTGCAGGTTTAATACTTTGTGCTAGAGGAGAGATTTACCAGTCACCCTCTTAGATACTGGAGATTCTGCTGTAGTTTGGCCCAGGTACCCAAAGGTAAAGCTTGTCAATCTCTCTAATAAAGAGAATGGACTTACCACAACCCATTTTACAGCTATACCTGCATTCTAAAGTAATACATCACTGCAAAAGTTTTTTTTAGGCTCTTCTCAAACATAATGGAAATTCTAGTTTGTTACTTTGACCTATCTGACCCAATTTCAGAGCAGGTGGTAGAATATCGTCACATACTGATCTACGACCACTACAACACGGGAGGTACAAAAGGGTTATGTGACAAAGGAAGATACTGCTCTTTTTCAGGCTCTCCACATCACTTACTGCTTCCTCAAGATTAAAAACATAAACAACTTTTTTTTTCTGGTGTGAAGATGCTGAAGCACTGACCAACATGTTCTCAGGCTGAAGTATGGGCTGACTTATTAAAATAATTTCAGCAACTGTTAACAGTTCACAGAGAGTTCACAAAGAATGGGTGGTGTATTACACCTCTTTTCTTCCAACTCATACCCAATTTAAGTGGTACTTTCATTTAACTTATTTCACAGTACATTTATCTACTTCTATATCAAAGCTAACAAGAAGGGAACTATAAGAAACTATACCACAATAGCATGGCATCTGAAGCACAAGACCTTAAAAAGCACAGAGTGTACTTCCCTCTTTTTCTAGTCAGTTCTGCAGAATAAGGGTGGGAGAACAAAGCCTAAGACCCTACCTCCTCCCCAGCCAAAACCACAGTGACTGCACCTCTTCCTTTTGCACTCATGCAAGCTCAAACAGCTTGAGACCTAAATCAAGAAACACTGTTACTTGTGTGCACAACAGAAAAACATGCTCTCTACTTATGAAGGTAATGGTTATGCGAAATATTTAGTCGCATTTCCATTGAAACACGGATCTAGTTACATACTGCCAAGATTATACAATTTAGGCAACTCTTTAAACACTAGTAGCAGGCATTCTGGCAGGGATCAGAACTCGCTCCTCACTTGTATCTGCCCTGTGTCCGACCTTTAGGTCTTCCACCAACTGCTCTGCACAGTAGAGCACTGCATCAGTGTCCTTCACATACGCACAGCAAAGGGAAAGCAATCCAGTTAGACAGTACTACGGTTAAGAAATTAAACAGAAGGACAGAGCAAGCACAAAAGGATATATACTCAATGCCAACTGTAGGTCAATGGCAGAATTTAACCAAAGAAACATATGTCAAATTGAACTAGTTTTGCTTAACCTGACAGCCCAGAACTTCCCTTCACACCCTGGAAGAGGGATTTGCCTCTTCCAAAAGCAGTACTTCCTTGTACCAGAAACTGGCTTAACCAGGAACTGGTTGGTCATGAGAATTTCTACAGGGTGCAACCTGTAAAACTGACTGGTGAAAATGTGCATCAAATCTCACAGCAAACATTGGCAGTTTTAACATCTTAAAAGTATTTCTCTCTGCTTTGCCTTCAAAAAGGTATTGGTTTGAGAGGGAGTGTTATAATCAATATATCAAATCACAAAAAATACGCCCCTATAGCACCTGCGCTCTTTATTGTTTTACAGCAACCCTGAGATCACACAGTTGTACTAGAAAATAAAAACTGTTATACAGCTTTGATGGGGGAAAAAGTGGAAAGGCTGCACTCTGATTAATTTATGCATGGTAGTAAGACTATTTATTTAAACGTAATAAAAAAAATATCAAATGCCATGTTTGTTTTTAGGCTTGTTTTGTTTTTGTTTTTGTTTTTTTTTTAACAGAAAAGCATATCCCAGATTTCAAAATCCACATAATCTGTATGTTACGTATTTTTCAACCTGTAAGTATTGAAAAATAAACTTTGGTGTTACAAAAGTAACACTTCAGAGCAATTAACAAAGCAAATAAAAATCACTTCATCTTTGGGTTTTTTCCTTTCTTGATACTTTATGATACATACCAAAGGGAAGCACCTGTAAAAACCACACATATGGCTCAGGCCTGTAAGAAACCTCAACCATGAGAGGTAGGGCACCAGATGAGATTAGTGTGAAAACTCTTGGCTTGCAGATCATTGAGCATCTATGAAGTGAACAATACAACAACTGTGCCAGCCATCTTCAGAATTTCAACTCTCTCTCATCAGTGAGAGCCAGAAAACTTTTTGCCAACATTACCAGGAGTAATGCTGTCCAGGGTGCAAATTCCTTAACATTAACAAAATGATTGGGGAAAAAAGAGGAGGGAAAATAGCATCTCCTCAGAAGCAGCACAGAAACCTTCTGATTTATTCATGAGTGGTCACGCTAGCAATTTACCTTGCACTAATTACGCTCAGCTCTCCTTAAAACACTGAGAACCTGTCAGTTTATTATCAGATCGACAGCTGCAAAACACATTATAAAATGGGCAATTAAAAGCAAATTTTTTCATAAGTTTACAACATAGCAAGACTTGGTCACTGTTAACAGATAGCTTTTAGTTCAAACAAAACACTAAATTGTAGACTGAGTGTCTTATGATCACTACATCTGTTTTCAGTTTTGGCCTGTGAGAAAGCAACATACTGTGGCAATTACATTTCCCAAAGTTTTCAATTAGGTACCAGAAGTAGCAACTAGATTTTATTCCTTGGTTCCTTGGTGTTTATTTTCAGCACACCCCAAATACGTCAAGGTCATGAAATAGGTAGTTGATTCAGTATTTCCAATAATCTAACATGTTCCAGGCCTGTGTAAATTTCTTGAGCAATCCCTTGGCATGGCAGAACCATGGATTTTGATCTTTTACTATAGGTCACAAGCCTGGGTTCCAGCTCCCACAGTACTATCTGACCTGAGACACATGAAAACCAGGCTCCAAGGACTCAGTGCATTTGGTAGTTGCTGTGGAATAGATGGGACAATGCCAGAAACCTTCCTTCCAACTCCATCATCCTAAACAATCAATGAAGTTAAGGGCCAGTTTTGACAGGTACCAAGAAGGCTCAAAGATTTTGGGATGGCAATATATGTGCTGTACAGAATTCTCAGAGACAATAAAAATGGAGAGCAGCAGACAACTGTGCTGTTGTAATACTTAAAATCAGCATTAGTCATTACAAAAGAGCACATGGCACCTCATAGCTTAATGATGCCAAATTCACACAGAACAACTACAACCCTAAAAAAAAAAAGAAAAAAGAAAAAAGGCCAATAAAACTTTAGTCCATCTACTCCATATACTCCTCTACATTCAGCTCTCGGAGAACTGTTATGTTCTCTGAGAACTTTAAGAAAAACAAGGCGTGAAAACCCATTCTTTTCATTATCATTGCTCTTAGATACATTCATTTCAGTTTAAACCCAAGTATTAACACTAAGAAACTTAAACAAAATAAGTACTTGCACATTTACTAATGCATCAAGTAGACTGCAAAGTCTATTATAATCCAAAGTAAAAAGAAAGAAGATGAATAGCTGGGTTCACTGAATAGTTTTTATGCATCTTACAAAACCATAAAACTATTAAAAAAATGCAGATCCATTAAATACAAGAGAAAAATCTGACTAAAATGGAGTATGCTATTGTTCTGCATAAAACATGAGAGTTTTGTAAATAGTTTTACATTATTTAGGTCAAATAGACCAACTGCTTTTCAAAGCATTCAATTAATTTCACAGTACCTCATTATTTATTAAATACTCGCTGTAGCTTGGCACACTTACAAATCAAGAAAAGGGCAATATTCTGAAAGAAGTAGTGCAGCATAGGAAACCATTTTTTTGTCTTCTGTAAATTTCTCAATTTGAAAGCATCTTGGTGTCACGTTAGACATTTGATTAAATAATTACTTTCCAGATCATTATTTCTAAGTTTGTAATTCAAGTACTCACGTTTGCTCAAAGAAAAGCAAAGCCAGATGCCAACTAAAAAAAAAAACAAAAACCACAAAACCCAACAAACTAAACCCAACCCATAGTAATTGCTGTATCACAGGACACTTACTGAACAACCAAGAATTATGATTGCTACAGTTTGGCAACAGTCTCTCTAATGTCACATGAAACAGCTGCCTGGAGAACTTGCCTATCAGTTCAGGAGCCAGTACGGCATTTGAGACTCAAATTTGACATCACACGTTCAGTTCTTTGGTACTATATTTTTGGGAAAGGAAAAAGAGCCTGAAGTTAAAAGTAACAAATTTCAGAATGACCCATAATGAGATGGTAGCCTCTTTCATTGAAGTTCTGTTGCTAAGAGCAAGGAGAGGCATTTCCACTGTAGTCTCTGCAAGCCTTCAGCAATTGTTTCCCATACCACTCTAGAAGCCTGGTGGGAAAATACTTCTTATTTAGAGCTATATTTAACAGCAACAATTAAAAAAAAACAAGAAGCTATTTTAACCAAAAAAGAAATTAGATCAAAAAAAAAGAAAAAGGAAAAAAGTATGACGTGGTTATCACTTTCACTGAGAACTTCAATGATGCCTGTAAGAACTAAATCAAGACTGACATTACATGGAATGCATAGCTGCACCTTAACCATGCATTTCCTGCTTTTAAATCTGTGGCCTTATTTCTTGTGACATGATTACTGTCTTACGTGCATAAAGGGAAATTTTGTAAAACATTGCCTATTTTAAAGTTTAGGAGTTTGGTGGTTTAGGGTTTTGTTACTCTAGAAGGATGAGTGAGGGACAGAAGATATTTTAGGTAAATGAACATTATTTTGATTGGAGAATCAAGTATTTGCCATTAACTAATTAGGAAAAGAAGGAATTGAAAAATACTGCAGCAATCCATTTCCTTGTAGACATGTCTCACACACAAAGCGCAACACTCACAGCCACCTGACTCTTGCTCACAACTGCTTGCACTTATGGTATAGGCTTATTCAGTTGGAAGAATCTTTTCCTTTTTGAGGGCACATGTGCCCCACATCTCACTCACCTGCCACCCAGATGCATCAGACACAGGTAATCTCAGAGCAGGAGAAAAGTTATGATTTTCTAGCCAAATGTCTTCAAAAACCAAAGATGGGGATATATGGCACAAACAGACCATCGAGTTCCATAACCTGCAGTATCTCACACCCTTGGTCAGAAAGGGTCAAAATAGTTAGCTAAGTACATCTGTTTGATGCATTTGACTTTGCTGGATCTGCACAACAGTTTTCTAGAGAGGAGGTCTACAAAACTGGTCATTACAAGACCAAAACTTGGGACTCCTACTTTTCTTTGTTCTGGAACTGAAACTTTGGGCCACAAAACTATTTTGCAAAATACTGCACAAACACAAACCAAAAAACATACGTACCCAGTTGTCCTCACTTCCTCCTGGTTTTGCCCTATTCCTTCCAGCTTGCTTATGTATCTTCCAGAAGGAGATGGAAGGACTAACAACTGTATGAATTCTAGTTTGTATACCTTTTGGGGATAGCTGCTTGCCTGTCACAGCAATGCAAACTACCCCCATTCCTCCAGACAAAAGCATAGAACTACCTGTTTACAACATCTGTCCAATGCAAAAGGCAAAGCTTTGTACAGTGTAGGCTCAGACTGTAAACTTACTTGTGGGTGGGGATGGGTGGAGGGAAGTTAGCAATAGCTAGCAACAAGAAGCACATTTTTTTATAGACATAGATATACACACACAAAGATGCCTTTTTTAAAAATATGTGTGAATTCTTTTCCGGTACAATGTAGAAAACAAATAAACAAGATATTATCACAAGGCAAACAGATTTAACACTATGTGCAAAATACACAACAGTGTCAGCAGAGGCTAAGAAAACAAGTACTAACTTTTAATTAACATTTTAACATTTTGTCCCTTTTTTTCCTGGGGATGAAATTTTTAAAGCTGTATCTCCACAGACTGAGTATCTTTTCTTTTGGAATTCTCTTATGTGCTTCTCTCATTTTACATGTTTCTATATAGCTTCTTTCCTACGGATAAAGCCAATGACTGCCCAAATGGAGAGCTGTCAACATGTAGAATACAATTAGATCACTGGCTCTTTAAAAAATTTTGACAGTATTACGCGTCTAAGGCTCATTTAATTCATTTCTACCATAGCTGAGAAACATTCCTTCTGACGCAGGAAAACACCACATCCCTCATTAATCCAGCACAGAAAAATCCTGGTCTGGCCACATCTCATAGGAACTTTTTTTTTTAAAAAAAGGTAGTCATTTTACAGTGACAACTCCAAAACAGTAATGGTGAAAGTGATCTGGTAAATACACTGCTGTACTAAAAAAAATATGTATTTCATAACACACATTTCTAAAGTGGCCTTGCCTCTACAGTTTTCTGCACTTACCTTGGTTGACTTGTCAGCACTATGTTCTCGTTTTCCTACGTGGTTCCCCATGATGGATCACCAGAACTTCAAATTCTGAAAAGATAAAACCAATACAGCATTTTTGAAGCCAATACATTTGTACTGAAATACAAATTAATTTTTCATCTGACACAGAACAAAGAGACTGTTCCCATAAAATAAGCATTTTTACAGTCCAAGGTAAGAGGTATGAAAGATCCTAAGGGGAAAAAAAAAAAAAAGCTTATCTGGTCTATTTTGCAAATCTAAACAATACTAGAAAGCTTTCCTTCTTAGAAAATAAAACAAAAATAGCCCCGCATATACAGAGCAGGAAAAATAAAGCATTTATTGTGAAATATGCACATAAACCAAGACCAGATGAGACATCAGGTAGAGGCTATGTCTTTTGATATTACATTTATAATAAAAGTGTAATATATATCAAATGATCTGTAACTATGAATTCCCATAAAAGATCAAATTCTTTCACATTTGCCATTATAAAAACAGAAGTTACTGCAAGAAAGCACCACACTAAACTGCTAACAATTTGCTGTGGAGGTGAGAATGGATCTGTTCCTTACAGCCCATACTTTTCCTGACAAGTAAGAAAGGAATGCCAGCTCTTTGAATTTTCTGGCTCATCCTGTTGTAGCTCAGCCTTAACAGAGTTTATGTAGGTTAAACCACAACACTTGAATTTCAGCTTTTTAGAGTATACACGTGGTTCCTCTACATATTTCTTCTCATAGAAGCATGTGTTTGTAGAGGTTCTTACATACCACTGCTGCTTTCAGCCAACCTGAATGCAGTGCAAGGTCACATTTGAAGTCTTGAAACTTAAAACTCTATGCAAAAGATGAAACTCAATTGGACTTTTTCCTCTCGGAATTCTGAACTTTCAGTAATAAAGGTCAGTTTCTTCTGCTAACAGTAACGCTTCATTATTCATATATAAGCAGAGCTATATACCATAAAACCTTATCATCAGAAATCCTGGCACAAGGCTCTCGTTATCAGTGTTGTTATTTCCACCGTGATCTTATGAAAAGGCTTGGGAGAAAAGGACAAGGCCTTTGCTATGATACAAAAGAGATTAATAGATTTATTTCCCCCTCCTGTGCTAATAAATTTTCAAATTAGTTCGGTTCTGCAGTGCTCATTTGACTATTTGCTCTAAAATCAAAATGCCACATATTGCTGTATCTGATTAAATAATTTCTCACAAATACCCACTTGAAAGGTCTCACAAAGGAAAAAGTTATAGAACATCCAAACTCAGTAAATGCAGTCAAGGTAGAGTTTATTAGGAATTTGGAAACAGATATTTAGTTTTAAACAGCACTATGTATTCCATAAAACATTAAAAGAAAAAGCCCTAGCCTTTCAAATTTTGAAACCAGCAGAACCAATTCACATTTTTTGTGAAACAATGAACATTTTCAAGGAAAAATAAAAAAAATCATATACACTGGGTTTCAGAGCTGAAATATCTCAAACTGGCCTTTACCCTTCAAGTTAAGAGCAGGAGTTCACTCTCATCACTTACTTCACAACATAAGGAAAATATAGTGGAATACAAAACTGTAAGAAATGTTTGCAGCGGAATACAAAGGCATAATGTTCCAAGTGTTAATCTTCCAGTCCTTTATCAAAAGATTAACTGAACTTGATCTGTAACACACACACGTTTAAGCAAACGGATTATGGAGCTGAGATGGGACTTGCAAACCAGAACTCTGATCAGCATCCTCCTGCCTCCCCTTAGTCTCCCTGGTGTCTTTGAAGTAATGCTCCAGCAGTGACCACCCTGTCGCATGAAATGCTAAGCACTGCAGAGTCGTAGTCCTGCAATGCCAAGTTAGAAAAAGATGGCAGATGCAGATGAGCTGTACTGTGAAACTAAGCCAGATAGATATTTAAAAATCGTTTGTTGCCCAGTGAAAAGAAAAGCCATAAAAACTTCCATGCTGCCACACCACAGATGCCTGACAATGATAATGTCAGTTTTCTGCTCGAGAGTCTGCACAAAGCAAGCAAACAGAACAAAAACCGAGCAAACGGAGGAGTGTAGGAAACAGCTGATCAATGCACTCCCTGATTCCCATGTGTGTAATTCCTTCCACAAGATGCTAAAAATTACACACAGAAAGGAATGAAAGAGTAAAAAAAAAAAAAAAGGCTTGGAGAAATGAAAATGCATAGTACAATTAGAAGTTTGGGAGTGTGTTTCGAGAGTACACCTAAGTCTGGGTTGAGTGTTACATTTCTCTATAGAGAAAATCTGAAAACTAACAACATTAGTTAAGTTTTTAAATTTGCACTTCTGCTTCCTTTATTGTTTTGAATGCATCAGAGGGACAGCATGTGGTCTAAATTCACATGATCAACCCCTTCTTATTCTCACCAGAAACTAACACTAATATGATTAAATTTTACTTCATCCTTTTTACACATAAACGAATGCAGATGTTTAAACTCAAGATAAGTTAGCTTAACAAATTTATAACAATACCTAATGTAGAGAAAAGGCTACTTTTTAGCCAAAAGGCTAAAGCAACCAGATGGTAGCAAGAGTATCCTAGAAGTTACAGAATTCTTCATGCTACCTATTCAATGGAGAAAACTCCTAAGTAATCCTTTGGGGAAAAAAAGGCTTCCAAAAAATCTGACATAAATTAGGAAAGGAAATATATAGTTCCAACTGTTCTGTAGTTATCTGATCAGGAAGCAAAACCATACATACATACATGCCTTGTAAACATGAAAATCATTTACAGCAACAAAAAAACCTAAGTTTTCAATTTAGCCTCAAGCAGAAGTCTGCTTTATTTGGTTAAAAACTGAGTACATCAGTAATTTTCACTTCAGGATACAAGTACACCCTGAAGCATTAAGACCTGAACACCGATTTGGGTTCTTACTGTCAGGAGGAGACCACACTGCACAGTTTCTACCTGTGTCAATCTTTATGCAATGAGTTGAGTCACTGATTGCAACAGGATTACTCATTCTACGATCTTCGCAGGAACTTGAAGCTAATTATTCAAAAAATCAGAGCTGGAACAAGATTTGTGTTTTCTTTTTAGTCACCTTCACAACACACAGGTTGCCAGACTAAGCAGCTCTGTAGAAAGGAAAGCAGCAGCTTCCTGCACTTACTAACAAATGTCAGTCAACTGATCAACATTCTTGTTTGCAGAGGAATCTGTACATGCCTTAGCACTGATAAACAGCCACAGGACAGTCATGAAGCTCCAGAACAATGCAAAACCAGAAGTCCTGTAGAAATGCAGTAACCTTCTTTGAATCTACCATGAATCACATCTAACAATAAGCTGCCAAAATAGGCCTGAGCACGAGACTGAGTTTATGACTGCAACAGCATTTTCCCAAAACCTTCCTGGAGAAACCCTGCAAGTTTTGTAATTCCTGTGAGATGAAAGATTTGGCACGAGTTTAAGTCACGGAATGAGAGGGGACACTGCAGGTCTGCAGCAATCGGAGTACATCACCAGCTCCCCTATAAAACTCTCCATGAAGGCTGTATGTTTCAATTAAAACTGAGAGGCTCAGGAAAAAATGGGCCATGTGAGCAAACTGATTTAATATGACTAGAAGTTCAAAACATTTCAACTACCCAACAAGTCTATTGGGTGCAGTGAGTGAATTACAGCAGGAAGCCATGAACTGCTGCTGCAGACATTGCCAGCAGAGTCACCCAGCCACCTCAGTACTACGCCACAACCACGTACTGAGCTGAATCAGCTCTGCTGCCAAGACCCAGTCCATGACTGATACAAAAATAACTTCAGCTATCCAGCCTGCCTCCAGTAATTCCAAAACCAGCCCTGGGATTTTGCCTGGGGTAATAAAATAAAGTGTATCCTCTCATCAATTTATCTTCTTATGGAGTCAGTCTAACAGGTAACCTGATGGAAGCCTACACCAAGCTGCTTTCCTGCTCTCCTCATAATAGGAAGCCATATTCCACCTAGCAACAACTACAGAAATGCAACTGCCTTACCTGAGAAGAGAAAATTCTCCTCCCTCTCTGCCAAATACAAAATAAAAAGAAAACTGAAACAAATACAAAAAATGACAGGAAAACTATGAATCCTGTACGTCACAGACCCATAAAAATACACATATGTTGGAATCATGTAACTTACTTCTCTTCATCTGAACACTTGATTAAAAACAGGAGCTTATTCATCATGTATCATCATACCACATTTTTTCTAGCCCATTAAAATTAAATGGGTATTTGTAGTTAAGAAGAGGTTCTAATGATCCTCCCATACACATATGCTGTCTGATAAAGGACTTTAAGTTATGATTTAGAATTTTCACTGAAAGGCGGAAAAATACTTTTCTAAACTTTCTGAACGTACCAAGAAATGCAGTGGTATCACTTTCTGCAGGCTATGCTGTTTAAAGTGCAAAACAGCATTTTCTTACTCATGGGAACCTGAGAAAAGTTCACTCTTTGTGATCATCAGACTCCCTTTAGAACGTTCTTCCCCTGTAATAGCTCATAGAACATTGTAGGTTTTGTATATACAAATATTTTGTAAATACAAATTATAAACTTCAGTTCAGGAGCTGGTTTACAGTGACAGGTCACCAACTGTAATTCAAGAGTTACAAGAGGCTATAAGCCAATGTATCTGGAGAACCTTTATTGAACATTAATGGTTACTTCATATTAAACTACATAAACTACTAAATGTAAATCACACGATGCTGCAAATGGTCTGTTAAATATGATCCTTGAAGAGTAATTTAGTTACATGAAATAAGCGTTCAATCTTACGTCTTCCCACACACTTAACTATGACTCAACAGAACTACACATAATAATAAAGGTATGCAAGTACTTACATATTTACAAGTATCAGAACATAATTATTGCCTTGTCTAGGAATACGTATTCACCACAGACTGATGTTCTCAGATAATAGCGCAGAGCTACAACTCTATAGATACATTTAGCAAGTGCTCCTTGCCTTACTCACACATGTGAAGGGTAACCATAGAACATAAAAATATGAGGCATTTACTTAAAAATTCCTGCTAAATAAGTGACTATTCTCATCCAAGTAAATATTACATTTTAGTTACTACATCCAGATCTTATTAGACAAAATAAAAAAGTGTAATTACTTTTAGGAAATGTGCAAGATCTCTCTGATTTCAGCACCCCTCTAATGTATATTCTTAATTACAAACCCAGCAAAACAACATGCAAAAGATTTTTTCTTCTACTGTCAGGTCCAGGTTACGTAGCTTCTTGGGAAGCAACCACCTTATTTCCAGCACTGGCTCCCAGCTAGATGGAAAACTTTTGAGTGGGAATTTTCGGACGCTCCTTCATCCCTCTTTCGAAACAAACTGAGACACTCAGTATGCCTCATCTGTCCCTTGGGAATTCCCTCATCATGGTAACCTAGTACTCCAGTGCACCAAGAAAGAAAACCTCCAGCAGGCACAGGCGAGTGTGACCTGCAGCTAATTCCACCAGCAGCCAGAGTCAGCTGCTTCAGACTCGGATGCGAGCAGCTACAGAACAGAAATAACCTGCTCCACAGGCAAACTTATTCCTAGGAATCCTACCCTCTTAATTCAAGTGTTAAATTATTTCATAAAATATAGTGCCTTACATCCTTTACAAGTTTCACTGTTATTTAATGCAGATTTAGTTTTTCGTTATCTGTGAAGGTGTGCAATCCTTGCTAGATCAAACCTTATTTCACTTTTGACTTCCACAATGATATTTCTCTGAGGACCCCTTCCTGAAAGAAAAATACATTATTCCAGGCACATTTCTGTCATGAATTATCTAAACCAGTATTTCAGTGCTGACCATAATATTTAAATGAGAGAAGTCACCAGGAGCTTAATACCAAAAGGTATTTAATCTTGCTTGTGCAGTGCCTTGCTCTTGTCCTGCTCTTCCCGGTCTATTTAGACATTAATTTCCATGCTTACATACAACTGTACGTGCCTTAGCACCACTCCTTGGGGTGATGGGCCAAGTTCTGCCACGCTGTTTATCTGAGAAAGTACTCCCCAGTGTATTGAGCACAGTTGCTCAATAATTGACACACTCCTTGCATATTATAGTAAAGGACACCAAAATTATTTTTCACTACAATTTTGTGCAAACAGTACAACACAGAAGGGCTACACCACTGGGATAAAATATACTCTGGGAAAGAATGCTTTGCAAGGCAAGCCATTTCCTAAAATTGCCATAGGGTAAGCATAACAGACAGGACGCAATGTTTAACATCTTTTCTGACTGCTTTAATCACAATTGTCCTCTGTTGATTGCCAAGAAGAAGGATATTGCATATTATCTTTTGAAAAGCATATGATTTTCAGGAATCTCACCTCAGTATAGCTAAGGGTATTTCAAACTTGATTACAGACAACAGTCTGTAAAAAAATATACTCAAATTGCCACACCACATATATTATTCTCTGTAGTTTATGTTTCTCTTGCTTTTCTCCTCTTTCTTCCTTCAACCTACTCCACTCTCTGCTGTAACACCATCAATCTCATCCACCCATTAAGATACAATTTTAAACCAAATTGTCTTAATAGAGCTTTTGACCTTCCCTTCATGAAGGGAAAAATGCTCACATAACATCACTTAGCACACTGATACTCTGTCAGTGATTATAAACAAATTTATATAGCATTAGCTACATGTTTACTCTCTGTCTTCAAAACACTGTTAGGGGAGCCCTGGGAACTGTATGTCAATCCATTTGCAGGGTCATAAGGAAATTCCCTTAATCACCTCCACTTTAAAAGATAGGACAGTGCATTTGACAGGGAAGGTGGGCACCAGCCCAAAGACCTGGGGCAAGGTACAGGATCCCAGCATATCCACATTATTCCTTCTGGCTGCTACACTTTTACCACAGCATCTTCACCTCGGGCTTGACAAATCATGGATCTCCTCACTGCCCTCCATGCCTGTGCCAAGATATGTATGTCTCACAGCTATTCCCAGTCCAGAGATCAGAGTACAGCACGCATGCCTAACACACGCATCCCTTCAACGTATACCAAAAAGGAAACGTTGCCCTCCTATGAAATTAAGTTTAATTTGGCTATTTTTGTCTCAGTCATTAATATCAATGGGTTCATTTAATTTGCTACATAGTGTCTTTTATACACACCACTACAACAACACAGGCTGATTTCCCCTTCACACCCCCCCCCACACACACACTGGAGGACTGCTTAGGTCTGCATGGCATACAAAACCTAGGACCAAGAACCAATTTTTCCCAACCCTCTAAAAAGGATCAGACACATAATCATGGGTGATTTTTTTCCAGCACCTGTGTGCTCCAGAGACAAAGTAATTTGACATTGACATTGCATAAATTCTCTAAGGAAAAAAAAAAAAGGGGGGGGGGGGGGAGAATGCTATAGAGAGAACGGCTAAGAACAGAAACACAACATAACCTCACTCTATAAATTGTAAAGATATGCATTAGACTCTTATAACCACCACTTTCCACTATCATTGCTTCTAAAGTACCATATTTCCTTTAGCGGTACACTTCTGCAGCTGTGGACTTCACCTCTCGGTCTCAATGAGTCGACAACTAGAAGGTATACACTTGTCCTGAACGCTAAAATATTTGTTAAAAAGATAAACCAGCATACAAGAATATACAAGTGCAGTATCAACCAATAAAATGAAAAAAAGAATTAAATCCAAACTCAAATCACAGAAAATTTCAGGCCAAAGTAATAATCTTACCAGTACCAGCAAGGAAAAAGCACAGCACAATCAAGACACTGTACATACAAGTACCATTATTTGTTAATTGGAGATGTTCAGCTTTTGAGATTAAGGTGCTCTGAAATCAGACAAGACCTAACAGCTGTTTTCCCATAAAAATAAAAATATACCATGAGAACAAAAAACAACATATATTTAAAGACTCACGGTTTTTCCTGTTCACAGCTTAGAAAAACAAGTTCTCTCCAAATGGTGAAGGGTATGGTCTCCCTTTTAAAGTGAGGTAGGCCACCTAGGCTTCCCAGTGAACAGAGCCACTTTGATGATCACTGTTTCATTAACACACTGCAGAGACTGATGACAAAATGCACACCTGCAGCTCTAAAAGCATATGAATCAAAGGCACTGTATGCTGGCTCTTATCTTCTCATATTCAACTGACTGACAGACGGGACAAGAAGATGATTCACCCTCTCCAGACACCGTTAACTTCACTGTGAGAAAACACTGAACCACTAAATCCTTCTCAATTAAATACCTCAAGGAAAATTTAAAAGTAAATAAATAAAAAGGAAAAAGCCTCTCTTTCTGCCTTTTCCCCCTTTCTGTTCTGACTTCACATATAATCTTACCTATACTGTAAATGTACCAACCAAGAGATGGATTTCCTGTACATGCTCCTTTGTTACACTGACATAAATACTGGTATTACAAAAAAGATGCAACTTTCACTGTACTCCAAGTTGACGCCCTCTTGGCTCAAACTAGTATTGCGAAGTCATGTCCCTTCCCACAAACACACTGCCAAGGAAATACAAACTCCAATCATCCTTTTCTGACATGAAAAAAAATGCACCCTTAACTACATACTTGCATTTCTCACTTTTTGTGCATTATGTTTCTCATTTTTTTACTACTTTGATTTCCTGAGGGTTCATGCATGAGAATATGTTCTAAAAGCAATTTCCAAAGTAATTTGATGGAGACTTAGTCCTTGGTATTTTCATTTGTGAGTCTGCTTAAGACATATAACAAGGTTCAAGGTTCATGTGACAGCTTTCCAACAGGTTACTATTATCTGCAGCCCACTAGCACAAACACAAACAATACAGTTCTATGGCTTGAAATGGTTTCCTATGCAAGTTGCAAGTGACACCTCATCAAACTTTAGGATTTGTAAATTTCTCTGCTTCTAAATCAATAAATAAATTTAAGACCAAAGTGACTTACAAAGCAGTAGAGAAGTATTTTTTCTGTGCTTGTGAATGCTTACATGGAAACACAGATATTATCACATCCATTTGGGATTTTCTCTGGAAATGATTCAATGGTTTGCTTTCCCTTCCAAACAGAGAATGCAAAATTACTTTTTGCCAAGGATAACTGTGTGCCTGAGAAACAAATAAATAAATCTATCTCCTTTTCAAATTGAGTTTTAATCCAGGCATTTTGGGCTTTAGTTGTTTATGTCAGAGGCTCAGCACATTACAGTCACTAAGCTGTGAGCTGCTGCACTTGGAATTTTAAATAGTTAATGAGTAACAGCAGCAACTCTGGCACTGAAATCTGCATGAGAAACCACTTAAGTCTTTACATCATCCCGATACAATTATTGCACTTTTATGCTTCTTCAAATATGCTTTCAAGTACTCATGCCTCATACCTAGCATTGTTTTATTTTATCTAAATCTTAAATTTCATGTACTATTGTTGCTTTCCAATCCTTTAACCAGGCAACGTACAAAGATAGTACAGAAATAGTCACTACCAAATTACTATTGAAAAGAATGACAGACACAGGGCAAAATTTCTACTTGAACATCAGAATGTATGAAGTGTACAAGATTATTCCCCCTTCTTCATTAAAAAGAAAACAGACTGCTTATTTCATGTTAAAAGGAAGACAAAAAGACCACGACATGCCAAACACTCATTTCTTCAGCATAGTTTTCCAATACAGATCACTATTTACATCACATTCAGCGCACAAAAAAATGAAAAGATAATAAAATCTGGCACCTCATCAAAATAATGGCATAAGAAAATGTGTTTTAGTAAAAAAATTAGCACTGTATTCGCTTTCAAAGATGCTTACAAAAATATACCTAAAATCCACTATATGATTCAAAGTTAAGAAGCTTATATATAATATTCGCAGCTCCCATTACAAGAATGTCTTGTTCTTGAACAAGCTGCACTTGTAAACTATTTTACGTTGTTAACTGAATGTTTTCAAAAGAAGAAAACATTTCAAATACCACTGTTAAATCTTGACAGGCTCCACAGCCTTCAAGCAAGAGAAGCAAGCGGGGGGTTCTCATTCCAGACAGTATGCAAAGACAACAAAGCAGTTACTTCCCTAAAGGTCTTGCAACATAAGTATACAAAACACATGAGTAGGAGGTAAACCCTTCTCCCATATGAGAGATATAGAATAGAGACAGAGATTAGTTAAGGGCATTGCATGAAAAATTACTTACGACCAGCTTATGAGCAGTTTAGGGAGACATTAGAAACTTAAATCCAGATCTGTAACTCCAAAACCTCATTCTCAGCTACTACATAATGCTGGAGGTTGTAATCACAACAGATACATCCTTTCTTATTTTAAAAGTGCTTCATAGACTTCAAGTTCTGCAGTCATAGGAAAACAACACTCCAGCCACGATGACACGGACGAGCAGTTTCACATGATTTTACACCAGAATCCCATCAATGTACAATGAGGTTATTGCTCTGCCATCCTAGGTCTTAATTCAGCAGACTTTGTCTCAGACCCTGAAAATGCTAACTGTCAGGCTCACGCTTATCACAAGACAGAGCGGAAACCACCATAATAACCCCCTCTCTGCCTTTTTTTCTTTACAACAGCTACAGCAGGAGGTCACCCACACCATTAGATAATAAGCTTGTGATTAACATACACAGGATGTGGGAAACCAGGGATCATTTTAGAAGATACTTAGGGGAAAGATCAGTCTGTCTGACTTGATCACAGGGTAACTGAATCACCAATGTGATCTGGCAGGGGAAAATTTAAAACACCAGACAGACAGACCTACCTTGTATCATGAGGGAGTATTTCAGTCAAGATAGGGAAGAAGTAATGTCATCATACAAGCCTCTAGCATAACCTCAGCTGAATACAAGGTACAATTCTGGTCAGCCATATTTAACAACATGAAATTTTTACTAGAACAGATGTGAAGACTATGAAAGCAGTCAAAGCCTGTTACACAGAGAAAATACTAAAAGCCTATGACATGTCAAGCCTAAGCAAAGCAAAGGTAAATAAGTGTTAGAAGAGGATAAAATACATGCTGCCCACATATAAATCTAAGCTGAGAGTCAAGGTGTTTCTAAACATCAGAAGAGCAGGGCTCTGGAAGAATCAGAGGAGAGTACAAAACCTAGCCGTGTTCAAAACAGAAAGCAAGAGTCTGATCACTGTATTTCAGAGACTGTGTGAATGGAGTGGTTGTAGCAGAACAGCCCAAAATGACACAGGTGACTCCTTTTGTTTGAGGATATTCTAGTCCACAGTTCTAGACAGTGTACCTGGGGCATTGCACAGTAGAGGAAGGAGCAGAAAGGGACTACCTTTTGCTGAACCTGTTCACATACTGACAACTGGCTTTTAAAAAAAGGTAAAATAATCAAAACTTCAGACAACATAAAAATCACAAACCCATCCGCATCCTGGAAAGGGAGAGCAAAAATGGAAAGTGCCAGCTTTTAGCCAGCTGGGTTGCACCGGAGTATAGGATACTGGACAAATAGACTTTATGCCCCACTCCGAGTTTATTGATGAATTCCTGCTCATCCATTTTATCCTGTAAGTGATCAGTATAAATACAGAAAAGCTGTAACTCTCTCTGCACAGATACACCTACTGAAGAAAGGGACCATCACTCCTGCTCTACAGCCTCTACCTCTTCCTTTGCAGCCTGCTCCTTAAAGTGGGAAACACAGTCTGAACCCCTTGGGGAAGAAACTGAGCTGATCTCCATGCCAAACACAACATAGCAGTCTTGGCTAACCAGCTCTTCAACAAGTCTGTGGGTATCTCCCCTCAGGAAAGGGTTGCGAGACACATACAATGCTTATCTCTGGCCCTCACAGCTCTGGGAACAGGATCAGCTGCGTAACATGCTTTGTTTGGACAGATACTGACTTTAAGGAGCCTTCCACTCAGCTTGGGGGCTATGTTGGATAATAATCTGAGATATTTAATTCTCAGCACGAAACAGACTGGGTGCTTTATACAAGGCTCTTCAAAACACTCTAACCCTCATTTCCCAAATCATTTACAAACTGACTAGTCTTTTCATTAACACTCCTCCAAGATTATATTCCAAAATAGTCCCTAAATTCCCTTGCTCAAGCACCCTGTGGTAAACACTCCACCATGAGAAGTCAGTAACAAATAATATTTCTATGGTCAATGACTGAAACTTTGTATCACATATATATAACAAACTCTCAGCAACAGACATCTCAAACCTGTGTATCATATCACTGATTCAATTGTTCAAGGTGCCTCTTATCCCAATCCTTAAAGGAGTTTAAAGCTTTGAGAAAATAAGATACCATGTTGCTGGTTTAGCTGAATTCTCTACTTTCCCACCTCAAACAACACCTCTACCCAACCTGTTTACTATCAACTCTTAATTCACCTTTAGCATTCTCAAGCAACAGTTCACAGCAATAAAAGTGCAGTCATGAATACAGTTTACTTTCTGAAGTACAGATTACACCATAACTGAAAAAAAACCCTGTCATTTAACACTGACATATCTACAAGTGAAAACAATAGGTCTTTTGTTTAATGTAGCATCTTGCTTAAACCAGCTTTTATTGAGATTATGGGATCAATCAGTTTGCAAGCAACTAAGTTATACTGAGAGCTTTTAACTGTTCTGCAACTCTTTTTTTTTTTTTTTTTAGTGGAAATCTAGCTGTTCTAAGTTAGTGGTTTTAATCAGTTTGAGATACTGTAACTGGGGCCTTTCACTCTCAAATAAACTGACAATGACCCATTTAAAGTGCCAGGCCTTTATGCCAACATTGCCAAGCTGTGGTCCCTAATCTAATTAGTAAACCCATTTCCAGTTTGGTATTAATTAATTAATGTGAATGTACAAAACAAAACCAAAGCAATGCTGGGGGGGGGGGGATGGGGGACGGGACAGACACACAGGGACACAACACATAAAATATTCCCCCATTTATTATCCTGAAGCACACAATATTCACTGAGAAAAAAAAACACCCTGATCAAAACCACAGCCACACCCCCAAACCACAGGCTTCGTGGTCCCTGGCAAGGATGTTTAAAAACATAAGATAAAAGCACTTTGTATGTATGTACTAAAAGCAGACTTCATATGTTAAGTGAAAAGCAGTTACCAACAGAACAGTTTTTTCTTTGTCTTGTTTGTGTTTTGGTTTTTGTTTTTAACATAACTACGTGTAATCATTTCAGCAGTTTGGATATGTCAGAGTTGACCTCTATTGACTCTTAAATTCAATTAGTAATGCTCATAAATTTCAGTTAGTAAAGCTCATAAATACAGCTTATTGTGGCAGCTGAATCATATTCTGAAGCACTTAAAATTACACTATACATGGACTGTCTGCTAAAATGGAGATTTGCAAGTGATACCACAAATGCTCAAAGGCCACATGTGGAAAAGGTATAAGCAGAGAATAACAGAATCAGATGCAAAGTGATGCACAGATTGGTAAAAGAATGGTATCACAACATAGCAGAAACAAGGGTGCCTAACGATTTTGGCACCAATTACCATTTTTCTTATTTTGCATCATAACACTCCTGCAATACCAGTTTCTTGCTCATCACTTGTTTACCCCCTTGCACACTGCAGCCTGTCCTTACCCAAACACAATCCTGAAGATATAATTTTTCACAAAGGAGACAGTTTTTTCATACCTTATATTATAAATAAGGTATTGCAAGCAGAAGGAAATCTCTCTTCACCAGAAACATGCTATGGATGTCCCATAGCAATGCTGCTCAGCATTCTGTTCGTCTGAACTCCAATTTCATGCCTCCATATCCCCTGAACATTTTTATTTTCCCTTTCATGTGAACTGGTACCACTTTTGTCACTTGCTTATTTCAGTTCCTTCGTTATGAATTTCTGCTAAGACAGCAATCATGAGAAACTCTTTGATGAGGAGCTGGACTTGTTCTCTCTGACAGGGGTTGAAGTGAAATAATTTAAGTGTATCTTTTAGTTTCATCTAATAATAGCTAAATTTTCAGGAACTTTAGTGATACCGGACCTCAAAAATTGGTATTCTGTGTAAAGCTGGACCATTAAATCATAAACCATTATTATAAAAAAATGGTCTCATAAGAGTGGTAAATTTTAGTTACAACAAAGATGAAAATCTGTTCAGTAATTTCAAAGTTCTTGACCAAATACAAGAAAGAACCATTTCAAACATTTCTGAATTGCAGCAACCTTTAAATAGAGAATACTCAAAATGCTTAAAACAGTAAATGACAGGCAACTTATTCAACTGACACTACAGAAGGAATTTTTATACAAACAGAATGTAATTACAAGCTGGAATTGAATCAACTAAGTCACTGTCTCCCTCAAAAGGAAAATCATCACACGATGATTCAATCCCATAAAAAGATATATGCAGAATAACTATTTTATCTATTTATTATCTATTTAAAATAAGTGTGATAACAAACACTAAAGTCTTAAAATCATCTTGCATTCATTTGGTCTTACTTATTTGGGTGGCCTTTTCTTACACAATCAAGCTCACTGAAGACAATCACATTGTTTTCCATTAGGAAGACACTGCAAAAGCAGCTTTCATGCTTGCATGTGCCATTATCATTACTGTAATGCAAGCCTCATTATGAAATTATTTAATTGCTCTCTTTCCAAAGCTGTGGATTTTGCTCCCAGGTTAAAGTACAGAGCTGGCTGATTGTGAAATACCTTTAATCATTTGGTCACCTTCAAATGTAATATTCTACCAATGTTATATCTGCATGTTACTCTCTTATTTGCAGGCATCAATCTACTGAACTGAAGGGAAATGTGATTTTACATTTCACAAATAATTAAAGCATAAAAACAGATTCCCAAAATGTAAGACATTGACATTAAATATAAAAGAACTTATGCATCTTAAACTTACTATGCAGGTACTATTTACCT